>NC_061778.1:14535625-15190000 GCF_022458985.1 Mugil cephalus
TTTTTTCTTTGTACACAGTTTCAATGAGACGATATGATACAGGAACTACATGTTTTCATCTATGTCAGTCTTGCTCTCTTTTCATTTGTGCGTTATGTCTCGTCCTACTCTCTTTTTCTGCCTCAGCTGGGATCTAGTAAGAACAGTTGCTGGCCAGTAGGGGTTTTGGTCTGGCTTGCTGGGTTTTTCATGACTAGAGGGTCTGAGTCGTGACGGAGAGCATGTGTGTTAATGTGTGTGTGTGTGTCACTGCACGCCTGTGCACCCGTATACGCGCGTGGCTCTGTGGGAATGCAAGTGTGTGGGCGTGCATGTGCAGCGACGGACGCACAGTCGTTCATTCGTGAAGCTCTTTTGCTCCTTTAGCCCTTACATGGCATTTGTCACAGTATGTTATAAAATACGCAGTCAGAGACAGACTTCTGTTAGTTTAAGTAAGAACACAGAGTTTAGGACGAGATTTACTGTGTGTTTCAGATCTACATTTCTCGTAAACAATCAAAAAGGTTTCATATTGCCAGTGTGGATATCACGTAAATTACTAGAAAAACGCAGATGTCAAAGTGCATGTGTTGTATCTGCAGTGTAATAAACTTCTCACAAGGCAAACAAGGATGTTTTCTTTAAGCCCGTGGGGGCTGCTGAAGACATTTCCTTTGTTATTTTTAGCTTTTAGGCATTTTTTTTTTTTTTATAAGAAGTGGGTCAGAATATTACAAATGCTGCATTAATGTAGTTTTGAGCAATGTTTGTCTTGCTAGATTAATCAGACCGGTGACTGGTACAGAGTTTTCTGAGATTATAACTCTTTGCAAGCAGTGGCAACCTGATTCTACTTAAAACCTGAAAGCTTTTAATGTTGTGAAGCGGGAAATTTTCTTTGCATTAAGGTGAAAAAATGACTTCACGGTTATATAGAATGACATCTCTTATCTTACTGGAGAAAATATTCCTTTAACACATGAGGAGGCTTATCCCTGTAAACAAATGTAAGCAGTGCATTTATCTCAAAAACACCCCTGGGACTAGCAAAGGTCAAGAAAAAGAGCTCCCCCTGCAGAATGCAGTGTGTCGATGCATGTGTTTGCCATCCCACACTGTGGTGTATGTGTGCGGAGATGAAGCATCCCTACTCGCGCGTCATGTTGACTTCTTCTGTTGTGCAATCTGTAAGAGTGAAATTAGCAGCAGTCTAATTAAGACTAAATGATGTTGGCTGTCAAAGACTGTGTGGCTTAGAAGTACATTAGGCCACTGTGATTTCCCAGCCTCTTATAGACTCAACAAGACGAGCGTATTTGAGCTGTAATGGAGGCTGTCAGGGGACAGCTGAGCACAGAGGAGGATTTAATGACCTGCGTAAAAACATGGAAGCGGAAATGTTTGTGATAGAGAGAGCAGGGACTCATTTTGCTTTCTCAAGTTTGATTTCTGCAATGGTGCAGCACCCCGACTGTGCTATTAATTTAACGGCGCACCTCATCTGTTAAACAAAGATTATCAAGACAAAATAATGGCCCGCGAAGGATTTCAATTCAAAAATAGTCACATATTTTACATGGTAAAGGAGCTCAGCGTGATTCAGCTTTCTTCCTCCCTCCCGTCCTCAGGGGCTCACATTAAACACAAATCCACTGTATTAGGCAGATTATCCCATCTGCCATTCAAGATGCAAAGTCATCTCCAGTGGATGACAGTAGCTCTGTCAGGTCACCGCATTTTATGACATCAGCCTACGAACTCTGACAGCCTGCGCACTCCACCGACCACAGCACACACTTGGTGCAGATGCACGCATGCAACTACACTGGGCCTAGGATCAAATGATAATTATTAGTGTTACACAATATACACTTCCTGCACACTGGCCTAATGCAGCAAAGGTACACAGACGATATGGTGAAGTATGAGCCAAGTATGAATTGATGCCTTGGATGACATACACAGTTTCTAATTACAGTTAGTGACAAACCGGGTTTTTCATTTAACCATTTCCTCTTTTAAATCTTTCTAGGCTATATGCAAAATACACAGATCAGGCATAACATTATGACCACTTTGCTAATATTGTGTAGGTCCCCCTTGTGCCCACAAAACAATTGTGACTCATCAGAGAATGGACATGGACCGTCCTCTAGTGGGGGACTTTGTGTCCTATGGGTTGGCTTGTTCCAGTAGATCCCACATACCTGATCAGTTTCAGATCTAGGGAATTTGAAGGTCAGTTTTCATGCTTTTTGAGTGATTCCTAAACTGTTTTATTTTTTATTTTTGTACGTGTGCCTGTGTCAGGCTGCATCATGCTGCTCTGCAGGCTGCCGTCATCATGAAGTGTCATTGCTAAGGGGTGGGGGTGCCTGCTCTGGTAGCGGTGGGTGACACATGTCTAAGTAAAATCCACACGGATGCCAAGTTCAAGTGTTTCCCAGCAGAACATTGTTTTGTCACAAGATGGGCAGTGTTGTTCACTTCTCCAGTCTGTGGTTTTAATGTTATGGCATATCCGTGTACTCTACCTTGTCCTTGTTCAAATGAACACATGTATGTTGCAGCTGTCCCTCTATGTTTATTTACTGTCAATGGTGTAGCAGTTTAAAACAAAAAAACAATACCTGCTTAGAACGTTAACAAGGTCACAGGCTCTGTAAGGCAAAAATAATTCACGCAAAGGGATTTAAATCGGCACCCAAAAGAAATGGGAATGCAACAGAGAAGAGGGTCCTGTCTACACTTCCTGAGATGCTTTCACATTGCTAGTATAAAATCATTTAAACACATGAAGAAATTAATGTGCCAAATGCTAAGCTTTCTCCCTCTGTTTTCAGCCTGAGATAGGCTTCAAATTTTTAGGTCTTCCTCGTCACTACACCAGCTGTTAGCAACATGAAATGTAGGTCAAAGGAGTCGCACTTCATAGTGCTTGTGCCACATTGCATCATTGCCGTGCTGTCTTCAAGGGTCCATATTCAAACAGTTACCTCTTGCTGCCATCTGGGGCCACTAGTTGTCTTTGAATCATCCACTCTCCTCACTGGTCAGTTTTCTCAGCCAAGGTTCTTGATATCGCGTTCATCTTCGTTTGGTCACTACAGAGATCTCATTCACGTTTAGTAAAAGCCACTTGAAAATTGGTGCGCAACACTGAATCACGTTTTTCTCTTATCGAAGAAAACGACAGGGCAGAGACAGAGGGCAGTGGAGGGTGAGGAGAGTCGTATGTAGATCAGCCCTCCAGCATTAAGGATGATCTGTCCTTTTCTTTCTCTTCATCAGCAGTGCCTGCTCTTGTTTTATTTTTAGATGGGTTGATGGAGAGAGGGATGGAGGAGGGGTAGAGTAAAGGAGGGACAGCAGAAGAAGGAGAAGAAGAGGAGACGAGGTTCTTTGCTCTGATAGCACTGTATTATGTCACGGAGTGAACAGATCTCTGACGGTAGCTTCTGTTTGTGTGCTTCTTTCTCCAGATTATGGGCCAGCCAGAATGGGACTACAAGAGAGTGCTGAGCAGATCTCAGGTCAGTGGAGCCCTGGGGGAAAGGGCGGGAAACGTGTGTGTGTTTGACATAACTTCATCTTCTCATTTTAAGATTGGCCAAATACCTAAATGTCTGGAAGCAGAAATTTGTTTGGCTGGCATCATTAAGTTTGTGGTTTAGCTCATGCTGATTGTCCCATGCTTTACCGTTTTAACTCTCACCTACTTTATCCACTCGCATTTCAATAAACTGCAAGCGTGAACGTATGCACTTTATTTAGTCCCTATAATATATTTTACTGGTCGTGGTAACTTTTGTGGGACTGGTAGCAGACTAAAGTGTTGTAAACAAAAAAACTTGACTTCATCTGAATCTGAAAATCAATTAAATCAAAAAAAAAAAAAAAAAAAAAATCAAAAAAAAAAAACAATCAATTTATTCTAAACATATATGGTGTAACATGTGGGTTGTATCTGGTTCTCAAACATTTACATATAATTTTGTAAAGGGACATATAGTGCGTGATGTGATAAATAAACAAGAGTGCCCTGATGTAAGGAAGCATGGCAACATTCAGGAAGGATTAAGACTGCAAAACAAGATATAAACTACATGATGGACCAATTTTTACATAGCAGAGAAAAACTGGTGACTCTCTTTTTCCACAGTCCACAGGGTAATTAGGTTTAATTGTTATCGGCGTGCTGAAACCCAAGATGCTCCTTGCTCTAGTGGTCACACTGCTTCACCCTTTTGGATGAGGCAAATTGTTTTAATTTTTCTAAACATGCAAGGAAACATGAGTACAGATCGTTAGCTAAGAATGAAACATTTAAAATGTCATTCAAATGAGGAAAAAATAAGTGATAAATTACAGGTGTCAGCGACTTGTCTCGCCACTTGTTTTATTTATCATACAGTATTTTATACTTATTTCTCTTCGGACTTGTTTCAACCTTGCAGCTCCAACTTCAGACAGCAACAACCCCACCGTCTTAACATACTTTTAATGAATCAATATGTACCTCGGTTTCCTGATGCAGAAAGGGCTTTTCTGATAATACACACTACTCACTGCTTGGTTGTCATGCATCACCTGCTATCACAGGAAACACTTGACAAGTAGTAGGCGTAGTGTAACTGTGGCCAACTGAGCCCCGAACAACTATTTTATGGTTCACAGATGAGTCACTTTGATCTTTGTCCCGAAGTATCCTGGCAACCAGGTATTTTCAATAAAAACTGATTTCTTCTTACTGCAGGTCCTCTCATCCCTGAACTACCAGTGCACATTTGCAATTGGCAGATGCAAGAGGCAGGGGCGGGTGAGAGGACCGAGGGAGGTTCATGAGGCAGCGAGCAGATGAGAGTGGAGAGGAGAGAGGAGAGAGGAGAGAGGAAGAGTTTTGGTGCTACATTATTGAAATGTCAGCTGCGTTGGATTGAGACTCTCATGAGTGGCTTAATCTGACATTTGAGCACAGGTTAAAGGAAGGAAAGCGAGCATAAAGCTTGCCCGCGTCTGCAGGAATCTAGATAGCAACATCACGACTGAGTGGCTGTGTTACAAAAAAAAACTGAACACAAATGATGCAGAGGAGGCACTCGGCCAGCACCATGGGACGGCACCAGGACAATGCACATCTCCATAAACAGGTTCAGTATGAGTTCAGTTCAGTCTAGGTAATATGCCGTTGCGTTTCCTGCATGTACAAGCGCTTTGTGCGTGCGTGCACATGTGTGCAAGCTATTTAGTCAGTAATGATGAGGTGGTTTAAATAGGACAACTCGAAGCAATGTCTAAATTAAGCTTCTTGATACAGCCTAGTTTTTAGGTCAATTACGTATGTGAGAGGCTGGTGTTCATTAGTAGGGGAGTGAAGCCAGTGTCAAGAGATTCGGCAGCGTCACTATTGTTCTTTACTTTTTGTTGAGGAGCATGTCTTAAGGTGTTAGCTGCACGTTAAATATATATACGTTATCTCCCGGTTCGCACAGTTTCTGTATCTTACCTCAAGCAATCGATATCTATTGATTTTGTGTTAGCGTCGCTGTTCCCCATTGTTAAAACGAGATAAAGTTGCATTTGCAGCGGAATGAAAGTTCCAGACAAATTTTATCTCCTGACCACTTCAATGAAACTCTCAGAATACGGTCTTTGCCAGTCCTCATAAACAAATCCATTCATAAGACTTTAGAGGATTAACCGTGAGGTGCTCCGGCTCTGCGATTCTGAAATTGTATCAAGAGCATAAACGTACCCCCCCCCCTCTGGCATGCTTTACTGGCTAGAACTGCTTCAGATTTGTGGCGTAAAGGCTTTCTACATATTTGATACATTTCTGTGCGATTGATGTAACAGTACAGAAACAATACACGGCCCTCCACTCTAGTGCTGTATTTACAGTTGCCGTAGATTTGACTGTGGGGGAGCTCAGCTGGTCTGCTAGAGTGAGCTGTTCTCTTTTTCACTTGACTGGCCACGGCCTGCCCATGGACTCGACTCCCCTCTCTCTCTCTCTCTCGCTCTTTCTCTCTCTATCTTCGTGTCTGTCACTCTCTTTCTTTCTCTCGCTCTATCACTCTTTTTCTCTTTGTCTCTCTCTGCTCTCACCATCTGCCTTTATGCCCGATCTGCCTACATGTTTCCTAACTGTCTCTCAGGAGAGGGCAGGGGATGGGGCGGGGCGGGGGGTCTATAGAGGGAAAACCGAGATAGTGGGAAACAGCAGATATGGGAAACTGGAGGAAAAATAATCGCAGGAAGGAAAAAAACAAAAAACGTGGAACCGCTTTTAGAGCAAGTGAAATTTTTAAAGCGTTGTTTTTTTTGTATTTGTTTTTTTTAAATTCAAGGACTTTCTTCAAGTAAATTCCTCTTCAGGTTATCGGTCATGGACAAATTATCAGTGGATAATTTTACTTTAAAATGCGTCAGTAAAATTTCCGGTGGCAACGTAGATCATTTACAGTTTGGTACTGGCAGGCCACGATAATATCCCAGCCATAGCTCAGTTATAGCAATTTTGTTGACACGCTGACAGGACTGCATTGTCATTTTTGTGACTCATAATTCCCATATTTTTGTTGTTATTCTTACCATCCAAATCTTCCCATCCTGATCCAAATCAGCATTTCTAGTCGGAGGACCTTGATCTTATTTTATTTATCTGCGTGCATCATCGGAGGCCAGTGTTTCACGTTGTCTTCTGTTACAGCGCACTGCATTTGTTAAGGGATTACGGCCCATCTCTCTTTGTGTGCAGCATGTACTGTATTACCCTGAAAGCCTGGGAGACTGATCCCAAGGGGCAGTTCTGGTACATGCATGCCTGCCTGCTTGAGTGTGTGTGTGTGTATGTGTATATGTGTGGGTGTGTACACACATATCTGCGTGCGTCCGCTGTTGATTTACTCATTGACCATCACTCCCCCTGCCGTATCCTGTGGGCCTGTATGCTGGGAGGAATCAATAACCTTCTCCCTCAACTTGCCTCTCCGCTGGGCCTCTACCAGAACAGCGCTCTGTAACGCCGATGCTGCCGGACCCGAATGCACGCACAAATGCGCGCTCACGCTCGTTTTTTTTTTTGTTTGTTTGTTTGTTTGTTTTTTTAAAACACTGAATTAAAATGCTAGAAGTTAAATATCACACAGAAAAAGTGCCATAAAACAGCTGGAATGCCCGAATCCATGTGTGTGTGTGTGTGTGTGTGTGTGGTTCGGGCGTTTACGGACAAACACACACACAAATCCATGCTCCTAGTATCTCGGTGCCTCCCTGGCATTAGCTGAACAGAGTCCATTACTGCCAGGTAATAGGTGAATGTCACAATAGCAGGATGTCATAAAGCTCTGGAGTGGTCTAATGGGTTTTGTTCAGGTTGAGGTGACACATGCACACTTGCACACGCACACATACGGACACATGCTCTTCCAGGAAACTGTCCTCCTATGTGCTTGATGCATTTACTCGCCCCGTTCTGAAGGAGTTGTAAGGTCTCTTTAAAGAAGCAAATGATGGGAATTCTCCGTCACTTTGTTTACACGTATTCTGCCCCTGCTACCTGACATGTCTCAGCACAAGCTGGTTTCCATGTGTTCCTACGCACGTGAATGAAAAGAAAAAAAGCTGAATAGGTAGGAATGGCTCGCGAGCTCAGGTTGCGCACACAGAAACACACAGAAACACACGGATGAAATTAGAAAGGGAAAACGCTTGGCAGGGATACAAGAGAAGTGGCAGAAGCAGAGGTTGCTGCCAGTCGCCAAGCCTAGTATAGCCTCGGGGGGGGACAGGCAGATGGGAGAGCGAAGGGCTTATGGATGGAGTGATCATGTGAGCTCATTTGCTTCATGCGCTGGCACAGTGGGGCAGAGGAAGATGCAGGAGGAGAGGAGGAGTCGGAGAGAGAGGAAAACATCACGCTTTGATGATCAGCTTTTGTTTCTCAAGCTTGGTTAATGTTCCACTAGAAGATATTATTTTACGTTTAAAGCAATATGTTGACCGTGTCCTAAAATACAAAAGCATACACCACATGTGAGGCTTCCTTGGTTTCAAAATGTCCAATCCAAGATCCAAGAACTCCTCCTACCAAGAGCTAAACTTTTAGCAGCCGCCACACGAGATATAAATATAAAAATAAAATATCCAGAACAGATTTAAGGCTCAGACAATGATGATGCCAAATATGGAAATATTGTTTTTGACTTAAAAGTAACTTCGAGAGAAGTGACTGAAATGATTGAGATCTTCGACGGCTGCTTGTTTTCTTGAACGTAAAATAGTGTTGTGCGCATTAAACTGAAACTATATTCCTCACTACTGTGGCTCAGGTTCACTTCCACCTCATGACTGCCTGTCTCTCTTCACTGGTACTATCAAATGAAAGGCGTGAAAGAGCCAACAAATACCTTTAAATAGACATGTTTCTGTACTTTCTTGTCCTGGTTATCGGACAGCGCTACTATTGACAAGTAGACAGTTTCCAGCACGACTGTTCTAAATACACAAAAAAAATGAAGAAAGAGTTAAGCGTTCAGATTTTTGTCAAACATCTTTGACTTTTCTTCTTCAAAGTAAAAACTGCTGCATCAGAAACATGAAACACAAAAAAGTCTGAAACAGAAAAATAAATAAAATAATCTGGCGATGAAATAAAACAATGAAATGTGTGTTACTTATGACACAAACCCTCTAGGGTTTAACAGAGACACGGCTCTGTTAAGTCTCACAAAGATCAGTCAGCTCCAGGTCTCCGCAAACATTAAGTCTTTTGATCACTGTTTCCATGGAATTATACAAAGCAAAGTACTTTTTGTAAATATGATTCCGTTCCAGTGCACTTTGTACAAGGTTTAGGAGTTAATGCACCTCTAATTATAGTTTAATAGTCATTTAGTGTCTAGTCTACTATGACCAGCCCGGGGTGCAAGTGTGCTTCTCACTGGCGTCGTCATTAATCTTATGATCAGTGGTATTATCGTAACAACAGATCGCAAATAAATGGCGAGCTGGAGAAAAGGGAAATGCTTGGAAATGCTTTAGTCATTTTTAAAAGTTGCTCTGACTATTTATTTACTCTTAAAACTGATTTAAATTTGGTATTTTTGCATGGTGTGACTCGTCTTCATAATGTTCTTTTCCCATGTACAGACTCAGCTGTCATCAGACCCTATAAAATTTGCATGCATTGCATATTGTTAGCATGTGTGTTCATGTACATGCGTTTTGGGAGTGCAGGGAAATTGATTCCGGAGCTAAAGAGGAGCTGATTAGCACATGTTGACATTAACGGTGAAATCCATTACTGAATCCACACATGGTTGACCTTTGACACAGATGAGCCTTCGGGGCTTATCAGTCGATATGTCGATTCGGTAGCAGCTAAATTTAGGCAGGAGGGGGCGAGGTGGGGCGGGAGGGGTGGCATGTCGTTCTTTGTATGGATATTGCTGGATGTCCTTGTTGTTTTTATGATCAAGATATGTTTAGTAATGTTGTTGTTCATTACTAAACTGCCGTCACCATGCATTACGATAATGTTGCACTGCCTGTTGTTGCAAAATGTGTAATTTAATACAAAGACGAGCTCACACAATAGATGTACAGTTGTCTCTGATACACAGACATAAAAGTTCTCCTTCTCTCTCATGTAAAGAAGCTGTGTGCATTAGAATGATACCTGATCCCACATTATGTTTGTGTTAAACAAGAAAACGTGACCAAAAACGCTTTATCTCATTCCCACACCTTTCCCTCTCATCTTGTCTTCTAGTCTTCGGGCACCAGTGTGATAGTGGACATTGCGGTGATGGGCGAAGCCCACGGTTTGATCTCAGACCTGCTGGCAGACCCCTCGCTGCCCCCTAACACCTGCAGCTCCCTGAAGGCTGTCAGCAACCTCCTCAGCACCCAGATCAGCCTCCAGCCACTCCACCGGCCTCGCATCCCTGCGGACACACACACCTGCTCTGACTCGGAGGACGGGCCCGATAAAGCGGAGAGGCTGGCCATACCTAAGGTTGATGTTTGTCTCTCTCAAGTAGTTTCCCTCGTGTTTCGTGTCTTTGGTGTTTTTCGGTAATATCAGAAAATGCAAAGAAACATCTAAGAGGACACACGGCAAGTCAAAAGATTAGATGGAAAATGTGTATAACTTGGAATTTACCCTAATTTTTACAATGAAATTTAATACTGATGGGATTTGTCAGACTTCTGGAGCCACAGAGAGACGTCGAAATGTGAAATCTGTTGCCTTTTTCTTTTCAACAGCTTCCCATTCCACATTAACAAGCAATATATACATATTTGTGTTCACATTTAATGTGATTAACAACTTTTTTCCACTGCATGTGCAATGAATGCATCAGAAGTATCAATGTTGCGTTTTAGTTTTGTACAGTGCAGGGCAATGCCCGCACACACGTGCACCTCCTTCCTGAATAACCCCCTCCCCCACATCTCTTCCCTCACTGCTGGCACAGCGCGGGCCCCTAATGTAGCAAACAATGACGCAAAAGCTTCCATGGAGTCTTTTTAATGTTTTACAAGGCCCCGTGCTTCAAAATGTATGCAGGCACTTAAGACGGCAAGGAAACTAAATAAAGCGTGTGATGCAATGCAGGATAGCCTACCAGGAAAGTGACTAGCAGCTTTAACACCGCCTGAGCGCACTCAAACGCCCGAGCCCCGTAGTGTAACTCAATGAGATGCCGCCTCATTTTAGCTCATTGGGGATCTGTGAGTCTGCATGTGGTAGTGGGTGAAGTTGGTGATTCAGCTCACTCGCGCTGCCCCCGTCGTACGGCTCTGGACGGAGGACCAGAAATAGCCGTTACATAAAGGTAATCAGTGATGTCGGCGAGGGGCCGTTTCTCGCCAAGGTTTGACTTTGCATAAACGGGACAGCAAAAGTCTAGCTTTCTGTTAAAAGCCTGGGGACACTTTGTAACTTTTGCTTGTACTTTCTGTCAGCGGTACATCATGCATGGGGCTTTTACTTGTCTTCGCCTAGTGTTTGGCTTTAAGTTCAGGGTGATTTTCTGCACAGGCCTCTCTTAACATCACCACTTACTACAATTCACCAAATGTAACACAGTGCTCTAAGACATCATTATGAACTGAGCTGAAATACAGGTACATAAAAAAAGATGCATACATGCATCGTGGATACATTTCAAAACTTTAAATGACGATACCACACAGTATTCACAGTTACCAGCTTATCGCTAAACCTTGTTTCTCTCCAAACCTCTCAGGTCTATTTTACACTTCTCCTCTGTCATTCTTTCACACCCTATTAGAGATATTTGATTAGATTTCCTTCACTGCAGAAATGGCAAGTACACAAAATGTGATCCTCTGCTGCCCTCTATATTCCAATGCGCACGTGCGCTTGCATGTCGCTTTCAGACATATGCACCTGACAGTATGAAAATACAAACTGACAATTGAATCCCCAACTGAATCCCCAACACTTTTGTTAATTGACAACACGAGGTAAACAAGCATGACTCCTCTGTTACGTAACATTATGTCCCCCATGGGCTTTTAAACAAACAGGAATGGGCTGAAAGAAACATTTCAGGCCGGGTTTAATTCCTTTTCTTGATTTGGTGGTGGAGAAAACGATGCACTGTTGCTCTGTAGAAAGTCATAAAAGAGTCTTTTCATAAGTGTTGTCCGTCGTTTTGGATTACTCCCGACTGTTAGTTATTTTAAACTGATATGATCAGAGGATGAGACACCGCTAGACTTTATAAGCTGTAGCTCATAGACAAAGTTAGAAAGTGTAGGATAAAAGTAAAAACAAAAAAAAGTATAGAAATAATATCAACTGTGATGGAGAATCTTGTTTTAAAAAGTCCTGCTGGGTAAATGAGACTGGTTCTCGGGAATCAGAGTTTATCGAGAAACAAGAAATGTTAATGAGGTCACTTAGGACTGTGTGGGTGTTGAGTGAATAATAGCAGCGTACACCTCGGGGTGTCAATCAGAGCACATGTGATGCTCAGGTGAGATCAAACAGCTCATTACTGAGAGCACAAACATGATCTGATTAGGACTGCACATCATTAATCTAATCAGCAAATCGGCCCAGGAGACAAGGAAGTATTTATACTGACTGCTCATTTAAGTTACAATCAAATAACTTTAAATTCGCCATTTTTCCAGAAAGGCGTCACAGAGTTAGTCGTAGCATGAAGGTACTACATTGTGGTTAGCTCAGTATACGACTTAAGGAAAATAAAAATTCAGTGAAAGGCAAAATAGATGCTCACCAGTCAAAGATCCACACAACTCATTGAAGTTCATTAAAATCTGCCTGACGCAGTGATCTTCAAAATGAAATGGTACAAGTGATCAGCTAACCACATAGTGTTTATGTCATTTAGACAATAGTCTGCACTTTTTTTTTTTCAAACAATGCGTATGTGAAAATACGATCCAAAAAAAAATGATAATGCAGGATTTCCCATTACCAAAGCCTAACACAGACACACAATCTATTATAGCATCAGGGGCGTCACTGGGCTTTAATTACAGGGGAGGCTTAGCCCCCAGGAAATGCACGGGATGGAAGCGAACGTAGCACGTGAGCACAAAACTTCACAAACAGCTAAAAAAAATAAATTTTTTCATTTATTATCATTATTTCAATCGTTCACGTTACAACAACAAATGCAAGTTCCAACAGCAACGATAACTGATCAACATAGCGGCTAATGCCAGGACTTTCGCACACAATTTCGCACACAATAACTGTTTGCTACCACCTCTACAGCAAACCGGTGGGAAGACCAGGTGTGTGTTCAGTGATGTGGGTGCACTCTATATGAACAAGTGGAATGGACTGGATAACGATGCACTGAAGGGGGCTCGCTCTACCTCACACTGTGAAGTGAAGGGAAACACAATACATACAATAAATACAATTATTTATAAAATTATTTATTTAAACTCATATTCTGGCCACTTTACATTGAATTTATCGGCACTTTTTTTTGTAACCCAGCCAAATTATTTAGGGGAGCTTAAGAATATTTTAGGGAGGTTTCCACCCCCCCTAAAATAGGCCAGTGGTTAGCATTTTTCTTCTACATGAACCTGCTGTGAGTGTGTAAACATATCTCCGTGTTTGACTCGCAGCGTCTCAGACGGAGCCTGCCACCGGGACTGCTGAGGAGAATTTCTTCAACGTGGACCACGACCACCTCAGCTACAGGGCTGCCCACCATCGAGCCGGGCCCTGTACGCAGGGACCGCTCAGCCAGCATCAAACACACCACAGACAGGTACGGCCTCGCGCTCAGGTCTTAGGATAACCGTCGGATTACCTTTACCTGACTTTGTTTTCCTTCATTTAAGCGGTGAAGCGTGGAACAACTCGGTGATGATGACCATCTCAAAGAGTCGCTCCATGTCTGCCTCCTACGCCACCTCTGTCACTTCCAACCACCTCTACGGCAAACCACTGGGAAGACCAGGTGTGTGTTCACGAGTCGAAATAATGCACACATTGTGTAGGCTGGGAGAGCAGGTTTTAGAATCTGTGTTTTAAAATTTAATAAATCTTTTTTTTTTCTTTTTTTTTTTAAGGTTTCCCTCCCTCCAACATATCACCTCTGGGCTCTCCGTGCCCATCTCCTCCCGTCCAGGGCACTCCCGTCTCCAGCCCGACGATAAAGACGTGTTCAGTGCAGCTTCCAGAGCTGGCCGGCCCGCTAACAGAGAGGACACCTGGGCCTGCGCCCCCCAAGAGCCATCACAGAGCCTTAACTCACAGCCAGAGCGCCCCGAGCTCCACCACCATCACCACTCACTGGCGGCCTCCGTCACTCTGTGGCAGGTAACGCACCATAACTTAGCTGTTGTCTTATATGAGCTAATTTAATAACGGAGAGCTTCCATTTAGGATTGAATTGCGCGTGAGGGTTCACCAGCTGAGGGAAGTGAAACGCTTTGTTAGTTTATTGGAGAAGAAAGGAGCTGCCTAAGTAATCAGATGAAAGAGAACGATCAGGATGGACTGGTATGTGTCATCTGAATGTTTTAGTGTCTCTCTGCTTTCATTCTGCCAGCTGTGGGAGGCCGTACAGCAGTCGACTCAACCACGGGGCAGAATCTGTTGATAAAGGAGACAGAGTACCCCATCCAGGTAAACAGCCCAGTGTTTCAGCGTCTGCTCGGCAAGATTAAATAACATGTCTTCCAACTCACTAGTTCACAGATAAAATGAATTTATGAGGAAGAAGGGAGCTCTGTACATCCCTCACTATGACTTTTAGTATTGTTTCTGGTTGGTCTGGCATACATCGAGCATGTGCGATGTCTCCCCAGATGAGCGGGCAGTAGCGTCATCAGACTATGACAGCACCTACGACAGCACCTATGAGACCAACCACAGTGACAGCAGCGACTTTGCACAGAATGAAGAGGAGGGAGAAGGGGGCAAGAAGCCGTCCGAAGCAAGGGAAGGTGGCAGGGAGCATCCACCAGAGGGCATCATTCTTCACCCGCTCCTGACATCGCCAGAGGTAGGAAGTCAGACAGGCAGCGAAGATTATGTCCTGAATTGATCAAAATCCACATCTACTAAGAATTAGGCTGGATTTTTTTTTAAAAAAAAACCTCCATTACTGTGTCACTGTGCCGCTATAATGCATGTTACACAATAAATACTTTTTGAAAATGCAGGTGAGTATCTACACCTGATAAAAAGTTATTAAAAGTGTCTTTATTACACCTGCAAGTGTTTCTCTGCCTCTTTCTGACCTTTCCTGTGAATGCTCACCATTACCTGACAGGACAGGCCAATCTTGGCTCCTGACTCTCCGGTAATGCCAGGACTGGAGCCTCTGATGAGTGAACTCAACAACTGGAACTTTCCCATTTTTACACTTGTGGAGAAAATAAACAGCAAGACAGGCTGCATCCTGAGCCAGGTAATTTGCGAGGGGCTACTGCACCCTGTGTGATTTCATGAAAACACACCAATACTGATTTCGCTAATAAGATCCCATATTGACAGACCTGCCCACAAGTAAAGTATGTGCAGAGTAAAATATAAAATATATGCAGTCTGGAGCTCAGAGATTGTGACATTAGCTGTCAAAAGTGGGTAGTGGGTGATTTTTTGTGCTTTTTTTAATCTAAAATCATTTATTGAAAGGCCTCTAAGCTTACCTCATCACAGCAGGGTTGACTAAATAAGCAGTATGATCATAAATGTAGCCACTGAATGCAACATGCAAATGTTTAGTGTTAAAAGTATTTAATTTAGGTTGGATATTTTTTATCATTCTTAATAGATATTTCTAAACCTCAGAAGTGATTACGTTTTTGTTCCTCAGGTTTCTTACAGGCTCTTTGAGGACACAGGTCTGTTTGAGACCTTCAGGATCCCTGTACAGGAGTTTATGAACTACTTCCATGCTTTGGAGAATGGGTACAGGGATATACCTTGTGAGTAGAAGGTCCAGTTACTTAAACAAATGAAACGTTTAGAGCTGGTGTTACCTTCAGCGGCCACTAGGTGGATGTATTGCTCGGAAAATAAATCAATTTTTAGTGGAATGCGTTCTTCCTGCCTCACAGGTTTGTGGCATGTACCGTTTTCAGGAATCTTAATAATTTAAGAGCACACGATGAGTATGCATTAACCCGCCGGTTCATTAGATACACTGGTGAAAATGAATGCATTCTAATAAAACACTGAAGGGGGATTTAGAGCACGACTGTTACATTAGGACACTTGTTTTCACTAGGACATTCTGTGTGTCTGTGTCTATGTTGTGTACACAGGCATTTCTTTGTGACTCTGTTTTAGATTTATGTGTTGACATTGTGAACTGGCCAGCAGCAAGACCTTGTATTTTATTTTTTGACTTTAAGCTCTTATACGTCACTGATAACATGAGACTTTAAATACGTTTCAGAGCAACTTCACATGGTAACGTTATTATTTTTTCCCCCCTGTGTGCTTCAACACAGTTATACAATATAATGTGTAATGATATATTGTTGTAGAAGAATTCTTAAAATACGCCCACAAGCCTGACCCTGACAGTATCAGTGTGGTGATATTATGCATCATGTAGATTTTACATGTTGTGCTGCACTGTCTAACGTATCATTTTCAAAATGATAAGACTCTTATTAACCTCTTTCAAATATGCACTAGTTATCCTCGTAGACACCCGCCAGTTTTGCATATTTTACAAAAAGGACAGTGAGTGCTTGCATTGTGGCACCAGGAGGTGATGAGACTTTTACCACTATAGCCCATACAGCTGTGAATTTTATGTTGCTCTCCCCAGATCACAACCGAATCCATGCCACTGATGTACTGCATGCTGTCTGGTACCTCACCACTCAGCCTGTGCCAGGGCTGCCCACTCTGACCGAGAACGGAATACACACTGGTACACGCACCTTTTATTCAAGTCAAATAATAGTAATAGAAAAGAAATTAGAGGCCAGGAGCTTGGTGCCAGAGAAGAGAAAGTAGAGGACATGTCCTCTGTGCATCGTCCCCCAGCGGCCTAGGCCTACTGCAGCATAACTAAGGGAATAACTAACTATAACCAGCCCCAATTATAAGTTTTGTCAAAAAGGTAAGTCCTAAGTCAGGCCTTAAAAGTAGAGACGGTGTCTGCCCCCTGAACCCAAACTGGTAGCTGGTTTAACAGGAGAGGAGCCTGATAGCTGAAGGCTATACCCCCCATCCTACTTTTAGAAAGTCTAGGAACCACAAGTAGACCTGAACTTTGAGATCGAAGTGATCTGTCGGGACAATATGGTACTATGAGGTCTTTCCGTTCTGATGGAGCTAGGCTTTTCGGCGCCTTGTATGTAAGGAGGAGGATTCAATTTAATTCAGTTCTAGATTTTAAAGGGAGCCAATGAAGAGAACCTAAAACTGGAGTAATGTGATCTCTCTCTAAGCCCTGTCAGTGCTCTTGCCGCAGCATTTTGAATCAATTGAAGAGCTTTTAAAGAGCTATTTGGTCAGCCAGACAGTAATGAATTACAATAACAGCCTGGAAGACACAAATGTATGAACTACTTTTTCCACATCACTCTGAGAAAGGATGGTCCTAATTTTGATAATATTACGAAGGTGAAAGAAAGCAGTCCTGGTCACCTGCTTTATGTGAGAATTAAAGGACATATCCTGGTCAAATATAACACCAAGGTTTTTCACAGTAGTACTGGAGGCCACAGAAACCTGGTGATAAGATAATGAATCTCAGCCATGTTCAGGGCCAAATACAATGACTTCTGTTTGTCTGAGTTTAAAAGTAGAAAATTACATCCAAAATTACATCCAAGCCTGTCTTTAAGGAATGCGTGGACTTTAACCAGCTGATTAATTTCATATGGATGAATATAGCTGGGTATCATCTGCGTAGCGATGGAAGTTTATGCCATGCTTTCTAATAATATTGCCTAAGGGAAGCATGTATAATGTGAATAACATTGGTCCTAGCACAGAACCCTGAGGAACTCCATAGATTACTTTGTCAAATATAGAAGAATCATTGTTTACATGGACAAACTGGAATCTTTCTGACAGATATGATTGAAACCAGTCTAATGCAGTTCCTGTAATCGTGATCACATGTTTCTGTAGTAAAATACTGTGATCAATAGTGTTTGATGAAATTCTTCAAACCATTCCTATTTAAATGGTCACACAATTGATTGGCAACAACCTTTTCTAAAACTTTAGAAATAAAAGACCCAGTACCTTCTTATCATGTGGTTCCCTCTTTCCCATATTTTGTCGTCCAGCTTCATCAGCCAGTTTCTATTTTTTGTCTCGCTGTCATGTTTCAATCTTCAATTCAAATGCCAACAGTAGCAAAAATGTCCAATTCTATTTGTGCACCATTACCTGATAGGACAATTATGCAATTCAATTCTATTTATGCATATTTCACCATTTTGCAGATACTAATGGGCCTTCAGTAAATATCTCTCCTTCGTCTAAAATATATTCACTCTCTTACATATTTTAGCAGTGTCATAAACACAGTGTGATTGCAAACTACTATAGTATAGTTCCCTTCTTAGTTATTATTGTTTTTTTCTGTGGCGAGATACTGGAGATTGACTGAAGTGAGTGAAAATGTTCACAGATCAAACTTGAATACAATCCTCTAATAGTTTTCATCTTAATAAAGAGCTCAGGCCTGAGTCACTGATGACGTTTTCGGTCTTTCTTTTTATCCACAGACTCGGAGAACGGCATTACGCCTGGTGCCACGGGCTACCTGGAGTCCAAGATGAACTTGGTGCTGGAGGAAGGCTACAGCTCCCTGGCTCGGCTCATCCCTGGCCTGGAGCTCATGGCCCTGTATGTAGCTGCTGCCATGCACGACTATGACCACCCCGGGAGGACCAATGCCTTTCTAGTAGCTACCAGTGCGCCACAGGTAAATGACTGTTGTGACTGTTAAGGTTTAAACTATAGGTTCAAATACAAACAAGGACATCTTCAACCGACTCGTACAGACTGCAAGAAAACATCAAGCTCAAATATAGGAGCGCAATGACTGTAGTGAATAATTTGCGATGAACTTAATTCTGAATTCTACCTCATATGCATTAGTAGGCCAAGACCTTAGATCCAAAGACCCAAGATCTTAAAGTTATCAGGACAGATAAGCCAGCTCTCGCAAAATATGCTCAAACATGGAGAAGTTCATAGTTAATACATTTTGATAGAAGGCAGCATTATAGGAAAACTAAAGAATCAGATCAAAGGAAGGGCACCATTTCCCAAAAGCTACCTGAATTATATATTTGATGCTAATCTCATCATACCCTCCTCCACTCTAGGCTCTCCTATACAACGATCGATCAGTCTTAGAAAACCATCATGCAGCTTCAGCTTGGAACCTCTTCATGTCTCGACCCGAATATAACTTCCTTGTGAACCTTGAACACGTCGAGTTCAAGCGCTTCCGCTTCCTAGTCATTGAAGCTATCCTGGCCACTGATCTGAAGAAGCACTTTGACTTCCTTGCAGAGTTTAATGCAAAGGTAATTACTGCTGTGTCACCACTCTCCTCACTTAAATATTTTGTTCTGCCTTTTATCTCCACATTGTCCAAGACTCGTGTTAACAACTGGTTTGTTGAGAATTCTTTCTTAAAACGTATCATTTAAAAAAAAATAAAAAATACAAATAGAATACCGTACCAACCTCTCCCCAGGTGGGCGATGAAGGAGTGACTGGAATCGATTGGAGCAATGAGAACGATCGATTGCTGGTGTGTCAGATGTGCATCAAGCTAGCTGATGTCAATGGGCCGCTGAAGTGTAAGGAGCTGCATCTGCAATGGACAGAAGGGATCGTCAATGAGTTCTACGAACAAGTATGTCTATAAAAAATATCTGCAATCAAAAGGGAACAGGCAGTTGTATAAAGAAAAACACTATCAAACTATATCAGATACACAGCTGTGTATTGTACTGGTCACAAAGATGCAAAGAACTGAATTATACGAAAGAAAGAAATCTGTAAAGAAATCTTTACAGAACAATTTGAAAGAAGTGAAATGTTTTAGTGTAAAAAAGGAACAAAATGAAAGCTACAGAAAACACATAATTTACAATGCAAATTCATAAACTTAAAAATATGGTTCTCTAACGTTGAACATTTTCCAACAAATGAGAAAGACTGTGGTTAAATATCAAGAGACTCGAAAGCATTTTACAGCTAATCTGATTAATCAGGATGGTGTGCATATGGTTTGACCAGGTTTGAATGGCTTCCCACCAAGTGTCAGCACATTTTGCTGGATGCTGCAAACCAAAAACTCCAGAATTATCATATTTTAAGGAAAAACACTCTCCTCTATAGGTTGTTTTCTACCTACAAACTGGACTTGATCTCCATCATTCCCAGTAGCTAGCCGATGTTCATGAGTTGATTACAATAAGCTCTGACTACAAGCCAGCATTTATAATGTCTCACAAAGAATTTGGACTTACAGATAAATCGCTTTTGTGCAATAAATCAAACTAAACATGAGGATACCTATGTTAGTTCATGGTTTAGAAAAAAATACCTAAGTACTGTAATGCAGAGTTTATAAGAAGTTATGAGAGGCCACACTGACTGTCTCACTAGATGTCAGCAGGCCTGTATCCATAAGGGCTGATTCATGGTCAGTTTTCTGTAATATTGTACTACTTGGCTTTCTTAGCATAATATGAAAAATGAGATGGATTCCAAATCACGTTAATAGTGTTTCACGCTAAACTATGAAACTACAAAATATCAAAAATGATTGTAGATTTAGAGATTTTTAGAAATATGGTTTTTATTGTATATGTCCAAACAACAAAGCTAAGACAAGGTCAACTTTTTTTTTTAGCTGTTGTTTGGTTATACTATGACCTGGACGACACTTGATGGGGCGATGAACAATATTTGGTAACTTCTGTACACATTTTAAATTGCATCCCGGTGTCTAACAGTTTTCATTCAGCCAGTCAGCGAAGATCAAGGAAACATTATCAGGTCAAATGTGGTCTGCAAGGTTCACCTCTGCATGAACATAGCATGAGCAGGTGCCATGAAGAAGTGGCCTAATGTTATTTAATGTGATAATGTGTATGTTGACCAGTGCCTGAATCATCATTTATGTTCTATTTATTTAAATACGTGTTTACATTTTCTTTACCACTTAAGGGCAAGGAACCATATATGGTAACTTCTTAGACCTTGATTTTCTACATGGCAAATGTCACAAAAGTAATATATATATATGACAGACATATATGCTCCCACTGTTTCAAATTAATCCTCTCTGAAGATTGTACTTGTTCTAACTTTTTTGCATTTACTCATTAGATATTAAGCATCTCATAAGAATTAAGCAATTTAATTACCAATAGATAATAATTAGAGAAGGACCTGTAAGTTAAAGAAAACCCATACTGATGACTATATTAAGATCATTGTGAGTTTTCATTCTATAAAAGATATACTATTAAAGCAAGCTGCAAGTCACAAGTCCCCTGCCCCCTATTACAAATTGTATAAGTATGTAAATTGACTGCTGAGAAAGTATGTGTGTCGCTCCACAATTTTATGAAAACGGGAATATCTTACATAAAGAAAATTATAATATTTACAAAGGCAAAGAGTACAATTGTAAAGTTCCATTAAGCCCAAGAGGCACTCTATCCATTTGCTCGCCTTCCTCCACGGGGAGGTCACAGGTCAAGGGAAACTGCATATGAACGGTACCGGTGCATACGACGGGGATTTAGTTTCCTGCTCAAGGACCTTCATGTGGGTTACCTCTGACGGAAATAGAATATTCAGAACACTTACGTAGAGGCTCATGAATCTGTGACAGAGCGCTGTAGATGGATGCCTGGCAACAAATCCCACTCTGAACCAACAAGACCATAAAGATCAAACCCGATTCGTCAGAGAGATATGGTTATTTCCATAGCAACAACATTCTAAGTAAACAGCGCTCTTTTGAAACTTTTGGGTTTGTGAAGATTTGTCTATTGTCACTGTAACAATATTTATAAAGGCCTTTATATCCGCAAACAGGCGGTAACGGGAATGTTTAATCAACAGACTCGGTATCAGCGCACATCACAACTTTTCGCTGAGCAGTCAGAGACCTCTGATCTGAGCCGTGCTGATTGTTGAGGAAAGCGTCATCCCTCTGATCTGTGTCTGATGCTTAGCATTCTGCTGTTGCTCTCAAACCTTCTGTTCAGTTCTCATAATAGCTCTGAGAATTATGTATGTCCTTTCAAGCGGGAGCGTCAGGGGGATGGGCGAAGGGAGAGAGCGCCAGCCACAGACAGAGGGTGTACGTATGTTTTCCTTTTTGCAGAGGGGAGGCCGATGACCTAAATGTGCCATCCTTGACAGCACTCCTTCACAGCCATACAGAGCGAGATCGCAGGTTGAACTAGGATCTCAGCAGCAACTGACAGCACATACATGCATTTACATTATGCCCTGATGTTCATATTCTGTGGACATTAGCAATATCTATTTGTTAGTCTTTTCCTTCTGTTCATTTACACTGTGACATACATACACATCACTCACACTACCAGAGCTGTGCACCTATGCCATTCAGGTTTCTGGTTACCATAGTGATTAAAGTCCTAGCCCCTCCTCTTTGAAAGCGTCAGAACACAAATGTAAAAGAACAATGTAGCTCTGTCATAACGTATGTAAGTACAGCACATGCTCTGCAGTCATGGGTTTCGCTGCATAAAGGCAGACTTTAAAAGGTTAATATAGATACGGCCCCGGCCCACGAAAAGACAAACCGTGCTATTAGGAAAGCAATCAGCACAATAAATCCATAAATACATCTTGCTGTGTCTGAGATGTGCATTTAAAAACAGCTCTGTCTTTGTGGATGGAAAATGGGAAAGGCATGACTGACAAGTAGCCCAAGGATGAGGAAGGAGCAGCGTGGCTCCACTTTGGCCTTTATGTCTTTATCCGGCCTCCACTTACAGTAGATGATTGTTATACAAATCACCCCTTATACAAATATGATTATGTTCTATATGGTAGAAAACTAGGACTCTGACTTAGTTGTCGCAAAGAGCCTGCACATATTGGGTGGCCAAAGACAATTAGTGAGAATACTGATGTCAGCCTTTACCTGCAGTGACATCGTGGATACAAATCCTGAGATTACTGTGGGCAATCTGTACAGACATAGTTATATTAGGATGACTGGTACCTACATATCAGCCATAGCTTGAAATTATATTTTTCTATTTGCAGTCTTCTTGACCTACTTTTAGGAGACTGTCCCCAGAGGCGTGGATCTGAGACTTTCTGTGTGTTGGGCATAGCTGAGTTCATATTATTTGAGCAATGGAAAATCAATCAGCATTTTACTGAAACAATTTTCAGTTTATATACTGATATGTTCTTTATATTGTACAGTATGTTTTTGTTTGCTAAAAGAAAAACAATCAAACTAAAGTTTGAGTCCTTAAAGTCTATACTTTATTCTCTGCCAATTTTAACATTAACTTTTAAGGTTTGAATGTATGGGCTCTCACATATGGACATACTTGGTATATGTGTCTGAGTAACGTCCACACAAATGCCAGTTCTAAATGTTTCCCAGCAGAACATTGAATTGTCCCAAGATGTTATTTACTTCTCCTGCCTGATCGATGTCTACACCATGTTTCTACTGTTCTAGGGTGATGAAGAAGCAAGCCTAGGCCTTCCCATCAGCCCATTCATGGACCGGTCCGCTCCACAGCTCGCTAAACTACAAGAATCCTTCATCACTCACATAGTGGGACCACTGTGCTCCTCCTACGACTCTGCTGCCCTTATGCCGGGACGATGGGTCGACCCGTCAGAGGAAGAGATGGGTCCAGAGGTAGAGAAGGAAGGGCAAGATATGGAGGAGGAGGATACGGCGGATGAGGACGGGTCAACGAGTTCTGACACCTCCCGTACGTTAACCTCTCTGTTGTTCGTGTTTTGCAAAAATTTTACTTGTTACTGTATTTATCATCTAACAGTGTCTGCCACTATTTACTTAGACAGCATCACTGCCTCCTAAGATTAATGTTGTTTTGCTTGGAGGTATCCTGGGAGATCTGGCTGTTGTGTAAATAGCATTTTAAGTAGTTGTCATTTAGGGAAATACCCGTTTTGCACTTGGAGCAACAACTCTACTACAACAACTAAATGACCGCATACAGTAAGTCAGCTGCCATAATGTTATAATAAGTACTTCCTTACAGAACCAGTGTTTGGGAATTAGCAGTATCTCGTGGGGGAGCTTGCAGATTGCAACCAACTGGATACGCCTCCTCCCTCTCTGAGTGTGCAGGAGAACCTTTGGTGGATGTCACAAAATGCTCTTTTGAGAACTAGTGTTTGGTTTGTACATGTCTGACTATGTAGAAACATGCAGAGTGGAACCTGCTTCCTATGGGGGAAGTAGGTAGAACAGATTATCCATGGACCAGAGGGTTATTGATTCCATCCCCCTGTACTAGATTGCCTGTTGCTCCCAGTGCCAATCAGTTGACTCTGTGGTAAATGTGACATTGTAAAAGCATCTTGATTACCAGCGGCTAGAAACATGCTGTATACATACAAGGCTATATGCCATATGAGGGGGTCATGTGCACCTAAGCTAATGACAATATTAGTTAACAACTAACTCCATTTATAGCAACTGATACCCTAATACTGTTTCTTTTAAATAAGGTTTTCTGTAATTTTTACAAAAATAAACCAAGTGTAGTTCATGGAATTGTTATTTTTTTTAAAAGAATCAACAACCCATTCCTCCACCCCAACCGCCTCCAGACACATTTTGTCTTTGCAAGAGCTTCAACCTGACTTCCTCCCCAAGGGCATAATTACACACCCACTGGAGGGCTTTGTCGTGACTGATAGGGCCACTTCTTCATCTAACCAGACTGTGACCAAAGATTAAACCGTCACTGGCCAATTCAAGCCCAGTACGAATGCTTCCAAGGTTCCTCTGATTTCTTGCATTTTGGTCAAATCATGTGTAACTGTGGTATCAGTCATTTGATGTCAAAGCTTAAATATCTGCCAAACTATCAAACTATTCATTTAAAGTCAGATACTTTCCAACAATATTGTCTAACTGTTGGGTTTGTGTCTCGCAGAGCGGCAAGAAACCAAAAAAGTAACCAGGAGGAAAGTGTTTTGCCAGATCACGCAGCATCTTTTGGAAAACCACGAAATGTGGAAGAAAGTGATTGCTGCAGAAGCCCCAGAGGAGGAGGCTCAGGAAGAGAACTCAAACTGCATCGGCAACCCCAACGACCCAATCACAGCCATTCACGAGGAAGAGGAGGAGCAAGCAAACAAAGAGGAGGAGTCAGCCGACGGGCTCGATGAAAGGGACGAGGTGCCGGCGATAGAAGAAGAGGAAACCCTCCCGCAATCAGAGACTTCAGGAGAAAAAGAGGAAGAACCAGGAATCTGAACATTGTCTAAAAAAAAAAAAGTTTGTTTCTTTCCTAACTAAACTAAATATGGTAGCCAGCACATCACTTTGACACAACACTGTAGAAGATGTTTTGGGTAAAATGTGCCTAACAAAAACAGGGTTGAGGACAGGGATGACGCATACCCAGTGCATCTGATAAGGAGAGAGAGCTGAGATGAGCAAAAGATGAAGAGACAAAGAAGAAGAAGCTGCAGAAGAAAAAAAAAAGAATAATGATTATGGACTGTATTTGTTTTTGTTTTAATGTTCTTTTAAGTCTGGATCTCGCGCCTCGCCCTCACCCAGATCGCCCATCCTGCACTATGGGCCATCCACGTTGATTCATAGATTCACTCCACCAGTGAGTAATACACTGTTATGAGCCCTCCCCACTCTTCTTCTTGTTGTTCCCATGCGATCAACACACTGTGGAGCCTCCCAGCTGGTCAAGGATGTGTAACAAGCCCCTTCTCCTTGAAGACAATGGGATGAAAGCCAGGGAAAAAGGCTGTGTCCAATGAGTATCAACCATGTGGGTTTTAGAAGATTTAAAAAAAAAAAAAAGAAAGAAAGCGTCAGTGCATTGTGTACACGATACAGGCATACTCTCACACGAGCTTCACGCACACAGTGCTATAGTAGATAGAAACGCATTCCATGCTCAGACAGCTGGGAAGTTTGACAAAAACCCCTGTTGCTCGAAAAGCTTTATTCTCACTCAAGGGAAAACATACAAAACCATGTTTTTTTCATGTCAAACAATGTTAGTCACTAGTCATTTTCTCTCTGCCTTTTGTTGTCAGTCAGTCCAACACACCTTCATGTTTCCAGGCTCAGGATATCAGGAACCCACAGAGAAACAGAGGCAAGTAGGACCTTTGGTGTCCCTTTACTTCCCTCTGATTAAGCTTTTGCCCGCGCTATATGCAGTATCAATTTACAGATGACGTGAACGCAAACTCCCCAGATACACGCAGTTCCCTCTGTGCAACATATAAGGAACTGCAGGGGAAACCGCACGCAGCAATGTTAATCGCTTTAAAAACTAACTAACAGGACACAAACTAGATAATAAGGTAATTTCTGTTTGTTCGGCAAATACCACTTATGTCCACATTTTATGTCACTTGTCAACACTAACCTTTCCAGTAAATATAGTACGAGAATGTTTTTTTTTTTTTTTTTTTTTTTTTTCCCAAGTATAATTTATAGGCTGGTATGTAGGGTAAATGTTTCAGAGAGTAATCCTGTAAGCCATAGTGGACCAGACCGGTGCTGAGTCACAGCTACAAATCACCCAAGAAGATTTATGTTAATTAGACATTACTACCGCATTAAGACTATTTCCATAGCTTCTTGCTGTGGGCCAACAAGAGACTATGTGGAAGTCTCACTCAGTCGGCCATTCATTACTGCAGAGACAGATTGTTTTGTTTTTTTAAAAAGGCCATGCATACAGGTATAAAGTTAATTGATATATAATTTTAATTAATTAGGTTGGGATTTTAAATGCTACGGTGTGTAATCACCTGTCACACTGTCGAGATGTTTTATACAAATGCATTAACATTTTCGGCAAAAGCAGTCACTGGAGATGACGGCTGTATTCTGCATAGTTTTTATTTAAATTTACACATTTGGTGCAAGAATTAATTTTCTGATCCCAGGACAGGACTGATTTTCTTTCCTCATTTGTAGTCCTTACGTATAATCATTATATACTGTATATGGCTTAAAAGGTGGCGCTGGGGCTCTGCTTTGATGTCCTCACAGATTCAAATAGGAGGTGATGGAGAGAAGTGTGAACAAGGAGCACAGCGTTAGTAATGAGGCTTAGTAGTGAAAGAGGAGGTGTGGAGAGGGAGGCCTCTTAGCTCCGCTTTTAGCAGCTTATGAAGGGTCAGAGGAGCCTCAGATCTTTTTTCACGTTTCAGAAGATTCTCCCAGATGTAACTCTTTGAAGATGAGCCAGTTTGGTCGGCTTCGAAATCATGTGACGATTTTTGTTTCCAGGCCTGTGAAACGTATGACAGGACATATTCAGGACAGTGTGTCTGATCTGACATCAGAAAAGCTACAGGGGCCATTTCCAAAACAAGATCCAGAGATTTAGGCGGTACTTAGTGTCTCCTCTTCCTAATCCGTAACAAGTAGTTTTCTATTAATACAGTTAAAATTAAAACTTGACAGCACTTTCTTTTTGAAGCCATCGCCTGAGACTCGAGGCTGACCGAGAGGTGAGGTGGACTTCAAGAAGTGGTATTATACACCGATCAGCCAGAACATTATAACCACTGACAGGAGAAGTGAATAACATTGGCCATCTTGTGATAATTTGATGTTCTGCTGTGATTCCTCGTCCCACCTAGACGAGACCAGGCACCCCCATCCCATAATAATGACACACACACAAAAACAGTTTAGGAGCAAGTATAAACAAAAAGGAAAAAGAACACAAGATATTGACTTGACCTCCAAATTCCATAGACCCAAAACTGATCATGTGTCTGTGGGATGCACTGGGACAAGCCTGATCCACAGAAGCCCCTCCCCTTAACTAATAGGATCCAAAGGCCCCCATTAAAAACAGGACAGGACACCTTCAGAAGGCCCATGTCCATTCTCTGATGGGAGACCAACGCAATATTAGGCAGGTGGTCATAATGTTATGTCCGATAGGTGTATATCTGAGGCAATTAAACTGCATTGACCAATGTTAGCGGATATATGATCTAATTTCCAGTCCCTCAAAGATCAGCTGAGGTGCACCCAAGATGACAACCACTTTCGTGTATATGGTTTGAAGGGAAGTAGTTTGCATGGTGGCAGCTGAGGTACTGGTTTAGGACTGATCACTCTGATCACCAGGGAGGGAGACAGTTTTCAAACTGAAAGCAACACTGAAATGAAAACAGTAACTAAAAGGAACACACGAAACGAACCTCCAAACCTCCGCTAATTATGCAAACAGTCCACTGGACCTCATTGACATATGCTGGATGAAAACAGACTAAGTAAGACTAAGCAGACTAAGTAAACTATTAAACGGGCATGTTTGCTTGTTTTTACTGGCTGAACTTGCCCTACTGTGACCCAATTTCTTAACTCAATGAGAGTTTAGCTAATGCCGTTGTAATACCATCTAAATCCTTAGTTGTATCCATTGCACTGTTTTCAGATTGTTCATTGTGCAAAGGAGGGCTATGCTGTGCCGATAATGCCCTTGACTGCTTATTCCCTGTACTTACAAAAGAGTGCAGTAGTTGACCTTTGTTTTTAATCCTATGAAAAAGAAAACCTGCGCTAACCAGAGGCCGAGCTTACCGTTGTTGGTTCAAGATGAAAGCTCTTTGGTGTTCAAAGACTGATGATTTATTTCTTTTTTCAGCCATTGCTGATGAACAGTTGGTAAAAAAAAACTTCACTGCGGCTCGATTTGCAAAATATAATCCGGGATAACACACAATTAAATGCAAAAATGATCTCCGGCAGTTATGGGAATCAGACAGGAAGTCCTGGACAAAAATAGTCTACGATTAAAAGAGATAATGTGACTTGGCATCAGAAAAGAAAAGTTGAAGTGATATCTGACCCCTGAAACAATATGTGTCTCGTATGTGTTGCTTGTATTTACAAGTCCCCTCCTGGACACGTCGTCTTCCAACAGCCTCTCCTTGTATTGGCTTGTCCTGATAGATCTGCCTATAGCAGGTAAAAATTATCTGTAAGCACCAGCTGATGCACTACTGACCCACACGGCTCTGGGTCACGGCTTCGACTGGGGGTTTGTGGTTGGGCATTTTTGGGCAACCTCTGTACAGATATATAGCTTTGAACCTCAAAAAAATTACTGCAAAGCTCTCTGCAAGTCTCCAGTCTCATGATAACAAACAGAAATTTGAGTACTTATGAAAGAGTTCCATGCACTGTAAATACCTACACACTATACAGTATATCAATACCTCACTTGGAATCTAATGTGCATATAATATATGACTTTTTCATGACACGCACTTGTACTAACCCACTGCTGTGTTTGGGAATTTGAGAATTTTTCATACCTTCTTCACTTTTTTAAAAGAATTCTTTACATTATTTTACGTATATCCGAGAACTCATTGGGAATCACTTAATTTAAATTAGATGCTTCCCTCTTCCGATCTCCTCTCTCAGCCCTGCCTCATTAACTGTGTACACTGTCACAGTGCAGCAATCAAAGAGACTTGAATGAAACAAAGCTGTGATCAAATTTGCGGTTGGTTATTTTCACCACAAACAATCCAAAACATTGCAGCTTGATAACACACGTGTGTGACATTTCATTGAGCAAACTGATGGCGTTTCACCGTTTAATATTTACCGTGAAATTTAAAGGGCCATATCAGGGTTTTTGCATGCTAGCTCCGTCACTACAAATGGCGCAGCATAATTGCTAACCATTTTGAACGGGCGATGTTTTAAAAGTACTTTCCATTGATTTAGTTCGATTGTTTCAGTTATAAAGTGTATAAAAGCTAAGCATTTTTAGTATTGTAGGATCCAGACTGTAGTTTATTTACAGATTGATTTGAAAGCGCAACATTACTTAGAGCAGGGGTGTAAAACTCATTTTAGTTCAGGGGGCCACATGCAGCCCAATTTGATCTTAAGAGGGCCACACCAGTAACACAACAGTGTATTATCCTATAAATAATGACAAATACTGTATTTCCCTTTGTTTTAGTGAAAAATTTCTTATAAAAAATAAGTGCAATTTCTGTTTAGCTCTAGATTTCAGCGTTGTGCACATATCTAACTAAAACTGTGTGAACCCGAGGAATAGCAGTTACTTTAATTGAAAAATTGCAGTTAATATCTCAATTTAAAAGGTGATTTTTGCACTTTGCAAAATTCCTCTCGCGGGGGAGATTAGAGCCAGTTTGAAACCCCTGTTTTAGAGGAATACATAGCGTTTGTTTTTTTTGTTCACTTACAGGAATCTCTTACGATGTAAAGTACACAGTAAGTGGTTTAGAGTAAACTTGCCAGTGCATGTAAATCCTCTGGTATGGTCCCAAAGTCTCTCTCAAGAAGCTTGACAGTTTAATGTTCAATTCAAAACAATACTAATTAGATAAATACTTTTGACCACTACAACATTATAGCTCATGCCATCAGCCGTCTCTTCGGTCCTAACCACCACAGCAGCACTGTCCAGTGGTTTGTATCAGGTGATTAAAAGGCATTTGTAACTGCTTTCTCTTGTTTTACAACTGTTCTCATGAGGTTAGGAGAAAGAAAACAGGCAGAGTGCAGGGTCTACTGCAACCACAACCAAACTATTCCACTTTATCAAAGACCGTACGAGGGGTTTCTTTTTAATGACTAGAAGAAGGGGATTGCTGCACACTGGATCAACTTGTGCAAACCAAAGAAACTTTTTGAACTTTTTTTTTTTTTTTTTTTTTTTTGTGATTTGCACAAAACGAGCCCGAAACGGAGCATGTTTATTATATATATATATATATTTTTTTTTTCCTCAGTGTTATTCAGGACCCGGTGAGGATATCTGGATATGCATATGTTTTGTTCTCGCGTGAAAGCAAAACAAAGCAGCTTAACAATTGTCAGCATTCATCTAAAGGGTCGCGGCTCGCTCACGGTGTTGTCCGCGTCTTTCGCGTCTTTTATTCTTACCACTGCCATGTCAGCAGGCACCAGTAGCACTACAATGTAACTGACCAAATGTTCTGTTCTCAGACTGAAGCCCTTGTAGTTTCTTTTTGATGGTTCGAACCAAAAACACGTCTTTTTTTCTTTTTTTTTTTTTGTACTGTTTGTTGTTTCAGCAATTATAAAAGGGGGCTCTGCTCCTGTGCCATACAATTCCACATGCATACATTGTTCGAATTCTATATTCCTCAGCTTTCCCTGTTTGTCACAAAAGAAACCAAAACAAACTTTTTTTTTTCCTCTCCTTTCCCCCCCCCCCACCACCTTTAAAGCAAGACAAACAAGACTGGGATGTTTTTATCCGCTCGAGCAGGCGCTTCACAGACTCAATTCTTTTCTTCTCTCCAGTATCTTGCACTTAACACATGTAGCAATACCTACAGGATGGGGAAATTGTGTGATTCACCAGTATTTGTTAAAGTGGAATATGTTATTTTATTTCTAGATATTGTTTGACTTTGTATAAAAAAGATATATACTGTACAGATTCAAAAGTATATTATGAGAAAAAAAACTTTTAGAAAAATATTTATTTTTACTGTTTTGTAATTTAGACACAATACTGTAGCTCCTCTATTGCCAGACTTACTGGAAGTGCCTCTTGATAATGTATTACAAAAATAACTATACAATATATTGGGATTATTAGAACCTGTCACTAGCAGAGCAGTGTTGATGTTGTAATGTGAATATTGTTGAATAATAAGATTTATAAATGCTGCACATGTGTCCGTCGTGTTCTTTTTCGCAGTTTCTCCGACAGCTCACGAGAGTTGAGAACACATTTTTTTTAAAAACTGTGAAGTTCATATTGTAATCTGATATCACAGTAAAAAGGTTGCACTGACTGCATATGTCAAACTTATAATGTATTTTCAGTTGGTTAAGAAGTAACATGTACTCAAAAAGCTTCATTAAAATATGGCTTCCAATCCTGTCGGCCCTTAATTCATCACCTTTATATACAAACTAGCATGAAGCACAGTCCTTAACTTATTTAATTGAATAATAATAAAAAAAAAAAGATGTTGGATTTTTATTATGTGCATTTCCTACATGCTGCAAAGACAAAAACAGACCGCTTGTTGTCTTTTTCTTTATATTCTAATTCTCAGTGGCAGCTGATTGGAGACAATGATATTAACACAAATGACAAACGTGGACCTTTTATCATCGTCGGGCTAATTGGGCTGAATTTCACTGGAATCTGACAGAACAGCCGCAGCACAGAGAAAAGATTTAAACTTCCACACTGACAGCAGTGAGCACCACTGAGCCTTTGTGCCTGTGAAAAGAATTTTGTTGTCACATGTTGAGTGTTTAGCGCAAAGGTGGACGGGGAACCCAAAAGACTCACTATCATCTATTTGTTGATGCTTCGGGGGCTGAATGAACTACATTCAAACCACGGACTATTAATACGGGACTCTTGAAGAGCAGTTTTGAAGCTCGGTGCCTCATTTCTACCTAATCCAGAAAGCTCAGAGAGGTGAAGCATGAGTGTAACAGAGGCGGGAGGGGGACATCCAGCCACCTATTTCACAATAAGTCTGTACTTTTGATCTCTTGAAACATCATCACTGCCGCTGCCCAAGAACAGGTCAGATCGATTCAGATCAGACATTTGACCAAGTATGGACCATTTGACCAAATGCTTGAACGTGTTCTTGTCCTACCCAATCTTTTTGGAGGTAACTTCTGTGGACTTGGGACAGCCAGGTATCCCAGAATGCTGTTCACAGGCGCCTTTAAGTCCTCACAAGTTGTCCTCCAGACTCATTATTCAGAGTCACATTTGTCAGTTCCAAGCTACATACTTGGTATTCTGAAATGTCCCTTGTGGCCTGTGATGACGAAGTGGCCTCACTCTTAATTTTGTGTAACTTTAAGTCCTAATACAGTTATATTGTATCACAGTTGGATAGTCAGAGATTCGAATGGCTAATGAAGTCTGAAGACAGTTTACTGGAATTGCCACAGCTCCTTCTGGAGCCACCAAAGTCCTTACACAGCATTTTCCGCATTATGTGTCTATCAGACCTTTAAAGAGATTTAGATTTGTAAAATCGTGTTTACTTTACTTTTATTAATAGTGAATTGAAAACGACAAAAACAATTCCACACTCCTCAGACTATTCAAACTTCTTTGTATGAGTCTATTAAATATATCTACAGCACATGCACACCAAACTTATTGTACAAGCGTTTGACATTACAGGTATTGGCTTTGTCAAAAAGCTATTTTATTCAAGTGTTTGTTGGTGTTAGTTTGAAGGAATCCAATAACCGTTTACACATACTCATATTGAAACAAAGAGTCAGTAGTGACAAACATGTTTTTGTATAGTACATTTTTATCACATATAGCTTTAAGTAAATTGACACACAAGTAACACTATTGACCATGTTACCATCGTTGTATAATTGTGCCATTGTGGATGGCGTCTGGTTACGCTGACGACTATCTATTTACTGAAGTCAACTGCCTGATTGATTGCCTGACTAATATAACGGACTGTTTTGCACTTGATCTTTGTGATGTGTTAGGTTTCAGTGAACATGCCTGAGCACCTACATTTTTCTGTGGTCTGTATTGTTGATTATTACTGCCTCGTGACCAAGTGTATACGTGCTCTTGTCTCCATCACCTCCATTTCTCTTCTTTTACTCGGGTTATTCTGTGCTCATAATCTCCATGTTTTCATCCGCAGCTGTGTCAAGTTTTGATTAAGTCTTCCATTCAAAAACACCCCGACCCTCTTAAATCTTACTCTGTCACCTCTGTGAATAATAATGTAAATGAAGCATTTGGCTGAAGAGGAGTCACATCTGCACTCCAGCACGTTTGCATCAACACGACTGGTAAAGAGCCCGTCCACATTTCCTCTGCAGCGTTTAAGTAATCGCTTTGATGGTCTTAGGGCATTTCTACACCAGCTAAATTCTTTCTTTACCCAGGCGATCATCATCTCTGATCATTATTCCAACACCAGCCAGTGCTGAATCCAAAAACATCAGCCTTACTTAACAGGATATACTGCACGTGGTCAATGACTGAGGAATGTCGTTCTTTACCACATGGAAAGGGAAGAAGAATGTGATATTTACAGGGGTCCCTGCTGTTTACACCATAAAGCATTCACACAGAAATAATGACAAGCAAAGCGATAGTTTGTATCACAGGCTCACGTGCTACTGTAATTTATGCCGCTGCAGCAACAAAGTGCAAAACAGCTGCCTGGTGTGGAATGTAAATCAAAAGGTGTGCTGGTTAATAAATTCACTCTTGGCTGGTCACATGGCTGCTGTGCCAATCAGTGAAGCACTCAGAGGGAGAGAGGAGCGAAGGGATGGCATGGCATTACCTTTAAATTAATATGCGTGACTCATACAGAGCACCCTGCTCACAGCTTCCTGCTTTATACTGTAAAGCTTATTCCCTCATTAAATCCCTGCAGCCATCTGAAGACAGCAGGACACTCACCCCAGCTATGTTGGTAAGTCAGCAACCTTTAATTTGAGACATTATGCACAGCGCTGCCACAAAATATCCACGCACCTCTACTCAAATCGGTCTGACTGTGATTCACAAAAACCCGTCGTCACACCCTCCTTAGTTGTTGACACCCGTGCATTAGTTTTCAACCCAGATTAGGTGTTTGAAATGTTCAGTCGGCCTTGACTTGACCTGGCAACGTGTGAAGGAATTATGCATACTTTCATATACTGCAAATTAGCTGTAATCCACATACACTTGCACAACATTGTCACATGTGGACCGTACTGATCCATGTTGTTCGATCAGGGTCACAGCTATTATAATCTCTTAGAAGCTTTTACACACATTTACTTTTAAGCAGATGGTTTAATGAAGAAGTGATAAAGTTGTCACCTCTGGGTTAAATGTTGCTGTTTATTTCACTAATTAGCCAACTTGCTATTCGTAGTGAAAAGGCGTCTGTACTTACTGTGTTAGATATGTGTGTCAGAGTTTATACATGAGGAAGGCTATATAATAATATACAATAGGCTACTACTTGACTTGGCTTATAAGGCCCCTTGTATAGTCATTATCATAATGTAATATAATGACACAATATAATATAACATAGTAACACAGTGTCCAGAAGCTGCACAAAAACCCAGTACCACTCTTTGCCCAGTGCAACCACTAAATTAAACTGCTTTAATCAAAGGACAGAGTTTGAATGATAAATTTTGAATTTTCAAGGACATGACGGCGTGTCTGTAGGCTTTTCGTAATGGGAACCGTTTGACAGTTGACAGTTGCACCAGTGCAATTAGATACAATGTGGCAGACAGGTGCTACACAGTGGAAATACGCTACCAGTCACCTTCTGTACATGCTTATGTAACATTAATCTGTCCTTCAGCACGAGGAGGTTACGGCGCACATGGTCTGTCTGCTTTAAAGGGGGGGTTTACATGAGGTGGCTGAGCTGCACAACATGACGCACAGTCTCAAGAAATGCCAGAGAATGCATTGATCGGCCACACCATTATGACCACTGACAGGAGAAGTAATGATCATCTTGTGACAATGCAAAGTTCTGCAGGGAAACTTTTGTACTACGTGTGGATGTTGCTTCCATAGACTTCCACCTAGACCAGGCCAGGCTCCCCAGCCCCATAGCAACGACACTTCTTGATGACAGCAACCATCCACGGCAGGATGCTGCCTGACACAGCGCACGGACAAACGGTTTAGGAACAACTCAAAAAACATGAAAAACACCACAAGGGTCCGGCAGAAGCAGATCCCTCTACTCATCCACAGGACTCAAAGGCCCCCACTAACTACAAGAGGGGACGCCCTCAGAAGGCCTTTGTCCATTCTCTGATGAGGCAGAACAGTTTTGGAAGCACAAGGAAGACCTACACAATATTAGTAAAGTGGTCATAATGTTATGCCCGATTGGTGTATAGGGACACATTATTAACCAACAGGACGAGAAAATGCCACTTGAAGTTATTCTTATTTAATAGGCCTAATGTGTCATTGGAGAATTAGTTTAAAGGGTGTTGTACATGAGGAATGTGCTAAGTTGTGTTTGTGCTGATATTATCTTTTGTCACATAGTTCTGCCAACAGGTTGGACACAGAGATTTAGTCGCACAAAACTAAAAAGACAACACAAGTATCCAATGATAATAATAACAACAAAACACCACTTGTGCAGCTATTGCTGTGCCTATGTATCTTGTGTTATGTAGAATTAAAATTAATGACCTCATCAACACGCGTTTTTTTTTCTTCTTCTTTTATCTCCACACTCATCATATGGAAGAAACAAACGAACAAACAGACAAATCCTGCTGACTGGTCGTGATTGAGTCCAAGAGAGAAACACACAGCAGATGCTCTGGGATCGAATTGTGTAAACCACATTAAACATAAGTTGGGAGCTATGACTGAAACGTGTGGCACTTTCAAATGACACTTTGCGTTTGCAGCTGGTGAACAAAATCCTGCAACAGCTTGGTGACACTCGCATGGCACTGTGGATGTTTGAATAAGAACATTATTCCAATAAAGCTCAGTTGAATTGTGCAGAAACTGGAAAGGAGGGGGCAGAAAGAGAGGGAGAGAGGGAGGGAGGGAGGGAGGGAGAGAGAGAGAGAGAGAGAGAGAGAGAGAGAGAGACGATTGAGCTCGAGCCCGTCCGCCTGCAGAGTCAGCGCGAGGGAAGGAGGCTGCCGGGTCACTTTGAGAGCGCATCTAGCGCACCACACCTCCAGGACGCGCTCCACCGACACACGCTGAGCGGCGACGGCATGTGTCACAAGACCAAAATCCCTTTTTAGCGTGGACCAGTCTGGCCGAGAGTTACCGCGCAGCCGACTGGAAATGAACTCTGAAGGCACATGTCGGTCTCAGAGCATTCACGATAAGAACAGGCGCTCCTCCTCGTTTCCCATCCACATGAGAAGTTTGACTGGAGCTGGCTGAAAGGGAGGCTACCCGTGCTTCCGATTGGCTGTTAAATTCTCTGTATCGAGCATCTCGACGACTGCTTGTTCCACGGGACATTTAGGTAAGCGGATTCGTCCTGCTCTCGGCATCGCATTGCTGTTTGCGAGACACCCGAGCCGCACGCTTCATGTTGGCGTTAACGAGCTATTAAAAAGAAAATGGCAACAGGCATTTTCTTTCCCGGTGACGCGGTCACCTTCCGTCACAATCTTCCTTGGCTTCAGTATGACATGGTATTCACTTTTTAAATGTCAGCTGAGCGCGTCTCACTAAAAGTCACTCATCGTCATGTCCTCTCCGGTGAAAACCTCGATAGTCTGGTTTTATGCGAACTGCAAACACAAACACTTGATAACAGTAAACAAAATGCGAGATGTGCAACGCTCCTGCAGCACCTGCATCCTGGTAGAGGACCCAGCACCATGTAGTCATCTTAATTAGTTATATAATGGCTCCTCAAGACCCATTTAATCTGCCATCAGTGAGGCCTCCTGGTTAACCAGATAGGAGACGTGATTAAATTGATGTGTAAGTACAGAATGTGGAGCTGACACGAAAGATATCTGCTTAATGTCTGTCTGACGGATGACACATACGCACACATGTCATATCAAGATGGCTCTATTGTTCATGTACATATGTACACATACAAGGAGTACATCTGCATTCAACCCATCTCCAGGCATCTCAGATATGGACATAGACGGGATTTGAGCCAGTCACACCACCAGTCCACAGCCCCCACTCCACTGACACCTTGTTAGCTTCAACTAATTTTATTTAAAAGTTTAAACGTTATTTTAGTGGAAAGTAGTGTTTTTTTATGCTCTTAATGTACTGGATGTGTGGATTTCATGCTGCCTGTGGCTCCTACAGCACTTCTTCTCTGAAAGCTTTAATTCCCAGTAAATCCAATCGCTAACACTGACATTATGAAGACATAACTGCGGCCTCCTGGCCTTTAGCAGCATGCTCAGGATTCAGCGGAGAGTGATTAACACCCACATGGATTTGCAGCACGGTATAGAAGAAGGGGAGACCCACGTCACCCGAACGCATGTTAAATAATAATCAAGTGACGGAGGAGTCAGTCACCGCTCGTGGCAGGTCAGCTGAAATCCTACCACTCTTTTTTTACAGCTCATTCTGTTATAGTGTCTTCTTGGAAGAAAATGCAGTGATCATATTAAACTCTGAGGGCTGCTGCTTGACATGTGACGGAATAAAAAGGCACAGATTTTGATGGTACACAGGAAAAAGTGCGTGAACTACAGCATTTTTCCCCCTAAAACTTTTGTCGACCGCTGCTACATATCGGTCTGCTTAAAGCTGCTGTTGGAATTCCTTAAAAGTAGGTCAAACCTGTTGCAATAAGTCAGCTCCTTTGTTCTGTTCAGCTAATGAAGACCGAAATTTTTAAATGAGAGATGTAAACATCTCACTTGGAGCAGTAGTGGCAGTCTCAGGGACAGAAATGGAGATGGTATTCCTTTAGTGTTCTTTTCTGCATAGTAATCACCGACTCCCTGGGGCAATTACATTCACTGTTTCACATGACTAGTGAAATGGACTGGGGGGGAGATACATGAAATAAGCAAGACAAATGTGAGGAGAATAATTCACAGTAGAGAGAGAAAAGGGGTCAGACAAGAAGAATATGGGAAGCAAAGGAGATATAGGAAAGCGGTGCAATTAGTGTGGTTTATTATATTCATCTTCAAATATACAGTAGCCTGGGGTAAATCCATCTAAATCTTGGAGCCTTCATTTTTTGGGATTTAGCCTATTTGCTTTCATTTCTTTGAAATGACGCACGTTCTCATACTCTGCAGTGTCATACTGCAGTTTTGGTGCAGACATAACCGTAGTAGTTACACAACTCATGGTTTTAGACCATGTTCCTAATAAATAAAGCTAAAAAAAAAAAAAAAAACATGACTGGAAGGTTTTACAGTGAAGCAGCTGCAACAGTCTCAATTCCGCATCACCCACTGAGACAAATGAGGCAAATGGCAGCAAAGTGTTGAAAATCATAAAACACTGTACCGTTGCTCGGATGAACGATAATAACAATGCAAAAATCCTGCTTTGCCCGCAGCAACCTCCACCTCTGCACAGAAGCTACTATGTACTAAGTGTTTGCTCTAGACAGATGTATGTACCTATGACAGATGTTTGTTTATCTTGTCTCTCCTGCTCTTCTTTTCTCTCTTTCTGTACGGCTGGCCTCAGGCAGATTGGTCCTTCCATGTGAGCTGGGTCCTGCTCAAGGTTTCTTCCTGTTAAAAGGGAGTTTTTCCTGCCGCCGTCGCCTCCGGGCTTGGTCTGGAGGTTTCAGGTCGGTTTTTGTAAAGGGTCGTGAGACAATTTTTATTGTTGTTGGCGCTGTATAAATAAAACAGAATTGAATAGAATTGAAGTAATTGTTAGCACGTGACTGGTTTACATGATGCCTCCTTTGTTTGACCCACTCAGGCTTGTCACTATAGCTGAACTGGTGGTAACGATCATCTTGGTTTGGCCTGGCTCTCAAGCAGTGCATGGGTTGGTTCAGGGAAGTCCTATGGCAAATGCATGTTTGGACATTTTACCACTATGCAGTATAGGCTGTATATAAACATGGCCACTTGTGGTTTTGGCTGTTTTGGTTATAAACAGGATATTTTCACTATCCTGATATCTGGTTTTTCGAGGCAGAAATGAATGTATTTGCCCAAAGGGGTGGAGCTAGGGAGGATTGAGGAGTGGATATGATCGATAACCAGAGGATGACTTGTCAATCACTACAGACCAGACATGTCAGTTAAGCCAGGTAGGCCTTCAAACATACCTAAAGTCAAGGGTTAACATGGAGCTTCCTTATATCCTATTTCAAGCACGGACCACAACACGCTAATCAGATAAACTGAATTTGACATTTTACTTGCTTGTAGAAAGATTTCATGGTATTTCATGAAATAAGTCAAATGGAGTAAAGGCTGAATATTTTTACACTCCACGGTCAAAAGCTGCAGTTCCTTGGATATCCACTTGAGGCCGGCCCTTGAAGCGAGATCAATGCTTGGCGCATGCTGTGGTGTGTTGCAGTGGGAGGATATCCCCGGCGTTCAACCCTTCGAGTTTCTGGTGAAGTTTACATCAGCTAACCAGAACGAACGTTATTCTTGTTCTTGTTCACCCCGAGAACAAGAGCAGAATTCTCGCTTCTGCATCCTGCAGCCATCCACAGCAGGATGCAGCCCGACACAGGCGCACACACACACACACACACACACACACACACACATACACACACACACACACACACACACACACACACACACACACACACACACACACACACACACACACACACACACACACACACACACACACACACACACACACACACACACACACACAAACAGTTTAGGAACAACTTAAAAAACATGAAAAACAGCACAAGACCTGGCCTCAACATTCACTAGATCCCAAAATGATCAAGTTTCTGCGGGATGCACTGGAACAAGCCTGATCCACAGAGGCTCTTCTCCTAAAGCCATAGGACCTAAAGCCCCACCCCCCCACTAACAACAGGACAGGCCACCCAGGAGGCCCATGTCTATTCTCTGATGAGTTTGGAGGCGCCATGGAGACCTACACAGTAGGTCATAACGTTGTACCTGATCGGTCCAACTGCTTCTGTGTAAAGGCTGTTGGAGGCATAAAATACTTCAAGATGTGTATATATAGATAAAATTTTTACAGTAATCGACACTGTAGACAAACAGAGATGCTGTGGAGGTTCTGTACACGAATCGCACCATATTATTAAGCTGGGGTCTCCGGTATTGGCTTCTTTCCTCTTGTGCTTTTTGATTAACAAGAGCCCCTACCTGTAAGTCTCAATAGATTAATTAAGACAATCATCCACTTTCTTCCCATAGGCTCCCATGTGTTGCCAGTCGTTGGGCAGATAATTTATAGCAAAGTGCATGTGAGAGACTTTATCAGAGGAGAAGTGTCCTCAGTGTTTTGACCCATAGTATTTATCATTAATACGGATTATTTGGGAGTTTTTCTGACCTTAATATTAGAAGTTCACCTTCACAGTCTTACAGAACATCAAATTTCCTCTCAAGTGGTTTATATATGGTGTTACTGCACTGAGGCTTTTAGGCTTAAGACTATGGGTTTAACACACCTCACACAACGGGTTTATACTACCATATATTTAGTCACATGTTGTCAGTTGCCCAAAGAAATACAAGCAGGACTGTAGTTTAATATGTAGGAATGTTTAGCCCAGTGTTTTTAATATTGTGGCTTAAAATAGTTAGGTGGAAACAAAAACCTTTTGTTTTGAAGATATGCACAGGTCATAGTCCTCAGTGCAAGGCGGACTTTTTAGCTGCGATATAAGTCGAAAGATCTCGGAAAGAGCGGAGTTTCTCCCCGTGTGTTTTCATATCTGTCTGTTGCCCCGCTGTCGCCTGCTGTAGACGTGTTTCTGTTTTTGTGCTGAGGATGAGAAGTGGGTCACATGCTTGAATTATCCATTTGCAGGGTTGCATGCCTGAGTGCCAAGAAACTGCATTACGTGGGAGACTTCTGCTAAAGACGCAACGAGGATGGAGGAGAGCACGGAGCAAGGACGCGCTCAGGAGAACGGACGCAGTGACGCCATGGCCAGAGAACCCCGCTCCTCTCCCTGCAACAGTCTGAGGGTACATTAACTAACTAACGTGTGTTTTTTTTTTTTTGGTTTTTGTTGGGTTTTTTTTCTGACTGCTTGGATTAAAGAGCTCCAGCTGACAGTTGTTTGTTCCCCTTGTCTGTGTTGTGGAGTCACATGCTCTAATAGTATGTATGCATTTTTGTGTGTGTAGAGACCAGTACTAACTGAATTAACTAATAACAGAAACAGTCCAACAAGTTACTTCCCTGAAGGACAATGTATATGTCCATGAAGAATATGGCGCATTGTGACCGGCGGCATGCCTTCCTTTAGGTGCATTAGAAGACTTCATGAACCATGCGTCTTTCCCTCTCATAACTATATACTGATTCTCCATTCTCATGTGTCAGGATTATCGTATAACTTAGCATCCTGTTAGAGTTAGGATTAGATTTAATGTAGTGGTTGTAGTGGTAGCGTCATTAAATCTCTGCTTGCTAGTCAGTAAACAGTTATCACCTTTTAGGATCCCACTTAGATAGACAGTCATGCCCAGAATTCATTTGGAAGAAGTGTGATTCTTCTGTCCTTATTCCCGCGAAACAACCTCAGCGCAGCTAGTCTTTGTCGTTCCTCATCAAGGCCACGACACAGTGATAACAGCTCTTTTGTCACCTTGTAAAATCTCTGCAGAATTTCCTCACAATGCGTCTGTAGCTATTTTGAATGATGGAGTATGCACAGTCATTCATGACATTCACTTACTGTTCGCATCTCAGCTAATTCAACGGAACATTAGCGTCTTAATAGAACCGAAAGAAAAACAAACCAAAAAAAAAAAAACTTGGTAACTTGGTTGAGGAAAAAGCCTCATCTCATCTCATCTTCTTCTACAGCTTATCCTCACTAGGGTCGGGGGGGTTGCTGGAGTCTATATCAGCTGTCATCAGCGAGAGGCGGGGTACACCCTGGACAGGTTCCCAGTCTATCACAGGGCTAACACATACACAAACAACCATTTGCACTCACACCTTGGGTCAGTTCACGGTCACCAATTAACCTAACAAGGATGTCTTTGGCGGTGGGAGGAAACCCGGAGTACACAGAGAAAACTAATAGACACAAGGAGAACATGCAAACTCCACCCAGAAAGACCCAAGCCGGACTCGAACCCAGACCTTCTTAAAGGCGTCAGTCAAATATCATATATCAAATTAAGCACACTCAAGTTAACAGTTTTCTACTTGGGAAACTGGGCGTCATCATTGGAAATTGTGGTTAGGGGACAGTTTTGACTACTTTGCCTACTTTGTGTCTTGGCTATAGGCGCATTTTGTCACGTCAACGGTGTCACAACCGTGCACGTTGTGGCCACAAAAACAGATGAACACGACTCAAAATGGCCAAGTGTTGGCAGCGTGTCACCAGTGAAGTGTTGCTCAAGTGCTTGACAGCACCATTAAAAAGTAGAGCGGTCGTCCAATAACCGAAAGGTTGGTAGTTCGATCCTGCCCTATCCCTAGTCTGTCCATTGTGTCCTTGGACAAAACACTCAAAACTCAATACACCCCAGCGTGTGTGATTGCGAGGGAGTGATGTTTGGTGGTTGTCGTAGCAGCCTGCCCCAGGGCAGCTGTAACTACTGAGGTAGTTTACCGCCGAAAACAGATGGCGCCGTTGAAGTCTGTCAATCAGCTACAAATGTCGGCCATCACTTCTGTGTGGCTTTGTGTGTTCCATCGCAAATGATTTGTAATCTGCTGCATTTAGGCAGCAGTGAGCACAGTATCAGTGAGGATGGATAGGAACGTTAGCGCGGTGACACATGTGACGTTTTGTGTTTGTTTGGGTGTTGGACAAATGATGTTCCTTTTGGTTCCGATTATTAAATGCATGATGTGTACCTTGTGTACCTTCTCTCTTCTTCTTTTTTTTATCAACACAAACCTGCAAGATGCTTCCAGAAACCTCTACAGATGTGCCGCTGACATCAAACTGAAAAGCTAGGAAAGTCAAAGACGAGTGCGATCTGCCTACTAGCGGGTCGCGGCTACTGTGACCCGCTGTAAGGCAGTTGTAGTGTTTCTTTTGTGTCCTGTTGTTGCCATGGTGACAGTATAATCGTGAATTCTTTCTGATGGGATAAGACCGATGAAAATAATGCGGAACATAATTTGGGTGTCATATTGTTAAATGTAGACCACCTCAGACTTTGGTGCTTTGTTCTTTCTTTTTTCCAACCTTCTAAAAAAACATAAAAATAAATTCCAGTTGACTCAAAGCAAAGGCTTCTGCCAAAAACATGAAAGTTTAAAAATCCCTAAATGAGATCAGACACCATTGTTGTTTCTTTCCCACATGAAAGTGATGTGAGACAATGGTGTTCAAGCGGCTTATAATAATACAGGCTGCACTGGCAGGACAAACTTATTTCTTCTCAGAATTGTTTGGTTCCCTGGGCGGCTGGGTGGGACGGGACTCAGCCCACTTCAGACTCTAATCCGGTGATCACTGTTATTCCACGCTTTTTGTTAATTCCATCAATAAGAGTGGAAATTCGATGCCTTGTGTTTTTTCAGTTCCTTGTTCATGTCAAAATTCCATCCAGGAGCTCCCCAAACACTTCAAAATGATGTTATGTATTGTTAATTATTATTATTATCATTCCACTTTTGTACATCAGTCTCATAATCACTTGAACTGAAAAAAACACAAGAAACTGTGTGATCTGTGTGTGTGCCAGGTGCCTGTGTAAGTCTAAGCTTATTAAATGGGTAACATCAAATGGGCAAAGCACGAAGGCGGGTCGGAGGTCACGACTGTCTTTTCAGTGGTCTTATATCACTGATTGTTAGCCACTCAGTAGAACACCAATTAAAAATGTGAAAGAAAGAAAGAAAGAAAGAAAGAAAGAAAGAAAGAAAGAAAGAAAGAAAGAAAGAAAGAAAGAAAGAGAAAAGAATGAAAATGCCACAGTGTGTGCTATTGTTGCAAAAAACCCAGACCTCCTGCTTAAAGCATCATTGAACAGCAGTTCATTCAAATAGTCGGTAAAACCCCTAGTTGACATATTTGGAAATTGGAGTTGTTGTAGGTATTAAGCATGTATGTAGGAATGAGAAATTTGAAACATTCTAGAGACCAAAGTGGTAACAATGAGAGAGAAAAAAAACAAAGAATTCATTTTTGCTCTTCTTGTTTTATCCATCAGTTATTATCCCATCAGATTTTTATGGGGACTCGCCTGGTCCCCAGGTTTGGAGCCTCTGATTTATGCCAAAGTATGAGCAGATGTATTTCATATTTATATCATTAAGTAAAATGATTAACAGGGAAATTGACCGATTCACCCAAATTTGCTAGCACATGACTAAATGTTGTGGGATGTTTGTCATCTGTGAGCTCTTGTATTAGACGTATCTGTCCCTTTTGCATCCACTTCATAGTTATAATCCTTTTGTGAGTAGGTGTTGGACCTACTTCAATGTTCAAACTACAGTGCAGAACTTTTGGCAGTGAGAGTCGACGCTTGAGCAGGATGTACGCCTGCAGGCTCGCCTTTGAGTGCTCTTTCTTTTTAGTTTCTAATCTTTCCTTTGAACGGAGTTTTCACGTTTATCCAGTGCATCAGAAACTTTTTTCTCACGTCCTAGCTTCTGTTTCATCTGGTTTTATTGCATTTGTGACCTTAATTACATTCACAACATTTTTTTCCGGCCTCCTCTAGCTGCTGTAGGCTCCGTCGCCATGGTTGCTCCCCTCTTGCTCCAGGAAACGGTCAGTGCCGGCTAAAAGGCGTCGCTTGGTCCGTATGTGCCGGTGCGGGGACGTCACGGCAGATGACCAAATATGAAACTGTGGTGTACCGCAAAAGCACATTGAGATGCACAAGGGCTTTTGGGAAGGGCTTCAATGTAACGGATGTTCATAATTTTTCGCTCCATAGCTTTAATGAACCAATTTGTCATTATTAGATTGCGTTTGGTCATAATGAGGGAAGTTTTCCATGACCTCAGACTTGACTGACTTCAGTTGGCTTCTCTGTCTCTCGGTGTCCTCCTGTACATGAATGTAACATGCCACTCCCTTGCTTGCGAACGTTATCTTGAGAGAGTTCCTCCTGCACCCAGTGCTGTCTGAAGGCTCAGACTGAATAGGTTTGGGTTTGTGTGCGTTGGGGAGGTATATTATAGTAGAGTATAGACATGTCTGTGCATCACACATGTCAATGTAAAATCATTGTCTTTACTTCTTTTTCTTGTCTTATTTGTTTCCCCTAGATGTTTCTGGTGGCTTTGTCCTTTGCCTATTTCGCAAAGGCTCTGTCGGGGAGCTACATGAAGAGCACAATAACCCAGCTGGAGAGGCGCTTTGACATCCCCAGTTACCTAATAGGTGTCATTGACGGGAGCTTCGAGATTGGTGAGTAGCCCTGCCAATCACTGCTGTCATTCTATTTGTAGCCTCTGTGTCATGGGCTCCCCTCCCTCCTCTCTTTCTGTCTTTTGGGGGTGGGGGTGGGGGGGCGAAAATGTGAATGAGTGGTGGAGCTATTCAAGCTGCGGATAAAGGATTCATCAGGACTGCAAGAAAAGGACAGAGGGGTGTGCATGTGTGTGATGAGTCACAGTGTGGAACAAGGACATAAGACACAAGCTCTCAGCTCTGTTTGAGCTGTGAAAAGTCAGACTCCAGTATTTCTAAGTTACACAATGACTTCTCCACATATTCAACAAAACCTCACTTACGTGAGACCCCAGACGTGCGGTAATTTGTGACACTCGAACTAGCTCGAAGCAGACTGACCCTGGAGGTAACGCTAATATAGTTTCTTGTGTAAGCGCATACTAACTAACCTTGCAGAGATTTTTTCCAACACTGGGAGTGCAGGTTATCTTTTGAAAACAATAAAATGATACCTGCACATTATCTTGAAAAGGGTTTGACTTATCAAATACATTGCGTCTCCAATCGCGCTCTACAATGTGCATGCTGTGCTTACTTGCATAGTGCGCGTTTTTTAACAGGGTACTGTTTAAATTGACCACTGCAAGTCGTGGACTCATCAGAAATGACAAAAGCTACATTTGATGGGCTAATCTAATGAGCTAGCTGCCACATTTTATGATACTGAATCATTAAAATTATCAATACAAATACAGATACAGCTTCTATCTGACAATAATCGTTGTGCAGATGTGCAAAGCCGAACATTTGTGCAGGACAGTGTGCCACAGCTTCCTCTGTCGTAATTTACACAAGTTTGTAACTACACACAGTGCAGAAAAAAGCACTGTGTTACAGTGCTTTCAGTAAAAGCCATTGAACAATTAGCTCCAACTCCACAGTCGTCACTGTTTGAAATACACAGAGAAACTCAACAAACTTTAGCAGCATAACTACAGAAGAATACTGGCCTACCAGCACTCAACTACAATGGACTACAAGGCCGTGTAGGCTGTAGGGGCTGCACCGACTAGTCGACAATACCGCTGGGCTGAGAAGCTTTAAGCTAAGGAAGTCGACTAGCGGCCGATCACATGACAGTCAACAATTTGATAATGAATTTCATTGTTAAAGTTATTAGGCCTTTATCTACTCTTCATGGAAAGGATTTAGAGATATACCATTTTTTTTCTTTTCATCTCGGCTATATTATCCTCTCTTTCAACACACTGTGAAGTACTATTAAACGCTGTTGACGGTGCCGATTTACATAGTGTTGTGCAAGTTCACACTGAACAAGGACCAGTTCAAAGTTCGGTTTCGCACAGATTAAATTGAACTAGGTCAAATTCGCAGTTCACATTTCTTGATTTTTCAGTTCATGCACTCCAAAATGAACAGCTTGTGTTCATTTTTTTCTGTTTTTTTTTTTTTTTTTTCAATTTGATGTGTCGCTTCAAATTTGACGATGACGTGACGGACATCCGGACTTGTTTCTTCTGCTGTTTTTGCTGCAAAAACATGATATCATTTCTGCCAGGAACTCCTTCCAGTGTTTGTGCAGATCAGATGCTTCTGCGTTGCCGGAGGTGGCTTCTCTTTCAGTTGCATGAGCCCATGCGGCAAACTCCGGGTCCAAGGAATGAAATCCATGTGCAAGGGCAAAAAACTGCAGTTCATCGAGTGGCCGGTGCTTTTTGCCGTAAATTGCACGTCGGCCGACAGCACTCAACTGACAGCCGTCATAAAACTTTTTTTTTCCCCCCGATTTTTTCCGTATTGAGCCAAACTCACATCTACACTCACAGTTGGAAAAATTATGCGTTCAGTACACAAAAATAAAAACGCTGTTCACTGAACATGCTCATTCACAACTCTGACTATACATATCTGCAGTTAGAAGACTCAGACTGGCAGTGTCTGTGGTGTACAGAAAATAGTAGCTTGTGTTCAAGCTTCAGTTGCCTTGCAGAAAAGCTTCTGTAGCCTCCTCTGAGTGAGACGCTACAATATGTATTCAGGTCAAGAATCTAGATTTCATTGTTGCAAAGCATTACTTTATACTGTGAGGTCTTGTTAGTCGACTTTAAAAAAAAAAACAACAAAAAAACAAAACAAAACAGAAGTCGTTCAACCCTGCAGGCCCTGACGTAAGCTCTGCACAGATCCCTAACTTGAGAACTGCTCATGGTTTTTGACAGTTTTGTCACATGGACACTAATAGTGCGCCGCATGTTGCCGCACTCGTGTTCTCAAAATAAGTGCAGATATAAGGAACGGCATACATATTCGTCTACGTTAATGTGGACTCATACATAACAAGACCTTGATGATGAAGACATGTGATTCTGAAACAGTGTTTCGGGCCCTCTGTTAATAGGCCGACCCTTCATGAATCCCCAGGAAGTCTGTGTACAGATGTTTATTCATGACAGCGCATACTAGAAATGTGAATTGTTAGGCCGAAATTCTAATTTACTTTGGTATTTATTTGTGAAAAGCTGGTCATTGGCTCTTGCTCACAGTATTACTGCACACATACCAGAGCTGCTGTGTACGCTGTATGTAATCTGTTGTTGCTTTGAGCGCACAGTAATTTCTAATGACATTCACCAGTGCGTTCCCTGAATGTCCCCTAACCAGTTTCCAGGACAGTTACATAAGTGCGGTTCAGTCAACCGAGCCTTCTCTTGTCGGCTATACATCAAACATCACTAGCAGAGTGAGAGCAGAACCGAGGAAACATGAATCACATGAAAGTTATCATCCGCTGTTAGTCATCCTACGTCTGTTATTGTGCTGTCAGTCGGACCCGTAGTTACACAATCTCAGTGAAAAATAATTAACATCCTATATTATGATGTGTGTGTATACATGTCCGTGTGTGTGTGTGTGTGAGAGAGAGAGAGAGAGCCCTGCTGCTTCTCTTAGCCAATTTAAGAGAGGAAAAGATGATGATGACACTCAGTCACAGCCGAATGCCCTGATTCTCTCTACCTCGGTGTCTCCGTCTCCTATGAAAGCTGCGACTCGTGTGGCCTAGGCAACAAGCTTTTTCTATAGGACTGTTGCCAGGGTAACATAGAGGCAGAGCAGGGCAGCGTGAAGAGGAAGGAAAACGGAAAAGGAAAAGTGGAAGAAACAAGGGTTGTGGGGGGGGGGATAGAGGGGAGACAAGCAGCATTAAGAGTAATGGAGAGAGTGTAGAGTGTGATAATGACCGATATAGATTTTTATAGAAATCCATTTTACAAAATGAGGTCAGGAGACTGGTCTTAGATAATCTGCACACGCTGCATAACAAAAATAGAGTGAAAACCTAGCAAAACATTCCACGGTCATAAAATGTAAAATAAGCAATTTTAACATTTAGAATACTATGTAAAATATAAAAATCTTTCCTCTGAGCCACACGTAAAGGTTGCAGACACACATTTGGGCACCGTGACATTTCTCAATACAAAGTCAACAGCTAAAGGATTGTTGACGTCATCCCATCAAATCAATCTGTACAATTGAAAAAGGTCAGAAAGAATAAGCGGCCCTGTCTTTCAAGGCTGTGTTTTCCTACCGCATTTACATTAGAGCTTCCATGTCCGTACCCCGGTTAGCTACAGGAAGCCATTACACAGATTCATTCATTAAAAACAGCAAGGGGCAACTACTTGACCACTCTTTTCTTCTCCCACTGAGGTTGAAACGTCCTAAATCAATGATGTTTCTGCCTCCATCCCCGCAGGTAACTTGCTGGTGATAGCTTTCGTCAGTTACTTTGGGGCCAAGCTCCACAGGCCAAAGATCATTGCAGTGGGCTGTGTACTGATGTCTATTGGCACCTTCATCATCGCTCTGCCTCACTTCATCATTGGACGGTGCGTAGAATAATTTGACCAGCTTGGAGTTTCCTTCCTTCCAGCACACTTTTAACAACTGCTAAATGTCATACACAGCTATAAATTTGAAACGTCGGTGCGGTGGGTCGTGAACTCCACCCAGAATCCATCGCCATGTCCGGTGGGCTCACCAGCAGACTTGACGCAAGATGGTAGACTGCCTCAAGTGCCAGCAGCAGGTGAGTGTTTTGCACCATAGACTGTTTAAAAATGGACAACAGAACAGCTCCTCTAGCACCATGTCCGCACAGATACGATTTTTGTTTGAAAGCGCATAAGTCTGGCACGTTTAGGCCGACCATCATGACTCATCGGATTTTTCAGTTACTGGAACTGCACTTTTATGAATCCAGGTCACACGGTAAAAAAGACAAATACTGAGCTGTGGACACCTGCAGGCATGTGACGGTACTACATCAGATATTGACCCTTGTCGGGTGGCTAGGACAAGATATACTGATGTTTCGCCACTACGATGACCTAAAAAGGATTATGGACTGTTATGTTTGCATATGGCGCACAGGGTGGATTTATTTGGTGGAGTTCTGTAGCAGAAACAGTGCCATGCATAGGCCTGAGATATGTACTACAGACTTTCGGAGAACTTCTAGAAACGACCCCAAGGAAAAACAGAGAGAGAAAACAAAAAAGTTTTGGTACTATGGATGTGGTCTAAAGTGAAGCCGAAGCATGTAGAGCTCCCTCTGGTGACTGGCTGCAGTATAGGTCATAAGCTCCGCCCTCTCCATTTTAGTGGGTGGGACTTGGGCCAAACTAACAAACTAAAACTAGTTAATATAATGCTGTTTCGTTTTAGTTAGTTATTTGATGCAATAGAAACAGGATGTGACATCATGATGACAACTACTCCACAAGGCTACCTTATAGGACCACTAGAGTGGAGTAAATAAATAAATAAATACAGTGTATAAATCTTTGTAGTTTATATACCGTCTATAGTTTGTACACATACAACCTAAGCATGAACAGGAAAAGATGTCTGACTACACACCTTCTCCCCCAGGATGTGAAAGCGAATCCAACCTCTCTATGTGGATCTACGTGCTGCTGGGAAATGTCTTGCGGGGGATTGGAGAAACACCTGTACAGCCTCTGGGGATCTCTTATATAGATGATTTTGCTACTGAGGAGAATGCTGCACTATATGTTGGTGAGATAAACATTACCAAGTGGTACATTAAGAAAAAAACTTTATTATCAATATTCTATGCTCATGATCTACAAAATAGATTTTCATTTTTTACAGTTTATAGATCTACATAGGGTAGTGTTGAAAAAAAAATCAAGGTCCTTCTGTGTTTGCTCAGCACACTTAATTCTAATCATTTTAATGGCCAGTGAAATTTACTGCCATTAGAAATGTCAACTGCTGTCATAGCAACGAATACTGTATATGCTCTGTAACCATCCTGTAAGAGGGCTGTTTCCATGTCAACCAGGAAATCCTGTGCATCAGCTATACAAATGACCAATCAAGCACCAGCCTCCTCCCATCTCATGATGATGACAAATCCACACCACAGAAACAGTATTTAACACTAAAGAGAAATCCCACAGATTGATAATATCTCATCCAAATCATCTTTAACTAAATGAAATCGTCAAGTGCTATATCTTCAACAAATACTGAAAGCAGCACTGTTGATGCTAATTGTGCACAATTGCAAAAACGTGTTTTTAAAAGCACCATATGGCAAGTAAAAGAGTTCAAGGCAGAAAATAAGCATAAGGCATGCTTACTGCATGGGCTTAAATGTTGCACTGAACCTTAAGTGTGACAGCGAACGCAGCCTTCTTCAGAGCACATTACAGTAGCTGCAAAGCTGCAATAATGCCATGCTTGCACTAAGCTCTGCCATGACTTCCTCTCAAACATAAGCAAGGCAATAAATCTGTTGTGTTCAGCAAAACCTTTCCAGACAAATTAGGGTTTGAAATACATGTATGTAGCGTTAACAACTGTGTCGTAGAATATCAACATTGTCTCAGCTCAGCTCAAACTAAAGTCCTAACTTGTTTGTGTTTGTGTTTGTCCTTTGTTTTTTTTTCTCGTGATTCACATCTCAGGCTGTGTGCAGACTATTTCGGTGGTTGGCCCTGTTTTCGGTTACCTCTTAGGCTCCCTTTGTGCCAAAATCTACGTGGATATTGGATTTGTGAAAATGGGTGAGTGTGAACACAACAATTTGAAAACTGTCGCCAAACACTTGCTGTCGCTAACCCCCCCATCCTAGACCCACACAGAGTAAGAAGAAGAAATCTTTCGGGGTTTCCCATATTTACTCAGATTAGCTACAAAAGCGCAGTGCAGCAGTAAGGTACATTTACATGGACGATACGGATTAAAATCAAAGACTCCAGCTTAATCATTTACAGGTCCACATTCAGGATGGTTCTCACGTCGATTACAAATTTGATTTTCTCACTTGTTTGAACAACTTCCCACCTCAATTATATTAATTCCAAGTAGTTACTAGGGCATTTTTTCTTCTGTGAGTCGACTAGCATCCATGTAAAAGCAACAAGTCGAAGAAGGCACGGTATTCCAATTGGACTACGTATAAATGTAAAGAACTACACAGTTAATTGCTGAATCAGAACCTTTAAATCTGATGTGTCTTAAGTATTTGTGTGTCCGAATTCTCACAGTACATTGTTCTTTTATAAATCCCGGTTAATGTGTGTTAAATGGCGTACGCATTGTTTATACATGGCCCTCCTGGCTCAAAAGCTGAGGCTCAGTGTTATCAGATACAGCAGCTTGTAAATCACAGTTACTGTGTGCACAATTCAAGACTCAGAACAGGTGTACAGGATTAGCATCAATTAGTTAATGAAGGAGGCCAGCGGAGGGTGAAGAAGGACAAAAGCCCTCTGCCAGGCAACAATCAGAAGAAGTGCAATGGGGGAGGAGGGGGGGAGGGGCAGAGGAAAAAAACAAAAATTAGTTCATGTGTTCAATTTATAATAACACGCAAATCTTTAACAAAGATTATTATGAAAAGACAAAGGAGGAGGAAAGTTAAAGAAACAAAAATAATAAAAGACAATGATTAGAACAAATGGGAATCCCTAGCAAAAGGGGTGTCTACCTGTTCTTTCTTTAATTTTAACACTACAACGCTTTTTGACATGGCAAGGACAGAAATAGAGACATTTACAGGAGTAGTTCAAGTAGAATTCAATAGGATTTGAAGAGCCTGTCGATTAAAGTGTTAAAGCCCTACAGCATGTATTTAGCCATAGGTCACTGATATGTGTTCCCTATTTTTAAGAAACTGTCCTTTCACCTTCTGTATCCCCATTACAGAAACCATCACCATTACACCAGCAGATGCTCGCTGGGTGGGGGCCTGGTGGTTGGGCTACCTCATAGCCGGGGTAATCACTCTGCTTTCTGCTATCCCATTCTGGTTCCTGCCCCGCTCTCTACCCATATCGGGGCCCCGGGTCCCAGAGAAGTGCACACCAGAGCAGACAAGTTTCATCAAAGACTCCCCCCTACTGAAGCAGAAGTATCAAGCAGACGAACATACAAGTTTTATAGAGATGGCCAAAGGTAAGGATATATTTATGTAGCACTGCAGTTATTGTTGTAAATACATACTGATGACTTCGTTATTAAATCCTCTTGGTGTAGACATAAATTGCCACATTTTTTAATTTAATACAAACATATTGTGGGCACAGCAGCTGGGTAGTTAGCACTGATGCCTTCCAGCTCGGGCCTTTCTGGGAGGAGTTTGCATGTTCTCCCTGTGTCTGAGTGGGTTTTCTCCAGGTACTCCGGCTTCCTCCCACACCCAAAGACATACTTGTTAGGTTAATCGGTGACCCTAAATTGACCCTAGGTGTGAGTGTGAGTTCGAATGTTTGTTTGTCTCTGTGCTGTCCCTGTGATAGACTGGCGACCTGTCCAGGGTGTAATCCTGCCTCTCACCTGATGGTGGCTGGGATAGGCTCCCGCAAACCCCCGTGACCCTAGTGAGGATAAGCGGTAGTAGAAGATGAGACAAGACAAATGTAATTTTTTAATTATGACCAGTTGGTAAGAAATTCCTGAAGTACCAAAACTGCCAATAATCCCCAAAGAAGTAGAAGAAGAAAGAAAACAAAAGCCAAAATGGAATAGTTTACCCTTTATGAGGCAAGGAACCATATATGGTAACTTTGGCATACATTTTAAAATGCTTCCCTGTGCCTCTCAGCGAGGTTTAGAAGCACGTGGTTTTCATTCAGAGAAGATCAAGGAAACATCCTCAGGTCAAATCATGGTCCACTTCAGCTTGAACACTGAGCTTAACTGCTTTACTAGATGCCATGAAGAAGTGGCCTAATGTTAGATCACTTTAATATTCAAGTGTTCATTTACTTACTTTTATAACCTATTTTTACTGGATATTTATTATAATTTCTTACCACTTCTTACTATTTTAGTCTTTAAGTTAGCCAGTGTTTCCTTGTGGGGGCTTGCCACGCTGTTCTGTTCCTGTTTGCCTGTGGGGGGGCCGTCCCTTAGGTTTCTTTCGGCCTGGGTGGTCGGATGCTCGGCACTTGTGGAGCCTGCCTCTCTGCCTTGGTCAGGGTGATCTTTGTGGTTAAGGGGCTGGGACGTGGCACGCTATGTCTTGTCAACAATTTTTAATGTGTATATGGGAGTGAGTGTGTAGTGTGTGTATGTGTGCATGCTATATAAATAAAGTTTTATTTGATAATGTGACAATGTGTAAATTGACAAGTTCCTGAATCATCACTTATGTTCTGATTGTCTAAATATATGTTGACATTTGTTTTCCACTTCAGGACAAGGAACCACGTATGTTAAATTCATTAAGCTTGATTTTTTTCCCTGAAAATTAATAAATAAATAAAAATCGAAAAAATTCACAAAAGTAAAACAGTTTTCTACCAATAACGCTCTAGGGTTAAGTATTTCAGTGAGTTCCCTGTAAAGGGTTAAACTTGTCCTTTGAATGGCAAGTTCAGCTTTTAAGCTATGTCACATGCTTCTGAGTCACTGAGTTACCACTGGACAATTCAAGCTGATTAAAGTGATGCTTCGCAAATTGTAACAGAGATGCCTACATGACAATATTCTGGATAGGATTTGACGTAGTTTTGGACTGTTGCAATCAAGGTTCCTACACATTTGAAATTTCAAAATGCCACATTCATTCATTATTCTGAATATATATGGGGTTATGTCACCAAATCATTTCTAGAAGATAATAGCTAGCTAATGTAGGTCATACAAATGAGTTCAAGATAAATTCAGTGCACGTCTTCTATCAAGTAACTAAATTAAGTCAAACACAAAAAATAAATGAATAAATCATAAATTAAATAAATACGAATGCTGTGTGGTCATCACTGTCTGTCGAAGCAGCAGTGAAACTGGACGACATCTGGGCCGGACTTAACCTTTTAAAGCCTATCATATGGTTTGGGATCCTGCATTGTTTTTAGGAACAACATGGGGAATGCATACAAACTTCCCTGTACTCCCGCCTAGTAGAGCTGGAGCACTTCCACCGCCAAAGATTCCAAACATAGTGGCTTTAATTTGTCACAAGGCAATGTTTGTCTTCTGTGCACAATTTAACACACATAAACAGCCAACTTGATTTGAGTTGTAATCAGAGGCTTGTTTCAGCGGTCATTCTCAAATGAAGACGTTGGATATTTTGAGATGTGTGTGTGCGCGTGTTTCAGCTCACGTTTTAATCCCTCCACAGACTTTATTCCAACCCTGCGGACTCTGCTGGCGCACCCCGTCTACCTGATCTACCTTTGTGTGACAATCATTCAGCTGAACTCTCTCATCGGCATGGTCACTTACAAGCCCAAGTACATTGAGCAGCATTTCAGGCAGTCTGCTTCAAAGGCCAACTTTCTAATGGGTACGGCACGCATTTGATCAATATTGCACTCTTTGATATAAATTATTTTACATTACAGACTGGGAGCTTATTATTCAGCAGAGCCCAGGAATGCTTTTCTCCTCGGTCCATGTTGTGAGGGAGGAAGAGCTCTTGGATGTGCGCAGTTTGCTGAAATGAATTTTTGTGTCATGTAAGCACAGAACATTACAGGGTAGCATTTACACATTTGGCACATGTTCATGATTACAGATTTATGGGGTTTATTTCCATTCAGCGTTTTTGCCCTGGTTTTTACGTTTGCAAAGTGAAGCAGAAGTGGACCTTGAGAGCGCAGATATTGTTAAAGGAAGGAGATCTGGGTTAGGTATATTCTATTCCAGCCTATTTAAGCTAACTGCCACAGCTGTACAGACTGAAGCTTTGTGAATATGAAAAGTGCTTTGAACATGAAATAAAATATTTAATGAAGTTCTGAGCATGAAATGAAAATAACTAGGTTCATGTAATCTCAGTAAGGCGAACGCCCGCACTCATCAGATGGCCCCATATGAAAGAGAATGCAATATTACCGACCCGATCTAATGGCATGGGTATAGATAAAAGGCCATGTCTTCACATTGATGTTAAATGAAGGTATGAGACAAGAAAAAAAAAAAGGCACGGCACTTTTTGATCAAGGCAACTTGGAAATTGCCTAGTCTTATTTTTTGGAAGTACCTCAGTAATTAAGCTCGTACTAGCAAGAAATCATACGTTTGTTTTTTCTAATCGCAGGTGTGATCAATATACCCGCTGTGGCACTGGGGATGTTTTCTGGAGGTCTCCTGATGAAAAGGCTGAAGCTGAACATCATGGGAGCAGCCAGGTTTGCCTTTGGCACGTCTCTGATTGGTTACATCCTATCAATGTTTTTCTTCGCGATGAGCTGCGAGAATGCCAAGGTAGCCGGGGTGACACTGGCGTACAACAGGTGAGTCACAAGTAATCGTATGGTGTGTTGCCTATTGTCTGGAATGCAGGGGTTTGTTAATCTGGATCTACTCAACATAGTACAGTAAGGTTGTTACATACTTGTTACATACCATCTTTAATGTTTTATAGGCCAAGGACCCCAGACTGATGGAGAGTTTAAATAGGGACCTCCTACCTACTATATGTGTTCTATATTAAACTTGGCCTAGTGCTATTTATAAATATACATTATTGTCATTCTGCATTCAATATTCAGCTATTCAAATAATACAGAGGCATGTTGGATTCATGTTAATGTGTACATAAAGATATTTAAATTTGTGGGGAAATTAAAAAAAAATATATATACTGTATATATATAAAAATATTCGAATCAACCAAAGATTTTGCGACGCCCCTGCAGTACCTCCATGGACCCCCTAGGGGTCCCGGACCTCCCTGTTGAAGACCTATGTACTACAGAGCGCTCGCGGTTTCCACACATCATCTGGACAGAACTTTTTTCTCATGTGGGTTTTCAAAAACTATTCTGTGATCGGTTAGACGCTTGACGTTATTTCGAAATGTTGTCATTTCCGCCCTTTCTGGGTGTTCGCTGGATCGTATTGACGATCGGCTGGCCGAGGCAGTGGGAAAATTTGATACGTCTTGTAAGGATATTATTGTCGTCCTTTCTATCAGATTCCCACGATACTTAGCACGAGTGACATATGCTGTAGTGGAAGGGCCCTATGAGGACATCCCAGGGGTTCTGCAATCTTTTCTATTTATAATAATTTAGATATCGACGGGTTTCCTGGGAGAATCGGCACTAATTGAGAACAGATGTGACAACAAAATAAATAGTATGATGCCAAGTGGCATTGACACAGGCAACCAGAAGCTAATCAAATATTTAAACATAGACAGAAATATGACAACAATGAAAATCCTCTGGGTGTTCCCAACGCGCTGAGGTCTCGAAACTGAGGTGTAACAGTGGATGCAGCTGAAGTTGCACTGCTGACAAAAAAATAAATAAATAAATTAAGCAGCCTAGGCACTAATTAACCTACAGTGAATACGCTGAAGCGGGCACACACAATTAAAACCCAACACTACACGCGGTTAATGGATCGGATGTGAGCAGTACACTGGGACCGTCTATCTTTTGAGAAAACGGCGAACAGAAAACATATAATAATGTTTGCATATGTAATTAGCCTCTCTACTCTGGATGTGTGTAGCTCCATTACCACACTGGGTCAAACAGACACATAGACTTGCAGCTCTTTAGACAATCAATAATGATTGGCCGGCTGGTGGTCTATGCACGGATTGGAGCCTAGAAACGTCCTGAAACAGCAGAACAAGAGCATGAATACAGAAGGCAGGGGCTCTGCAGATAAATACGTTGCCCTTAAGTGTGGCTCTAGTGGCTTATAAGTGATGACTGAGAAGGCTTGCTTTGGTATGAGTCAATACATGATGTTTAAGGAAGAACTGCCTTGTTATTCCTATAATGAAAGGATATATTTATTTAATATTGCAAAAATACACACTGAATGTACTGAAATCAGTGAAAGTTTATTTACTGTACATCATATTATGTTCTAACGCAGGCATTTTCCTAACCCAACTATATGTACAGATAGAATTTCATGTATATTTAAGTGATGTAATACAATTGCAAATGCCAATTATGATATGCGCCGGCATAATAAATATTTGTCACTCCTCTTTTGCTCTCTTTCTTCCAGCATGGACGTGATATCGTACGACAAACACTCTGTGTTCACATCCTGTAACTCCAACTGCTTTTGCTCATCGAGTGACTGGGACCCGGTCTGCGGAGAGAACGGCATCACATACGTGTCTCCGTGTCTGGCTGGCTGCACCACCTCTGCTGGCTCAGGGAAAAACACAGTAGGTTGCCAAGAGACCACTTAAACACCTTCACGGTGTGTTGGCTGCAGGACGACTTCGCTAGCCTATAACGTATAGCCAAGCATGTCTGCATCTGAACGAGCACACGCGCCTATAAACTGAACACGGTTTAGTCTGGCACATTTTGTGGGGTCAGGTTCTGCTGATTTTAATGTTACTGCATGGTCAATCTTAAAAAAACAATCAATGGTGTGTACTGTTATATATGTGCATACACCAATCAGCCACAACATTATGACCACTGAAAGGAGAAGTGAATAACATCGAGCATCTTGTGACAATTCAGTGTTCTGCTGGCAAACTTTTGCACTTGGCGTTCATGTGGATGTTACTTAGACATGTTGCACCCACCTAGACCAGACAAGACGCCGCTACCCCACTGATATGACACGTCTTGATGGCAACAACCATCCCCAGTAGAACGCAGCCTGACACAGGCACACACACAAACAACAGTTTGGGGAAAAAGCCTGTGTCAGATGTGGTCAAACAATCAAACAGAAGCGCTTTTTGTTCCACATGGTCATTTTCCCTGAATAGATGGGAAAAAAATCTCGGCAGAAATTCGGAGACCTGGAACCAGGCTATGCCAGGCTTTAATTGTTGGTCGCATTGTTGGTTTTTATTGTTTAATTGATTATTGGTGTTGGCAGGGCACAGCAGATCCCGAAACAATAGTTTTAGCAGAGATTTTCATGGTAATCCACTGTTGGTTTGCTGAACCCAAGTTATTACAAGGAAACACTTGTGGCATTAGCACAAAAAATATGAAGACTGCCAAGACACCTGAAAAATCCTTGTTAGTGATTTTATTGTTCGGATAAGAAGAAAACGCCTCTCAGTTTACATTTCACGTCGTGCTGCAGTGTTCTGACTTTTTGAAACGCTAAATCTCTGCGCTTAAAATGCAAAGAAGTGACGCACTGGGAACTGTTGCACCACACATCTCCACTGGTATAAACTGTATGTATGTATTCTGTATATCTGTGCATATGAATGTGTCATTGTCCTGCTTGACGTGTTCGTGTGTGTGCGGCTATACGTGTCTCTCCAGGTCTTCTCTAACTGTAGCTGTGTCGGTGTGGCCGGTAACTTTACGGCCAGTACAGGCCAGTGCCCTCACAAGGACGACTGTGACAGGATGTTCCCGTACTTCCTGGCTCTCTCTGTCATCACTTCCTTCATCATCTCTCTTGGGGGGACACCAGGCTACATGTTTCTCATCAGGTTAGAAAATTAAATTGATTCAAAGAAGACTTCGGAGTAACTTAATTACAATTGCCCACATTGTGTCAAAGGGGTTTCTGTTGATGTCCTCATGCACCATCATGTTAACTGTGTGGTATTTTTATGGCAGATCCAGCTTTGCTTTGCATCTGTGGGGTATTTCCGCGCACGGTTGGGACGTTTGTTCTAAAGAGGAAGCACAAACTGTATTTTGGTGGGAAACAGAGGCTTTCTTGAGAAGAAGCAGATTAGGGCGGGCAGCAGCCTTCGGTCTGCAGACGAAGTCAAAGGAATATTCACATGCCTACTGACGATTTAATTAGATGTTAACTAATCCTCCAAGCTGTACACAGTATCTAATAAATCCTGTTTTATTGTTTGTGCGCCCACTTGGTGGCTGCAGTCGTGACCAGAAGCATTATGCTGTGGGATTTTTCTGTCTGTATGTACTGCACATCTGCCCCATAGTCAGGAATGTGATATCTCATAAATGCCTCTATGGAATTTCTACAAATTTGGCACACTTTTTCGCTTGCACCCATCAGCCACAACATTAAAACCACTGACAGGAAGAAACAAATGAATTCCACTGAATATATTGTGACAATACAATGTTCTGCCGGGATCTTACTCAGAAAACAGCACAAGGTGTTGACCTGACCTCTGATCAAGTATCAGTAGAGGCCCCTTCCCTCAACCTATAGGACCCAAAGATCCCCCACTGACAACACTCGGTTGCCAGACACCCTCAGAAGGCCCATGTCCATTCTCTGTTGAGTCACAACTGTGTTGGAGGCACGAGGGAGACCTACACAATATTAGGAAGGTGGACATAATGTTATGCCTGATAGGTGTAAAGATTAATTATCGGGTGTCACTGTGAACTCACAAATCTAAAGTGGGTCCTCGGTGCGTCTTGGGTACGTTTCCTACTTGCATTTAACTCTTTCTGCTTGTGATTGGATCACTGCGGATCATGCGTGTTAATACCAGGCCTGAACAGGGTCTTTGTGACCTCACAAAACACTTAACAACACACCCTTTGATAACTTTAAGGAAACGTCAGACAGACATCGCAGGCTAATGACATTATACTCCTTCAGTATTCAAAGTATTCACTACAGCCCGTATAACATATGGATCTGTGAGTAAACTGCAACTTGACTGGGTGGCAGAGGGATACCACCACAAAGTGGTAATTCATTGGTGATTTATGGCCCATATTACGTCAGAGCAAGTACAGAGAGGACAAGGGTCGGCAGATAACAGACATGCACTCTGTGGCAGTCGCTGGGGATTGATTCTACCCGGGCCTGGCTCATTTCAAACAAGCCTCGTGACTTTTAGCTGAGAATAGACTCGGCGACCAATGCCCGCTTCTCGCGCAACACGAATTGGTGAATTACGAGCCAGCTAATTACTCAGATCAAATGTGCAGCCGTGCATTGTGGCAGCAGCTGAAACATCATTGAGTCTACCTGCGACGATTCATTCATTTTTACCTGTTAGATAGCAGGACACACACTGTTTTGATAACTCTGCACGCTCTGATTCGAGCAGTGCTGTGCCACGAATTCAGTCATGTGCAAATAATACCCGGCTGCCACAAAAGAACTACTTAACACATCAGGCTGGTATGATATGATATGACTCACTGTTCTGCCATTGATGTGGCTGATGGTGGATTATCAGGCTGTCTTGTGTGTCACTGCCTCCTTTCCGCCTTTCTTTCTAGATAAATTACCGCTTCCATGTTTTATTCTACAGCTGGCGCAAACGATGTCTCACATTTTATACCATTCACGATGGGAGATGCAGCAGGGATAGAATTAATTAATGTGTATGGACATTTGTTATATTTTTTGGTTGCTTCCATCGTCATTGCACGGGTTAAACACAAGCCTCTGCTTCCTGCTCTAGACTTGAGTCTGTGCGCTCAGATGATGCCGCTCTGCCATTCAGACAATAATATCATTTTCCGGAGGAGCTTGAAAGCATTTGTTGTCATCACATGTTTGGCCCTGCATTTTCAGAGCGGACCTCAGACCAGTGATGTGACAGGCGAACAGGGAATTTATTATCCTCCACATAGCTCTGGTTTACTTCCAACTTTAGCCGGTCCTATCTTGCATGTTGCAGTGCTGCACTGCTGCACTCTATGTACATGCCAAAATCACATGGCCCATATACCATGTTGCTTATGACATACTGTGTAGTTTTACTGCTACTTAATTTGGGCTAAACACCCATCATAACAATGTTACAAATCCACTTTATGTTGTCAAGTTGCATTCAACTTAATGTAAACCGTATCTGTTGCAGGGTCTATCATGGGTATTGAGTTGGCCCTTCAGTAACGAGTTCAGAAGTTTAGTTGTTTTTATTTTTTTTATAGTTTGTCACTTTTAAGTTATTCTCAAAGAAAAGACAGACTCTTCATTTTATTTTTGCAGTAGGTTGTTTACTTTCCGCTTCTTGTCACAGACCTCATGTCTGCCTGAAGTGCTTATTTCAAGGAATCATGGGAAGGGAATATTTTTATTTGACTTCCTCAAGAATCAAAGCCCTCAGACACAATTGTTTTGAGCCATTTAAAGCTGACTTACGGTCACTGGCAGCGGCTATTTGTGTGCGTCTTTGTCTGTTGTAAACACTGGCTTTGTTGAACAAATTCTCCAAAAATAGGCAGCTGAAATGATCAAATGAAATTTTCTGGCTGTCTTGAAGGCAAATCACTGGTCCATATCTCACAAACGAGGTCAGGGAGACTGCCGAGCGCAACTGCAAAGTGAAAAACAGCTACTGCGTGCTCACGCTGGTAATGATAGCCGTGGTAATAGCCATCAAATTCTGCGAACAAAGCACACCCTGGTGAGTTAAGCCAAAAAGATTATTAATAAATAAAAATAGAAGGGTACTGTTCAGCCGGTCTTTCAGAGATTTGTTTTCCAAAACTGGACGATGACTTTTTATTAAACTTAGAAGCCATTCAGCTTCCAGACGCTGCTGCAGAATTCTATATTTGTCTGAGTCAGTTTCTTGTTGTGAATGGCAATAAAAGACAGCTGAAGGGTTGAAATCCTTCAATCATTTAGGAAGATTACAGGCTCTTCCGATATAAAGTGATCGCTCCCACTCATGTTTCTCATGGGGATTGTAAGACAGCTGGGTATTCTCTAACTGCACTGGTAAAGGACATTTAAATAAGCTGCAAGCATTACAGGGATGTAGCCATTTGAGGGCTCTATGTATGGTCAGGGGTCAAGCTTCAAGTACCCTGAGACACTGATGATCAACTTAGATGGAAAAAATATTTGGCTAGCTAATGACTGTGATTTCTCAAAGGCAATAGTGTCAAATAAAAATCAGCTGTGGTATGAGGCTCCACCGTGTGGCTAATCATCCAAATTAAGTCGTGGGAGGGTTAACCTGAATTCAAAAATGCATTTCAAGTTGTTTTGGATTAAGTTTTTTGTGATTGCTAAGAGGACAATAAATAAGATAATAGCCACGGGCTAGATACAAGAATAACTCCCAGGGCCCACTTTATAATACGTAGCAAACCTATAGGTAACGTGGCATATTGGAGTCGCCTGTTGACAGGCAGGTGAACCAAAACACAACCAGCTATGTTTTTAAGACAGTACATGAAGCAGCTATGTTAGTAAAATACTAATATTCTTGGATTTTACCGTATCCGTCACACGTTCACACGTACAGTACAAAGGTGGCCCTGTTTAAAAAAGAAAAAAAATCATGTAACGCAAACAAGTCTGCTGCACAACAGCACCCTCTGCTGGCAAACTTTCAGCTTTACACATTGACTGCATGACCTAATTTTTCTTTCTCTCTGGGAATTGTAATTTCCCTACTGGTATGGCTTTTTTAAATGGAGAGATTTAATTGCGAGATGCTTAAAAGGCCTACTCACGACACGTGGCCACGTAAACACAGATTTCCTGACGGCAGGACAACGGATGTTGTCAGAATTCAACGGTCCAACAGGAGTGACATGTCCTGTGGTCTGTTTGTACTGTTCTGTCTATTTTGATGTCTACGCGGGGACCCCTTCATTCATCTGTTGATATCCAGAGATGTAATTTCAGGGAGGTCTGTTGCCCTAGGAACAGTAACAGTCACCCTTTTCCCATAAAACATGTGTAAGCACATGACATGTCTGTATTCTCTACCTCAGGACATTTGTCAGTCTTTCATTAAATGTGAAGCATCCATTGATTACATGCTGTGTTTGCCGTGGTTTCCTTCAACTCGAGGTTACTACTGAAGTCATTTAAGAGTGAGAGTACAAATGGAACTGAACTTGAATGTGTTCTATTTTCTTCTGGACATTGATGACTAGATGGTACATTTCTTAAAATGTCCACATTTTTCTTCATGCAGGTGCATCAAGCCACAGCTGAAATCTTTGGCTCTGGGTTTTCACGCTTTGGCAACGCGCACTCTCGGTGAGTCCCTCTCCAAATCCATCCTTTCGTGGACAGGCCACTTGGGGCTAAAATAAATTTCCCTGCCATTTGTACATGAAGATGTAGTAAATCTGCTATTTTTACACTTTTCCTTTGTAATCTTAAAATGCTCCTAATAAGTGTTAGCTGTCAAAAAAGGTCCTCAACAAAGTTTAAACCGTTACTAATTCAATGACTAACGAAAGTGTGTGCAACATGTGAAAGTGTGCTTGTGCTTCCGCAGCCGGGATCCCTGCGCCCATCTACTTTGGAGCAATCATTGACACCACGTGTCTAAAATGGGGTCAGAAGAGGTGTGGAGGCATTGGAGCGTGCAGAATCTATAACACCACCGCATACAGGTAGCACTCAGACTATCATCTATTATCAGCGCCATACACTGTCCCAAATACACTGTCCCAAAGTATGTCCACAGCCACGAGTCTCCTATTGGATAATTACTGCATGGGTGATTATCTTTCAGCTGTTATTTAACCCCAACTGATGCAAAGAGTAGCTTCTCATTTCTTAAACAAAGATCGTGGCATGCACCAAGCGGAGAAAACATCTAAGAAGATTGAAGCAGAAACTGCTAAAATTGGGTTAAGAACTGCCCAACACATTATTAAAAACTGGAAGGATAGCGGGGAACCACCGTCTTTGAGGAAGAAATGTGGCCAGAAAAAAATCCTGATTGATTGTGATTGGCGATCACTTGGTTTGTTGTTTGGTGAAATCAAATGGAAGAAACACAACAGTAGAACTCAGGGCTATGTTTAATAGTAAAAGTAAGAGCATTTCCACACGTACAATGTGAAGGGAACTCAAGGGATTGGGACTGAACAGCTATGTAGCCTGAAGAAAACCACTAATCCGTAAGGCTAACCAGAAATAAAGGCTTCAGTTTGCTAGGGAGCATAGAGATTGGACTCTGAAGGAATGGAAGAAGGTCATGTGGTCTGATGAGTCCAGATTTATCCAGAGTGATGGGGCATCAGAGAGAAGAGAGGCAGATCATGTCTAGCATCTACTATACCAGCCTGTGGGGGCAGTGCTATGATCTGGGGTTGCTGCAGTTGCTCAGGTTCAGCAACATTATGCCCAAAGAATGAGGTCATCTGACTACCTGAATGTACCTGAATGACCAGGTTATTCCATCAATGGATTTTTTCTTCTCTGATGGCACAGGGATATTCCAAGATGACAACGCTAGGATCCATCACATTAAAATTGTGAAAGAGATAGACAGACATAGATTGTCCACTACAGAGTCCAGACCTTAAGAACATTGAGAATCTTTGGGATGGGCTGGAGAAGATTTAATGCAGTGGTCAGACTCGCCCATCATCAGTACAAGATCTTGGTGACAACAATGCCACAATGTTTATGTTAATGATGCCATTTATTCCAGATATATGAGCTCCATCAGCTGTGTCACACATCAATTAAATAAGCTGCTTTGCTTGGACTAAATAAGTCGAACAACAGTCTTGCATATCTAGTATCAGGGAAATTTCATGTCTGACCTTGGTGCATCACAGTGCCACGCTGGAATTCACTGAGCTCCTGAGAGCGACCCATTCGTTCACAAATGTTTGCAGTCTGCATGCCTAGGTGATTTTATACACCTGCGGCCATGGAAATGATTGGATGGGTGAGTGAATACCTTTGTGTATTTAATAGTGCCACTTCAGGGACTACAATGGAAGGACTGGTCTTGCATCCCAGAGATAGCTGTCATTACCTGACTCCATTGTAACATGATATTTCCTGCTCATATCCGCCAAAGCCTTCTAACTATTATTAAAGCATCATTAAACAGAAGCTAGTCGTTTGGATGTAAAAGTCATTGCAGCATCATCATTTCTCCTCTCCATCTTGTTTGATCAAATAGCCGTACTCCCACGCCTTCCTTTTTGTTAGTTTAATTCTTCCCACCTCTCGTCTGATGTCTCGCCAAAACATCTTCTTCTTCTTCTTTTTTTTCCCTTCTTGCCTCTCAGGATAGCGTACCTGGGCCTGACTCTGAGCCTGCGGACCATCTCATTCATCATTTGCATCCCGGGCTTCATCCTGCTCAGTCGACAGCTGAGGAAGGAGGAACGGAGCGCGCTCCACGGAGCCCTGACCAACGGCGGGACTGAACTGGAGGCGCTCCGGATGGAAGAGTTTGTGATTTCGAACTCCGACCAATCGCAGCACACATCAGGCAACAGCACAGACAGGCAGACGAGGCTGTGACAGCTTCCAGCAGAACAGGCCTCCTACGTCTCCTTCACACTAGTCGCTTATCACTTCTACATATACACCCACAGTATGTACAGAGTGATGCTGTACACGTACACACACACACACGCACACACACACGCACACACCAATGAGATTTGCAGGGAATCACGTTGTATTAAATCATCTCATGTAAAGCATAAATTCTATATTTGTACTACTGGACGTGTGAAGGCTTTGTAAATTTGATATAACTGAAACATTTCTTGAATGTACATGCTGTCGTTGTTCCTTAAAAAGAAACACGTAACAATATATTTAATGCTGGCACAAGAGATTGGACAGGATGTGTGACTTGTAAAGACTACTGCAAAACAGTACAATTCTAAACACCAGCATTTATTAAGCTGCCTCGCTTTAGGATTCTTGATTTTCTTCCTGGGCCTTCAAAGAGAAGTGATTATCATTTTTAAAGAAAAAACACAGGTTTTTGTAGAGATACGTGCTTGGACATGTATTTAATTATCTTTTAGAGGACTTCACAGTAGCCGATTTGACGTATGTGCCTCATTCACTCAACAGTTACCTCTAAATGTTTGTGTCATCTGTCATGCGACATTTTTGTCACATCTTGACTATTTCAATACGATTTCCTTCTATCTTCTTTTAAATTCCAGGCTGTACGTGTTTATGCTTTATTTAGAGACTGACCAGGCTCTAAACCATTTGCCTTTTAAGGTAAGCCCGGAGTTCGGCCCGACTGTATCGCAGTTCGTCCTAGGCGTTTTCTGGATGCCAACGTGTTCATGGTCACAAAAACAAAACAAAAAAAAAATGGAAATTTGGATGAAATCTTTATGGTGGAGGCTGTTCTGATTCTGAAGGAGGAAGCGTCTTATTATTTTTAAAACTTCAACCGGCATCTGCCTCACAGATGTACACCGGTCAGCTATAACATTATGCCCACTGACTGAACATGCCTCCAAAGTTGAAGCAGGAATGAGGGCCAAACTGTGATGGCTAGTTAGCCTGGTCAGAGCTCGCCCGGTCATTGATGCATGCTGGCCCACGTGGTCCAATCCAACATACGAGCGACTGTAGCTCAAATGGCAAATAGAAAGGCGTCAGAGCACAGTGCACCACAGCTTGTAGCTGCAGACCAGTCCATACAAACCCTTATTCATTGCACAAAGACCTACAATGGGCGTGTGAGCATCAGAACTCATCGGAAACATTTTCTTTCACATCTTAGAGTGTCGTAAGTGATAAACATGTGGCACCAGGACGCAGTATGTGAAGTCGGCGAAGCATTGGGCGATGTTGTGCTGGGAGACTTTGGTTCATGCCGTTCACATGAAAGTTACTTTGACACGTACCACCTACTTAGGCATTGTTGCAAAGGGTAAACGCTTTTGTTGCAAAGTTATTCCCTGATGGCAGTGGTCTCTTTCAGCAGGACATCGTGCCCTGACACGAACCAAACATGGTTCAGGAACGGTTTGAGGAACACAACAATGAGTTTAGAGTGTTGGCTCGGCCTCCAAATTCCTCGGATCTCAATCCAATCGAGCACCTGTGGATCAGTCCTGGGTAAATGGGTTCCAGTCCACTGCGTAATTTTTTGGTGCCCGATACCACGGCACCCCTTCAGAGGTCTGGTGGGGACCATGTCTCAACGGATCAGGGCTACAACAATATTAGGCAGGTGGTCATGATATGATTGGAAGACCGGGACTATTAAATCCTATTAAGATAACACAGCGCACTAAAGTGGCTAAAACGCTTGAATAGGTATTAGTCTCAGTTTGATCAATAGTGTTTCAATGGGGCTAATCAGGCTCTGGTATCAAATACCATCGTTGTGCCTTGGAAGAGTTTATACTGTTGCAACATAATTAAATCATATTACTCCTGTTATCCCAGTATTAAGGCAGGAAAACGAAAAAATCACTGTATGAAATTTCACCACAGGAAGTGTGTGTTTGTTGCTAATGTTTAAAAGTTCTGCTTCCATGTCTTCAGCCATTGTGGCATATGTTGCACCGGTCAGTGACTTTATGTCGTATTGTTGAGTTGTTTTTTTTTGTGTGTATTTGTTCGTGTGAAAGACATCAGCTGTGCCAAATTCCCAGAATCATCACAGTCTTTTCTCAGGTGTTTCATATTGGTTTTATTCTCATGAAAAGCTTCACCCCAAAATCTGAGCCTCTTTTCGCAACATCAAACTACGCTTTCTCAAATCGACTACAGACTGTAAGACCACAGATCTAAAATATCTTTAAACTTTATAAGACTTTGTCCAGGGTTCCTCGAAACCTTAAGACCAGATGATGAGTAAGAGACAAAATAATGTCTTGAAAAATGCTGCCATCCTGGACATCAGTATTTTCTTTTTGTTTAGGATTGTCTGCCCGTCATCTGGAATGACTGGCAGCTGAAAAGCTATGTTCAGGGACCAAATGAAGTCAGAATGGCAAGGTGAGAGTATATGAGCAGCTTTTTGTCATGTTTTAATGCCCAAAGTTACATGTAGTAACTGTAAAATATTAAGTCAAGGGTCAATAATAATAAGAAGTAACTCCTTGCTACACCCTTCTTTTGTGGGACAGCGTTTGCATATCTGCAAATGTTGCACAATCATTTACCCACCTCTCAAATTCAATGAAACCAACCTTAATCAACTATCAATCCCATTTGTAACACACTGGACAAACATTTAAGGAACCACTTTCATCCAAGTTCAGCAGAAAAAATCAAAAATTGCTGCCCGCCAAATAAAGGCGCTTGTTTTATTTTGAGAAATGTTTCACAGAATCCAAAACTTGGGTTTGAACAGCTTTATTTAAGAAGTGTAACACATGTTCCCAACTACAACCGAATCAAAATGATCGTCATTTAAGTGTCCCGTCCACTACTGAATAGGAGACTAACTACAGTGGTTTGTTTGCCTGTGCTCTTAACATTATTACAGATCAGATTAATAGTTGTTGCTGTAATAAAAAGGTTAGCCATGCAGTCGATACAATGAGACTTCAGCAGAAAGGAGCAGACATACCATCCAGAAAATGTCCCTGAAATGTACTTCTTGAAAAGAATGGGAACACCGTTATTTTCCAAAACCTATTCTTTCTGTTTTGGCAACTTGCAGTTATGTGGCGACTGTCTTTTTATGAATTCAGGGTCAGGTTAAGGCACACGGACAGACTCTGAGGTGTAGAGGAAGATCATTATCTCAATAATGTAAGGCATTTAACTTGCATTAAAGAAATCAGAATGTAAATAATTTTCTTGGATTATTTTTGTAAAATTTGAAGGAATATCTTAAATGTAATACTTAAAATAAAACTTTTAATATCCAATCAAATCATGTTCTTGGTATTTTTTGTAATATGCTTAAGAAGATGTTTTAGAAATTAAAAAACAGTGATGAATAACCATGTTTTTATTAAAGAAAATGTTCTGCAAAGGCACTTTTAAGTCTGATTTCTATGTACAACAGCAGCATAGAAACACAACTTTCATTACCGCAATAATTGCTTAAACATCATGGAAACAATGAAATGTCGTGATGATTAGAATATCAGCTACTCAGTCTGGACAGATAGAAAACAAAAAGCATACATTCCTGTTTCATGATACACAGATGGGGTGTAAATCCCAGTGCCACTCGTGTCCTAACACAAACATAAGCCAGTTAAACGCAGTGCAGCATATATGAACAAATCCTGACCTTTTTTGGTTCAGACACAAAATACGACATTCTTCGACTCATATTAAGTCTAATCTCCGTTAAAAATAAGACGCAAAGTGGCTGAATTCAAGTTTCTATCGCTACGGATATTTTGTTATTCTTATGTGTCAGCAGATTTTATTTTTATTAACAGAGGAAACAAAGAACAAAAACTACTTACTGTAGATAAAACTATGAGGGATAAAGGGAGCAATGCCTGGAATACAACAGCAACAACAACAACGTGTCAAGAGATTTTCTCTAAGTGCAACTGTACATGCAAACGGTATTTGCACAGCCAGGAATGCAAACAGTGAATTTACGTACTGATGTCAAACTCGGAGCGGGTGCAGCAAGTGGCCGTGCTATGTTTTACATAAACAGAAACAAACCTTTAAGATAAAAATATATTTTTAGGTATTTACCGCGGTAATTGATTGCTCCACCTTTCGACACTCACACAATTTGCAAATGACCCAAATCAGGAAACATCCATCTTTATCCCATATTTAACATGATAAGTACTCTGAGAACAGACCAGAGTTAATTACTAACTGTATTCCCTCGCCCAATTAATCTGCCCGATACGTGAAAAACAATCCTCTTAGTCACGCTACGCCAGGCAGAAACAGGAAACTGTCAAATATTATCCACTCCAATTAAGCCATTCCCTAATAAAGAAATCCTTTAAAACCTTAAGTGATACCAGCCAAAAGTCTGATTTTCAGAGGAGCCAATCCTGGCTTTGTGATATACACTATGACACACGGTGTGATAAAGAAGGTAAAGCATGTGCTGGAATGACTCTCTTTGTGATTGAACTCGGTTCACGCTCGGTTCACTTCAACCTTTAAGCCCTTCTACAGTAACTAGTCGTCCTTTTTACTTCCACTATCATGAAGATTCTGAAAGAACAAGAATATGAGAAGAGGACATTGGTTATTAATGCTATGGTTATTAATGCTATGGTACTCTCTAAGACTACAAAAAAAAAAAAAAACAACGCAGCAGAAGTTGAAAGAGTTCACTAAACCTGTTAGAAATTGATTTTCAAATGGGATAAGCTAAAAATTAAAGGTTCATGTGCTTTAAAGTCATAAACTGCGATTAAGCCCAGCTTTTTATGTTTTCACAAAACATTAACCTTAGCCCTTATTCTATAGTCTAAGGTTGATGGTCCATGTGATTTACAGAGGCTTCGACTGGTAGCTGGCTGCCAGCCTGATGTTAACTGGTTTAAATGTCACTTTGAAACTGTTATGTCTAAAGAATGAACCTACAAATTATTATCCTGCTGTGTTTAGAGCTAAGAATTACCTGGAGCTCCTGATGTTCTTTCAGCAGTCTGTCGTACTCCCTGGCGAGGCCCTCCATCTGCTTCTTCATTACATCAGCCTCTGAGTGGGACGTCTTCAGGGCTGAAGACGAAATAACATGTAAACACACACTCTGTTTGTTCAGCTTTAGCGTTGAGCTGTTAAGCCAATAGATCTCATATCAAATGTCCTGAAGTCCTGAAATCATATCAAGTGTCCTGAATATAGAAATAGCACAAACACCTGCAGAAGCAACGGAAGTGTTACATTTGGCCTGTGTAGATGTGACACAGATACCAACCTTCACCCGAGGTCTTCAGCTCTTTTTTCAGTTGATCCACTTCCTGCTTCAACAGTTCCATGCCTTCTGCTGTAGCCTTATCACCTTTACCCTCCATCAGTGTCTGAAATACATCAAATACACAGTTACGAGCTATGAACAAGTCTAATGTAAATATGCTGTGAATTTATAGCTGCAGAAAGGCTCAAAGCATGTGAAGTTGTGGTGGACATTTGCAATAGGTAAAGTTAAGAAAAAGAAGAACAATCTTCAAGGGCTCGCTTTGGAAAGAGCCTGAGAAGAATTTCCCCACGGGGACAATAAAGTCTAAAGTCTAAAACTAGCTTGTGTTGAGCAAAAACACCGGACCACTGTGGAGAATACCTTTTTAAGCAGCTCGTTGTCCTCCAAGTACTTCTCTGCCACCTGGTTAGCTTTGTCAGCCTGCACCTGAAGAGCGGCCGTAGTCGCAGACGCCAATGCCAGCTGGTTAATTAAGGTGATCACCCGCTTCATAACCCTGGAAAACAAAATAAGAGATTGTTTGAGGGAGGCCTTGGTATCGATTTGAAGATGCAGGCGACTTATAACATAATCAGTTATCCATTTAATCCACTGTTAGTTTATAGAGAGAGAAGATACTCACAGCCAGAGAAAGACAGCAAAGCCAGAGATGTAGAGGTTCCTCTGGGCCCTGAAAAGCTTCATGTGCAGGTGGTCAAACATATTCGGTTGTAGCTTGGCATCTGTGCCCAGTTCTTTAGCCGAATACTTTCTCACTTCACGGACAGCATCTATAGAAAGAGAAGCACAGTCAATACAGTTTAGAAATACAGCATAGATTCTATGTGTGATGCTCAATAAGTGACTTTGCCAACAACTACAAAGTTAACCCAGCTACAAAGTACAGTCAAAAACACTGAGATCGCTAACACTGAACTTACCAAGGAAAAGGACAATGAGTATTATGATCATGGTGAGAAACACTTTGTTCCAAAACCTTCCTATAAATTCCCAAATCTTCAGCTTGAAAACAGTCTGCCATCTGCAAAAAATACAGGAACACACATTTTCAGTGAGATCAGAGATCACTACGCCACATGCAACAACTGTGTGTGGCCAGGAAACGAAAAAATTGATCTGTGACCACAACACGCACACAAATACCAACTGTTTCTTACCTCCTGGCTGAGATGAAGGGTAAGCAGAGGATCAGGATGACGGCGATCTCAAAATAGAGAAAGACGGCCACAGCAGTCCACTGTAAAGTCATGTCTACTGAGGGCTTCTTGGTAATAATTGGACAAAACCAGACCTGAAACGCAATAACACAAGATCGTAAGTGAACTCTGACCAGCCTCTTTGTCAAAGCACACAGACAAGAACACGCAGATCAATCACTATAGCTGGGAGATGAAGCTATGCAACGTGCATGGTTTTGATTGTTGGGCAACAATACTGCCACTGTTGAGGAAAATGACAACTTAAGCTCCTCAGCCACTGTGTTCACAGGTCACATAGCTTCACAAAGCTTCGGCTAAACTCACAGATGTTACAGTTGACTCTCACATACTAGCACCGCCACAATAAATATATGACAAAATAAGTTTATATACAAGCAAATATCCATTTGTTAGAAAGGATTTTTCTATATGCATCTTGAGTCGATGTTCAAAAAAAAATCTTACATCAGTGCTGTGCTAACATATCAGCTAACGCTCATCTAACGTGGGTGATTTAGAAAGTGCTTAGCAGTAAAAACTGTCCACGAGGCAAGTGTCTAAAGTTGTCTTACAATTAGGCTGTAAATATGCACAACTTACCAACGAATAAAACTGCGGACGCTGACAAAAAGAGAGTAACTTAATTAACTTCAGAAAGTAGTCCTGCCTGCTTCTCTTCCTTGTTCCGCCGTCGTTGCCTCCAAGTGGCTCGTTGAATCTCACTTCCGGTTTTGTTTTTCGAAATAAAACTAATATGAAGCGATTCAAGTCTTTTTCACTGTCACGTTTTCCTCAAATGTCGTCATAGTTGGGTAATTAGTTGGTTGAATATTGATTACTTCTGTTTAGACTACTTTACTAAAATAATATAAATTTGCACGCTATTTGGGTTGCCCTTGTATTTATGTTATTTTGAAGGCAACATGGCATTTGTTTTGGCTTTTCCGTTAGGAGCACTACTAATAAAAACAAATTCATATAAAGCATAGTCATTTCCTTTTGACGCGGCAGTTTGTCTGCTGCAAGACTTGTAAGTCTAATGTAATCATAAGCAAATATAAGAAACTGATTTAAAGATTTGATAAAGCATAAAATTAATGTTGCGTATTTTTATCATTTTTCTTTACCCTTCAAATTAATATTTAAAAAGCTGAAATCATTTGCTATTGATAAAACTGAGATTCTTGTTATCCTTATAGCTGTGACCCAGTGAGCAGGGGAAAATAAAGCTCAGTATGCATTAGATAGTCGTATTAATAATAGTTTTATTGTGTTCAGTTAGACTCTACTGGAGAAAATACAACAATAAAAACATAAATCAATGATACAACTGTAGCTCTGAAGTTTTATTTTTTCATAAAAACAAAACAAAAATGCTAAAACTGAATCCATCACAAGGATGTGCTCATGTTCCGAGATCATGAACTGACCCGTACGTGTTCTGGAGGTAATCGATTACGGCTGAGGTACTGGATAGAGAATTGAAGACTTTTCTCTCAGGCTGGGAGCTAACCCTCTCCAGCATGTAGATAAGATGTTGATGCAAGCATGTGAATGGAGTGCCTTGCTCTATAGCGATGTCCACCCAGTCCCATATACACTCCAGAGGAGTATCATCGTAGCCAGCGAACATGGCAGGGTTAGCGAGCAACCCGCGTGCAGCCATCACACCTGCCAAGCACATCCAAACAAGAAATTAACAAATCAGAAAGAAATACTCTAATACTAATACACGTATCTGTGAAAAGATCAGAAGTGTACTTGTTCTAGAGTAAAAATACACGTACCATCGACTCCAGTAAGCTGGTGAGTAGATTCTACATCACGGAGGTACTTAATGTCCCCATTTGCAATGACAGGGACAGATACACTGTCTTTGATTGTCTTTATAGCATCATAATGGACTGGCTGGTGCCGTTCTTCTGCTGTACGACCGTGGACTGTTATCCATGACACACCAGCTGACTCAGCCTTCTGACAGAGATCCACCGTACGCTTCAGGTCCTTGTGAATTCTGTGGTCAAATGGGATTATGAGATTACTAACTTGGTTAAAAAAACAAACAAAAAAAACAGTATCTTGACATACAAGTTAAGTAAGATCACTCTTTACATGTAGTTCTAAAATACTGTAAAACTGGTTACATATTTTACCTTATTTTGATGGACACTGTGTAATTTGGATTGTCCACTTGATTTCTCACGTGTCTGACCATGTCTTTCACAAGTTCAGGTTTGTTGATGAGGCATGCACCGTACCCAGCCGACATAGCCCATCTGAAAACACGACATTAAAGTGAATCAAATAATTATAAATTATGCAGATACGTTCTTTAGATATTTTGAATCCAGAAACAATAGGATAAGTGCTCCTTAGCATTTAAAATAAAATAAAATGAATCAAAGGGAAACATACTATATTCAATGAGAAATAAGTACATCAAACAAAATGCCTGCTGTAAAATCAAACTGAAAAGAAGTGATGCACGGACTAAATGCACTGAGGTTCATGGTGAGTAGCTGCACCTCTGGGGACAGCCACAGTTGAGGTCAACTCCATCAGAGAAAGGTGCTACCACACACGCTGCATCTGCCAGAGTCTGAGTATCATGGGCAGCAAACTGCACTATCAGGGGACGGTCACCTTAGCAGACAAAGAAAGAATGACAAAAAATAGCAATAAAAACCTTTCTTTGTCTTATCATGTCTCACATTTAAGATAAAACTGCAGCACAACTGACAGTTACAATGTAATTACTCACCATCATTGGTCGTGAATTCACTGTCTCTGGCTTTGACAGATCGCATAAAGTCAGCAGCAACTATCATCGGGGTGAAACAGATGTCACAGTTGTATTTCCTTACCAAGGACCTGAACGCAAGCCTGTAGAGAAAAACTACACAAGTTAGCACGGAGCTATAAATGGTAGATATTCTTCAAGAAATGAATAGCCGCAGTTACAGGACGAGTCCACTTACTTTGAATATCGAACCATTGGGGCGCATATTTTCAGGACTTTTCCTTTTTCAAACATGTCCATGATGCTGTGGTCATTGCCTTCAGTCTTCATTCTTCCAAAGTAACTGAGCACTGCTAGCTCAGTAGCATAACAAGCTAACTATCGCAATACTTCTACCGTCTAACGCCTATATCATTGTTTCAAGTCTACAACAATATAAATATACGTAGTATAAACCCGCACAGGCTTATGTAAGTACACAGTCATAAAGAGTTTTACCTCGGAACGACAATACAACAACGATGCTTGAGGAAAGCATGCGAGTAAAAAAATATGTGGGCGTGTCCTCCGCACGACCTTTGAACCCTTCATCATAAAAAGCAACACGTGCTTATTTATTTTATTTTGTCTTTAACCGAGCGTCTATAGCACAGTTATTTGGAATTTAGTCTATAAAAATATTATTTTTGGAAAAAAATAATAATGAAAAACGATAGTATTCAGATACATAGATCTACGTCATAACAAACGTGAAATGCCGCTTCAGGGACCGTGGGAAAATTCAACTTTCGAGTTATTATTTAACTGCAGAATGTAGAGTAAAAATTACTTGCTGAAGGTGAGATATTAGCAACATGCAAACAATCAATATGGGCTGAAAATTACACTTGAAGTTAAACTTAAAAAGCAAATGCGTCATGTTTTTTTATTTTATTTTTATTTATTTTAGAAAAGAAGAGAAAGAAAACGAATTTTGTGGCTGTATTGCCGAAAAGACAGGCCCAAGCCTGGGGTGTATTTACGCGTAGCGAGAAGACAAAAAGGGGATATGCAATGAGGCCATGGTGTAAGATGTTACCCAAATCTATTCCTCTCCTTTCATCAGGGCAGGACCACCAAAGGAGGAAGCATCTTCTGAAGAAACCCCTCTGGTGCAGGAATGCTTAAGACACAGAACTAATGCAATAACTACCAACACTGCTGTAATTTTGTACACATCCAACAGCCAGCCAACGGAACACGGACACACACACACACACACAGTTTTTCATGACACGTTCACTCTGTGGCCACAAGGGGGCATTACAGCATTACATTTGAAAAAAGAATATGGCATTGTGAGGGAAAAGGGACATTTCACTCAAATAAATACATCAGAGAAATGGTGGCGACAGCAGCCACAAGTCGATATTACATCCACATATCTTGGCTATTTAGGTGGGATTTGTTGGGATGTATGTATGCATTACCTGTATAGAGTTAAAAAAAAAACAGTAAATCACACAGCCGTTGAAGTATTTATCACTTTATTTGAAAATGGCACTGAATAAGTGACTAAAATCAAACTGAAAGCATCACAGATACATCGGTAAGGCACAAACACTTCGCAGACACCTCCTGCCACGACTGTGGGAAAACATGTGAATCAGCAGATATAAAAAATATCTCCAGACCATAAAACTTCAAAAACAAAAAAAAAAAGAATAAATATATATCCAAAGAAAGTTATAGCAGTGGAATGCAGCTTGTTACTTTCACATAGAAACCAGTGAGTGATACCGACATACTATCCACTTATTGGTAAACGCCACACTCATGATCCATCTGTACTACCTACCTACCTAACCAGTTTGTTTAAGCTTCCGCATCAGATCGTACTGAAAGGTCCCCCTCAATCTATCAACAACTGGAGAGTACATTACAAACTGCAGCTGTAAAGAGTGGCTAGAGACGAGGCTTGAGAAGAGCTAAACTTCTGTCATGCTGTGCACAAACACAATACCCTGTGAAATAAAACCAAACACGTGAACACACCTTTTGCACAATGTGGGTAAATTAGTGATTTCTTAACATCCATCCAAACCCAGAATCGTGTTTAACTGCTGTTCCGCTCCTCACCCAGCCACCTTTACTCAAGCCATACACAAATTACAATGACAGACTTAGACCTCAATGCGTTTAAAAATTAAAAACCAGTCGCTCTGCATGCCCGACCAACTTGATGGGACTCGACTGTGCTGAGGGCGAAGTAGTATTCTCTTCATCTTGGTCCTTATTAGTTTTACAGCTGGTAAAAAAAAAAAACAAATACGATCACACCTCTGAAAAGCTTAACATGGCAAACAAAGTGAAGCATTTAATAATAAAATACTCATGTAAAATCTGTTGTTGTGTTCACTGGCAGGGACATATGCATATCAAGAGCGAATCAACTCATCCATCCTTGCCATCACAGCAGAGAAGCTCCCTGTCCTTCTTCCAGCTTTGTACTTAAAGGATAGCAAGCTACACAAACGTAAAGAGACAACACAGCAGGTCAGTTGCAGCCAGCGTTAGAGGAGCTCCAGTACAGGGGCCGACGTGATCGACTGCCGTTGCGTGGCCCCGTCCATCTGCCCCCTTCGTCCGCTTTCACTGAGGTAGCTTTCTGTGGCCAGTCGCCTCCAGCTCCACGCTGGAGAGGAAGCGCCTGGATAGCCGGTGGCAGTCATAGCTCAGCTCTGTGGTGTAGACGGCGCTGGTTCTCTTGGGGTAGATGATGGTGGTGCTCTGGTAGCGTTGGGGGCGATGGCGGGGTTGGAACTCCAGCTGCGTCTTGTAGTGGCGCCAGGTGCTGTGGGACATGGCCACGATGGTCTGCTGGCAGTTCTCAAGGCCCTGGCCCAGGGGCAGCAGGGCCACGTCCTGGATGAAGTGCCGGTCCGAGTCGTAGTGCACGGATGAGGTGTATCTGTGGAGGACCCAAAGTAGAATCGTTAAGTCAAAAGAAATGAAAGGAAACTTGTCTGCACGGAATCTATATCGGTTCCTTTTAAGGCCACGACTCAAGGTCCGTCTCAGTCCACTGATCGCTTTGCGAACACTTTGCAGTTCTCAAATCAGACCCACCTCATTTCCTTTGCAGGTAATGGGTCAAGTGCTATTCCTTCTCCAAAAGAGAGTGGGTGCAGCTGAGGGAAAGATTCAACCGGTAAAACTGGAACCTGCAACGCAAAGTGAATACGTAAGTAACTGTGCTTCAGCTACACATAAAGTGGAGCTTTGAGTTCTTACTGGAACCAGGTAGGCAGCGAAGTGACACTTTTTTTGTGACTTATTGAGGAAAAAAGGCAGTAAAACAATGGTGTGACTGACTGACACCTTGGAAGTAACTTCCTGTGTTCAGTGGTAACATCTATCCAAATGCCAGACCAGAATTGTGTTAAGCAAACTCAGCCAAAGACATTCACATATGCGTTTTTTTTTTTTTTTTTTTTGGAAACTGCAAACCTCTGAAGCACTGCACGACATCTTTTATGTATTAAATCTAAAAATGAAGTCTAAAAAAAGGCCTCGTTAAAAGTCGAAATGTAAAGTGGAGTTACCCACCAGGGAGCCCCTTCCTTCGTCTTCGGACACCGGGCTCACACCGCCGGCTTTATCCGCGCACACAGGCTGCAGCCAGGCGCTGGGGCTCGGACTCGGGGGTAACCCGGAGTCCGGGCTATCAAGTCCTCTATCAGCCCTGCAGCTCATATCCAGAGGGTCTCCTTCGCATACATTTGGCAAGTTCAACCTACCAACCATTTCTAGTGAAAAAAAAAAAGTTGCAAAACTCCAGCGAGTTACGAGAGAGAGAGATACTTCCAGACGAGTAGCTTCCTGTGTTCTTTTATTTTGTTGCACAGTCCCTCGGTGTTGCAGCGCACCTCTTCCCGGACAAGCACGCACGGCTGCACGCCGGAGACACCATCAATGAGGCGGCGGTTCCGATCCCAGATGACACTTAAGTTTTGCCTGAACACGTTTAAAAAACACAACACGATCTATTTCCACGCGGGTGATTACTAGTTGTTGAGACGCGGGACGTGCGTTTCCTCCAAAAGTCTGCGGAGAAAGAATGAGCGTCTCCCTCCTGCTGCCCGCGGCTCCGCTTCAAACTTCTCTCCCATCAAAGGAGGCTTTCACGTCCACAAACAGAGGGAAGGAAACGCCTTCCAGAGCACTTAATGGCCGGCTGATTGGCTGGAAGATAAACGGCAACCAGAGACCAACACCACTCATGGGAGCGATTCCAAACCCTCATTGAAATTGCTCCGTGGTTTAAAGAGAGAGGGAGAGAGAGAGAGAGAGAGAGAGAGAGAGAGAGGGAAAAAAAAGATCAGGTTGATGTTTTCCGGTTATTGTGCAAAAAAATGTGGAAGCGCATACACCCATTTAGATGAAACACATGTGGGAAATCTGTGGCATTGTTTTAATAGTGTTACCAGGACCCCATACACTTATGCAAGTAATGTTTTTGACCAACATTCACACAGAACAGAGACGCGACCAGTGAACAGACTAATTATACAGGGTTTCTTCCAGAGATCTGCTGTATCGATATCAAATCACGACTTCCTCTCAGTGCAAATTTATCAATTAAAAATGTGGAATGTTAAAAAAAAAAAACTACTGAGCATAGATACACAGATCAGGCATAACATTATGACCACCCCTCTTGTGTCTTTTAGAGGCCAGGTCAAAAAATTGTGCTGTTTTTCATGTTTTTTTTTTTTGTATTTTTGAGTAAACTGTTCTTCTACATCCTGCTGGGGTTGGCTGCTGCTATCAAGGAGTGTCATTGCTAATGGGGTGGGGGTGCCTGGTCTGGTTCAGGTGGGTGGTACATGTCTAAGTAACATCCACACCAATGCCAGCACAACACTGGACTGTCACAAGATGATCACTGTTATTTACTTCTGCTGTCAGTGGTTTTAATGTTGCGGCTGATCGGTGTACACTTAAAGACGGCCTTATATCCGGCTTGAAAATGCAGGGACTTCGAAGATCCTCGTTGTCCCAGAACCCGCAGTGTGTCAGTTAATTTTCATTCACACAAACAACCCCAACTCCTACACTGTACGTCCCCTTTTAAACGGAGGCAGAGATGCAGATAAATTTCAACCCGTTGCTTGAATTAGAACAGTTGAAGGAAAACCACAGCTATCCTTGAAGAATATTATATTCTAAAAAAAAAAAAAAACATCAACTTTAATTAAGATCAGGCTTCCTGTAATTATTCTGAAATTAGATATGTTGCAGAGGAGCAGCAGCCCTCTGAGCAGAATTATTTAACACTACATTCGGTCTTCAGAGTGCAACAAATGTTACAAAAGCTCAGATGTTAGTGTCATGAAAAGAAAGATGGAAAACTACAGAAGTGCAAGGCGTACGTAACAGCGTCAAGAAACAGTTGAGGAAGTTTCCTTATAATCCAGCACCAGCTCCGACAGAACAACTCAGTCAACTTCCTCCTCCTTCTCTAATTCCCCCTCGATAACTGAATGGAGGATGGAGGAGATGAAAACCCGCAAAAAGTGTCAAAGCCCGGCCCGGCCGACAGTCTTTTTAACTTCAGTGTGCGTCTGTTCACAGTCTCTTCTTGATGAGCTTCTCCAGTTTGCGGATGCGGGAGGACTCTTGCTCAGGGGTGGGGGTGCTGAAGGACAGAGAGGGGCCGCCGTCGGCCCCGGAGGGCGGGGTGGGTAGCCTTTGCCTGAAGAGATCCAGCATGCTGCTCTGTTCGCTGCGTTTCAGACCCTGGACGCACACATCGCAATGTCAGACACGCAAAACAACAGGAAGTCGCAAAAATAAAAGCATGTTGTGTACAACAATAAGAGTGGAATTCAGGGAAAAAAAGGAAAGTTACAATGTTAACCTCCTGAGACCCCACATCCTCATATGGGGACGTTAAGTTTTAGGCTTTATCATTGTTTATTCAGCTCCATTTAAACCTGTTGACCTCATCAGTGGACGCTTTAGTGTGCCATCTAGTGGTAGCAAACTTATTTATTAATTCTTATTAACGTTTGTAGTTTCATCTGTAAATTTAACAAAATTTATCCATAGCAACGAGCTACAACGTCCCTAATTAGCAAGTACTTGTTTGAGGACGTTGGGACTTCATTATTCTGTCTTTTCTCAGCCATGTTCAGGTATTAAGATAAACAGTTTTATATTTTGTTACACATTGGGTGACTTTATTATCATATAAATAATGAAATAATCCCAGTGTCCACGTATGAGGACATCTTTTTTTTTCTTTTTCTTTTTTTTTCAAGAACTTGTACTTCCTGTTCAAAAATGATGCTTAGTTTTTATACATCTTGGGTTCTACTGTGGAAAAGCTCAGGTCTCAGGAGGTCAAAGGAATATTTCAGTTCACAACACCCTCATATCCGCTCGTCATCAGCTAGTTAGGTTAGTACAGAGCCTAGAAGTGTGGTTAAACATTTAGCCTAGCTTTGTCCAAACGTACATTTTCAACAGGAAAACAAAAATGTTTAACATATTTATTTAAATCACCGGCAGAATCGAACCGACTGACCTTCATATCCAGAATCTTCTGGAAGGTCTCGGGATTCCCATCAGCAAGAAGCTTGATGTAGTTATCAACAAACACCACTGGCGGTTCATGTGGGGCCATCACCACCTGCGGGAAAGCAGAATTTAATGTTAGTTTCACCCCCACCTCCACTTTCCTGTGAACCATCATGGGACGAGATCTATAAATGATCCCACATGGGGCAGCTATGGCCCAAATGAGGGAACGAGGAGGGGTGGGGGTGGGGGTGGGGGGGGCTCCAACTGACAGAACCGAGCAGTTCTAGCAGCAAACAAAGTCGAGACTATGGTTCTATATTTAGATGCCCGCTCCGTAGACTTTAACACGCCAATTATTCCATGCATGAGTGCTCAAGAATTGGCTTCACCGGTAATTATTTTAGGGGTATAATGAGTCTGGGCAAAAATCAGCATTAGTCAAGAGCAGGCAAGAAAAAAAAAAAAGTTTAATGGATTGAATACTCTCTGCGGATTTTTTTTCTCCCAACAATAGAGACGGGTGGAAAACGTAGTGTTTCTTGAAGCCGCTACAGAGACAGGCAGACCAACACATGGCTGACAGACCCCCGCGCCCAGACGTCTCTCATCTCAGGCTTTCGGGGGATCGGCTCCCAAAATGTTTTTCCTCGTCGTTCACTTCGAAAACAACTTAATCTGTCTTTAAGAGACTTACTTCTCTTCTGCACTCAAGGTAGGACGCATGAGAAAGATGAGCTGCAGAGGGAGAGGGTGACAGGAGGAATCAGAAACAGGAGAGAGGGAGAGCGGAGCAGGCATGAAAGGCTAAGGATCGTGTGGAATTCTTTGCTTTTCTCACTAGCCCTGCTGACTGAGTGATTTACTTAGCAACTGTCCTGGAGCTGGGCCAAGGGAAAGGCCTGGAGGGACCTTGTAAAAAAGGAAAAGAAAAAGGGGAGAGGGAGTGAAGAATGAAAACGGGCATAAAAAGGCAGAGAGAGAGAGCATGTGGATTGGGGGGTAGCTGAACATGGGTGGGGATGGGGGTTACCTTTTAAAATACTCCCCAGAAGAGAACTTCACAAGTGGGAGAGCTAGAGCTATGGTGGGCTGGGCTGTGGAGAGTGTGGAAAACAGCCACGTCTCACAGGCATTGTAGCGGCCAGGAGAGGCCGTCTCAGACAGACAGACAGACAGAAGGAATCTTATGTACTTTGAACATAACACAGCCCTGGTTCAAAGCCCAGATATATTAATCTTTTACACTCAAAGCAGATACTTTGACAGCGACATAAAAATTTAACACATCTTCAGCGGAAACGTCCTTTCTGAGAACTGATATACAAGTTTAAAGTGGCATTACTCACTGTGTTTTATAGGGACAATGGATTAAGTAACGCATAACGCGACACTAGCGTTTCCCCTCTGCTTTATGGACCGTTTCAGCATCTTTCAGCTAACGGTTTTGGTTTTATGAGGATGGTTTAGTCCTACAACTATTTCTGACTGGCTACAGCACAAATATAAAACTGAGCTAAAAGGAAATAATTAGACATTCATTGGCTATAGTACCTGAAATAAAAACAAAACTATGCAATTAAATATGTGCTGTTTGTTGGCCAAACAATGGCATTTTACGTCTCAGCCACATCTATTTAAGACATCAAAATTATTTTTACTTTTCAGTAAGATGTATTAAATAAACTAGAGAACTTAATTAAATAAAACTGCAGCTTTGAATATATTGCAGCGAGCATCTAACTGAACTGTGCACGAAAGTAAGGACCAAACTCAAAGTCAAGTATCTTAACCAAAACACCACAAGCTATTGTTGTTTTACTTAATCACGCAATAAAGACAAGAAGTAGGTACTAGGCTGTGAATTAAAACGAAGACCAGAGATAAGAGATAGATATGGGATAAAAGCGGATTTAAATATTAAGTATGATTAGAAGTTTAATGCAATATCTCCAGGTTAGAACTCAAACCTCGTAAAAAAAAGTAAACTTCTTAAGTTTAAAGTAATTAACTGAAATGTACAACAAATCAGGCTTTCCTCTTAAATCTCAAACAGAGAAAGACTGTTCCCTAAACTCTCCCACTGAATTGCAGTTTCTTGGTGGGGGTAAGCCAGATTTAATTTCAAGCCGCAGCATCACTGAGTGTAATTTAACACTATCGTTGAGGCTAGGCAGAGGAATTCTTGTATCGACCTTCTTTCAATGGGTTTGTCTTTCAGAAGCTTCAGTCTCAGCCCAAGGTGGAAGCAATTACCTGTGAGGAACCTTGATGTAACACCAAGTCAATAGCGAAAACACTGGCGGCAGTACAAATGCCTCTCCTTTTCTCTCTTTCCAAACCCAAAAATGGTCACAGAAGAAATCTTTGCGAGGTTCTTTCCCAAATAGTTTCTTCCAAATTGACGCAATTCAGAGAACTCATCCTCTCATGCCTTTTCTTTTCCCTAACACGGTCCTTTGTATTTATTCTAGATCAGAAATCTGATTTCTAGCCTTCGCAATGATTATTTTACCCAGCGCTGTCACAGTAATGCACATGGATCAATCAAAGGCCTTCATGCAGCGTCAGCTACGTCTGTGATTGTTCCTCGGGAGCTGTATAGATCACATTCCAGCTCCGGGGGCCCGCTGGCAGTTGGATTCAGAAAAAGCAGACAGTACTGGGCTGATGGGACATATAATTCTATAATGCGAAAGCCCCTTTAACGCATGGCAGATGAGTGGAAATTCATGTATATATACATACAGGGCATTTCTCCAGAGGACAAAGACGGGCTTTACGCGGGCCACATGGAACAGTGGATCCCAGCAGTAGAGACAATCAAATTTGACATAGTGAGACGGGGCCTGCCAGACGGTCGGTGTCTGAGACAAAACAAACTTCGGGAGCCCCGAAGGCCTGAATTTAAGACAGGGTGTAAAAGCAGCCACAATACATCGTCATAAATCAAAACTATATTGTATAGAGTCTGACACCGATCCACTGTTTCTTCCCAGGTGAAAGCGGGGCTGGCATAAACGATTAAGAGCAGGTCACGATCGGCGCTGTAAAGATTCAGAGAGCTCGACTTTAGGAAGGAAAGACGGCCAACTGGGAGTTCAAGGGAAATCAAGGGACAGGCAGGCGTGGACTCTGAGTGTGTGTGTGTGTGCATTTCTGTACACTCCTGGGACAGTTAATTAGGGCGGGGTTCATCTGTGGCAGCAACATACCAGAGTCCTCCAGAGGCTCATAAGGTACTTAGGCTGAGTCCTCTGATTCAAACAACATCAAATATGCGACATAGTATTCTGTACGTGAGGGCGAATGTTTGCGTGAGTAGACGCATGGTTTCAAGCATTTGCTTATTTACTAATTCGCACCTTTCCACTGGCTCAAGGTCAACCACATACAGCGTCGGTGAACGCGTGTTTTCGTGCTGCGTTGGCCCGTTCATCACCCATTAAACCTCTGCTGCACGAGCTCCATTCATATTCTCCCCTTGTGTCATGCGAGATGGGCGATTGTGTGGAAACATGCTCATGAAGTGCTATTGTGAGTGGGGTTAAAGACACAATTAAAGGGTTATTTTGGCCGAAATAAACTCTAAGTAGATAATCTGCTCCAGCGATTCAAGACAAACATTTAAAGCTGGCTCGCCAGTCCAACCACAAACACTCAGCGGAGAAATGTTTGTTCGGCCTATTGTTGCTTTTTTACGACGGGACCACAATCAGTGGAAAAGCAGTCGGGCTGCAGGTTGTGCCAGGCTATTCTCGGTCAAGTGTCAGCACCGAAAGCTCATGTTTGACTGGATGTGTCAGAGCTTCAGGCATCAAATCTGTAAAACGGTAAACGGGAGATAAAGAAAAAACACACGCGCTGTAAATAAAAGGGCGCGTGGAAAGTTTCCGAGCCTTTAAAGGTCAAAAAACTGAGGCTTTGGTCGTAAAAATGGGCAGCTTGAATTTAGCCACCCAAGTTAAATATCAGGTGTCTCAACAAGTCCATCAACTGAAGAGTCCCTTAAGACCGAGTATCACCGATCAAATGTGTACGTGGAGCTGACTTGTATTTAGAGTTCAACTCAGGCTGTCATTAAAATCCATCAGTTAAAGATCCAAGCACATTCTGAGTTTATATATGAAAGGTAAACACTTTAAATGGATCTCTTGTGGCCCTAAGAGCAAGGTTGAGTGTTTTTTCCAAGAAGGGTTAGGATCTTTCCATACTTGACAAACTGGACTTGAAAGCTGCGCAGAAATAAGTGTCTGAAAAGAGCCCACTCACTCCAAACCTTTCCAGGGACTCTCCTGGGGGGACCTTCAAGGACTTTTTTGTTTTCTGTTTGTGTTCACACACCAAAAGGAACACTAAACGAGGTGGCTGGTACGACAACGTCACTTAGTTGTGTTTGACATACAGTACAACAATGTTGCACACTGGTTCAGTCAGTCCGTCAGTCAGTCTCTCTGTGATTTGTTCCATATTTAAGGCGAACAATAAGAACCGTTTTTGGCTTTTTTATTGCTACAGTAAATGTTTTACCTTTTGAAACAATGGCTGCCGCTGCTGCATTCAAGTGTTCGACTAATCACACACCAAACACTCAGAGTTGCTCTATGCTGATAAATTAACAACCCTGATGTGGGTGCTAAAAATTTCCCTTCTAAGCGGTTTAGGTTTCTGTGTCAATTTTACTACGGCGACAGTGCAGAGCAGAACATACGTAAATGCTAACGCCATAGCTGGTGTGCACCTTCCTAAAAATGTAATCACATGACGCTGCTCCACTTGGTAGCACTATTAGTATTTCTTTCTTTTCTGATTGGGTGGCGCATCAGCATAGGCTACGTACGTTGGTCACGGTGGCTATGATCGCTCTCAGTTACTTCAGTCTTAAAAAGTTACTTTAAAATCAGCTGTAGGAAAATGCAAAACAGTTCCTGCAGTTCCAAAGTGCCTCCACACGCTCCTCACCTTAAGTATCATCTCGGCACGCGTCATGCCTTTCACCACGATCTTGGTGTAGCTGGCAGGAGCCTTGCGGAGCACCTGGGAGCCTATGGAGGGCAGATCCAACAAGACGGTCTTCAGGGAGTGAGTGTCGAGGAGGAGCTGGTGGGATCCAGATTCAAACAGATTAATTATATGAATGTACAAGCTAGCACACACAATACAGATTAAAGCAAATGAAAGGAAACTTACTTGCTCAGCTCCCACCATGCTGATGGGCTTACATCTAAACAAGTGGTTGATGAATTTTGGAATAAAAGAACTGAGAAAATAAAGAAGAGACAAGCAAATCAACTTTCAGAAACTTTAAATGCAGTTAACAGATTGAATTGGGATGTGTGTGTGTGTGTGTGGGCGTATGAACTGTACTTTGTGAACTTGATGCAGAATTGTGTGAAGTATTTGCGCGTGGAGGCGAGATTGTCTCTGATGATTGGCACATTTTGCTTAATGTGCATGATAATGGACGTCACGTAAGGACTCTGGTCACCGACGTGCTCCACACTCTGCCACGGCATCTGAGCGGGAGAGATAAAGGTCAGGGACGATGAAGCAGCAGAAATAACAGACAAGGAAGAGACTCTTTAAAGTATTTGCTCACTAATTTAGGTGATTATCTATTTAAATGTATCATACAAAAGATGTCACATTGTTTCTAACTGACGCCTGGCAGTAAAAAGACATTCAGTGCAGCAGCACCATTTTAAAGCATCAATTTAGAGGAAAGAAATACGTTAATTTAACTTTCAATGAGCGACAACCGTGTGAGTCAAACATGTGAATGCGTCCAACCTTGCTCATGGCAGTCAGAGCGGGATCACAGGCGGCATCGAGATCTTGAACAAGCAGCTGGATGCTGTTTGAGATCACACTGCGAAAACATAAAAAGACGCGTCGTTTCAACACACAGTCCTCACACACTAAAACTAATTTTTATAAGGTAAAAATCCTGGTGCGCAGCTGTCGCGCTTACGTGCTGAACGTATCCATCTCCCCGGTCAAGTTAATTCGTTCCACCAAGATTTTATCTACTTTCTCCTTTAGCTTCTCTTCCAACTGGAACACGGACAAACAGGGACATGAGCGCAAGCAAGACACGTGAAAAAGCTTCCTTGATCGCTGTTTGTTCGAAGATATTAAAATTATTATAAAAAAAAACAAAAACCCTGTCGACTGCTAAAGCACATGGAATTCAAATCAATCAAAGCGCAGACTTGACGCAAGCGAATGTGTGTACATGCCTGTTGAGTGGTAGCCAGGCAGTACTCCGCAGTGCTAAGAATGCTACAGATGAGACAGAGCTCGTCCACGGTGAACTTCGCCGCCTCGGAGACTTCTTTTTCCTTCAGCAGGCTGCTGATGGTGAGACCCCCGCTGTTAGTGCTGGATCTGAACAGAGATTGACAAAACAGCAGAGTGAGAAAAACAGAAGTTTAAAAAAAAAAAAAAAAGGATTAAAAAATGGCATATGAAGAGACAGGTTCATGTGGTTCATTCATTCCTCTGAAATGTGTTCTCGTGGAAATAAAAGGTTCACAAGTCAGAAAATAATCAACAGATTGACTAATTGTTTTTATATATCGCAGCCTTATATACTACCACGTCTCTCTCTTTAATTCCCATCTGCAGCTTGCAAAAGTACTGTATTAGAGAACATCTGACTTGCTGACATTAAATGTTTCTCAGCAGATGTGAAATTACAGAATCTCTGTCTATATAAAACAACTGTTTATAAATCAGGAAGGGTAAATGTTACAGGGAGGGATTAGATGGATCGGAGATTGAGTTTAACCTCGCGACAGTACATACTGTTTCTGTTTAAACCAGCTAATGTGGACCCTGTTTTACATTGAGCTTTCAGAAACACTATACGTGGAACACACTTTTTTTTTAAACCGCAGGTAAAGAAGGACGTTTTAGTAAGTGAGACACAATGGGCATAACTACAAACAGATGCAAAATGTGGGGGCTGCCGGGCCAATGAGGCTTCAATGGCAACCGAGTCATTAATAAACGTCATAACAGAGTCATGTGGGTAAAACCACAACATAGCACGAGCTCCTTTTGAGGGCCCCTTTCAAAACCTCGCAAAAACCAATTCACTGCACACCACACTGGATGGGTGTCTGCATGTGTCTGTGAGCGGACGCACTAGCAAAGTGGCTGTGTGCATCTCTGACAGTGTTTGTATATGGTTCAGAATGTGGTACGCATTAGATGGGAAAATGCAAGTGTGTAATTAGCATGCAAGCATAGCAGAGGGAGAAAGAAACAGAACACGCCTCTCTCTGTGTGTGTGTGTGTGTGTGTGTGTGTGTGTGTGTGTGTGTGTGTGTGTGTGTGTGTGTGTGTGTGTGTGTGTGTGTGTGTGTGTGTGTGTGTGTGTGTAGACCACAGCCAGGGATGAGTTCTAATGTGGCCACTGAGCCAGAGATGTTTTCGCTGGTAGCATATTAGGCTTCACCACAGCTTAACCAACTCCAGATCGCTCAAAGCATGCCATCCTCATCCATCAAACACGGAGAAGACTCAAGATGCTGGTTAAACAGCCCCAGACCCAACCAGGAGACTGAACAAACATGGGCGTGACATGCTTGTTTGCAAAAAAAAAGTTAATCCCAAATAAATCTGTGTTTGTGTTACTGGCCAGAAAAATGTAATGACTCACATGGATGGAAATAGTTGAAATACTAGGCATACTACTACTTTTTTTTTTTTTTCAGATTATGTCCGCGTAATTTTTATGTTTTTTTGTGGTATAACAAACTATTTGTTCATTCATTTTCTTGTCCCCCCAGGAGGGGAGGAGGGGGTGTTGGCTGGAGCCTTTCCCAGCTGTCACTGGGTGAGAACCCACATAACAAACCATTCATATTTAATCTTTTACTATTATATCTCTTGCACCCATTAACTTGGTTGTAGACTACTGGATAGATTAATGATTACAAATGTCTGGAGAAATGAGTGAAACAGTCTGAAATGGTGGAGCCGCTGCAGCCATTAAGGCCGAGTGTGAGGAACTGGTATGTCATTCATCATAGCTACATATACCCAAAGCATAGACATAGGTACTTTCAGATAAGAGTGGCATTATGGGTTATTTTGCTTCCTGCCAACTTAGGTTTATGCAGTTTATGAAACTAAAACCAAGAAAACACAACCCATCTGCCACCACTTAGAGAACAGATCTTTCTAAAACATTTTTAATTTTGTTTCAGTGACCAAACCTGAACCAGTCTTACTTTGGTAGGTTGCCAGAGAGGATCTTCCAAGCATACTCTCTCAGGAACTTCTGGAAGATGGTTGAGAGGGCGATCATCGGTTCTCCAGTGCTGAGCTGGGAGCACTGTACCATACACTTCTTGTAATAGACAAAAAGGTCAGCGCAGCTGGGCAGGACGGCTCCGCCCTCCTCCGTGCCCGCCTTGGGTGGGCCTTGCGCTCGGAAATCGGCCACAAACCGGTCAATCAGTTCACCCAGGTTCCTGTAGATATCCAAAAAGTACAGCCAAACCAAAACAGGTTCGGACACACATGGCTGGTTGGATTAGAGGCACATGAAAGGAATTAAACAGTTCAAATGAAACCAGTGAAAACATAAGATTGGTCTGTAACCCAGATAAATAAATAAATAAAAAGGAGAACATAACAGGCAGACAGGCAGAAAGCCAGACGGATAAGTAGGATAAAATATTCCAAGCATCAAAATTCTCAGAGCTACAGTCAACAGGTCCACAGCCAATTGGTGTGGCCCAATCCTGCTGAATCAAGGAACTAAAGCCAAGGACAAAACAAGTAAGCCACTGTTCTCCTCTGCTACGTCCCACTGGGGACAAGCTGATCTGGCCCTTGCCTGTTTAAGGCCTTTGGATTGAACTGAAACGAGGTTGTAGCTGCAGAGTAGGTCAATCCTGTCCCCTTGGACAGACAAACAGAATTTAATGCTCCAAAGAGCCAAGAGCTAGGGGCTGCATGCGAGCGCAGCAGTCACACAACTGCGCTTAGTTTCAGGAGCCATCATTAAACTTGGGAAGGGGGAGGGACTCAAAAAAAAAAAAAAAAAGCGGAGCACGACAAAATAAGAGGAACGGGAAGTGAAAAAATCAGGCAGGATGAGTTAAGAAAGGCAGAGCCACATTGGAAGAAAAAGGCATACATTTAAGAACAAGAGACTGGAAACAAAGAAAGGGTGAAATATAAACTACGCAAAAGATGACTTGAGAAAGGCTGCTAAGAAGAAAAAAGCTAAAGAGGTGGGAAAGAGTATTGGCAGATCTGCTGTAGCAGCACTTATTCAACCTCCCTCTCTCCGTTTCTCTCTGTGTCTGTGGTCATGAAGCTAATGGGAAACATTTCTGCCACAGCGGAGACAGAGGCATGTACAGGAACAAGAGATGGAAAGACAGAAGAGGCAGCGGAGTAGAATAGGAGGAGGGGGGGGTCTGATTGATGAGAGGGCAATGGAAAAAGAAGGCAAGTGCCAGTATTACACACAACCTAATTCTGGGTACCACAAACCAATCTAATCTTTTGTTTCTGTAAGTGTGTGTAAGTGTGTGTGTGTGTGCTGCTCACTTGTCCTGGGATTCAATGTAGACATATAGATGAGGTTCAAAGCACTTTGAGACAATGCCGTGGAAAGGGTTGTCTGGGGCTTTGGGCTTCCTGGGCTGAGAGGAGAAAATGGGCTTTTAGCAAGATAACATCCACAAGACAATTTGTTCAACCTCTAGACAGCAACGCGGCGACATCGACAGCCCCTTTGCGTTACACAAACTGTCAGATGAGGTCGATCCACGTCAACTGACCTTAGCAAGGTCTTCATCCTTTTCTGCGGCCCCGTCTTCTCCTGGCTCATCCTCAAGAAAGGGGTTGGTTGGGTCCAGTGGGCTCTCTGGCTTTTTATACTGCAGATATAATGAACAACTTAAGCGCTCACCTCTATTGTTGAATTAGTGTGGCAAGGTTTTTATACTGACATATCTGGCCACAGTAATTAGTGCAAGAAGGTTTATCTCACTACAAGCCTCGTTGGTCCCAAAAAGTCAGACGCTAAAAATGTAAAGTTAGATGTAAAAAACTAACATGTAACGATACACAAATTATGTAAACACTATATTTCAATTGTGTTCAAACAAACAATGTGGTATAAAATAGAGTCCACGTTTCATTACCACGTCAGTCTAGACCGATTCATGCACCTCTAATTATAAAATTCCACTCAAGTAAATCCTTCATTGAATTACAGAATCCAGCAGGCGTCATTCGACCTGAAGACAAAGGGGCTTCTATTTAGGCTAAAAATTGTCAGTTCAGAACAAGGCTGGCCCAGTAGGGTCTAGCAAAACTAATCACGCTCCTTATAATCTGTGTGCATCACTTACACACCTCCAGTGTGACCTGAAATAAAGTTTCTTCAGGCTGTATCTCACCAAAAGCACCATGTATAAACTTCAAATCAGTAGTTGCATCTAAATGCTATTCTGGGAAAAACATAACAGGAAACATCAAAGAGATGCGTTAACTTAATGGAACCAATCAGCATCCTTCCTTAGCTTAAAGCAGAAAAATGAACACCGAGTATTTCAATACGTGTTCTTATTGGATTAAAATTACACATATTAGTTTAAAAAAGAAGAAAGTTCTAAATTCAATCTGACGCATCGAAGGGATTTTCCTATCGCAGGAAAGGTGCCAGCGACTGTGAAAGGAGCATTATGTGGCAATAGTTTCTATCCTTAAACTTGTTTTTGTGATTTGCCAGTTTGAACTTGAAATCCGAAGCGCCTGGAGTGAAAAGGCGATCGCTGTTAGACACGCATTGTGTGCGTTACTCACTCCAGGTACGTCCGTCAAGGTGCATCCCGTGAAGCGTTTCGCCAGTAAACCTTCGAAGTTTGTGGTCCTCTGAATGGCAAAGAGAAGCAGCTTCACCTCAATCTCTTTAGCCCGTGTCCGCATCACTTTGGCTAGCTCCACCCTTAACACAAAAACAGAAAAAAACACAAAAAGAAGGACATCAATTCAAGTGATCCTTGCTAGCAGATTTTCTTGTAGCAAGAACATGTCTTGTCAGGCTTTTTTCCTCATGACATTACTATAATTTCTACCAAATGGATTTTCCTTTTATTCTCAGTTACAGCCAAGAGCAACTCTAAGTGCAAACTGCTTTGTTTGATAGTGACAAGAGTTGACACTAGGTCGTTGCATTCGCTCATGTAGGCTGCTTATGTCAGCAGAACGTATTGTACCGAATCCCAAAGTCATGCCAGGCATGCCGTAACTGAAGATGGAAAGTCCCAACATTCAGTGTCTCAATTTCTGCCAATTTAATTTAATCGAGTTTCTTATTATCCTCTCTGGATGGGCAGGAACACATTAGTCTAATTGTACACTTGGTGGTGCGTTTTGTCTTCACCTGGTTATGTGGCAGAACTCCACAGCAATACGCTCCGTCATGCACCATTCTTCAGGAAACATACGTCCATATTTTTCTTCATAGTCCAGCAGCTGACGCTTGATCCAGGCGTAGCGCCGATCGATCTTGTCCAGCCAAGCAACCTGAGAAAAAAAAAAAAAGGGCATGATACTTCTCAATTAATACACCCTGTACCCATCATCTGTTTTAAAAGGGTTGTCTTGTCTGTTATGGAAATCCACAGGAAACAAAAATCTTTTTTCCGGCTCTTACGTCCTGATTTTCCTGGAAGAGGACCAGGTACTCTGAGAGGTGTTGCCTGATGAACTTCTTGATGATCTCCTGTTTGATCCGTGGGTCCAGCACATTTGCCACCAGGCAGGCGTCTCTCAGCACATTACTGGGTCCACCCGTTCTCTGTGAGTGCGACCATGAAAGTTTGCATAATTAGGAGGGGGAGAATCAAAAAACAGGAACATCAAAACGGAGATATTTACCTTGGAACCCTGAGCGGGGAAGGCCTCTTCAAAGTCTGCCAGGATCTGAGTCCCTAGCTCACTCTGTGCTGCCTTAACTCTGGAGAGGACAAAAACAATGACACCGAACAATTAACTGCAACAGATTGAAGCCTCCTCTGGGGTTGTTTCAATCACATGAACGTTTTGACTCAGTAGCCACTGAGGCTGTAGCCATTTATGCCTAAAAGACAGAAGATTCCTCATTTTGTAGTGGAGCACATTTCAAAGCTTCTTACTTGCAAATATCAAGACCGGTGATGATTTTTTCTTTTTTTTTTTCTTTTCAAGCATCACAGCATCCACTACAAAACCACTTAGGGAAAATATAATGAGACCTCCAAAAATGGCCTGAGTTTATCAGTCCTCAGGGGTCTGTGTTCGTCCAAAGACATCTAGGCCAGGTTAACCAAGTGCAGCTCCCAAAGTCATTACAATCATTCAGACTAAACAGGAGAGGGTGGAGAGACATTATCACACTTAGATCCTGACTGAACGAGTAGACTTCATTTCAATACTGATGAAATACCCAATTATCCACTTCTGTCTGGTTGGCTGCAGAGCATGAGATTGTAATCACACTCGCTCACTCTGCGGCTCACAGTGATAAGGTGATAAGTCTGCGGCCGTATATACGTCGGTTGAGTTGATGTTTTGACTGGATTTAGTCGCAGTTCAAAGTATCGTCTGGTAATGCAATAAATAGAGAAATGTCAAAGGTAGGTGGTTGCGGAAGTTTCACACACAACAGTGCTTTTACCAGAGCTGGAAACATCATCGTAATCGCACTTAACTCTGATGAAGTTAACCTTCAGAGTTTGAGATTAGTTTGATGTTTTATCAGCCATGTCACAGCCACATTTGTTTCCAAATCCCGCCTGTGTTTGTCTGACCTTTGGCTTGTCAGCGCATCTTTCTCTTGTCCGCATCCAGTATCTGTAGTTATATAGTGCCTGATGTCTGCCCATGTTTCTCTCCTTGGAGAGTCTTGATTATTTCTACTAAAAGTCTGCATCCAGTTATCAGCCCTGCCTTCATATCTTTCCCATCCCTGTCTCTCTCTCTCTCTAATCTTTTTCTCCAGTAGAGTCAATTCTTCCACGCAGCTGTTATTTGGTATGAGCACTATCTACCACACCTCAGTCAAAACAGAACAGAAGGTTTCCCTTTTTTTGTTTTTAGGGATCAGCACCGCTTTGAACCTGAATATCAAGCTGGCCAATATGTCCCTGGCTGATTGTGGTGTTATTGGAAAATATTTGCAAAAATGGAAATTTTCTCAGAGCTGTGTGAAACAACAGCATAACAAAGAACCTCTGTGTGCGTGCATGTTTGTGTGTGTTCGTGTCTCCGTGTGAGTTCTTGTGTGTTTGAACCATAGACTGTATAAATATGGATGATGGAACAGATCCTCAAAGGAGAAGCCAAAGCAAGTAGAGCTCCCCCTGGTGGCTCGCTGCAGTACAGATCATAAGCTCCACCTCCTCTATGATAGTGGATGGGGACCTGGGCCAAAACTACATCACTAAAGTACATGTAAAACATATATATATATATATATTAGTCATTTTAAGTAGTGAAATGTCAGCTTTTTGGATAAGTTTCGTTTTAGTTATTTAATGCTATAATAACAGGATGTGATATAATGGTGACCACCAGTCGCCATGCCAACCTCTCCGTAAAGCGGTCCCGTGGGACAGTGAGAGCGTCAGAACAATTTTTTAAAATTAGTACAGTGTATGAGCCAACATTTCCTTGAAACTGGTGGAGATGGAGCAGAGCGTGGTATTAATTAAACGAAACATTGTGAGTGAATGTGGGCGGGTCATCGATATCGCGGCTCCACTTGGCTTCACCTTACTGCACAGAATCTGGCTCCAAAGTCACAAGATGGCACCACCCATATCCCCGGGAAAATAGCGCCAGTTTGGCTCTACCCCCAATGAAAGGAAGTGGGAACACGCCATCCATATTTATATACAGTCTATGGTTTCGAACAAGATGATATCCAGATACTGGCATGGGTGCCAAGAGGGAGCACACATATGGAGATACAAACCTACTTACAGAAAAAGTGTGCCTCTACTGTACTCTACTCCCTCACAATAGGAAAAATGCAAGGATAATGAGACCCTATTCAGCGAGCTTCCTTCCTGTGTTTTCCTGTATGTGTGTATATCTGCATAAACAGGATGCAATACGCAAAATACCTCAGCAAATGCTGTAACTGCATTTCAACAACTCAGCTGATAAGATGTGGAATATTTTCACCGTAAGGAGAGATCAACTTCTGGCGAATGGAAATGAGCACGCTGCTCACTAAAACAGCCCTTGGGCAATGCGCTAACCCCTCAAGAGTTATTGCAATGCAGCTAATACGCTCAAAGGCGGAAAAAAGGAAAAAAAAAAGACAAATTAAGCTTGTGGAGACACATGTATCACCGGTGAAGGAGTTTAAGTGTGTGGGTGTGCATATTAATTACCTCTCAGAAAGCTGCCTGATCTGGGGTATGCCCATATACTTGTGGAAATGTTCAAGAACATTGACCACTCCCTGCAGCAAGTTGGCCACCTCGCCGTACTGCCTCTTTCTGGTCATGGCTCTGGAAAAAAAGCACACATTAGTAATTTTTACTGTTGTTTAAAAAATACAATTGTGAAGATTATCTTGATGTTTTTTATAATTTAACCATAAATCTAGACATATAAAGTGGTTAAGCAAACAACTTCTGAAAACACGTACGTCCATATTGGTCTCGCATCAAACTCACTTGCACATTCACTTTAATTTCAAGCACACTGCACCTAAAACTTCAGAGATGCTTAAGCCACTTACGGGAATGTAAAAATCACTGGCTGACGATTTGTTGTATACAGTTTCTTACAAGACCTGCCTTGTGCTACCAGCAACCAATCCCACACCCATGTATAAATCTTTTAGTGCTAGAAGAAATTCTACCCACTCTAAAGAGTCGACTCCTCCTGCGAGCATGTGCAGGTGGTTGAGGGTGGTGATGGAAGTAGTGAGGTGGCGCTTGGCATGGTCCAGCTGCTTTATGTCCCTCGTAATCTCCTTGACCTGTGTGGGAACAAGTTGGACAGGTTGGGCAAAGGAGGCAGAAGTACAAATGAGAGAGGAAGAAGCGCAAAAAAGGGTGAATGAATAATAGAGAATGTTTTTTTGGCTGGACAAGATTAATAGAAACAGAGCGAGGCCAATGCTGCGCCCACTGCTATGAGAAAGAACTTCTCCTACATGCCTGATGAGGGAGGGTCAGTTTGCCAATCCCACCCACACCATCCTTTCCGTTTTCTCCTGCCCGTCCTACGGCTCTCAGCGACGAACACAAAAGCACGGCTGCTCGTAGCAAAAAAACACATGGAAGGTGCATTACCCTGATTTTAAATTACAGCCCCCTCCGTCCTCTGCTGTAACAGTAAAGACTTCATCTCCCCCGTGCCAGGATCACACCCCGGGTTATTTTTTTGGCCTCTTACGCCTTTATTAAAGGCAAAGATAGTTGTCAGTGTTTAGAGATGGGGAGTAATGGGGTGAAAATAAGGGGATCGACATGCAGCAAAAGGGTGCAGGCTGCAGTCAAACCTGCACCGCTACATGTGGGTCCAAGGGGAGCCCACTCAACCAGGTGAGCTATAGGGGAACAATCCACTCTCCTTTCTTTTCTTCTACTTCTTCTTCTTCTTCTTCTTCTTCCCTGTGTGTGTGTGTGTTTGTGCGCTTGTGTGCATTTACCATTTGTTCAGACTTCTCAGCCTTGTCTTTAATGTCTTTGATTTTGCCAAAGAGCTGCTGGATGGCAATCTGGGCCTCCTCCAAAGCCTGCACAAAACAATCAGAACAACATTAAACATACAAAGATGACACTTTTCAGCCACTATATATACAACAACCGCTAAAAACCCCGTTTGAAGAAAGCTATCACACCAGCCTGAGTCTGGTACCGCTTGGCTGGGCAAGTTGTATGAAGGATATAAATATGAGGATAAAAAAAAAAAAAAGCGTTCACTGTACAATGCTCCTGTGTTTTTGCAGTCATACATTTTTCCATCTTTATGTTCTTGGACCACGTGGAATTTCTTAGTGCAGGTCCTACGTTGACACAAAGACTGAGCTTATGGACAGTATCAAAGAAAAGGTATGAACCTAACTGGTGTAATATCATAAATGTAATATCATATGATTTGGATTTTTTTCCAAAGGAACCCACAAACAACTAATCACTGCATTTTTTTAAATGACTGAATCAGATTCAGCACGTGGCCAAGCCCCGTCCTGCGTATTTCTTTCACGTCCACTATAAACCAAAATCAAACCTGAAAGAACGTCTTCTGTGTATAAGTACTTAAAAGAACTAAAAAGAGATTTCAATAATCTTGCTTTAATTGTGATTTAATATTTGTTGTGACAGTGTCAAATTATGCACCACAGAGCTGTGTATACAGACATTTAAGTCTGTTAACTGGTTATATAATTTGGAAAAACCATCCAGCTCTAAGTGCATCTCGTTGGTGATGAGAGCCAATGTACTTTTAGTTTCTTTAGCGATGTTTATTTTGCCATAGGGACAGAGCTTGGTTTGGCTGATAGTCTGAATATTAAATTAGGATGTGGACAAAATAACTTGACCGGAACATCCCTTCAAACAACCCACAAATACATGGGTTGAGAAGATTGAAACCCTCAAAGTCAGCAGCTAATTGTGAAGCAGATTTCATTCTCAATAAGCAATTAATTCAAATCCATTTGCCACAAATATAACTTATCGAATTTTGTGGCATTAAGTAGACTGTGCTTCTGCTAATGCTGTGAGAAGCAGGTGTTGGGCAAAATACAGTGTGTGTGTGTGTGTGTGTGTGTGTGTGTGTGTGTGTGTGTGTGTGTGTGTGTGTGCGTGTGTGTGTGTGTGTGAGTTGTGGTTCTGCCCGTCTAGATCAAATTTCCAAGGAATATTTTTTTGTTATCCGGTCTCACCGCTGGCTCGGGTCCATGTGAAACGCCGGCCCGCTGTCGCCCTTTCCCAACTGTAGAATATGGGCAACGTCAAACATATTAATTGAGCGTCTAATTGGAAAGCTCTTCAGATATCTGAGGCTGATGGGCTCCGAGTTGACACACGGGCCTTAAGGCTAAGCTCTGCGTGGACGCTGTCACTATAAAGGCTAAAGAGATCATTAGCAGTTTTAACGGCCTATAAAGCCAGGCAAGATTAGACGGCTACAATTGTAAGATGGCTGAAGTGCTATTCCAATATTTCCCAGTCGTCTGACATGGCAGCTGCTCTTTGATGGTCCTAAACAGAGATTGTGCTCTGTCATTTGATGCCAGTGTAATTGGCTTCATTTGGGCCCGATGGCGGGGCGGCACCGCAGACACAACTTGGACGCCCTTGCACACACACACACACACACACACACACACACACAAGGAATGCTGACAGCTGGCACCAGCTGTGCAAGGAATTTACCACTTTTACAAGCACCTCCGACGAACAAGTTGACGGCGGGTAAGCGGACACACACGGGACTGTGCATGTGCACACACACAAACGTAAATCCAGCTCTGCACTGACAGCAGAGGATTAATTTTCCTTCCTGAGTGGCGTCAAAGAGCGGCGACTGGTGACGGTGCAGACACAGTCAAAGTCAATATGACACCATGTGAGCATAAACTTTTAACCAAAACTTTCTTAATCCAACCAAAAGTTTTACATTTCTATAAAGACGATCTGTCATGAGTGCAGGACATAAACTCGGATACTCATTTACTCAAGACGAGCAAAAGCCGCCTCTATCTCACACGCATCCTTCTTTCCCTTCATACGTCACACCGGGCTTCGGCTGTCAGGTGACTCGACGCTTTAACTGGAAAAATGAGGGCAGGTTAAGTGATTGCTTTTTGATGTGAAGGTTGGAAGGAAGGGAGGTGCCGGAGAATCTTTAAAGAAGTTCCCAGGAGGAGCACTTGTGCAAATAAATTGCGCGCAGAAGCGTCCAGAACCTCCGAAGCTGCAACTGTCGCTCACGCACAGTCAGCTGAGTGAATCTGGCTCGCTTCCCAGCGCTCATTTCCTGTATTTAGCCTTGAGGAAAGCTGAGAGAGACCACTGCCCAGCAGGCGCCTCCATGCCAGAGATGTTATCTACACTCACACAAACATGCACAAGTATCCCTAACATGCAATAACCAGCACATGTTGTATGGCACACACGTCTTCTGTATTATAGAGTTTGGACAAGGAGCGTGGAGATTGTTTTCAGTGTCTGAACGTGCTCGAGATGGACTTCTCCATCTGGCAGAGTTAAGCACGGCTTTTTTAAAGAAGAGGGCATATTAAATGGTACTTCTGAGTTTGGGGCCACGTAAAATAAATCAGATCAACCCGACAGTGCTATTTTAACAGCTGGAACACTGCACGAGCTCAACGCTTGATGTAAACATTTTAGGGAGATACTTTAGAGAGAAGAGAGCAGCTTGGGAAATCACTCCTCGCATTAAATGTTTTGTTGCAGCTAAGCTTGACAGAGAACGATATCAAAAGCTGCTCCGCGATAAACAGTAACAGGCCGCTATGATCCGGCTTCTATTATTCTCGTTTGCTCCACTTTCTTTTCATATTCAGAACCGGAAAAATACAACAAATGGTGTTTGCGGATGATGAAACGGCCGGATTTAATAGACTACGCTAAAAAAGTAATTGGGGCACAGAATCAAAGAATCTGCAGAGTGACCCAGATTTTTTTAAAAGGCAAAAAAACAGAAAGTTATAACGCCGCAAAACTGTAAATTATGACACTTAAAAATACAGTTCAGAGAGTACAGGACAGAGATGGAAGTATGGAAACTAAATCAAGCTGCGGTGAACAGTCTTTTCTTCCTGGCTAACATTATTTAAATTGAGGCGATCCTACAGGAAGACCACCCGACGCTGCCGACTGGACATACCGTATGAAATTTACAACATTTACGAAAAGAAAGAAAAAAAAAATTGCACGTGATGGAAAAAAGGCCCAGGTTGGCCCAGCATGAGAGCAGCACAGTTTTTGGGTGCAGAAGGAGGTGTGAATGGCAGGCGGCGGTAACAAATGCTTGCTGCTGTTAATGAGCTTCTCCAGGTGACACCTCCGCTAATGGACTCGAACCAACGTGATTTAACATCTTTAATTTCTGTTACAAAAAACGAATATCCTTTTGAATAACCTCTTCATTAGCACTTTGTTATTGCTCACAGCTGACTGTGGAGCAGGTGTGCATGCATTAGCCACGTTGCCATGACGACGGGGCAGGACAGAAGATACACTGGTGGCTGTTGTGCAGCAGGAAAGTGTCAGAGGTTGGCAGATCACAATCAGATACAGATACTGTGTGTGTGTGTGTGTGTGTGTGTGTGTGTGTTCTGTTGTGTACAGGTTCACGGTTCTGGCTAAACCTGGCATTCATGTGGATGACACTCAGACATGTAACACCCACCAAGACCAGACCATTCTCACTGAGATGAATAAAGTATCCATCCATCCATCCATCCATCCATCCATCCATCCATCCATCCATCAGATATTGCCCAAGTATCTGTGGAATCCACTGGAACAAGCCTGATCCACAGAGGCCCCTCCCCTCAACCCATAGGACTCAAATGTCCCCACAAACAACATCCTGTTGCACAACACCCTCAGAAGACCCACGTCCATTCTCTGATGAGTCAGAAGGTGGTCATAATATTATGCCTGATTGGTGTATGTCTTAAGCTCGATTTACACATCTGTGTTGGAACTTTGTCGTAGCTTAAGACCTGGGTAACGTAATTAAACTTAACACAGCAAAGAAGACAACTGTTAATGGTCCTAAATGTGTTTGCCCTATTCAGACGTCTTCTCTCTTTCCTGCGTTGCAGTGATTTCCATAAAGGTAATTGTTGTACAACTTTTCTTAGCTCCAACTTACATAAATGAAGAAACTCGACACAGCTGACTTGGCACCGGCTCCCATATTCTGGTGCGTTTATGTTGCCAGCGCACTAACTGCGTACAAACGGAGTGCAACATCTGCACGGGCTGGATCCATTTCAGGAGCATAAACCAAACTTTAATGTGATTACACTGACCTTTTCATGGCTTCCAGGTTGGAATCACCTTGTCCCCTTTAGTTTGAATATTAAATCTTCAGGAAAGAAAAAATGCGTTTCTAACAAATGATAATGCCACTGCTGCAGAACTGAGAGACGGACATTGCTTCTGACATATATTCAATACAATGTGAGCGAGAACAGTAACACCATCTTAAAAGTAGAGCAGCTAGTGACACACTATATTTCAGCTCAAGAAGCCACGAGAGTCTGACCACTAACACACATTTCCACACACCCAGTCGGCAGCCGTATCACCGTCTGACTCCCGACATAAAAAAACACTCCCGAGGGAAGTCATTCCTCAAACCTCCTCCACCTTCTCTCTCTCCCTAACTGGCTCCCTCCATCATTCTCTGTAAATGTTACCATCTTAGGTTTCATCCTGGAGATTGCATTCAAGCGAGTGAGCTTTGTCAACAGCAGACAGAACTAAATTGCAGGTCGCGTTGGTTTTACTCTCCTGCCGTCTACGTTTCTATGTTTCAGTCGCCCTTCTTGAAATGAACACCTCTCCGTCTTTCCATCTGCAGGAAGGATTTTTTTTTTTTTCCCCCCCTGGAAACGTTGGAATGGCTCTGTGGGGTTGGAAAAACAAACTGAAATTATTGTGTGTGACTGTTTAATGTTATTGGTCTGGAGGGGATTAGGAGTGTTTCCGCTACCAAACGGTAGCTAACTGGGACAGAAAAGGCCACCGGGCCAGACACAAAGACGACGATGCACACCTAATCATGTCAGCTGGTCGGAGCGCACATGGCTGACCCATCAGGTGTCAGGTTCCCTTCCTTGACAGAGCAAGAAGCAGGGTTAAAGAAGAAGGGGCCGTTTTCCCTTCATTGCACCACAAGAGAAGTGAAAAAGGTTTCAAAGAAAATCTAAGTATTTACATACGGGAATCTATTTCACAGACGTGTTTTCCGTAAAGAGGGGCAGTTTGAGCTGCGGGAATGGATCTGAGTCATCTTGTCCTTTTCCATGGAAGCAATATGGTGAGAGGCGAGAGCAGGAAAAGAGGAGGAGGAGGAGGACCATGGTTTCCTGGGTTGGCTGCAACCAATAGAACTATTCTAATTTCAAGACTTTAGTTAAAACAAAACTGATGAATAAGTGTGTAATATATGTAGTTAGATATAAAGACCTCACAGTCTGTGAGAAATAAGCTGTTCTTTCTTAGACAAACACACATATCAAATCATCTTTGGAGACAATTCCATAGTCCAGAATAAATATTCTGCTATCAACAAAACAAAATGATCCTCTTTTAAACTTAAATCTGATACCCCAGTAGAACTAAACCACTGTGTTTTGTCTGGCCATATTACCAGAAAGATAAGCAAAAACAAGAAACAAAATCTGGCCCTATCATTATTGTCTAACTACTTCAGTATGTTCTTTCATGGCGTGCGGCTCTGCTTACCTGTCTCCCATCCTGGCCCACGTTGGTCTGACCTCTCACCACCGTCCTGATGTCGTCATCCAGACGTCTATCAAATGTGACACAGAATAAAACTTTGGTCATACTGAGGTTAAAACACACACACAAAAAAAAGTATTGCAAACTGTTAAAGTAACTCACCGAATCTTCAGCCGAATCTTGTTCACCACATCATCAATATTAGCCAAAGACTGAAGGGTACAAAGACAGGAAATCAGGGAAACATTAGGATACATTTTGACAGTGTTGAAAACACTAGTTTTCTATAAGTAAGTTTTCGATAACATTGTCATCATATGCACCTAATCCTGGTGTTAAACCTATAGTGAGTCATCTCAGAACATTAAAGGCAACAGTAAAGTCAAGACCATACAATACTGTAGAGGTTATATTCAGATATTCAACATATAGGTTAAAATGCATACACAGCTATAAGCCCTTCTACATATTCTGTACAAACTAAAGAGTTATAGTGACCCCTCATGGAGAAGGAATAATATGTAGATACACATGTATGGTATACGAATGATGACATTGAGTATTATGTCAATAATTACCATGTACTCATATTTTTACTATTGGCTGAATTAAAAGTCCTGTTTTGATCAAAGTGTTGGTGCCAGAGTTCATCAGGTTTCTTTCATGTTCCTTGGCAAAGTTTAATCTTGCAGCTTTGAGCCGTTTTGTAAACTTAAGTTCTCTTCCTGAACACTTTTTCCTAAAGTATTGTCCTTTTCAGACGGTGAGTCTGAATCACAGAAACAACATTTTACTAAACACAATACTTGTGCCATGTCTGTTATCGGTTGTACGACCTCGCAATTTACATAGAGTAGCCCACTGGTGCCCTGATACAGTCTCCCACTCAGGTTTCCTGTTTGTTCAGGCATGAATGTGAAGCCACAATAGACAAAATAAAGTCTGTAACTGAGAAACTGAGTCAATCAGTCTTAAGTTAAAATTCAAGCTATTATACTGTAAATGTCTTGGTGAAAATGAAGGCACTGGTTATAGGGTTGTGTACTCACTTTTTGATGCATTGACATAACACTTTGGAGCTGATATTTTTTTTGTGGTCATGTTTGTAAACGCCATGTGCTTAAACTTACAATGTAAGTTGATACAATTTAGAAGTACGTCAGATGTTTAATATATTGGGGTGATTGTATCCATGCAGAGTAAGTAATATGCAGCATACTGTCCACTCAAAAAAGTGCATACACATTCTATCCACATAACATCAATGCACATTATGACAAATGTCAAAGCAGAAGTAGCAGAAATGTGATGAATCTCAATGTCCACTGTGAATAATTAATCATTTTATTAAAATGTAACCCACAAACAATCCTGCAGGAACCTAAGTATCTCTTTGCTTACAAACTACACAGTCTATGGCTGTGACACACTTGGATATACGTTGACTGAGCATAATATTACATGATTACAAGTGTAGGCCTCCCTCCTCCAAAACAACTGTGATGCATCAGAGTCTTCTCAGGGTGTCCTGTGGAGTCTGTTAACAGATTGATGATAGTGGGGCCCTTTGGGTCCTATGGGTTGAGGAGGGGGGGCTCTGTCATCCCATAGATACTTGATCAGTTTGGGATCGAGTAAATTTGCACCTTATGCTGTTTTTCATGTTTTTTAAGTTGCTCCTAAACTTGTGTGTGTGTCTGTGTCAGGCTGCATCCTGCTGGGGATGGATGCGGCCGTCAAGGAGTGTCATTGCTATGGCGTGGGGGTGGATGTCCCAGGAGATCACTGAATTATCACAAGATGGTCAACGTCCTTTCCTTCTCCTGTCAGTGGTTTTAATGTTGTGGCTGATCGGTGCATAATAAATGTCAGTCAGCGCGAGCCTGACTGCAGACGTCTCTTTATGACTTCACTGTACCTGCTCGGTGGGGAAAAGTGTGTTGATGTATTCCACTGCATTGAAGTCTGCTCTGTCCAGTGGGTCTTGGCTGGGGAAAACCTTGCACACAAAGGAAAAAAATAAGTTTAGTCCGAGATGTCTGGCGGTGTTATCCTGAATATTTTGCTTACTAGGATGACTCCAACATACAGCCTAGTGTTGCCTGTATCGTCGGGCCTAACTGGTTGATAACTTAAACATGGTTACTAAATGAATCGTGTGTTTTATGCATTAACACAGAGTAGTGGATAATTACGCGTTTATAGCTAGAAGTTGTAATTCATAAGTGCCACATCCATTGACCCACCGAAGGATGAGCTAGCATGCTAACAGCTGTCGAGTAGTTAGCAGCACTGACAACATTTATATTTTTCTAGAAAGAAGACTGTAACGACAAGGCTAAGCCCTTACCTGTTCAATGGCTAGCTGCACCTCTGGCGTTAGATGCAAAATAGCCTCCAAGTCTTCTGCAAATTCAAATTCTTCTTCCTCCATCATCGTCAAAACAACACCAGAGAACTCTCCGGCATTCCACTTCCTGGTGAGGAGGATTCTGGGATACTGGTCACATGACGCGACGGGAAGCGTTGCATTTAATGACTGTCGAAAATCGGAATCCATTTTTGATTATTACATTACACGCACGTGCACGCGCGTGCACATCTATCGCTCCGTCGTTCTCCTGCACCTCTTTTCTGTCAGCAACTGGATTTCATTTCGTCATTTCGTCATCCTTTTGTCCTTCAAAGTTGATAGGAACGATCAGACAAAATAGTAAATACAGTGAATGTTCCAATATAAATGTTTATTTGTGCGAGTCGGTGAGTGATTTAATGCTGGCTACCATTTAGTTTGTCATTGATGAAACAACACAAATCCATATTTCATCCCTACAACAAGTGGAGGTACACCAAACTATTAATCAAAAATAATGTGAATGTGAATATCAATAGCTTTTTTGTTGACAATATATCCGTTGTTTATAGATCAACTCTGGCTTCACATGATATTGATTTCCAACTGGCACAGACAGCACTTAACATTTAGGAACACATAAGGAGCTCCAGGAGGCATCACAATTTCCCATCACTTCTTCTGATGCGCACTGGTGTATATTTAAACAGAGAGTCACAATTAAAGGCAAACGTCACCAAATGTGTGTAGGTAAAGCCCTTTCTTTTTTGTCCCATCCCCATCCTGTGAAGCCTCGCATGACCTGAGGTGAGGAAAATCCCTTCTCAGAATATTCTAATTAAATTTTATACAGTCTTACAACCTCTTCCCACACTCTCTGCCTTCCGCAAGTCTTTAAATCTCCTCATGGCTCAGGTCTGATCTTGATATATCCTGGTCTGCCCTGACTTGCAATATGATCCAGTGGACAATATGTCTGCACCATCTTGTTTTAGATTTATTAAAACACCTCCTATGTGGAGAAACAGACCTCCTGCTACACTAACATATTGCGGTCATCTGTGGCACACATTTAAAGAGCAGCAGTGCCTCCTGCTGTTACAAGAAGCTGCAACACACACGTACACACAGTGTGGCAGGCTCCCATAAGCTCCAGCTTCCAGGCATTGTGCTCTTCTGTTTCTGTTCATTAGAGAGCTTTTAGTACATTTGAATAACTTCCCCAGAGGAAAAGAACGAGCTGGGCACAGGACAGTTGAGAGGAGAAACGGAAAGCAGTTGAGTGGCAACAATAAAAAAAAAAAAAAAAAAAAAAAGAGTGAGGAATAGAAGAAGACAAAGCATCAAAGAACAGAGCGGGTATCAGGTTTAATATTATTATATGACTGGAAATCAATAGTGATGGGAGAAGAAGAAGAAATTAGAAAAAGAAATGAGGTGATCAGGTGTAATAACGGCACACTGAGGATAAGACAGCCGTCACGTGGCTTTGTTATTACAGCTGAAACCAAATATATGTAATGGAGGAAACAAGAAATGAATGAAATTATGACTCACAGGACAAAGTGGCAAAAAGCCATTAACAAATAACTAGTTTTGAGAGACAAAGGAGAACGAGAGCAGAATACAGGGGGCAATGAAATAAAGGCAATGAGAGAAGCAACTGTTTTTCTGGTACGGAGGAAACACATCACATTGCATGGCTCACAGGGGTCACAACTGACGCCGACAATCAGTGTGTGCATACCGGCACGCGTGCATATGTGCGAGCATATATTTAACTGTGATGTGAAAATATCACATTTGGTTAAGACGGTAATGCTTTGATGGACAGACCACTGAAAATCTTCCAACAGCTCTATCAGTGGAGAGAAAAGCATTAACATCTTGTACATACAGTACATAACAATACAATAATGTAAAACTGCTCCACTGAAAGTAAACATCTCAAAGGAGTAGTTTGACACTTTGAGATGGATGGAACTACACTTATTTGCATTCTTGGTCAGGGTTAGATAAGAAGCTCAATACCTCACACACATCTGTGTGGTCAATACAGACCTGAAGCCAGGAGCCGATCAGCCTAGCTTAGCATATTGACCTGAGTCGGGCTAGTTTTTTTTCTCTCCTGCTCGCAGGTACGTGTCTACCATACAGAGATCAATCTGCTCGTACCTATAGCTCTTGTCAAGAAAGAGTTTCCCAAAACACTGAATTGTTCCTTCAAAGTGCGTATTCTGATGGGGTTTCAATATTGATGTATCCTTCAGCGTTATTTTATTGTTGTGGCCGGTTGAGGGGACTCTCATTTTAACCGTTTTGTATTCTGTTAGGCTGCTGAGTTATGGTCCTCAACCTAAAGGTCAGGACTCGCCTTGAGGTTCATAAGATAAACTGCAGAGGTCACTAGATGATTAATGGGCCTAATGTGTTCATGTATTTTGGAATTCTCTATATTTTTTTTTGCATTGAAATGTATCTGATGAATTATCTTCTTTGGTACTTAAAGAAATAATAGCATCTGAGAAATGTAGAGGAGTAATTATAATAATGATAATAATAATAATAACAATAATAATAGGTGTGCATGCGAACATTGGAAGCCTGTAACATGAGGCTGCTTTTTTTGATGACTGGCCACAAGTCAACGGGGTTGAGATGTCAAACATTACCCCCGAGTACTTGAGTAAATGTCCTTAGTTACTTTGTTCCACTGCTACAAAAAGAAACAGATAGGAAAAGGCAGGGCGGGCAGAATGAGTAGATAAGCACAACCATGATAGCACTTAATTAGCCAGACGTTTTTTTTTTTTTTTTTTTTGATAGCTTGCCGAAAGTCATTAGCTGCTAATGCCCGAGCTGAAACTGCTGGACTGTTGTCACTAAAAGCTTTCTCTTCTGTCTCCTTGGCTAGACAGCGTTCAAGGGTACAGAGAGACTTTAGGTCGACCAAAAAAAAAAAAAAAAAAAGTTCAGCAGGGCAAAGCGTACCTGAGTCTCTGGAGACAAAAAAAAGAAAGGCAGATGAGATTAGTGCATGTCTGGGTGAAGTCATCACAAGGTCTTGGACTTATTTCCGTCTGTCAGGCGCCATGAAGAGACTATAAATTGCAAGAAAATTTGATTCTTAATAACTATCCGCAATGTATATTGAATTTGGACTTGTATTTTCAATTACACTACAAGCATAACTAAGTATCCGCACAGGTTATTTCAATATAAATAAGTAAAATTGAAGTCGACAGTGTAACTTGAGTGTCCACCTGTTGGAAATGTCAAACAGTGGCCTGAGGCCCCCTGTGCCGTCGCCATTCGTTACAGCCTCCAGAACATAAGCTGTGCTCCAAACTCAGCTATTCCAGCATCATTTTGCTCTGGAAAAGCAAGTTATACAAGAGGATCCGGTAGTCTGGGCTTTGAGTGTGTTCCAAGGATTTAACCGGCCCTGGAAGAAAAGGAGGAAGCGGTCAAAGATGTCAGCAGAACCAAATTTTCCTCACCCAATCCAAGATGTTCCGCGGGACAGGATTTCCTGTGTTGGCTCCATCGGCTCAGCATCGTCGTCCTGCTCAATCTGCTGTTAATGTGAGAAAAAGGGCATATAAGTTGCACACACATATCGAGTTTTCCACGAGGCTAAAACAGCTGGAAAACAGCTACAAAATCTGCACCTTCAGCCTAACCGAATAGGGCCAGAAGTGGTTCTTAAGATTGAGTTACTACACATTAGGAGGGCAAACCTATTTTAGCTACACTCACTTCGCTACATCATCCCATCACATCCATCCATCCATCAATCCATCCATCCATGCAGTCCAGTCATGGTCAGTCCTGCTCCGTGTCAGTAAATGTAATAAAGCGATGCCTCTTTCTAATAAACCTCATCTGTTTTTCACGATCTTTCCAAACCTTGTCAGATGTCCCACGTATTTTAAGTATTAAATCCCTCAAACTCCCTGTGCTTTGCAGCAGCAGGCAAAACTTGACAAGGACAAGGAAGGTGGAGTCACAGAATCAAGTGGATTCACACGGCATCATCTGCTCAACAAAGGCAAAAACGCAGAGGATAAAGGTGCTAAGAGCTCTGAATGACTGAAAATTTGTAGTTCTTTGACACTTTGACACTGTAACACACCACTGTAACACACCATAATTAAACACACCAATCTGCCACAGCATTAAAACCATTGACAGGAGAACACATCTTGTGACAATATATACCATGTTCTGCTGGGGTCTTTTGGACCTGGCATTCATGTGGATGTTACTTAGACATATACCACCCACCACACACATAAAGACAGTTTAAGAACAACTCCAAAAAAAAAAATTAAAAACAGCACAAGGTGTTGACATGGCCTCCAAATCTACTAGATCCAAAACTGATCAAGTATCTGTGGGATGCGTTAGAACAAGCCTGATCTAAAGAGGCCTCTCCCCTCAACCCATGGGAACCACAGGTTGCCACTAACAACATCCTATTTCCAGACACCACAGGACACCCTCAGAAGGCCCATATCCATTCTCTGATGAGTCACAACTGCTCTGGAGAGAGGCCAACAAAATATGAGAAGGTGAAGAAGAGGGTGGTCATAATGTCGTAACCATAGGTGTATTATTACAGTTCTGAATAGTTATCACAACTTCAGGAACAAGACTGTGCCTCATGTTATATATATGTGCCTTAGTCCTCTCCGTCCATTCGTCTCAGCTCTCGACACCTGCCCCCTCCACGCCTGTCTTTTTTCTTTGATTCCCCTTCCTTCATTCTTTACAGGAACCAGGGTTGACAAGTCAGCGAATTCTTCTGAGACGTGCCCCAACCCTGACTCTAACTGTCTGGGTTCCTACACGTCTGAACACCATCATCCATCTCCACGTTCTACCCTGCTCATCACTTCCTTTCCACTCCTTTAATCCCTCTATCATATTTCTCTGAAACAGTATCTACCAATAAACATCCTTGCATAAATGAAGACCTGGTCTCTGTAAGTGGAGGAAAAAAAAACTAATATGAGCACATATTCTCACAGTCTTGCCCACTCGTTTGCCTCTGGAAACAACCCGACGAAGCACATAAAACGCGCCATATGCACAGTGACCTTAAAGTTGCAAGCATGTGTGATAAATCTCATCCTCAGCGCTCACTTTTATTACCTGCAGTATTGCTCAGAGATTTCCCGAGCCACGAACTCATGGGAGACTCCCGCTGACAGTCAGATGAGACTTCGGCCAGCTCTCGGGATCTAAACCACTTCTCTGGCCTTTCCGAGATGATCACAGCGCATGAGTCACAATGCGTGAAAGACAGCAGAGCAGCGCGGAACAAGCACTCCACAAGCAATCCGCGGCCGATACGGGGGGAGAGATGCTAGCTGAGGAGGAAAAACTCTGAGATCCAAGACTGGCAGTGGTACACGCTTGTTACGCCGAACCAGATAATCTACAAGCAGCAGGCAGACAGTTTTCAGATCAAGCATGAAAACTGATCAACTGAACATTCAGAACTTGACGTGTGTTTCTTTTTTCCTTTTGTTTTTTTTACTAGCATTCTCAAAAGTATTTTTTTTTTTTTATGTGCAACTCTGCCTGTGCAATGCAACCATGCAACTTCCCTTGCGGATCAATAAAGTCCACCTACAGTAAGTCTAATTAAAGTAGAATTAAAGAAATGTTGCTAACATTTGGTGAAATCCTGGAGTAAAGGTTCATTTTATAAAAGAAAATGAAGGTGGAGTTTGGCATTATTTAATGAATATTTGAAGTCACGACAGCCCGAGCATTTTAAGCACAACGAAGCTAAGATAAATGTCATCTTGAAATCTCATTCATGAGCTGTTATTCCTGCGATCCTCAACTGCACTGTGTGACTCTAAGCGTAATAGGGCCGTGCGGCTTTAACCCTGACTTGAGTGGTGGAAAAAAAATAAATAAGTAACATGCAGATTTAAATGTCAAGGTCAAATTTGATATGATGAAGGTTTAGAGAGCACTGCAATCATCGCATTTTGCCGATAATTATGTCCCGGTGGATTTAGAGTCTTGTTTGTCTCAAAGTAGATGAAATAAAGAAAAAGGGGGATGGAGGTTAAATTTAACTCTTAAAGTGAACGGGCCACGTGGTTTTTATCGTCGTAATTGTCACAGCGGCAGGTAAATTCTAAATGATTGCGTTCATTTATTTGCAGATGCGGGGCGCAGGAGGACGACTCCCCGCCCCACGACACAAATGATTTAATTACTCGTGTAAACTGCAGTTTTGACGGGAACAGGGGAACAACGTTTAGCTCACAACAGCAGATTAGTTGAATTTGTTAACTTTGAATAACAGAGTGGAATTACATAGCTTGGACTGTAGCGCAAAACAATTTCAACGGGAGAATTAACGTTTCATCATCGTGCTAATTAAAGCGTCGATATGCTGGGGGAAAGGTTAGCATGCATGGCTTTTGATGGTATAAAGCAATTTGGCTGAAAGCAGGGATCCTATAATTTGCGCTTGGTATTCAGGTCCATCATCGTTATTAAAGCTCTTTGTGCATAAAGCTCGATTTTATAAAAAACAATTTGACACAAGAGCCTCATATTTCTTATTGTACGGATAATCGGTTACACATAAATATATATTTTTAATGGCAAGTTCAGCCCACACACAGTTTGTGTGCATCCTGATTTTCATGCATATTTGATTTGGCCTAACCTTGCATCTCTATGCTGTGTGTCCAAATGAGAGACATAAAACAGAAAAACCTCCTGAACCTTAAAGACCCACATTAACACCTTCCTCTTGTGGGTCTTTGTACACTAATGTGTGCTGTGTGTGAGTGTGTGTGTGTGTGTGTGTGTGTCTGTGCATAATCATTTATGTTTATGCACATGTGTGAGTTGTGCTAGGGATGTGTGCGAGTGTGTATCTGTAGTGGCAGATGGTCCATTTAATAAACTTGCTGGCATGGTCGCCTGAGGGGTTGGCATGTCCAAGATGGCGGGCGGGAGTGACCTTGTTTTTTTTATGACCTGTAAGAGTGATAAGAGTGTGTTCTGCCTGTGTGTGTGTGTGTGTGTGTGAAAAATGATGAAGGTCAAAGTTCAGAACTACTTCTCATTCCTCAAAGTTTCTTTCTTTCCTTTTTGGTTCAAGCACATGGATACAAATCTAAAAATGACACCATACTATAACGGTAATGCAATGCTTCCTCACTGTCCCAGTAGTGGGATTAAATATTTCAGGCTAAAAGGGTACACTGGAAGGGACTAGCAGGGGCGTGGTGACTGGAGACTGTGAAATGTAAAAGAAATTAGAGATGTAGAGATGATAAGAAAAAAAACAAAAATAACCTTTGCTGACACAAAGTGGGTTCAAAGTTGAACTATACCCAACTCTTAGGCAACAGAGGCATAGACAGTATAAAGATGAATGCTATAGAAACAGGATGTGACATAATGCGACCACCAGTCACCATGCCGACCGCTCCATAAAGCAGTCCTGTGAGACCATGAGAGTTGCAAATAAAAGTTTAAAACATAAGAGCAGCGTATAATCCAACATTTCCTTGTAACTGGTGGAGGTAGAGCAGCAAAGTGTAGTATTAATTAAACGAAAACTGAGAGTGAGTCTGGAGGTGGGCGGGGCATCGATAGCGCGGCTCCGCGTGGCTTGGGCTCCACTCTCGGACCGTACAGCATCAACTCTGACTCAAAAGTCGCAAGATGGCACTGCCGTATCCCCAAGGGAAAAAAGGATCAGTTTGGCTAATCAAGGACGTGATGACACGTTGTTCATATTTATATACAGTCTATGGCTTGAGGCAACAACTGATACTCACATACACTAAGAACCTTTTACCACAAAGAAACTCTAAAACTCTGGTTTCTACCACCATGCTGATAGAGTAAAATATCAGGCATCACTGATGATACTTTCTTTTCAAAAATGAGAGCAAAGACATCAAGAAGAGCTCGCTCTGTTCATAAAGCAATAATTTCATGTTCTGCCTGTTTCGCTCTGCATCATAAATTACATGAGGGACGATAAGTCAGAAAACAAATTATGTTGGGATCTAAGGGAGGGCATGTCACACCAAATACGCCGTTTTAACAGTGAGAGAAAGCCTCTCCGAGGATTGGCGTGACATACAGTAAGAATGAAATCCATTTCCGTTACTAAAGCACGAGGCAGAATGAGAAAGAACACCAAAATTAAAGAGAAACACATGAGCTAGAACATAGATCACGTTCAGGATGGGCATGAATCTTCTCTCCGCTGTGAGAACATAAACTATTTTTATTTCATTAAAATTAATTCTTTTGTTTTTCGCCAATCTCCATCCATCTGCACGTGTCTGTGTGCGTATTTACACTTCCCACTTTTGTGATACATTTCTCCTCTTTTAATCTGTTCTACTTTCTATTTCAATATATGTAATGTATAAGTGAGTAAAAACGGATATATTTCCCTCTTTCTCTTCTTGTTTGTTGGAGTGTCGATTCAGTTCCTGCATGTTCCTTGGATCGTGTGTGTGTGCGTATATGTGTCCCTTTGAGCCAGGATGTGTAGTACTAATCAGTGCACGGAAGATCCTGTAGCGGCAATAATAACAGCAGAACACAGGACGGTAGCGTACAGTAACGTCTCATGCTATCTCAATCTCTCTTTTTTATCCCTCCCTCAATCTTGGTTTCAATGTCTGTCAGAGAAATCAACAGGGTAATTACATGCATGATTATGGTGCTCTATTTCAGTCTGCCTCTCTGGGTGATACACTCTGTTCCATCTTTTTTCTTCTTCTCTTTTAGTAAAATGTATTCCAACAGTTTTTCCTCCCTGTCTCTTCTCTGATTTTTTTTTTTGAATAAAAGTGAAGTTTGTGCTGATGTTCCTTTCATGAGGTTCAGACAGAGAATCAGACATACGAAATAGCAGAGAGAGGAGGGCATGAAAACATGAAAACAAGAAATCAAAGAGGGTTTAAGAGAAGACAGAAAAAACACAAACTATCTTTTTATTATTTTTACTTTATTTTACTTGCATGCTGCCCTGTTGCTTTAGCATAACCAGACTCAATTCTTATTAGAGTATGAATCTGGTAACATGCCATTTGGATTTCATTATGGTGCGTGACATGCATAATTACCGGTATGTCACTGTTACTCTTCTTCCCATCACAGAAATAAAGTCAACCCAAACCTTTCAACTAGCCGTCAGATCGTTGCTGGAGCATAATCACTTCCAAACGGAGTTACTCTAGACCAATCGCAGAAAAAAAAAGGTCGGGCTGGCTTCTAGGCTAGTACAGATCAGGTTTATATGCAATGTAGATGTCCAGTTTTAGTTCTTGTATTTCTCGTTTGGAGGGGCATGTTCTCATGTTAAACATAATTTTGACCTTAGCTAACCATAATTAAATTAAATCTGATGTTTAGCTATGACAGCTACATATTTATTATATATGACATGCACCACAGATACATATACTTACATACTCATATCTGAGCCAACAATGACATCAATATTGTTTTGTAGGTATTGTCAGTGGTAATTTAGAGTTTGTCATTGGAAAATGTGTTAAAAACATGATGGGTCATCCTGCGCTAGGGGGTTTACACTTTGATTTTATCAAAGTTTGAATATTTTGGGGGGCTGACAAAAAAAAAAAAAAAAAAAAACAGTTTCAGTTCCTTGACGCAGTGGTGGGAGGTTGGAAAATGTGTGTCTTTTCGCAACAACATATCTCAAACTCAAGTGTTACAGCCTGAGCTGCAGCTGACCAACTTGCGGAGAATATCAAGATCATTTTAAGAGAGACTCCAATCCCACTCTAGGCCATATGCTGCGGGAGAATCTGGCACTGGACACGTTCCTGCAGGAAAGAGTGAAGGGAGCTCTTATCAGGTCTCATTTCCTTCAGCTGCAGGACATGGATGCTCCTCTTTTTTTTCAACCTGGAGAGATCTGAGGCACAGAGGAGGCAAACGACCCGTCTAAAGCTCCCAGAAGGAAGGTGGAACGATGTTGCATGGAGAGCTGTGAGGAGCTTTGTGAAGGTCTTCCTCAGCTTAGCTCAGGGGAGAGAGCTGTTTTAGACTGTGATCTGGCTGCAGCGGAATTGACAGTTGCAGTAAATCAGATGGTGTCAGGGCAGGCACCAGGAATTGATGGTCTGTCTGCAGATTTCTATAGAAAATTCTGGAATATCTTAAGCTGTGATTTAGTTGACCAATCCCTGCACAGCGAGGAATAACACAAGGTTGTCTGGTTACAGGACAACATTGCAGCTTATTTACTGAGCCCTTGCTGTGCAGGTTAAGAAGTCGGCTTAGCAGTCTCTCACTGCCAGGGTCCTCCCGTCTTTGTTGTTCACCAATTGTATCAGCTTATGCAGACGATGTAAACATCTTCACAACCAATCAAAGGGATATCCACTGTCTACAGGAGACTCTCGCTATTTATGAAAAGGTCTGCAGAAGCGAATTGGACAAAATCAGAGGTTTTATTAGTGGGACCATGGGCAAATCAGAGCATGCCTGATATGCCAGGAGGACTTGAGTGGGGAAGGATGGACTTGAAAGTGTTGGTAGTATTTCTGGGCAGTTAGGATTTTCAGAAAAGAACTGAGGGGGAGTTAGGGAGACGGTGGTTGTCTGAATGGAATGGTTGCTGCCCCAGCTGTCATATAGGGGAAGAGTTATAGTTGTCAATAATTTGATAGCCTCTGCTCTGTGACACAGACTTATCACATTTACACCACAGAGATGGAGGAAGTCCAGAGAGCTTTTTTGGAGGCATTGCAGGTTTTCAAAACAACTCATGTGTCTGATGGGACTCCCGACACGTGGCTGTTTGAGGAACCTTGTCACCCAAACAAGCCCATCAAACTTGTGTAAAAGTCTTGAACATGCACTCACTGGTCGGGATAAAGGAGTATAGGTGGTATGAGTTTTTTTTTTGGCACAGATGTTTCCTCAAAAGGCAACTGGTGGTCCCTGTAAAAGTCACCAGTGGAAAAATTGCAGATCTCCAGTGGAGGGTTGTACATGGGTCAACAGACACAGAGCACACCTGGATCCAAACCTGGGCAAGGAATGTTCATTTTATTTACAGAATGAAACTTTGGTACAATTATTTTATTTATCTGATTTCACTTTTTGAATGGTTTAAGTCATGGGGATAAGTTGTTTTGTGTTCCTTTCTAATTTGTGTTAGTTTAAAAAAAAAAAAAAACAATTTGCACTTCATAGTGATGGTTATTTGGTATTTGGACTGATTTGTGGTTCAACCTTCTCTTCTCCTTTCCTCCTCTTCTCTGTTGTCTTCTCTTCTCTGAAAATGTTAAGACTGTGATTACCTGTTAATATTGATGAGTACATTACAGCTGTGTAATTAGCTCACTGAACTCATCTATTTCTGATGCCAGATAAAACTGCCCTCAAGCTGTTGCAGGGACACACAGGCAAACGCACACTTTATCAAACTGGATTTATTGGACCTTGAAGATAATCCACTTCTGGAATTAATAGCAAAATAGGTTTATGAGGTGCTACACAGTAAATTGTCCTAGTGAGTCCTCTCCTATCCAGGCTACATTGTATGTCAAAACACTGTCGCCGTAACACTGTCGCCGTAACCATCAACCAGAAGAGTATAGAGGTGGTGTAGATCTATAAGTACCGGGATCTGACGGGAATTGCGAAAAAAGTATTTCCATTGCACGTTTGCGATACACGATATGTCTAAAAAAAAAAAACAAAAAAAACAATAATTTTTTAGAAATATTTGAGTTTTGTAGGCATTTCCAATACAAGTTTTTTTTATTGTGCTTTGTGTCGATTTGTGTCTTATGCTAGTTGGTGTTGAGCTTGCCTTCATGAAACTGTCATTACACTCCATGTAAATGCCCAGTGTTAATCATGGTTTCTCCTGAATGTATCGGTGTGAACAACAGGCAACTAAATGTCAACTGTTGCTGGATTATCCGCAGCCTGGAACCCCATGATAATGATATATGGAGCATGCATTTCTGTGTGGGCGCACTGGAAACTGCACATGCGCCTCTGCGTGATTGCGAGTGTGTGCACATAGTGATTAAGACAGGCTATTTCTATTTTCCTGGCTCCCCCAGTGGTTCCTTTTTGAGTGTAAACCCTTTATCCAGCCGCTTTTATTAATCAGAGAAAGACAGAGAGAAATCACGACTGAGGAAGAAAGTGTGAAAGGAAAAAAGACACCAAGCCAGAGAAAAAGAAACACTGAAAAAAGGAAGACAGCAAGCAAGAAGAGAGAGAGGAACAAAGACACATAAAGTCAGAGAAGAAGAGTTTTAGAGACGCTTATAATCCCTGTAGTGTTCGGAGTCACTGCTGTCTACAGGCTGGTAGAAGTCGAACGCTCCATAAAAACCTTGTTTGGACTCAGTTATCCAAACTCACACTGCAGCCTCCACTGTGAGTGCCCCATTTATTTTTTTTTTTTTTTTTTTCAATCTAGCTTATGAAACCATGAAAAATAAAAGAAATGAGAATCTGTAAAACAAAAAGAAAAAACATGAAAAAGATGGTGTTGCCAAACACCACAGGACACCCTCACAAGACCCATGTCCATTCTCTGACGAGTCACAACTGTTCTGGAGGCACAAGGGAGACCTACACAATATTAGGAAGTTGGTCATAATGTTATGCCTGACCAGGGTACATCAATATACACATTAGAAAATAGTATGCATATTGGTGTTAAGCCATTAAGCCATTCTGCTAAATAATAAGATAATTGTCATGCTGTCATTCAGTTTCAATGTTTAGTAAAACAAAAAAAAGAATTTCAACCTGAAACTCATTGAATTTGCCTCGATCTTCTGTGAAGGACACGTCAAAATACATATTTCAAATGTGTTGTTGCCAATCCCAGGGCACACAAGATGTTATGGTTTGGTCTAAAGAGCTACGACGACCATGAAATGTGCACACAGCATGACTTGGCATGCTCCTCGTATGCTTTTAAATTAGGTGATACCGTTGGCGGTAAGGACGGCTTAATGGCTACATGTGCTGCATGTACGCTCATCCAGATGCACATTCAAGTTCATCTGCTTACTTTTGATTCTCTCTCCTCATCCCTCCTTTTTAAGTCTCTTTACAAGGTTGACCTCAAACAGACGGGCCTCTCGTGAAAGCAAGAGTTTTTCTATGTCATTAACATCTAATAAAATGTAACTGAAATAAATTAAAAGCAGATAATTAACAATGTCTCCAGAAAATCTTCATATTATTGCCAGGATTATTGGCATCAGTAACAGTTACCAGACAAGCCCAGTAGTAGAGTGTAAACTAGTTCCCAATAAATGTCGTAAAAGACACTCCATGTATTTACGGCCTCAGAGCCTAATGTTAGCCTCAATGTGTAGCTGGAGGAGTTCAGAAACAGCTTCCCCTTCAGACGGTAAGCTACATACCATCTAAACCTGCACAATATGGAATTAAGATCTGGGCTCTCTGTGATGCTAACACATGATATGCTGTGCACGGATGATGCTGCTGTACCCTAGGGGACCAGAACAAAGAACCGCTGAGAAAAAACAAAAGAGGTGGATTGCTCTGGTATATGGCTTTTGGTTTTACGTCACAGGGCCTCCTTGGATGAATCATACTTGACTCCAGCAGGGAGTGAAATTCTTGAAAAGTAGGTTGATGATAGGAAGTCACGAAAACAAGCAAGGGATATCCAAGTCAACTGCCGCTAGGTTTGAGTACATGGCCAATACACAGTGCTGTACCTGGTGTGCTACACTTTGAGGTCTACACTGATCAGCCACAACATTAAAACCACTGACAGGAGAGGTAAATAACATTGACGATCCTGTGACAATACAATGCTCTACTGGGAAACATTTGGACCTGGAGTTTGCATGGATGTTACTTAGACAGACACCCCCAACCCATAGCAATGACACACCTTGATGACAGCAGCCATCCCCAGCAGAATGCAGCCTGACACAGGCACACACGCAAAAACAGTTTACGAGCAACTCAAAAAACATGACAGACAGAACAAGGTGTTGACCTGGCCTCCAAATTCCCTAGATCCCAAACTGATCAGGTATCTGTGCACTGGATGCCTGATTCATAGAGGCCGCTCCCCTCAACCCATAGGACCCAAAGGCCCCTACTAACAACATCCTGTTGACAGGTACCACAGGACACCCTCAGAAGATCCATGTCCTTTCTGTGATAATTCACAACTGATTCACAAGGGGGTCATAATGTTACGCTTTATCAGTATATACTGAGTGTAAATTAGTTCAAGTTAGATGTTAAAATCGTTTCATTGTTATTAAAAGTTTCATTAAACCCACTTTCTTTGTTAACCACACAACTTCTGCCCAGTGATTAATTTCCTTTTCCTTTGAGCTTCATTTATTTTTAACTTAACTTAAACTCGATCTTTTTCTTTTCTTTTCCTTTCGAACCACTTTTATTTTCAATTTGTTTCTCTGCCTCCTCTTATCAAGACTCTCCATCACTCACCTCTGGTCCTCTGTCTTCTTACTTACGACATTGTCCCCTTTTTTTCCATTCAACTCTGCTCCAATCTGCCTGCCTGGACAAACATATAGTGTTTATTGCACTCTCTGTGTTCCTTTAAAATGTACCTTACAGCCTTACTTCCACAGACTAGTGGGTGTGCAACCTTGCAGCTGGTCTAAAATCTGTTTGCTGGTTCAGGTTTTTTACCCTCACTATTAAGTACAATTATGTGGCCCAACTAATTTACCTAGCACCATATGCTCCTTGCATCACACACTGGATGTACCGTACTGTGCAGACAGGAGGACAAATGGAGGCCAGAATGGGAGCAAATGTGACAAACCTTTCTGTTGGTGCTCATGTGTCAGCTCATAATGATGTGCCCCAAGATGCTGCTGTTATTTCTTAGAGACGAACAGTGTAACACAGTCTGTTGTATTGCTGTGTCCACCAGATTAACTGGAGAATCATTTATGTAAAGGCAAGATTTAAAAAAAAAAAAAAAAAGATCAACACCAATGTCCAAAACAACAGGTTAACAATGAAAATTTATTTATACTGTAGGTATTTTTTGTGTGGCCTGGTGTGCAGACACCCTTACCAACTGTTAACACGCTGTTTTTTCTGTTACCATGCTGGGTACTGACATCATGTAGGGAAAATCCATGTTGACTCCGACAATGCAAGGATAGAGCCACTGCTTTGGAAATGAAATACTAACCATGGTGTTTGCTGCAGGATGTGTCCACACGGATTAATTGTCTCTCATCCTTTACTCATGAGGAGTCACGTGTAGGGAGTCGGTTTTGTTCACAACTGCTCTTCTTTCTGGGGCATCTGCAAGCCCCTGAAAGTAGATGGCCTTCTTCCTATTCGAACAATCTCGGCTATTATATCTTCAACTACTGCCAACATCAAATGTCACATTAGGCAAAATCTGTTTCACCTGTGTGAAACAGATTTCCCTAAAGATGCCTCAATCAAGACAAAAAAGAGAAACATCAAATATGAACCGAGAGTCGCAGACTCACAGCTGCTCGTCTGCTTTGAGAGGATCTGTACACAAAGCAAGCCGATGTCAGTCACTGAAAAGATTACAAGACTAGAAATGTAATTCTTGCTGAGAAATTGTTTGGGGTTTTGTTTATTCTTTGTAAAAAAAACTTGTGGTTCTTGTGCAGAAGGGCAATTTCATGAAAAATGCTTGAAAGCAATGTTATGGTGTTTGTATTGTTCAGAGTGGTTGTGAGCAACTGCAATTCAGATTACAATTAAAAAAAAATAACAGGCCCTTATGACTCAAATAAACTAGATAGGAGGTCATAAGATAAGGACACATGTGAGAGTGCATGTATGTGGGTTTATGCATGGATAAAACACCTGTGGAGTACCTCTGGGCTCTGTACTCAGCTTCTTTTTTTTTTCTTTTACTTTTGCCTATTGGTCAGATTACGTGCAGTCGTGTTATTAATGTTATCAATATCCACGCTAAACACCATCTTTATTTCCTTGTAAAGGCCATTAATCATTATGAAGTTGATTAAATTTGAGTCATGCTATTATAAATACAATTTCTTGCTCGTAAACTTATGCTAAAACTGGGATGCTGTTAATCTGCCATACAACTCACCTTAGATACCAGTTCCATCAGGTAACTCCTTGACAACTGTATGATTCTTAATAATTTTTCCTGTCCTCTTTTTAACCAGCTTTTCAATTTATGCAGCATTATAGTTTTTTCTGGTATGCCCATGGCTGATATAGAGACCCAAATGCATGCCTTTGTTTCATCCAGACATGATTATAATAGTGTTTTGTTCTAAATCCTGCTACGCTCTACTACTACAAGCTGAAAAAATGTTCAAAAGGCTGCACAAAATTTAACTAAAAAGCAGCTTTCCTTCTTTGGTTTCTGTATTCAGGACAGAATTCAAACTTTAAGGTACTTCTGATGTCTTACAAAATTTTAAATGGATACTCCTTCATACTTGTCTGATCTCCTTAATCCTATGATCTCCTTAAAATTCAATGATTCTGTCTGTTGGCGGAGTTAAAAAAGAAGTCATCTGGGTGCAGGCCTTTTCTCATTGCCTCTTTCTTTGGACAGAAGCAATACAAACCTCCGTGAATGATGTGTTTTGTTACCGCTATCCATTTGATAGGGGTCTGTTTCAATGACAGTCAATCAATGCACATGAAGAACCAAGCTCATTTCCCAATTATGTTAAAATTACATTTTTGTTTTTAACTGACTGAAATGCCACATGTATTAACTGCATTGTTGTTGACAGGAGATAGTTGGGGTTGATGATGCACCTTTAAAACACACCAGTGCTAGTCAGATCCATCTAGTGATTGCTCCTAAACAGGAATATCACAGCAGGAAGCATCTCCCTTATACCTGCCACCATTTCATCTGATGACAGAGATTCGACATACTGTACTTGCCACTTCATGTGCTATCTGCAGTCATTGTGAAATGGTTTACCCATCCATGAAACATTCAGCACAACAGAGTGCAACCATCGGACAATCCTATGTAATTTTAAACAGCTGGTAGTAGGGCTGCACAATTGTGGAAAAAATGTCAATCATGATTTTTTTGCTTAGAACTGAGATCACGATTCTTTGCCGCAATTTTTTTTTTACAAAATGTTTACAGCACTGATGAACTTTAACAAAACAAAACAAAAAACATTCAAATGGTCATTCAAGTACAATATCAAACATTGAGATATCCTTAGAATGTGGAGCATACGTTTTTGGGCACAAGTTCGGTTTCGGGTCTGTGGGCGACTCTCGCCACTACCACCTGGGGTTTCTTCGCCATCCATTTAACTCTCTTTACCGCTGACTTCTCTCTGCTTCTCTCCCTCACTGTTTCCACACACTCAACTGCAGGTGGGCTTCCTCCACTGACGGAATCACGTGTCCTAAAGACGTGATTCCGTCCGAAGAGGGAGGAGTCAGCGGCAATGCTGTCTTTAGGGGCGCTTGAAAAAATCTGGGAAGAAATGGGAGAATTTGTTTGTGAAGCCACTCGTGAAATAAAATGTTTAAGAATCGTTGAGTTTCAAAGCCCTAGCTGGTAGACATACTGTAATGGCCCTGCAGAAACAGACTGTAGAAGAGACAATGTGTAACTAACGGCAGATGATTATCCAAGTTTCTCCATCCGTCATTTTTGAGAAGCAACATTGCCCTCTCATATGGTATTACAGTGTGAATAAATTCAGGAAAGCTTCTTCAGAAAAGGTCATGAACAGTTTATAATACTTGCCTTTTGTTCTGAGAAATATCAAATATTTTATTCTATATGGAAAATAATCCACACACTTTTTTCCGTTTATGAAACTAAAAGACACAGATGCCCACATTCCTGTCTTGGAATACTATAAAAATCACAAATTCAAGGTGCCACCAATATCTAGCAAATCAGCTTTCTTTCGAGTAATAAACTAAATAAATAATCAATCAGCCGCTGGTTGCTGAACTTTAAATGTCATTGCTGAATCTGTCATTCTGTCTTTCACCACGTACCTCATCTCTGATCACCACCGGGATAAGGTCTTTGTATTATACAACAAGAGTCACACCACAAGGAGTCTCTCCAGTGTCTGAGAATTGCAGCATTTTCTTCCCGAAAGATTTTGACAGAAGGCCCAGACTTTTGTATCATCATATTAGATTCACAGGAAATGTTGCTGGTCTTAGGTTGATCTCTTCTAATTGACAGTCTACTACCAAAGACTGACTATGCTAACAGATGCAACAGTGACTGATTTAACACAATAATTGTTAGATTTGAAGTCAGTGTAAAGACTTTGCAAAGCAACCTGTAATACAGATCAGGAAACATAATTTAATTTTAAAAGGCCATGTCCCCCGACTGGCCCAATCAGATATAGACACACTAATGATAGTAGTACTCTTAAGATCCCAGTGTAGATGGAAACGGTGCAGTGGTTTTACTGTGAGCCACAGTCCTGCTTTTCTACTCCACAGCAGTGATATAATGCTGGACTTTTTATAAACTAGGCATTGTGTGTAGCATATGAGTCTGAGAATTGTGATAAATGAGCTAGATGTAGGCTAACAAAATGCAAACACAAACACACACATCAACCCAAACCCTAAAGCTTGTTACATACCTGGCGAGAAATTTTCATTGTGGCCAGCTCATTTAAACTTCACAAGAAACTCAAGTGCTGGACTCGTAGTCCCTCATACAGCCCTCCCACTGCAGCAAAGAGCATTGAATATTAGCCTCAATAACCATGCCCACCCAATAGTTGTCGTACACAACACATGAAAAAAAGTTCTGCCTGGTTGATGTGTCGAGGACAAGCTGAGTGAACTCCAAAACAAGTGGTACCAGAACAAAATGGCATCACTTCATTCTTGCAGCATTAGGAGCGAGAACAAATATCTCCCTTCTCGTGGAGCATGTAAAGGCCTTAACTCTGACCATCTCTGCGCTCTGTGCCTAACCCTTAAACTTTCTTTATATTTGTGTGTCATTTCTACCCCTACTGCGTAGACCAGTAGCAGGTTGTGAGCTTTAGCATGTTTTAAGCCTTAAAACTATTTGGTCCCACAGTGTCAGTGTTCTGCAAAAGGTTTGACCCCCACAACTACTAAAAACAAGACACACACACACACACACACACACACACACACAGCAGTAGTTATTGACAGGAGTTCCCTTGTGTGACTTACCCCCGAGCTCTGCACCCGATAAAAGACATTGCCCTTCACTCCTCTGCCGTGTCCCTTCCTATTTTATAATGGCTCTGTGTGGTCATTATTGTGTCCCACTCTCCTCTATTTTTGATCATTGTTGATCTTTGCCGGTCTGTTCTACTTAATTTTGTTTCATTTACAGCCTTTTGCTATTTCCTTGTACTGCCCTCTGCTTTGGTTTTCTAGATGTTATTCCTCTGCGTTCTCTATTTTGGTTTTCAACTTGCCACTGAGTCTCACATTGAAGAAGGACCACCAATCATTTAAAAGAAGACCCCACCAGCTTGTTGTAAATACTCTAAAGACCAAAGTGATGATACTGGTTTCTGTTCCAATTAACCATTCTTCAGAACAGGGATTTAAACCAATATTTGATTTAGACAATCACTGGAAGTTAATATCCAAACATTATGTCTGCCAAGTCCAATTGATAATATTATCGGATTGCTTTGTAACATGAATGCCATATTTCCTATCTAATGCTGGAGTCACAACAAAACACGTTCCATCTGTTTCTCCAACTGGACTACTTGGATCCTATTTAATGGATTGACCGGTAGTGCCAGCACAAATGCATACTCCTACGTTTTTGTCTGCCAGCTAACGCGTCAGTTGTTAACCTTCAAGTCAACACTGGACGGGTTTAGTTGACTAGAGCAGTCCACTGTTTTGCGGGTCTGACAGAAAAATAATGATTTCATTTTTAACAGCACAGACGAGTCAATTTGCCACACTGAAGTCGTGCTTTTCACAATTCCCTGCTAAACCGTAATGCTTCATTCTTTAAAAAACATAATTAAAATAAAAGTTGGTGACTGTTAACATGGTTTTAACGATCCACATAGCATGCTAGGTGGCTAAGCTTACTTTAGCTAGTTCACCTCCACCTCTGCAGGCTGCTAAATGTCCAGCCATCATTTATTTAATGAGGGTCAGCTTGGTGTACATCTCATGTGGAGTATCACCAGGCAGCGTGATTCATCTTGGGTTGGACTTGAAATAAGTTTGCAGACGGAGAGAAAGATAAAGTGAATGGGTGTTTGGAGTTTGGAGGGAGGTTATTTAGGAGTTGGGATGTCGAATAAAACAACCAAGTTGCATTCTGAGGAATCCAAAGTTCCTGCTGCTTTAACTATGATCCTTATTCCTTTAATTCATTGTTAATATTAATACATTTCAACGTCACTTGTTAGATCGACCACAATGCAATCTGTCAAACAGATGGAGGCCTTTCAAATTATTCTGTCCTTGTACATAAATAAGGGCAAGGTGAAGCGTTTATTTAATGCCACTTAAACAGAATACATGTTCTAATTTAGAAAAAGGCCAAGTACTCCCACCTCCCCACTTTATCTCCTGTCATTCTCCAAAATCTCTATCCCCCCTTTGATTGTTTTCATCTTACTTACGCCTCCTCCTTCTCATTTCTCCATCTTCATCTCCTGTCAGCCGTCCCCTTCACCTCTTCCTGTCTTCCTCCCTGGCTGACAGTTGGTCCTGTCCCTGGAGGCACAGTGGGTTTCTAAAGAATTCAGACAACAGACAGTAATGCATGAAATCAGGCTAAAGGCAGAGAAAGAGGAAAAGAGCCAGAGAGAGAGAGAGATAGTGCTCCTCCAGGGAGGGCAGTAGAAAGAGCGCGATAAATAAAGATCAAGACATGTTGACAGAAAGAAGGTTAAACGAGGACAAGAGGATCAGAGGGTGGAGGAAAGATGACACAAAGAGATGAATGAGGGAAGGTGATATTTAGGATGTACTCTCCATTAGTAAACTGTTAAATCGGTGTTGAAAGGAGCATTTCACGCCTACTTACCCTTGAATTTGTGAGTTCTACATAGTAAATAACGGACCTCACTGGTTGCTGTAAGCTGCAGTGATCATATCAGAACCTGTCTGACATTTACAATTATCTACAGGGGGTGGGGATCAAATATATATGCCAAAGTGGATACTGAATCCAGCAGAGTTCACATTGAGATAAGTTGGAAGTGCACCCCCCCCATACACATTAGATTGCACCATATAAAATTGGCCCAAAACTGCGAGTGGCAGCACATGAGTCAGTATGCCGTCGCTAGTCCTTCATGCATTTTTAAGGCAAGCCTACTGAATGAATTAAGACAGAGAAATATGTGCTGTGATATCTTTTATACAGCAAGTCCAACGTTGTGAGCACATGCTTCAATGTCATGATTAATCATTTATGAAATGTGTTTTAGGATTTTAAAGCCTTGGTTATTTAAACTACACTGTGCTTTTTTTAGATTTATAACTTCAAATGGTTGCCAAGTTACTGCTATCAGTGTTAATTTACTATGCTTGACTTCATTTAGAAGTTTTTACATGGAAACTAGAAAGTCCACAGACCATACCACAGCAGACATTCACAGCAGATATTCAATATTTTTCAATGGAAAAATTCAAAATGAAAGATCTTTTGCTTGTTTTTACTTAGAACATCATTAGATCATATTGTTACATACAGTTCAATGTTTTGCTGGGAAATATTTGGACCTATCATTCATCTGAATGTTACTTACATGTAACACCCACCTAGACCAGACCAGGCTCAACCACCCCATAGCAATGACACTCCTTGATGCCGGCAGCCATCCCCAGCAGGATTCAATTCAATTTTATTTTTGTGTCATTAACAAAGCAAATTGTCTCAAGACACTTGACAAAACCAGTGTGAAACCCCCAGAGAAAGCCTGAAGGCTGGTGGTGGCTAGTAAAACCTCCCTTTTAACAGGAGGAAACCTTCAACACTACCCAGGTCATATGGAAAGACCCGAGGTCGGTCGGGTAGAGACAGAAAGGAGACAGGATAGGAGGAATAACATACATCTGTCAGAAATACAAACATCTGACTAAGTAGTACTTCACGATATGATATGTATCACGATGCTCGAGTCATGATACGATACATTATTGCGATATGTTGCATAGTTCACTGAGATATTTTAAAGGCAGCTTAAAATACAAGTTATATATGTGTACGTCAGATGACAGTGATAAATCATTGGACAAACTGAGTCAAAAAACAATATTAATCTAAATGATCCATGTCCAATTTATTGCACTTGTACAGAAAAGGAGGCCCCGTCCCTCAACCCACTGATCATTCTGCTACTAGACACCACATGACACCCTCAGAAGACCCATGTCTCTGATGAGTCACAAATTCTGGAGGCACAAGGGAGACCTACACAATATTAGGAAGGTGGTCATAATGTTATGCATTATCTGTGTATGTACACTGTACTGTACAGTTAGATCAGTATACCTAGTTAGTGTAAACACCTTGTTGTGTTGTGTTGTGTTGTGTTGTGTTGTGTTGTGTTGTGTTGTGTTGTGTTGTGTTGTGTTGTGTTGTGTTGTGTTGTGTTGTGTTGTGGGACTGCACGAGAAGCGTGCTCCATGTTTTTTTCTCTGGCAACTATTTTCTCTATAAGTCGGCTAAAAGTCACGTTTTATTAGTTGTTATTGTATGTTGTGTTGCTTCCACAATTTCTGCCACAGAGCAAGTAAATTACAGAAGAACTGTAACTGTGCTGTCTGTAAAGCAGAGAGTGATTGGTCATGCCAACTTTTTCCAAGGTACCAGCCTTTTTACGACCCCTAAAACCTTTGGAAAAGCCTCTGACCCCATTTTAGATTTCAAGTTGTGTTTTCCTCCAGAATGGCAGAAAAACACACAACTTCCTGTCTTCCCTGATTCGTTATGCTCCAATCACATGACCTTTCTCTGGATGACATGACTACCAGTGATTAATTCAACATGAATAATACATTAAAGGCAAGGAATAATACATTAAAGGCAAGTGTAATCACTGCCTACATGTAAATATCATCTGAGCGTTTGTGATAATTAGCGTGTCCAGTGGTGTTATCAGCCTCACAGGGAGCCCCATATGTTGTCACAAGGTTGTGTTACTAGACAAAGACTGTCTATAAAATTTTGGTTTGTTTAGGTGTGGCCTCAGGAAGAACATATTATCAGTAAGTACACAGACGCAACAGCTCGTCCATCCCATTCACTTGCAAATTAATGAAAAGAATAGATTTTTTTTCTATGCCATCACTTCCTAACTGTAAATAGTTAACCACCATTAATGGCCAGAAGTTTGGAAGGTTTGTTCCCTAATATCTGTGCTAACGGCATCGATGTTCTGAACCTCTCAATGGAAATGTGCTGAACAGGCTGCTCACTAAGCAAAGCTCATAATTCAGGTCTCATAAATCTAATCATGCTTGCCGTGAAAACAGGCCATTAATCAGTGCAAAGTGGCAAGACTTTAGTAATAGTTATTATCTAAATTACAAAGAGCAAAGGAAACACAACAAGAAGGAATTAAAGGAACTAGGATAACAAATACCATCCAGCCACACAACATCCATTATCCATGTATTTCCATCAGACTATGCAAATTGAACCAAGGCTTGACTGTATTTAGAAACCAAATAAAATGCCATTAAATTAACTTATTATCACGAATGAGCTAATTATGGCTTTAGAGTACACGTTTGTGTTTTTGTCTACATGCATCTAAAATCTTTATCTGTCAGTGTGTGTGTGTGTAGAATATCTGAGTGCAGGCCGTGCAGCTGAAGGTCACTCTGAATGGAGCCAGATAAATGAACTGGAGACACCAACAAGCTTATTACTGTGGGGAGCGCGCCCACACAACACACACACACACACCAGCACGCATTGCTGCACACTGCAGACTTATTACAGAGAGTGTAGCGACATGAATCTCTCCTCCTCTGATTCTCTCGCCCTGACTCTGCCTAAATCTCACGGTGATAACCTCACCTGCTGAAACTTACGGCCACTGATACACAGGGGATGGGAGAAGAAATGCTTACACAATATAATTCTCTTAAGGCCTGGAAAGATATTACTTTTATTAACCTTACAATAATGTCATGCTTGTGAGTGTGTGTGTGTGTGGCTTAGTAACTTGATCAACTAAGAACCAAAGTAAATCTAAACTACAATACTGCCTGGAGACACTTTCACACTTTTTCATCCTGACAAACTGCCAGGATTAATGACAGTAAAGCGTGGTTTGTGTATTTGTTTGTATATGGAACATCAGCAGCATAATCTACGCACATAACCTATGCCCGGTGTGAGACATTTTCACTTGTGCACTCATCATTCTGGGTTCTTAACCTTTTTGGCCTCTGGGCCCAATTTTCCAATACAAATTCAAATATTAACACTTTGATTTTATTTGATCCGAGTCTTGGTTTGATTTGTAATCAATAACTAAATAAAGCTTAACAAGCTAAAAACCTTGTCAAATAACTGATACCACACACTGTGATTATCTCAAAGACACTGAACCGGCTCGCAATTATAATAAATCAAACTGCTCCCAGAACAAATATAAAGGCTCAATATTTGGATTTAGATAGACTCTCAAAAAACTGAAGATAAATTCTGGTAAAAAGAATTATGTGGTAATAAATATATTCAAAGTAATAAAAGTTTCAAATAAAATAACTTACCTTGTAACCATAACACTGATACGATCAATCGTTTCCGTATCTGTAGCCCATTTTCTTTTCTCTTGAAAGAAATCCACTGGCTTTCCAACTAGCTTTGGATGTTTGATGACTGTGGTCAACTGAACCACGGTTCACAGAAAGCGAGTCAAGCCAGCTGCAGATTTTGCTTGCACGTCTGTTTCTGTACTTACCAAATCTACGACACAGCACAAGATTCCTCACTATTACTGTACAAGAGTTCAAGTCATTTTACTTACTTACTTATTGGAGTGTGTTAAACAACTGACTGCCGTCTCACTGTCACCACGTGGTGGGAAGCTGCATTGCGGCCTCGCGGGCCCACAGGTGCAGAACTGAATTTTTTTCAGTCCAATGCTCGCGGACCATTCTTGGGCCCCATGGTTAAGAATCAATGCTGTAGAAAAAGGATACCCAAACTCTAGCCGGTGCTGTGCCTCTTTTGTCAGTCGGGGAAATTTTTGTTTCTATTTCCTGCTTCACGTTCAGCAATGGCAACTGAAACTTTTGTCGAAATTTAACCATAGGCGAGTTGTACCTCTTCAGTCAATATTTCCTCCATGTGTTCCATTTTTATTGATCCAAAACAATCATTTCGAAACTTGTGGAGATGGAGAAGCAGCCAGAAATACTAAAACGGAAATATGCCACCATCAAGCATGCCAATCCCAGCTCTTGTGGTCTGCGTCACCATGATGCATTCTGCGGAGGTGAATGTCAGGCTACTGCGTTTTGTGTAGGGTCTGGGCTGTCACCAAAGCTGCAGTGTCAAAATGACGCAGGAAAACACAAACCGTCTCTAGTAAAAAATGGCTCTGTTGGTCAAAAATTGTTCACCAATTACGTAAAGTGCTCAGAAGTATGTTGATACGCAGCTTTAATTTTTAACCATACTGAACTAAGTACAGGTGGCACAGCGTCCCCGTTGTTAGCACTGATGCCTCCCAGCAAGAAGGTCTGGGCTCAAGTCCGGCTTGGGCCGATCTGGATGGAGTTTGCATGTTCTCCTTGTGTCTGCGTGGATGTCTCCAGGTACTCTGGTTTCCTCCACCTTCCAAAGACATGCTTGTTTGGCTAATTGGTGACCCTAAATCGACCCTAGGTGTGAGTGTGAGTGTGAATGGCTGTTTGTCTATGTGTTAGCCCAGCGATATACTGGCTACCTGTTCAGGTCCCAGACGGGATAGGCTCCAGCAACCGACCCTAGTGTGGAGAAGCCATAGTAGAAGATGAGATGAGATGACCTAAGCATAGCATAGCACCAAGCATATATTTTTAAATATCAATAATTAAATGTGGAATAATGCTATATGTAGCTATTGTCCTCAATAATGTTCCTTTCACTGAGGCTACCTAAACTGAATATATCAGTCAATTAGCCTACGGTACCAAATATTTGACGCATGCGCATCTTGGAGCTCATTTGAATCCAGTGTCTTAACAGTACTCACGGATTCTGGGATGCAGAACGCTGTTAGATATAGTCTGGCAAAATCATCCTTCAGCAGTGTCCACGTTCATAAGCATCAAGTAGTTTCTCATCAGCTCAGTGCAATAAGTTTTTTTTCCCAAGTACTTCTAGCACGAAGAGCTAACTAGCAACGGTCTGCTGTGTGGTCACGGTTTAGCATCAATTAAGTAGAATTCGTGACGGAAAAAGCCCCCCACTAACTTACAGCCTCCTGAAATAAGTTTTTAGCAATGACTTCATTTCTCATTCCATCTCTCTCCTCTCGGTGCCACCCACCTGGAAATATCAATGGCTGGCCAGTTAAACCGATTGACACCTGTCTAAACCATTTTCGACATAACACTGCGGTGCGTTCAAGAACCACATTGAACATAGGACATTCCGGACACTCAATGAATCTTCACAAATACCAGTAGTCCTCTGTGTAATTTACACATTTTATACTTTGCCAATACATGCTGAGGGCCTGATGGACACCGCTGCTCTAAAGTAAGTCCTATATCTTATACAGTTTGTTTTGGACTTCCATCATCATCATCCATCCGTTTTTTTGTTGTTGTTTTTTGTCTGCTTATCTGAGGTCATGTCACAGTAGCAACAGGACAGAAGGAAGGAGGGAAAGAGCAATGCTCTTGAGGTATGCCAAAGCATTCCCAGGCCAGCTGAGGTATATAATCCTTCAAGCAAATACTGGACTTGTTCTTTGAAACCTTTTGGATGAAATTTTGAGGGCAGAGAAAAAGTCTCGAGTATCTTCACCTTATTCTCCCCTACTGTTGCTGTATGACTGTGTGTGTTGACTACATCAATATTTTAACACTGACAGTAGGATAATACACCCGATTTTGTGAACTCCACAGGCAACATATCTGCCTCGAAGAAACAAGTTCAGGACAACACTTTATTCCTTGGAGACCATCTCATCTGGAGAAAGAGAATTTAAGAAACACTCAACCATTTCAATCCCTTCGTGTTACACTCAGGTAAATGTGAGATTATCTACCGATCAGGCATAACGTTATATGACCACCTTCCTAATATTGTGTAGGTCTCTCTTGTGCCTCCAGAACAGTTGTGACTCATCAGAGAATGGACACGTGCCCTCTGAGGGTGTCCTGTGGTATCTGGAAACAGAACGTTGCCTCGTCCCAAGGTTTCCCAGCAGAACGTTGCATTGTCATGAGATGGTCAGTGTTGTTAATTATTTCTCCTGTTTAAATGTTTTATTGCTATGGTGTTGTCATGATGTTTTATAAAATCAATAGGATCCATCGTTAAAAAAAAAGCAGTTGTGAGTTGAGATGTCTGATCGGTGTAGGTGCAATGTGTTGCAGTTTATTTTCCAGAAAGCACTTGTGTTGTTTTATTTTGCTCTGTGTGATGGAGTAACTTTGAAAATCAGCGTTGAGAGCTGTGTTTTGGGGGGGATGTTGTTGCCTCTGCGCGGTCTTGAGGACTTCTAGCTGACTGTTTAATTACAGCACAGAAGAAAACAACACTCACGTCTGTATCGACCAGGTGCTCTGTGCTCGTACGGCGCTCACTCTGCGCAGTTAGAAAGTGAAGTGACTTCCATGACATGTGTCAAAATTCTGAAGTGACTTGAACTGAAACGAGGGGAACGTTTGTGATGCCACAGATGTCGAATGCAGAACACACACACAAACAGACCTCGTAGAGAGGTGCACGCTGACTACCCAGAAGCATGAACGCGGCTTATTTACATCCTATTCTAGATTTCACTGCCACTTTTTATGAATTCAGACCAAACCAAAGCACAAACATGAGCCCTTCAAATGAAATATGAAGTATATGAACTATGGCGCGACTGAATATTATTTCACCTCCTATAATAGTTAAAATTGCACACATTCTGTTTACTCACGTAGGCTTGATTTTGGCTTTTTCCCAAGTCTCCTTTGAAGAACCAAAGACACTTTGAACTCTGTTATTTCACTTTTCATGTCCTTAAGGTAATCGTGGCGAGTTAAAAGCGGGAGAAAAGAGACAACCAGCTGTCTATTGAGTGGGTGAGAAACACCAATGCCACGTTCACAGATTCTAAAGAAGCCTCCGATTTCGGGAACACGAACATCCCGATTCTCTTGTCTTTTACGTCTTTCTTTTTCTTTCTTTTCTTTTTTATTTCGCGTTCAACCTCATTGTGTCACGTCTTGGCTTTCGCGCAGCCCTTCATGGCCGTGCCCCAACAACCAGATTATGGAAAAGATTAAGCTTTAATTTTAGCAGATTTAATGAAATATGATAAGTGGATACGTTATGCTTGTGTACTCCGCCATCTCGTTTAGGGAAACTGGAACAGGAATGAAAATAAACAAAACAACTTATGTAAGAAAAATACACTTTTGTAATACATAAAATTATCCCTCTAAATCAGTAGAGGACGGAACATAAGAATTTTGCTTTTTTTTTCTGTCCGCCGTGGGTAAATAAACAGTGCTTTGAGAGTTGACTGAAGTTATTCCATTGAAGTGACAGGAATCGAATGTGTTACCTGTGTGTCGCTGTTCTTGTGTGTGCAAGAAAATAAGTTAAGTCCGAGGCAGCCAGACACGCATCACTCCATCACCGGAGAGCCTGGAGGAAATAACAGGCTGCAGAGTGTGGGAGGGTTCTCTCACATGTTTTTCTTTCTTACTCTCGCCGTCTTTCTCTCTGACCACAGGCCTTCCTCTCGTTTCCTCCCACCTGCATTAAAACATCTTAAGAGAAGCCGTCTTCCTTTTCAGACCCATAATCCCTTGCCTATTCATCTTCTATTCTCCCATCCTCTCTCTCTCTCTCTTTTTTTGTTTTTTTTAACCAGACGCTGAAATGTCAAACACATGATTATGTGCCTTTCTCTCTTTTATCCCTCCCAGCTGGCCTCCTCTCGCATCCTTCCCTCCGCTGCATCCCTTCCTAGTTAAGTGGTGATCTCTTAATTAAACCAACCAAAACGAGTGCAATTTTATCAACATTCACGGAAGGTTTCCTCACATTAATGTGTATTTACTTTTGACGAGACTTCAGACATGGTTTTGAAACTGGCGGAAACCGTGGCCGACTTTGATTTATATGGGTGTCATAAAGTACATTTGCAGATCTTTTGTGCATGTGGTCTGAATAGTGATGAACTTCCAGCAACAATGTCTTTTGGTGCTAGCTTTGTTATGCAGATGTGTACACAAGGCACCGGATTCAAACCTTTAGTCTTGTGCCAGTACAAAATCCTCAAAGACGATGTTTGATTTTGATTTCTACTCTGTGGGTATCTATGAAAACCTATTTAAATAAAACAGTAGTTATAGGTTTGTATGTGGTCTACTGGGAGCGGGCTTAAATGTGCAGCTTCACAGCAGCAGCAAGGAAGGACCTTCAGTAACACTCCTTCACACAGCGCTGCTGAAGGCGGCGCTCAGGGCTGTTACAGTTACAGGGCCGATGGGGGCGGGCGGGTCTGTTTTTCCATCAGCGATAACAGCTTTGGCTCCATCCTCCGTTCACCCACCACCTCCGCAGGCTCAAGAGGGCAGCCCAGGACAGAGTCGGCCCTCTTGACCAGTTTGTTCAGTCTCTTCTCGTCTACCACTCAGTGGGAGAGGGCTGATGCAACCACGGAGTCATAGAAGGACCTCAGGAGTCCTGATATCGCCAACACACTGCTCGTGAAAAACGCACCATCTCGCATTTCGTGACACAGGACACTCTTTCATTTGTTGTGCTGTGCGGACTATGTTCGAGGAAATCTCCTTGTGGAAATTTTCGGTAAGGTTCATCGTCGTGATGCTGACGTTTTCAGAAATGATGGAGATGAATGGTAACCTATTAAAACGTAATTTGGTCATATAGAGCTTTCTTTGTAATTTATTTCAAAAATATATCAAAAATTAACCCAACTGGCAAAAAAGACATGCAGAGGCGTAAACAGCCTTACAGCTGATGTTACTACTGCAACTGAACTGCAAGCATCCTGTGTACATAATGTTCTACTTGAAGGCAGCATTAAACCTACAGCGGGCTACAGTAAAGCTGGAGTTACGGTATATCCAGCAAACTTTACTTTGGCTTTGTGTCATTTCCTCCTAAGAAGTACGAATTGAAACGTTTGTCATAATTCAGGGAATACAGACATCCACAATATCAGCTTTTCCTCCCCTGCGTATCACATGTCTGGCTGGATGACTCCATTAATGTGCACTCACAAAGTCGTGGCCATGCACGACAAGCCGTCGTGCTGTGGAAATAATGGCCTTCAGAATGCAGAGGTGTCTTTGTTGCTCTGGCTCTGCCAGTCCCTTCAGATCTGTGTTGCTGAAAATGAGCGGTCCTTAATGTTGCCTTCGTTATTAATGTTCTTCATCTTCATCAGAGCCTTGGAGGAGACAACAAACACACACCAGGCGGACCACTCACAAGGTCTCCATGTGATACAATTATAGCTGCAATCAGTGTCACTGCAGCGCCAACCCTAAAGCTTAATTTATACTTCTGTGTTAAATGAGTGCCACAGCCTGAAATGCAACCACTGGGTCTGCTTGGTAGCACTGCGTTCCCTCCAACGCATTTCCAGCTGCTAAAAGGAGCCAACCGTGCTGAGTTTAAGAAATAGAACAGAAATCATATCATCCAATCTACCTGGTAACATCCTAAAAACATCCTAGTCCACGTCTCTCAGTCACTGGAAAAGCACAAAAAATTAAGCCTCTTCCTATCTCAGTCAGTTCAATTCTTGTAAACTCTCTCTTGTTCCATTCCTTCTTCCTTTTTTGCGTTGCACTGATTTGCGATGTTGAAGATTTATTAACTTTAACTCCCAACATTATCCGGTCAGTTTAGGTTGCAGTTGTCTGAAGAATAGGCAGCGAGGAATTTTACGCAGTGGTATAGAAATCTCACTGCCGATATGCGTTACAGTGACGCAATCACAGCAGATTCAGACACACTGTTTCAAAAGCATAAATACTAAGCCACTTTTTGCAGGGCACACCGCCTTTACATAGATTTGACATGAATGTATACATCGTGATTGACCAGTGAACTTGATTTCAGATTAAATTTCTTTTTAGGCTAATCCACACTTTCCTCTGCTCAAACAGGTGTATAGTCGACACAGAATTTTAGGATGCATCTCCGGTTGCATCTCTGCTAATGGCCTGAGAGAAAGGCACAACAAGCCAAAATGTCCCTGTCATTCCTGATTACCAGTGGAAGCCATGGATCAAAGTGAAAATGTCACCAATGCCAATTATTTCTCTCTCAGCTCAGAACTGCTTTTTTTCTTTTTTGTGATGGATCCTCTTTTTAAAATACCATAACAAGATCCTGTGACCGGAAATACACAGATCAGCCACATCATTAAAAGCACTGATATCTGATATTAGCATAACATTGACCATCTTTTGACAATTAAGTGTTCCGCTGGGAAACTTTTGGACCTGACATCCGTGGGGATGTTACTTAGACATGTACCACCCACCTAGACCAAACTAGGCACTGCTACCACATGACACATGACGCAATGACACTCCCAAGCAGGATGCAGCCTGACAAAGGCACACACACAGAACTGGTTTAGGAAAAACTAAAAAACATGAAAAACAGCACAAAAGGTTGACCTGGCCTCCAGATTCCCTAGGTCCCAAATCTATCACATATCTGTGCGATGCACAGTCTGATCCACAGAGGCCCCTCCCCTCAACCCACAGGAACCGAAGACCTCCACTAACATCCTGTTTCCAGACAGGACGCCCTCAGAAGGCCCACGTCCATTCTCCGATGAGTCACGATTGTTTTGGAGACGACAAGGGAGACCCACACAACATTAGGAAGGTGGTCTTAATGTTATGCCTGATACGTGTATATCTGACAGCCCAATGAGAAACAAAAGACGTGCAGCACACACACACGCACCAAGAGGTGACAAATTTGGAGCTTGAAGTCAGAATTTTGGCAGAGTGCAGAGTTATGAGCCCACATGGGACCACACACAGCAGGAAACAAACCAAATGGAAGCCTGTGCTTCCCAGAAGTGGGCCACTCTCTCATTCTAAATGAGCTTTATGAAGGAAATGGGTCACTTGAGCAGAGAAAAGGACGTTGAAGTTGATTAGGCGCAGTTTCTTATGGCTCAAAATGCAAAGAGACATAAACTATTTTGTCACGAATGTGTGCAAGTTCCAGAGCAGTGCAGAGAAAGGAAACAGACAGGCGTGAGCACCTGGGGTAAGTGTTCAGAACCACTCAAACAATCCCGTTGGTTTCACTTGACTTTGTACTTGTGTGGGAATGCATTTGTGGTTATGTGAAGACACATAATAGGGACCATTTACTTGGTTTGTCTGAGCAAAGACAACTTCCAGTTAATGGGCAAAGTGCACCACAACTCCGGTCTTAAAGCTCTCTTTAGTGTCTCAGAGCAGCCCATATCATTCTTGAAATGGACAAAGGGAGAGGTTTAATGGAACCCTTCTAATGATAAGGCTCCTTGCTGACGAGCAGAAATGGGATTTGAAACTTTACCCAACCCACCCAAGGTCATGGGTGCCTACAGCGGCACAGTTAATGAGGCCACGGGCTGCTCTTCGTGCTTCTTACTTTGGCAGGCCACCCACACTCCCAATAGACATTGTGTTCAAGACTGAATAAGAAGATTGCCCGGCCTAGAAGAAAGTGACAGTGCAACGTGAGAGTCACAGCAGCTCTGCAGTCCAAGAGCCAAGCTGTCAAGGAGGGACCAGTTGAAATTCGTTCCACCTGGAAAGACTTTCCAAGTCATTATTGATGACATCTGTGTCATTAAGAGTCAAACAAGATAGAAAGCTATTTGAGCCTCACAGTGGAAGTAGGTTGGAAGAAGAGAACTCTCTCACTAATTGTGGCAGGAGATTTCCTTTGCAATGAATAAACAGGAGAAGATTAGGAACAGCAGCTGAGTGGCTGAAAGCAGACAACACATTAGTAGAGATATTTAAATAGTGATACGATTTTATGTGAAAGAAATTACATGATTATGTCACGGCATTACCCATGAGCTGTAAATATGCTCACAAACAGCTAAATAATAAGATGTAATCAAACATCTACTGAGGCTTATGAGGGAATTCAGAATTCAGAAACATACACTACACTGAACAGTACCCTGGACATCAATAAAGGATTATAGAGTATACATCACTATACACTATACTAAATATGCGATAAGGATTTCCTTTTTGGCAATCTTTGACATTTCATAGTCCCTCTATCTTTGCCTTCACTTCTTTTCTTAATGCGTTTTCTCGACAGTTCATTTCTGATTGCCTTGTTGAGGAGGGAAGATCCTGCTGCCATGGAGACCCACACAAATGTCCATGCAAAGCTATGCAGAAAAGTGTTTTACGGCTAACCACAGGGAACAACATATTGTATGGAAATCAGTGTACAGAATTGTTGGTTCAGTTTCCGTGTCAGGCTGCATCCTGCTGGGGAATGGCTGCTGCCATCAAGGAGAGTCGTTGCTATGGGGTGGGGGCGGCCTGGTCTGGTCTAGGTTGGAGGTACATGTCTAAATAACATCCACGTGGACATCACATCCAGAGGTAACACAGAAGAACATTTGGTGAATCTTATGTACTTCTCCTGTCGGTGGTTTTAATGTTGTGGCTGATTAGTGTATGATTAGTGTAAAAATGGCTGAAAACTTCAGCCATTCTCTGCCTCTCAGACAATGTCAGCTCCATTCCCTTTTACAAGGATAGAAACACAGTATGAAATGGAATAGAATAGAATAGAAAAATACTTTATTCATCCCCTCGGGGAAATTCGAGTACACAAACATACACAGACATCAACATAACACACCAACAACATCAACAGAATCAACAGTGCAAAAGGAGAAGGAAGACTGGAAATATGTATAAGACTGTTCTAACATGTATTAACATATATTAAGTATTTGAGCCTTTAGACAGTGGCATTGTACAGTCTGAGGGGACAAATGCCCTCACGAACCGCTGCAGGACTGAGAGGTTCAGAAGGTCATTTGTCCCCCACAGGGGACAAACAATGCACAGCATATTTTGCATATTAGAGTTCCAAACAAAACTGGATTTAAACTTTCAGACCAATTTATGGCTGTATTGGCTTGTGCCCTTACAAGAGGATTTTGGGGGCAGCAAGATGAAAGTGTACTTAGAACTGCAGGACAAACTAGTGTGATGACATTAAACAAGGTAGTCTCAGTAACTAAATTTCTACAAGGACATTTATGGTACAATGGTGAGTTCACGACATATGTTCGTGAGACAGGCTGATTTATTTAAAAAGGCCATTACGAATTGAACATGAATTCCTTTTGCTCTCATTTTTTTAAAATTCAAGTGGCTACACACTGATTTATTCTCCTATAACCATAAGTCAGTTTGTGCTACAAGTGTTTGACACATGAAACAAAACCAAGTGTGTCTCGTTTCTTTATGTGATAGAGGCTTGACAAAAGTCTGCTTGAGATTTATAGGATAATCATAAAGCTTATGGCGCACAGGTGACATAACACTAGAATTACTGTCAAAGCCTCTGGGTGACATAAAGAAATCTCACTATATCCTCCACTCCCGAGACAGTTCTTCCATTCTAGCAGCTTGAGGGACAAGACATCAGTGGAGGTCATTTTGGGTTCTACTGTTACGATGTTTACTGGAAGAGGAGGTGGTTCCTGTGCCAACGATTTCCTCCAGGGCCTACCACATAAATATCTCCTTTCATCACTCGGGCAGCCACTCGGCTGATGTGTAATGCATGGATATGTGTACTGCTGTCAAAGTTTCTATCCTTTTCTCCAACAAATTTCAGGTATTTTTCCCACTGACAGAAAAGCCGGATGACATCTATAATTTTAGGTATGTGCACAGTATTTGGCCTTCGACAGGTGAGGTCCCAGCTAAAAAAAAAAAAAAGTTATTAAGTTCAAGCAACTAGGCTATACCCCATAACATTCTATTTAAAACTTTTACTTATAAAGGTGTGTCCTAATCCTCTCTTTCTGTTTGTCTCAGTTTTCACCCCCCAACCCCACCCTTCCCATCCTTACCTTTTCTTTTCTTCCTCCTCCTCCTCCTCCCCACACATTCCTCCCCCTTCATCCCATCCCCTCAAATATTTTTTCATCCCATTTCATCCCATCCCTTCATCATTTTTCATCCCATCCCCTCTGCCCTTTTTTCATCCCATTTCATTACATCCCTTCATCGTTTTTCATCCCATCCCCTCGACCCTTTTTCATCCCATTTCATTCCATCTTTTTGTCTTTTTTTTCAACCCACCCTTCCAACCTTCCAATCATATCTCCTTAAAGCCCTTATACATCCCTTCTACTCAACCCTTTTCACCCCATCCCCACTGACCATTTTCATTGCATCCCCTCCGACCCGTTTTCATCCCATTCCCTTTGACCTTTCTCATCCCTCCATCCGTCCACGACCTGTAAATTAATAATAAATAATTTGCATCAATTACAGCGTGGTCTTTGCCAGTGAAAAGGTATTGCAAATGAATTCTAGTGCACCACGTGATTTCATATTGTTTGGAGGTTCACATGCCAAACTGCTTTTCTTTGCTCCGGTCTGAGGCGATGGCTAATAGGGGCAATTCAATGACATGCAAATTCATCTGTGCAACCATAGCTTTCATGACTTCCCCAAATCCATTTAATGGTGAAACTCACACACATATACTTATTCCAAGACTCCAAGTGAAAACCAGGAGTTTTCTGACTGGGATTCTATGACAGAGCTCAGAGACTGATGGTCGGTTCAGGTCTCCTGGTAGGGCTGTCAGATGGCTAACTTAAGTGTGCTGTCAGCTTTTTGATAAGTAATAGTTCTCCGTGGGTTCCTTTTTAGCCTCTCTTTCTCCTCTCTCTCCTATGCCAGACACTATTTTCCCTCAACAGCTTTGATGTTTCTCTGTTCCTCCCTTTCCCTTCTGTCCTTTATTCTAATCCACTTAGTCTCCTATTTTCTGTTTCTCCCTTTTCTCCCTGGCCCTCCCTCTCCTTCCCCAATCCTTTCCTCCCCATAAGATTCAGGTGAAACTTCCCCAAGTTAAGAAGCAGCTCTTCTGCTCTCCTGTCCTCCTATCTTTCCTGCCTCCCATCCTTGCTGATTAGCAGCTACTCGTATCAACCTTTGTCCTCCCCCCTCCCCTCTGCTGCCAGGCAGAGAAAATGATCCTGACTTGGAAGGAGGTATGATATTTTAAACAGCTGAGTATGAGCGAGAAGGCAGTACAGAAAAGGTTATTGTTATATATGGTCAATGATGAATGGACAGGCAAAGACAGTTGAACAGACACAAAAATCATGCTGTCAAAAAAAAAAACCTGACACAGAAATAGACAGAAAAACCTGAATTTGCTGAGTTTAAGGCAGACAGCCAGGCAGACAATCAGGATTACCGAACGGGAGACGGTTACAAGCAGATTTGCGAAACGTAACAGACACGGACAACAGAACTTAAAGGGCACGGGCTAGCAGAGAAGTGACAGCAAGACGTTTTTAAACACACAGCCCTACATTTAGACAAAATGCTCAGAGACTCTAAATTACTCCAAAGCCTCCCACAGAAAGAGTCGAGGAGAAAAGCGCGCAAATGGATGGACGGATTCAAAGGTCGAAGGCGTTTAGGGAGGCGGACAAGCAATATGCCATACTCTTAGCAGAGGGGGAAACAACAAGCAGATGCTCAAGAAGCCAGGCGGGGAATTTGTACAAACCGAGGGAGGAGAGACGGAAACGCAAAACGTGCAGACAGACAAAGAGGATGGCAAATTTGGAGGTGTGCAAATATGCAGACTTCTCGCTGGTAGGCAAACAATCAGACCGGCGGGCAATATTGAAATGAAAAGGCAGATGCAGATACGAGTAGGGATGGAGTCGCGATGAAAGACACACAGGCGGATGGGATCAGCACTTCATGACGGTCACATGGTGGTCTTACTCTTCTCGCCGTCATCACTGTTAAGTTTGCGCACACACGCGCGTACAGATGTTGCGCCGAACAGCCCAGTGCTTATCCGGGCGTGGTCGGCTGAGCGCCGAGCTGAAACAAAGCGCTGACATCTGTTATTGGCTCTAGTTCAGGGAAATCTCATTCTTATGCCACGGTGCAAGAGAATTCCCACGTTATTCCTGCGATGTCAAGTCGTATGGAAGTATTTCTCAACAGTCGAGAGCACCCACAACTAGGAAGCACAATAAATGGGGTAGGCTTCAGTGAATATAAACATGACAATCTGTTTGTTCAGAGCTTTGGAAGCTGTTTTATTTATATTATTCCTCCTGCCTTAGAATGAGGTGCCAGGTTTTTATTCTTTCTAACGCACTAAAGTGTATTTATGTCCGATACGTCCACCATGACACTGAGCAGCAAATAATCTTCCTTATCCCACAACTTGTTGGTTTCTACATCTATGTGTATGAGTGTGTTAAACTATGGAAATGCCTCCAGAATTAGCATATTCATGTAACATAGGACGGAGCCTCTCCTTTCCATAGTTCTGGACTAAAAGCTCAGTATTTTTTTTATGTTAACGGCGGATGGAATGACTAAAGGGGTCATTTTTAGAGGTAAAGCTTTGAGAAATAATTCCTGAATTTGCAGTTTCCCTCAGCATTTTAGCATCTTTTCGCTCGCTATTTTAATTTCACAGTCCACAGGTTCATCCGCCTTTTTACAGCCACAGCATGCAGTCGCTTTCAGTTGAAAAAATAAAATAAAAATTATCCTATAAACCCTATTATACATACAACACAAAATTCAAGAATATAACTCAAAGTTACAATCCAAAAGCAGTCAGAAAACGTGAAATAGAAGCACCTAATCTCCACACATACCAGGATGTCTCCTCAGCCTAATGGGAACCATCATCCCCTCAATCATTCCCCACAGTACAGGCAAAATATCTGGTGAACAGGCACACAGCTATCAGCTAAAAGACACATATTTTGACAGCGATCGAACTTCAGAAGGGGTAAACATTGGACCTAGTTATTCTGAAGGCCAGTCCGGAGATAACATGAATCTTGAGTTGGATAAATGACTTATTGATCGTCTCGTCTGAATTTCAGAAAGTGAACATGAACATCCCAATTCTGGCACTTTAAAGAAGAGTCCTCTCCCCATTTGAACTCCATCCTGCGTAATAGAGATCAGCGGTTCCCAACCTGGAAACACACACACAAATCTATACTGCCAGTGTGTGCATGAAAGCGCTGCATATTGCACGGTGCAAATTACACACATTGGGCAAGTCTGGCCCTGTGCCAAATGTAGCTCATTTCAAAAAAGTGACAATTTGAGTTTTAGCTGAAATACATATATACCTATATTTAGGCTACATATGGTAAATAACAAATCTGCAGCTGTCACATGTTTCTAAACAGTTGTCAAACTTAGCTGCTAATATGCTGGACCGGGCCACACTGTGTTTGAACCGGCGTCCCACATTGCCGTGTTTGTCCCATCTCGGCTTTCACGTTGCGAGGAGATAAGCGGAGACGGCGCCTATATCGCTCACTTACAGCATCAAAATGTCTCCTTCTCCAGTTTCCCCCCGTCCGCACACCCCTGCAATTTAGGTGTGAACTTCCACATTTAAAGCCGCAATGTTCTGTCTCGCCTTTTTTCTTTATGCCCGTCCCCCCCCCCCACTCCCCCCACTCCCCGTTTTTTCTCCTCTCACTTGCTGTCAGAGAAAATGATCCAACTTGAAATGAAAGTGTGCCGTTTAAATGAGACAGAGCAAACAGAAGGAGTAAAGCAGAGCAAGAACGAAGGGGGTAAAAAAAAAAAAAAAAAGACCGGGGAGAGTACGAGGGAAATTAAATGGAAAGGGGTGCGCGCTGAAGACAGAGGAAGTCTAATCTCTGCAGTGTAAAACGTAAATTAAAGTCTTTGCAGAAGTGTGAAAGAAAAAGTTAAAGCACATAGAAAGGCTTGTGGCGAACTGCTTTACATTTTTAAAGCTGACACACGTACATTTGCTGAATCATTACATGCAAATAAAGGAGTCCATGTTTGTCTAAGGTAATGATAGAGGTACTGCTACGTTGAAAAAGTGACATTTGAGTTCTGAGTGAGTACTACTAAATCACACTGCACTGACGATGGTGAATAATATAAATGGAGATAAATAATTAACACTGAGCCATCACATCATCAACAGAGGGGCTAAAAATGGAAGAGCCACGATGAGAGATGTTTAATTTCCCTTCTGTGCTTACTGACTCCATGTGATCATCGTGTTTGTGATTGGTATCACGTTCAGTTTCCAAAAAAATAAAACATAAAAAAATAGCTGAAGAATCGCCAATCAGCCAAAACATTAAAACCACTGACAGGAGAAGTAAATAACATTGAACACTGAACTATTCAATGTTCTGCTGGAAAACTTACTTAGACATGTACCACCCACATATACCAGACCAGGCACCCCCACCCCATAGCAATGACATCCCCAGCTTAGGAACAACTTAAAAACCTTGGAAAACAGAACAAATTGTTGACCTGGCCTCCAAATTCCCTATATCCCAAAGTGATCAAGTATCTGTGGGATGCACTGGAAGCCTGATCCACAGAGGCCCCTCCCCTCAACCAATGATAAGTTTTGGAGGCACAAGGGAGACCTCAACAATATCAGGCAGGTGGTCATAATGTTATGCCTGATTGCTGTATAATATTATCATGCAGAACTGTGCAGCCCTTCTCACTTGTTCAAGTTCACCAAAGTCGAGCGAGAGGGAAGACTCAGTCAGGGAGCTGTTTAAATAATTTCTCATTTCCCTTGTTATATTTCACTTCAGTGAAGTAAAACATCCCGAGCTGTCTCGGGTCTGCCGCATTCACACAACCAGTGCGGATGTTTCTGTTTCTGGGTGACTCAGCCCGCTCTGACTAAGCCCGAGTGCGGTGGAAAGTCTTGAAAGTCCCCCCCCCTTTCATCTTACATTAAGACGGCATTTCCTTTTCAGCGACTCATGGGTTGAAAAATGGAGAAGTTTTGCTGTTCGTTCTCTCCAGCGCACATGTATCGGTGAGTATCATTTTTTTCTCAGGTCACACACGATCAGGCATCCAGAGAGGGTCTTTCTTTCCATGTATTCTGAAACACGGAGGTGATGGTAAAATGTAATGTGCAAAATTATAAACCGATGGGATCACAGTTCCTGGCTGATATTTGACATGACGAATTACTAAAGATTCCCTTTCCTCAAAATGCTGTTTTCCAAAATGATTGATCAGTGCTTGTATGTTTTGACACAATATAATTTAATGAAATTAAAAGAATAACTGGACCAATTTACAAACTGAGGGCAAACTTAACTTCGCAGTCAGAAACTGAAGATGAGAAAGTTTCCAGGCGGATAAAAAAAAGACCACAAAGCTGCCATCAAGAGATGTCAGGAATAAACTCAAAGAAGTTGAACAGTTACTATAGTAAGCGATTTGGCTCCCAAAGCATCCAAGAGTTTCTGTCTTTGCTGCATTCAGTTCACTACAATAAAAAAAAAAAAACAGATACAAATGGCTGTAACAAACGACCATAACTGGCAGAATGTGTTCTCACTCAGACTGAGATGCTTGTATATCGCATGCATTATATCACAGACTCGTTTTCAATGCTATTATAATGCCGATACGAAATGGTTTTCAACAGTTATCCTCATTTCTTTTGAGAGAAAAGGGACCATCTATTCAGATTTTTATGAAGCTCGGGGACTTAAACGTGAAATCATGCCGCATGTAGGAAGGTAAGAAAGGTCTTTTTTTTAAGTGTAACAAAGAAGAGTTTAGGTGAACATACTGCACACGTATATATGTGGATGTACCACATTGTGGGTGTGATCCTCGTTTACAATATAATCCAGTTTCGATGTACAGCACTAACATATGATAGCGTTTGATATAATCCTAACCTACTTTGGTGGATTATAGAATGAAGGACTTCTTATGGTCTGTTTAAGTTTTGGGAACTTTGTGTAGACGCTTGAGGTGCCAAAAAAGAACACAAACAAAAACTATTGAATATCTGCACAAATGTGTGTTTTAAACGCATGGATACACTGCATGTGTCCTTCATACGCGTTTCATCCCATTTCAGACTTTGATCATATAAATAGAGGAACAATAAATAAACCATGAATCTTTGGATGCTCAACCTAGAATAGGACGGCGTGACGCCGGATTGTTTTACATCAAGGCCCACAGGTGATATGCGTTAGTCACTCAAGCTCCGTACAGAAAAACACTTAGTGGGTTCTAAATATACAAGTGCATCGGTCTTTCTTTCTTTCTTTACTTCAGGATACATTTTACATTGCCACATGTTCTCCCTCCACAAAATGTCATTATGCAAATAATCAGTTCCCAATGCAGATAAACTTTTACACCAAAAACATTTTGGGGCTACAAATCTAATGAACTGGAAAGCGAGTATATATATGCATAATAAAATGTGGTATTGACTATGACTGATGAGAAGAGGGCAATCATAACACTGAATTACAAAAACTGTAAAGCGCAGCTGAATTCGTACAGTGTATTCTGACACTGCTGAATCTGTCCTGGTCTGTTTGCGCAGATATCAGTTAGTCCCCATCTTAAAAGTCTTTTATCAACAGAAACACACTATTTACAAATACGGACAATGAATCCAACCCTCTGCGTGTCCCATTATGTCAGCCGAGCAGGGGTATATTATGAAGCGATATGACAGCCTAAACCTGATGCATAACACAACCCAACCGGCTCGCACGACAACTCAAGGACAACGCTGTTTTTATTTCTGCCACATATCATCGATCCGGCTGAGTGGATGGGGCCCCAGCTGACTTTTTTTGCATGAAATATTACAGCCTTCAGTCGTTGTGTAGCTGCAGGGTAAGAGCGTACATTACATACGACACACAAATTGAGCTAATTTGTGTGTCATTTGGTACTGAGTGGGCTAATTTGGCAAGTGCACAGAGGAAATCATTTTGCTTGTAGACTTTTAAAAGCTTAATCCCGTTTTGTTTGTTTGTTTTTTACCCAAGATCTTTTTTTTTTTTTTTTTTTCCTGAAATCAGGACGTTTTCCATTGCCTCTGACATCCCAGTGATGTCTTGATTCTTCTACTCACGTCGGCTGGCTGGCTCAGCGTTGAGCAGCGCAGAGCAGACGCCGAACACATGAAAAGTTTTGTTTCGAAATGAAATATCGGCCATTGATGTCAGCGAAAATAAAAAGCTTTTTTTCTTTCTTTTAAAAACGCAGGCATTTTGTAAAAACAGTTTGTAAAAAATTAGGTGCCAAAAAAGTCTATTTCTATGGCAACTAGTCTTCATCCTCATTGAGACTCTCTTGATTTAACGCAGACGAGTCCTTAAAGTGCTGAGACACGACACAGAAAAAGGCTTGTAATTCGTGATGAGAAGTAACCTGCAGAGTGACACAAATAGCAAATCCTGACTCTCAGGCATGGGCGCATCTTTGCTTTAGAAACCAAGGGGGAGAAAAGAAAAAAGAAAAAAGTGGAGTGCCACTCTGGATTATAAAAGCTTAAACGATGGTTTTCAGATTCAGATTCACACAGAAAACTTTATTTGGCCCCAGGGGGCAATTAAGAGCACACAGATCAAGACAAGAACGACATAAGACTGAGTGGAAAGGCTCAGTTAAAAAATGAAGTCACATAGGATGAGCAAACTGGAATAAATGTATACATAAAATAAATAAAAAAGTGCACCTGGTGATGAGTAGTGCACAAATGAGTGGTGCAATAACTCAATGGCAGTGAGGATTTTTTATGTGAAATACATCATTTGAGAACAGTCATTCAAACACGTAGAGGTAAAACCAGATTTATTCGCGATACCTACTAATGTGGTTCCATATGAGAACAAATGGTGGGGATACAAACATGTCAGCAGGAATGGAACAAAACTACAAGAGATTGGTCCAGAGAAAAAAATATATGGCCACACTGCTCACAGGTCTGTTGAGACAACAAACCCAAGACAATGGGACAAAAAGGAAGTGAATGTAGCTAATCTGACGAAGTTACCACGCAAGGACGACCCCAAATGACCCAGATACAGATTCAGGATCTTGTGCTGTGTGAGCTTTAAATGCAAGATAAGAGAATATATATATAAAGTGTCACGTTGTCACAAGGTTCATCTTTATTGTCTACCTCTTGAGTTGGACTGTAGAAGGTAACTCATGTTTAGCAGAACACAGAAACAGAAGATAACCTCTGAGACACCTTGGCTGCTGCTGCCGTACGTGGCTTGAAGCAGCTTTCATCCTTGCAACAGTGCCTTTTTCATCTTTGACAGCTTCTTCTAATTTCGGAGTGCAGTAAAAAAAAAAAAAAAAAAAACGTCTGTGGCGTGCTGACGACACAGCCAAGTGCAAAATAAACCTCATAAAGGATACTGTAGGAATGCTGAGTGCCGAGTGTGAGTGACTCATGAGGCAGCGCCTCCCACTGTGCCGAGTCGGTGCCAAAGCACTGACCTGCAGCAAATCAAACAAAGTGTTTCGCAGTCCTGCTAAAAATGGGAGCACATTGTGCAACCTGTCTCGCGTTTCTTTTCTGACGTGCCAGGATCGGGACAGATGCTGAGCATTAGTTAGTAATACCTTCTAGTCGCAGCAGATGGGCAGAATCAGATGCAGAGACAATGCATTTTCAATGAGTTCTCTATTTCCACTGATTCGAGGAAAGCCCTTTGCAAGTATGAAATTACATTTGTCATCCCACAGATACTTGATCTGTTTGGGATGTAGTGAATTTGGAGGCCAGGTCAACAACTTTTTTTGTTTTTAGTTGTTCACCAACTGAATGGCTGCTGCATCCTGCTAAGGATGGCTGCTGCAATCAAGGAGCGTCATTGCTATGGGGTGGTCTAGTTGAGTGGTACATGTCCAGGTAATGGCACAAACGTCAGAAGTTTCCCAGGTGAACATTGTGTTGTCACAAGACGGTGAATGTTATTTACTTCTCCTGTCAATGGTCATAATGTTATGCCTGATTAGTTTACACCTTATAGACTAGATCTTTTAGTACACGTATGTTTGTAAAGGAAGCTGCAAGCTATGAAAGTGTGCCAAAAAATATGATATGATGCTCGTGCAAAACATACATTATATATGGCAGATAGGGAGTAACTAAACATCACAAATGCCTTAGTTCACCATCTGTAATCAGCTGATTTGCTATGTCTCAGTTAACAGGGTGAGAAATGTGACAGCGCAGTGCTTGTTAGCATATGGCGCAGAACAGCTGTTACTAAACGTTCCTACTGGTTGAGGAAGCAGTGGTTTGGATGATCCATTCTCCTCAACAAGCCCGTCTCCGTCCCAGAGTGACGGGTACCTGTCTCCACGTGTTCATTCAGAGACCCACATTCAGCTTAGTTAGCTTAGCACATTTGCAATTCATTAGCGTTTAAATGAGCCTGTCAGCAGTCGCACACTGATTAAAACCAAGACACTATCCCTGCACATCTCTTCACATCTCCATTCCTTTCCACTCGGTGTCCCTGTAATTGTCTTAATAATGTATTTCACTTAAATCTGCGTTATCTCAACATTCAACATGTCTCTAGGCGATGCTACACCAACAAAATCTCTCAGCTCTTTAACTATTTAGTGAGGTTTCCCACATCGGCGTGGAGAGAGAGAGAGAGAGAGAGAGGTGTGGAGCTCTTAGCTCTTAGTCAGCAGTTCGCTTCTTTTTCTCTCTCACTTTAAACCTGATCTCAGTGGTACGTTCATACATCCAGACAAGATAGCCGCAGCTGCTGCTTTCAGGCAACAAGAACAGCAGGTTATTTATATTTAAATTCTTTGTTCGTCGCTCACTTTAAAATAAACGTGCCCCATACATGGGATGTTGCACTGCATGCTGTATCCAGCAATATACTGTGAATGGATTGCAACCCAACAGACTGTAATAACTGTCCTGTCTAATTAAAATCATAGACTATTACCTGATCGCATTTACCCCTGGAAATACAGTAAATTTACTCACAAGGCGGTTTATTGCTTCTGTTGCCGTGTCTCGGACATGAAATGTAAATCTCACACCTCGGAGAAGGCAGTAATTTCCACTGTCTGGCGGGGCTGTTTGAGCATACAGTACATAGAGCTGAGGGCACTGGAGTGCGTAAGTGGAAGATGAAGAAAGCGAAAGGTGAAGAAAATGCAGGAGAGCCGTGCGCTTTTTTCTTATTTGTTTCTCACAATCTGGCCGTTTTCCATCATCGCTATCATACGATGTTGACAGATACGATCTTCGGGCTCCATTTTCATGACCGTGCGATTGCGGTGACCGGGTCCGCTTCTATCCATCCCCACGAGCGGGCGGAGGGCGAAAAAAAAAAAAAATCTCAATTTCAGCCTAACTTCAGAATCAGCAGCCAACATCAGCAAATGTTACCCTTTGCCCCAAATTGTAACTCTCGGTTTGCTATCTGTGGCCTCCGGCGTCACATCATGGACCAGGGCGCGTGAGGTGACTTCTAAGCAGAGAAGAGATTCTGTGCGGACAGCTGCTCGGAGAGCCCGTTGTCATCCACTGGAGCCAAGCAGTTGGTAGACAGATTAAGAGATGAGATGTCCTTGTTACTGACGGGTTTTAAATCTGCCAGTAGTCTTGCACAGAGGAGTGAAAAACCTGCCAAAGAGGCCCGGTCCAACGGCGCTCAGCTTTGGCTGTGACAAGGGGGTCAAAATAGATGACTCCCCTATGTAGGCTTGAAATAGATGTGCTTGCAAACACCATCCAATCCCACAAGGAAAACCTACTGTGTGGTACATCCATAATTTATTGGGATTTCAATATTATGCCACGGAATTACTCTTAGCTACTCCCAGCCATGCCCTTCCCTGGAAAGTCAGATTTTTCTTGAATCACGAAGGAGGACTCCAGAAGAGATGCATTTCTGAATGATTACGCTGTCAGTGTCGTATCATTTAATGAGGACTTCTCTAGAGGAACAGACTGAAATCATCAGCTGCCGTCTCAGCCTTTCTAGTACAGTGTATTCCCTGTGGCAGTAGATGAGAAGATTTGCTGCAATCAGGGTAATTTAAACACATTAAAAAGAGGATGAAAATTCCTGGAAGAAATCCACAATATGATTTTTTAACCTTAAAGATGCACTTGAACAGCTGTGCACGGTGCTTCTAGCATGATCCTAGTCCTAGCATGATTAATATTAATCCCTTGGAAACCAAGCTGCTGAAATGTTCCCGAACTTAAAAGTTATGCAACCAAAACAGTAACTTTGCAACTTTTAAAGAAAAAGTATATAATAGTAATAAATAGGTGTAGTGCTTGGAAATTCACATTCAAAAAAATGCAGTTTAGACCATATAGACGTTTTACGTTGCAAGTCTCTTATCAAAAATACAAAATGTGTAGAATAAAACATGATGCAGGAGAAATCAGTTAAATTAAAAGCTGAAAACACAAGTTGTGATAGTGCTCTGCCTTGTGACGCAGCATTGGAGGTACTTAGCAAGTGTCATAAGAGCTACACAGTAACATAATGTTCTTCTTAAATGGAGAACATCCATGTACAATAAGTCCAGCTGTGTGTTACAAGATAAAGAAATAAACTTATGTTAGAAATCTTTCATACTATATTCCTGTTGGCTATTTTATTCTACTATACTATAGTGTACTCAGAACAAGAGTAACTGAAAGACATGTAAATCAAAGCAAAGAAAGCATGTGCCATGGATGGGAACCGTGTGACCGCGTGGGAGCTACTGTACACGAGGCTGAACATGGTTGATTTGGTAGCTGCAATCCAAGTAAATTAGAGCTGAGAATCAATATCTTTACTGTCCGTGATGAAGTACTTTACCTTTACCCATTGTCATGGGCCATAAGTCATGTTCGCCGGCGCTCGGCAGCCTCGTCCTGAGATGCTTTCATGTTATTTTTACACACACTCATGTCAGTGATCAGGAAGGCAGTATAAATAACTACTCCGTCAACTCCAAGGAGGTCTATCCATTGTGCGTCAGAACTGAGGAGCGCGGTATATGGAGGATGTGGGCGGGCTCAACAAGGCGCGCATAAAACGAAATGGCCACGGCTCTGGTGAAGGCTTGGATCAATCACTGAAAAGTCTGACAGTGTTTAGGCTTTTTTTGTTTAGGGCAGTGATTTAAAACCCCGTCGCCCTGCCGATGTCTTGCTTGACCTCCGTCAGCAGTTTCATATTTTTTGATCCGTCCTTCTGGAAGAAGACAGAGACCTTTTAGAATTCGATCCTCGGTGTCTTATTATATCACCTGTTAGCTCGTAATGGCATTGAACGTGACTGTTTGATTCATTTGAGTCCACTTAACTGCTGTAGGCGACCAATGAATTTGCAAATACATCTAAAACCAAACCAATTAAGCAATGCTCTATCTCTGCGGTAACCTCAACCAATATATCCTCACAAAATGCACTAACATTTGAGTCATTTTCCTCTCCTCTCCATCTTTCTGGGGACATATGGTAATAGAACACACAGAAAGCACACAGCCTTCATGGTCTGAGAGGCATTGATAATTTGAGTTGAAATGAGCCTGTCTTCATTAATGACAGTCACTGCTAAACCGTTTATCGCCATATACCCAGGTTACTGTGCTAAAATGATTCCCTCTATGCAATTCCTACTAATAGCTCTCTTTAATGCCAAAGAGCACTGCCTGGGAGGAAAAGTGCTTTCAATCTGTCTGATAAATTAAAAATATACATGATGCGTGCATGTGGAGAAATGCTATCAGAAAGGCGACGGTGAAACGCGGGACATGTTTCTCCCCCGGTTCCTGGATCTTTCCCCACCTAAATTGTGTAAGGTGATGACAGGTGAGAGCTAATTAATGTAATTCAGTCAGCTCCAATGTGAGTGAAAGTGGAAAGTGGTATAAATGAAGAGAAGAAAATGGGCTGTTGTGGATGATGACTCGACCGCGTGTTAAGCAAAACCGGCGCGAGCTTAAACTACCATTATAGGAGCGCACGCAGGCGGCGTTGACACAGAGAAATAACAATATTGGGAAATGTCTGTTGAGACAGACGTCCGTCAAGTAGCTGCACTAACTTCTGTAATTATATGTGCCTTTTCCTCACTGCTCTCATATGTATTATACATTAAGGAGATAACATGAGTAGAGGCAGTGACCCAGATTGACTCTACAACTGCATTACCTGTATAATGCATTAGGCTGCAACAACATTCCACATTAATATCAGCAGATAGAGGATGAGCATGAAATGAACAAACATCCACCAGTTGTTGAAGGGGCCTTTATATCTCGATGGGCCAGATAGTGTTAGAAAGACTAGTACACACATGCATGTGGCTTAGCAAGGAGTCTACACACGACCTTGCTTTCATGTTCTTTGAAACTAGTACCGTTTAAAGGCCTTCGGTGTTACGTATACGCATTAGATACTATCTCTAAGGGCTTTGATGCTATTTCTGCGTCTGGGTTTTAAAAGTTTGCTTTATGCGCCTCAAAAAGAGGGTTTTACGTGTCGATGCTGCTGTTGCGCTCTGTTATCCATGTTGGATTTCCCGGTGCACAGTTCGACACGACGACATTGTGTCTGTGATGCGGGGCTGCTCGTCTTGGGATTGATACATTTTTTTATGTCGCTTGTAAGAGGGCAAACGGACAGAAATCAACAGGGCTGACGACCCACTGACGGCTGGTAGTTTATTTCTGAACAGATGCTGTATGACGTAGCCATAGCGTGTTGCTTTGTGTCCTAAGTACAACCTTCCTGAATATGCTGACAAGTTCAAAATGACATTGATGTCCATGTGGAAGACATGGACATCATGACTGTAGCGAAGACACCGTTTAAATTACGTGCCTTTGCACAAGTTATAACTTCACAAACAAGACCACATGCCATTCTATTTCCCATTTTTTAAAGGCATGCCTTACTCTTCTGAAATGTTCGTCTTAGTTCTAAATCCCTACCCTCCATATCTATCCCTATTCTTTGCCCTCTTCTCTTTTTCATTACTGGACAAGGAAGTAGGACAAGGAACCCCCCACCTCCACCCCGAGTCTGACTCCATGGGTTCCTCCACATCCGAATACCATCATCCATCTCTACCTTCCGACCCTGTCAGTCCTTCCCTTCAGCCCTCTCAATCACCATCATTTAAGATGTGGCCTTTGTGTGTGAATATGCAGTATATACATAAATCTGGCTAAATTATTTATATTAATGGCAACTTATTTACTTCCAATAATAGGTTAAAAGGAGATTTGACTCCTATTTGTGAGAGCTAGGCACTAAAAGCCTTAAGCAAAGGCTCAAAACTTATAAGCCTTAAGAATTTCTTTCTATTTTCACAAGTGACACAAGTGAAGGTGACACTCAGCTTGAAGTACAAACAGGTAAACCTGTAATGTTGTTTTTGAGTGGGTCTCAAGAGGGTCCTGTAACAAATGCAGCAATTTCAGTATTTTGTCACAAGCCAGCATGCAATATATTTCCCGACTCACAGCTGCACAGCACCACAGGTGTTTCTTTCTGGTGAGTAGGGATGGGTACCGATAGTCACTACCATAATGGTAGTAACCAGACTGAAAGGCAACGTAAATTTCAGTGCAAATGAGCATCAGTTTTTCACTCAGACTCAGACTCAGCAACCTTTAACAGGTGCTCCAAGGCGATATTGTGCAAGGGAGTTAATACCTGGAATTTGCTTAAACATCTGACGACCACTGTTTTTATTATGATAATTATGGCTAATTTGTTTCTTCGTTAATTTGTTTATTCGTTTATATTATTTAAATTAATATTCTGTTCAACTTGCACATCACAAAATGTCTTAAAAATAAAAAGGCACCGTTTTTGGACAAAGTTTCTATGTTTTCCATTCTCTTAGGATCGGCGCCATTTCAAAAGCACCGGTTTGGCACCGGTATCGGATAAATCCCTATTGGGTGAGATTCAAGCAACATGCTCAGACTAGGTGGAGTTCACTGGTTTTAAATTCTGGTTCTCTGGAGGACTTGAGCACTTTTTCAGTCTGGTAATTAAATAAATGAGTTATACCAGGGACACCAGGTAAATTCAGTTTTGCTTTCCAACAGGATTGAAGACCTGTGGCACTCTGATCCACCAGGATTGAGGCGAACCAGTGCGTGGCCAATTTGAAGGACAAAGAATTAATTTTAAACTAATTTCCATAAATTTTCTCTACATTTAATATGCAACTAGACAAAGGTGCAGGTATTTAATTAAAAATTTGGCCTACTTTGAACCTTTTGAATGTCTTGTTAACCTCGGTTGAAAGGTAGAAGGTTTCAGTTGTCAAATAAAACAACAACATTTATTCAAACTGCAACCTAAAACACACAGCAGCCCTCTGACATACACCAAAACAGACACTCAATAACAGCATCACTTTTTTTGAGACTCACTTCCACGCTAGGCGCATCTCAGTTACTGGACCATGACTTCTGCTCTTGTCAGAGGATAGAGCGTCTTCTCTTGGGCTCTGGTAGCTGTCACGATTAGGAGGAAGAGAAACTCATTGTTGAGGTGGGAAGAAAACAAGCCTCTGTAACCGACATTGGATATTAAAAAAGGCACTGGTTGGTGAGCTATAGCTGGAGAGGCTCTTCAGATGAAGAGTGAAGAATGAAGTGGAAGCAGAATCCATAACTCCTGGACCATACTAATACTATGGATCCACGGAGGAACTTCACATTCAGTCAGTGTAGCGACAATAGGAATTTGCACATAAAAGTCATTCTTATCAGGAATTGTTGTGAGAATCTAAACACAGTCACAGAGGATCTTTGGATCTCTGGATCTTTGTTGGATCACTGTTTGTAGTAGAGTTACAGTCTTTTTGGTCTAAGACCCTTGGTGTTATATGCTTTCAGAACAGCTCAAATGGTTTGCACTCATATATTGGTCTTCTACTCTTGATGCATGACAGTGTTTCTCATTCACCAGTTCACATTCACTTTTACACCAGTGGTATCTTCCACCTGCTGCCTGTCATCAGACACAACTTCAGATCGAGTTTATATTTTTATGAGTATTTTAAAAAGTTGATGGAACTATAACCATCTACCCCTACACTCTGACTCACTGGAAGGACGATTTGACCAAAGGACGGAGGGGATGAAGTCTGGTCTCTCTTTATCAAGTGAAGCCTCTCCAACAAAGATATTACAAGAAGCAAGTGGAATGACTGTGGAAGGTAAGTAGTTAATGCAACTTCTGCTTGGATAACCCCTGAAACAGGCAACTAACGTTGCGTTACCTAGTGGTTAGCATTAGCATTAATATGTAACAGGAATCCCCTAATAATGATTAACTCAATGGAATTTCAGCCACGATTTATTCTAACCCATAACGTTGTCCAGGCTGAAACTGATGATGCATTACATATTAATCTGACCTGATGAAGTGTGAACGTTGTTGATAATTGTCTCACTCCAGTCCTTTCTTTTAATCGCCAAAGCCAAACAAAGTTGTCTACGATTGGCAGTGGCTGGTATGTGATAAAACTTCAAGACAACATTTTCATGGTTGAAAGTGACAGTGTTCGCCTCAAACTTCCCTCTGTTTTATCTCTGGTTAGCGTCATGACGTCACAGCGACATAGGCCATGAAGTGGTCTACTAGATACTACACATGATTATGAACTTAATATAAAACTTTCGTAAAAGCATGGCCTATCCTACTGATGTGTAACTTATTTAATAAATAAAATTTATTAAACATACTTTTAGAACAGTGGTTCTGGTCTCAATTCCTGAGCAACACTACATATTTTAATACCCATTCCTGTAAGAAGAGAAAGTAAAAAAAGAAAAATGTGTTGCCCTTAGGAGGCTTCCATTTGGCAACGAAAGCAGAGAATTGGATAAATATTCAATACAAGATATCAAATCAAATTCACTGTAAAATAGCTGAACGAAGATTACAGCAAAGTAGCAAGGAGCGTAACTGCACCCTGCTGCATATGACACAGGCAACAGCATTTACTGAGTTCAAAAGAAATCATTCTTTCACTGGATGATTGCAATGTCTAACACCTGCTGGCTGTAATAAAGCTGGGGGTTAAGATTTGGGACCACCCTGGAAGACATATTGGACAGAAGCATCCATCACGTCTTATAAATTATTCACAGTTTCAACTTCATATTAGCGTCCGTCCGCACGGCAACAGAATGCCCAAGAGGGAAATCAGTCCCTGTTTCCCTCCTTCTGGATTTGGCTTTTGTCGCTCAGTTTGTACATAAATGGGAAATGCTTAAGCAGCAAACACGGAAATAAGCAATTAGCAGCATCAACCACCTCACACTCTCAACATCTCAAGGGGATTTTGTCAAAGGGGTTCTTGCTATTGATGCTGAAATTGTCCTTGGTGGTGCTTCCTTACTGTCATCCCAGAGGGTCTGTTTTTTTCTTCTCTGAGTTGCCGTTTCCTTTTTGCTGCATTTTTTTCCTCAAAGATTTCTTTACATTATGCATGTTTTTCTCTTTCATCTTTATTTTCTTCGTCCATATATAAAAACATATATTTTTGATTGTTTTTCCTCTTATCCACACATGTATTGCGTTTACATTACAGCAGTTGCAGCCACTTCTTCAGTAGTCAGTGCACATCCCATTTTTCCATTATTTTGCTGGTGCCAACACACAAGCAGCAGCCTACCGATGAGAAAAATAGAGACTGCGAGAGAAGAAAGGAAGGCAGGAGGTCAACAGCTATGGATTATAGATATGGGCCAGGAAGGAGACATTAGGCCTGTGAGATACACAAAGGTAAGCGGCTTCATTTACATAAACACAGAAGCGCAGGGTGCAGTTGACACGTCAAAAGGCTCAAAATTTTTTCCCACAGATCGAATACATTCTCAAAAAAAACACAAAATTAAAAATATATCACAATATCCTGTGATTTTTTTTTTTTTGTGATAACTTTTCTCTTATGAATTGTTTACATGGCCTCTTTGTAATATCTACTGATCAGGCATGATATTATGACCATCTTCTTACTATTGTGTAGTTCTTCCTTGTGCCTCCAAAACAGCTGTGACCCATCAGAGAATGGACATGGATCTTTTGAGGGTATCCTGCGGTGTCTGGCAACAGAATGTTGTTTATGGGGGCCTTTGGGTCACATGGGCTGAGGGGAGGAAACCTGTTTTGGTCTAGCTGGGTGGTACATGTCTAATGAACGTCCACACCAGTGCCAGGTCCAAAGGTTTCCCAGCAGAACATTGCGTTGTCACAAGATGGTCAAAGTTATTTACATCTCCTGTCAGTTGTCATGATGTTATGCCTGATCAGTTTAGGTCACTTTTAAAAAATTTTAATTCCCCACCCAGAAACAACACAATTCATTCAAACACAAGTTATTTCTGTATTTCAATTAAAACTTAATTGATAAAAGGTGGTATCAGCTGAATCTGCGTTGCCGGCCATAATCTAAAACGTGTGGGCTTTCAGAAGCTAAGTCTCAAGTGTCTTGATAAAGAAGTTTTGGAGACACTCTGCACTCTGGCTACTGTAGAAATCCCAGGGATTGATGTTTATTCTGTCATCTGTTGTGATGTTTTGTAGTGTAAACAGAGCTTCAGTCTTGATGAACCAAGCTAACGCGAAACATTCTTACGGAATTAGCTGTCATGTCTGTAAAGAGTTATCTCTAAAGTAGTCTGGCAGACAATCATCAGGATCCCCAGTATAGAAAAAGCAATTGAGCAGACGTGGATCATTTTCTTACAATGTCACAAAGACAGCCCATCATTTTTCATTCCCCTTCCTTTCGGCAACAACCAAACTAAAAGCCCTGCTAGCTCACACTAATGAATGCCTTTCTCAAAGGGACCATGGCCAACAACACAGAGAAACATAACACGTTGCAGTATACTAAACCTCTGTTTGTGAGAAAGAGTCTGCCACAGTTATAAGCAATGCATAACAAAGTACTAAAATATAAATACATATTAACCATAGGATACCCACATATGCAGATGACTGCTTACTATGCATGACTGTCCCACTAAGCTTGAACTTTAATTAAGAAAAGCGAATACAAGAACAACAAAAGCACGATTTCTATGAAGTTTTAATTGAAATACAGAAATAACTAGTTTGAATGAATTGTGCTATTTTTGCATCAGGAATTCAGTCCTGGGGGACCAGATCCTGGAGCTGGAGATGGATTTTCCTGCTTTTTTGACAGGCCTGTTAAAATCACTTAAAATGATTGCAATATGTCAGCTTTGACACATTGCCTTCTCCTTTCAGGACAGTTTTCCAATGCATTAAAGCAACTCTCTCTCTCTCTCTCTCTCACTCTCAGTGCCAATGCCAGAAACTGTCTTCCTTCTAATATTTTGCCCTCTACTTTCATTGACGCTCATGTTTTCCCTCGTTTGTGCCAAAACCATCCTTTTCCCCTTACAGTGCAGTTCACTCGTTGGTAAATACTTAACATTTGGCCTTCTTGATAGTCTAGTTGCCAGCTGCTCCATCAATAACCACTGCTCTGTTCGACGCTTCATGGTCGATGAACCCATTCAGTCAGGGTAATTGTAAAAATCCAAATGACGAAGGACTATCAAAATAATGACACTAGACAGCTGGGAATTATCGGACTTTGCCTCTTCACAGTACCTGTCAATGAGGTGACATATTCTTCAGTATAGAAAAGGGCTGTTAAAAGAGCAGAGTGTCCGTCATTTCAATTCAGTTTGTGTCACGTTTGCTAATGTAATAAAACAGACCCAAATGAAGAGGCCTGCTGAGTAAAATAAAGTTGGGATCAACACATGCATGCATATCCAATCACTCATATGTGCATACAGTATTTAATAATTATCAGTTATTATAATTGATTAAAAGCCTGTTTTTTTCATATTTGTTTGCCATTTGTTCTACGACAGCTATTCCATGTATGCAGATTGCATATTTTATTCTATTTAAATTGCTTACTCTTTATAAGCATGCAGGCTTCACATGAAAACAATGCAGCAGTCTTGTCTCATTGATTAATTGAACGGGCTCCTTGTTTAGTTTGTACCATAGGAGAAATGTGCTGCAAATACTAGAACAAGGCCAAGAAGCAGATCAATGTACGCAATTACCGCACGAATCTTCGCAGCTTGGTTAATGCTGTAAGCAGACACACCTGCAGCTCTTCTGTTGTATTCCTGGCAAGGTGGCTGTCCAAGCAAGGAGCTGTTGTATTAAACCGAATTTGTGGTTGCCGAGGTACTAGATGCGATCAATCCAATTTAATTCAAAACTATGAGCCTTACCTTGACTGTGCAGTCTTAGTAGTACCCTCGGGTCACTGCATCCTCATGAAGGAGTACTGATTTTTTTTCTTTTTTTTTCTTATACTACTTTTATAAAAGTAAAAGTATAAAAAATAATTAAACCATATTTTAATGCCATCAGAGTTAAGCACTTTCTAAGGGAAAACGCAAAGAAATAAGAATGGCACATAAAAGATGTAGTAGTATGTAGTATGGCCTTCAAATAAATTGGGTACAAATTATCATCAGCACACAAGAATTACTGGATTAAATCGTAACTGTATCTTAGTTCACAGCTGCTGATGAAATGTTTGCACACCATTACGATTCTTCTCCCAGTGGTTGATTTGTAGGTATTTTCTTTATTTATTTTCAACCCTAGGACAGAGGGAGCACCAAGGTAGTTAACACATGGATTCATGAGAAATTGTGACAAATTGTCAAAAAAGGAGGCCAGTAAAAAAAAATAAAAAAAATCCTCATTAAATTCTGTTACAGAAAAGCAGGTCAATGACTGACAAGGGATGAATCTGACAGGCAGCTGACCACAACGGCCTGATTCATATGTTTCACAGTGACTGACTGAAGAGCAGGGAGACAGGGGCCAAAAAAGGATGCACACAAAAGAGACACTGAAATGAATGTTACGATAACATTTATACTATAATACCTGATGTAAATGACTATTTTGGAGTTCGTCAAGGAGCAAAGCTGCAGTGCAGACTTTCTGATTAGCAAATCGTATGAAATTGTCCAGAGACTTGTTGTTGACTAACCTCATCTTGGCTCTTTTCACACCATCAGTGAAGTTAATAGAGCCTGAAATGGCCCACTCAACCAACCATACACTCTGTTGATCACATTTATTGATTATTTTTTACATTCTTCTCTTCCAGTTCAATCACTGTTTGGGTCTCGATAGGATGGACATTTGAGCCTCTGTGCTTTAGCTGGGGTAGTGGATGATTTGTAGGTGCACTGAAGAATATTAACACCATCAAAATATGAAAAAAAAACAAAAAAAACAAAAATTGCTTTCAGTGAAACCAAACAGACCACACATTTCTTAGTCAAAGAATTTCATTAATATAATTTGGTTATTGTCTGACTGATTAAAAGGTTGCATATAACTTTCATTTAGGATGTCAGTCAAAATCTCTATGTGACCTAAGACTGTGCCTATGGCCTCTATCTGTCCCACCGTCGACCAAAGCTAGAGATGTCTGTACTGCTGCACAGTGCTATGCATTAGTGGCGGTAATGGGGCTTGAAATGGGTTACAGGTACAACCAATTCCGACTGATCAAATTAATTTGTGATTTTGCGGAGTGATTTGATTGATTTACGATCTCACAGGCGGATGAACTAACCCGATGAAGACAGAGGGTTAAAATCCCATGTAAATGTTGTGCAGGCAGTCTATTTGAACAGGAATTTAAGACATAATTTATAATCTCAGATTGTATTAGACATAACATCTAAAAGCAGGATCACTCATAAATGAAATCTCTCCAGCATTCCTTTACAATGCTTAAAAACAGGTGATAGGTAAAAAAGCTAAGGAGGAAAACAGGCAATACAAATGAATACAGTGAAAACCTCTGTGAACCAGACACACTGCGACGGTGGTGGGATGTATGATACAGCAAATATGTCAAGCCTAAGTATGGGAATTAACACAAAGATGTTTCCATTCATGTAAGACAGGGGTGCCCAATACGTCGAGAGCGAGCGCCAAGGTAGTACAGGAAGATCATGAGACATGGAAAACAGTTTTGATACTAGTCTATCATTTATCAGTTGCACCCCCAGAGCGAACACAAGACAAACTTTCATCTTCTTTTTTGTAACTTTTTATTGCACTATGCACTCACTTCAGTGCCACACATCCATAGCCGTGCACAAAATCAGCAACAGCTCAAGGCTGCCGTCCGTCTACCGGGACAGCACTATTAGAAAAGTCTCTGACGATATATGGCTGAAGAATTCTTCATTTCATAAGAAGACTTCAGCAATCAGCAATGTGGACAAAAAGCTGTCAGTCTCCATCATTTTCCTTTTCGTGGATCAGACAGTGATTATCATTATAAACGCCAGTATAAATGTAAAGCAACATACGGCAACAGCATAGCTGCCAAGGGCTTCAAATAAGAAATCTGCAGCTGCACCAGCTTTTCTATGTGAAAGCAATCTAATACTTTGTGGACACTCGGGATCGGGTTATTTGTCCCTCGTGCACCACACACAGTAACTGGTATTACAGCACTCTGCTTTCTCATGCTGACCAAATATGTATTGGCAGCAGCAACACAGATCCCAAACTGTAGAGGCATTGTGATGATCTCCAATGCACAGTCAGTCACCATAGATAATGTACAGTACAAGGGCGTGGACGTGACAATGGGAATTAATAGAGCTAAAACTACAATTTTAATTGATCAATAGGGACACATGAGCAACAGCATAAAGACGGTGAAAATTTGTTGTACATCAAATCTCAATTCTTGTTGTTGGCTTAAATTTAATTATCACAGTCAACAGAAATTTTGAAGGAGCTTTTCCACATGGCAGTATAAGTAATGTTTTTATAAATCTTTAAAGCAGTGACAATGTTTAATTCACCGTTAACACCCTACTGGGTCCATGGCCAAGTTGTGACTAGGATACGGTCACTGATCCGTCCATACATGTCAGTCTGTTGGGAGCTATAATACACATCACAAATAATGTGCTTTATTACAAGAGGTCAAGCAGAATGATCAATGAAAAATGTGATGGTTCTGATTGCACTGCCAGAAAAAAGGTCCAAGGTTAACACAATCAATTCATGAATGTACTACATTTCATATTCATCAAGCAATTTTTGTTCAGCTCAATATTAAAAACTAGATACATGAAACTTTCCCTGCACTTATATGTCGTTTTCATTTTCCTCATATATTGGTCTAAACGCTGGGCATACTTTAGCACAACAATTTTCCATAAAACTTTCTCTATAGTTTTCCTCACAACACCAAAGACCTTTCCTCCTTGAACCATCACCTTACCATGGTGGAGGAGTTTGAGTGCCCTAATGACCCTAGGGACTATGCTGTCTGGGGTATTTTGTCCTTGGCATGGTCCTAGGTGAAGGGTCAGACAAACAACGGTTCAGGCAAAACTCAGGCGTGGGAGGAGTTCAGAGAGGCAATGGAAGAAGACAATCGGTTGGCTCAGAAAAGGTTCTGTCAAACCGTCCGGTGTCTCAGGGGCAGCAGCTGGCAGGCGGCAACTCACCCACACCATTTTTGGTGAGGACAAGGAGCGGCTGATGTCAACTGGACCTACTGTCTTGCAGTGGAAGGAGCTCCTCAATCGCACCGACATATATTCCACAGGGGAAACAGAGAAGGCTGAGCTCCAGGAGCAAATGAGATCTGCCTTGGGTAAGTTAAATCTCTGGATCTTGTAGGGCTGTCCTGGCTGACACGCCTCTGCAACACTGCATGGACATCGGAGTAGCTCTTCTAGAGTGGTAGTTTGGTGATCGGAGGATCTCGTTCCTGATGTGGTCCTCTTAGCTTCATTGACCTATGACCTCCATTCAGGGCAGTTCACAGCTGAGTGAGAAGCGGCTGGCATGAAGATCAGCACCTCCAAGTCTGAGGTCATGGTCCTCAGTCAGAAAAGGGTGGATCGCCCACTCCAAGTCGAGGAAGAGGTCCTGCCTCAAGTGGAGGAGTTCAACTATCGGGAGCCTGTTCTCGAGTGACAGACGGATCAGAGTGGTGTCTGCAGTGAGGCAGGTGCTTAATCAGTCTGTCGTGGTTACGAAAGAGCTAAGTCGCAAGGCAAAGTTCTCCACTTAGCAGTCGATCTTTGTCCCAACCGTCACCTATGGTCATGAACTTTGGGTAATGACTGAAAGTGCATACAAGCGCAGGGTATCTGGGCTCAGCCTTAGAGATAGGGTAGGGACCTCGGAGCACAGAGTAGAACTGCTGCTCGCCCATGTTGAGAGGAGTCAGTTGAGGTGTTTCGGATATCTAGGAAGGATGCCTCCCAGACACCTTGTGTTAGAAGTTGTTTTGGGCATGTCCCACCAGAAGGAGACCTTGGGGAATTGTCTCGACTTCCTTGCTGAAACTGCTGACCCACAACCTGGATAAACAGGAGAAGACGGACAGACCGCAGATCTGTGGCTAAAGCCTCAAATCACCTCCTTCCATTGCTTCTTGACTCCCAAGGGTTTGCACTAGTGATGTATGGCATGACATCAGGTCAAAAGAAGAAACGCAGGCTGTCAATTTCCTATTGTCTGTACACAGTGGACACCTGCCGCCTAAGGCTAAATGAGACAAAGTGCTTAACTGGCACAGTCTACACAACAAAGGATTCTTTCAAATGATGATGTTGTCCCTGAACTCACTTGTACTTTGCAACACGGACACAATAAAAAACAGAATGCTGCAATCCAGTGCAAACGTTTTGAAAGGAATACTAAATACACAAAACTTATAATGTTCAATTAATGTCAAACATTGACAGAAATGTGTGTATTTTTCATAATGGCTGCCTTGTGTAGTTTTTTGCTTTGGAAAATACCAAATCTCCCGTCCTTCTGGCCTTTCAGTATGCAACCGTTGTTTCCGGTGACACCTGTGTTAGCCAAGCCAAGATCTCTTCCAGTTCAACTGCTTCCTCCATTGCTACGATTCACCACCCAGTTTTCAGCTCAGCACTACAACAGGCCCAATGACTCCTTGACTTTGACCAACAATAGAGGCTATGGATACACCCCCCTCAGATTCCATGTTCCTAACCTCAGAAGCACATTTGTTTAAATCAACAACAACAACAACAAAAACAGATAGTTTTCAACTGTAGTCTCAACTGACTGCTGAAAGTCAGATTTAGGTCGAATGCAGGGTTGGTAGGTTTATGACTGAGTCTCAGTTTCAGTGGGTGATGGGCTCTGTTGTCAACATTCTGTCAGTGGTTTTCATGGATAGGCTCTCTGGGTGCGCTGGGAAGTGAAAAGTGTTTGGGGACCTCTGAATAGTTTTGTGTAGATGATGAGGTTCTGCTGGCTTTAGCACACTGTGACTTTTAACATGCTCTGGAGCTGTTTCCACCAAACTGTGAAGTGGTCTGGGAAGAGAGTCGGTACCTCTTAGACTGAGGCCATGAACCATTGCCAGAAAACAGCAGATTGAGTGAGTTTCTGTCTCATAAACAGGCTACTACGTGTTAACCACCAGTCATTAACAAAGTTGTTAACTCTACATAAAGTCTTGATGATTTTAGTATCGCTTCAAGGCTTGACAATAAGGAACAGGTTAATTGAAGGAGAAGTGCTGCGAAATCAGTTATTCAGAGATTTCAAATTTAAAAATCAAGAATAGCCACAAACCTTCAGCAAACATTTAACCAGAAAATTGTAATGTAAAAAGCAATTCATATTCCTTTGGCTGCTTAAGATCAAATGATGCATGCTATGGATATCCCAGGTTAGGGACTGGGTAAGCAGTAAAGATAATACTATATGTGGAGGGAACTTGAGAGTTGAACTGCTGCTCCTTTGCATTGAAAGAAACTGGTTGAGTTGAAATGTGCTGTTGTTCAAGAATTAAATGACCTTGGGGTAGACCCAAAGCTCACTGGAGAGATTATGATCGTCTTGCTTGGGATCTGCCAGGAGAAACTTTCAGAAGCTCTTCTAACATCTCAGCTGCAAAATACTGCTGTCACAGGGAGGTACCTCATACATTTCAAGTGAATAAAAAAAAATAACTGTGACATGTGCTGTTTGTGCAGCATCAAAGGAAACAACAGCGGAAATGTGAAAAACACAATGATTTAGGAAAATAGTGTTTGATCTACACTTTTTTGTAGTTTATTGTTTGTCAACTTATTTATTTTGGAGCATTTGTGATTAGTAGTAAAGGAGGAGGAGGTATTCATCATTTTTGCATTGTTAATGAAACTTTATCATAATCACACAATTGAATTTTTATGTCATTTTATGCAAAGGGTATTGCTGTAATTTCAAGAGCTCCATTTCAGGATTGAGAGATGGCAAGTCAAACTGAATGGTACCATGAATATGAATGACTATTGGGGCAAAAACCTTCAGTGCAGTGGTTGTCACTTGGACTATTTTGATGTTCAGTGGATGCATTCAGTTCAGCACCTCAGGGACAGCCTATTCCTGGTCAAACTGAAGCAAGGTGAATAGTTTCCCATCTGGAGCAATCATTCCGCCATGCACAGACCTGCTGCCGCTCTCAAGGAGCAGCAGGACGAGAGCAGAGTGGTGGAGTATGAATGTGATTTTGAGATCGTCAAACAGACCCATGGCTTACCTCCCCAGTCTCAAACAGCCGATGCTCTGACAGACATAATCTTATTGACCCTGTGCCTCTCCCTATCAATCACTCCTTCCTCGCAGTGGTGTCAACAACAGCTTTATCTGATCACAATTCGGTTTGACAATGAACTTTATCTGACATGGTGTGAGTTACAGGACCACGCGATTCTCTTTGCAATCAGATCATTTCGGATGAACCGCCATCGTGTCTCCTGCTGGAGTGTCAATCTGTCTCGGTGTGTCAGTCTCTGTGCTGCAGTGTTTGTCTGTCAGATGCCATGTCAGATGTCTGTGATGTCTCATCAGGTCTGTTTACCATTCGCTTCATGTCCCTTCCGGCAAAAGGCATTTACTCTGTCTTGCGATATGTTTCCTTAAGAAGACTGATTCTTCTCAGCTTACAAAAAATATTCTGTTATTTAACTTGAGTTTAAAAAGATAAGGAAGTTAAGTTGACCTAAATTGTCAGAAACCCCAAGACGTCTTTGGTCTCCTCCTTAAATGCAGTTTGTATTTTTCCTAATGGGGAGAAGCTTAGCCTATTAAGAAGAGATTTGTCAGAGCTTTCCATCTTTATCTCCTCCCTTTGCCTTCTGATATCCTGGTCTTTTTCCCTGTTCTGCTCTATTCTTCTCTCTAGTTCCTCTCTGTCTTCATCTTTCCTCCCCTTCCGTCACTTGTTATTTCATCGCAGCCCTTTCTTATAGTCTTCGTCTCTTCCCCTCTCTTATCAGATATTTACAACTGGTAGATATGTTTCTCTGTCAGGTTGACATGGGTGTTGTTTCTCCTCTTAATTTATTCCCTGCTTATGTTTTATTTTGTCAGATATTCAGGGATCTGGTAAATATTTGCACAGAGAAGGCTGCCGGGAATCAGCCAGTTGGCATATCATCAGTGTGTCAACTCGAGCAGGCGTGTGCATGTGCCCATGTGTGCGCGCATCAGAAACAACGAGAGATCGCATTGTCAAGTGTACAAGAGAGGACTTGTGTATGGGGGTTTATTGGCGGGGCATTGGCTATGGGTCAGGGATGAATTCAAGGTTCCAGAGGGAAAGAGAAAGGGATTCATAAGCTGCGGTGGCAGCCTAGTATTGATCAGATGTTGTTTTATAGAGCTTTCCAGATAGAAAACAAACCATGCGAGGAAGATAAAAATAACCGGATAAAACAAATACGCTTACTTCTAATCAGGAAAACGTTTTTAGCTGACCCAGAGGAAGAGAAAAGTTCACATTTTTCATTATCTGTCACCGCTTTTAACTAATTTGCTCGTCTTGATGTATTTTGTGAGCGGTTGGCTCCATCCGGTTATCATCTTTGGTATCTTCTTAAGCCAGCATGCTGACGGTCAGTGTGAAGGTAAATTTGGTGTTTTGCTGCACACCAGAGATGAGCATTGGAGCAGGTTTTGTTTTCTACCAGATGGCACCATTAGCAGTGACTGTTTGTTTCACTAAGAACTGCACTAGCATATGGGGCGGGAATTTTAGATGCTTTAGACAGATGACCCGTATGCATGTGTGAGCCTGTGTGTGTGTGTGGGATTGCTGGTGTAGCATCTGTATTGGTACAGACTGTGTATCATAGGATGTACTGACTTCCACATGTGCAAATAACCTTTCTTTTCCATCTGTTACCTCCAGGCTCAAGCTGTATTCATCTCAACGGTACCACTTTGGTTATTAAAGTCGAACTATTGTACATAACTGTATATTTACTTCCTTCTGTTGCTAGGCTATACAGTGACACAGTCCTTTGTGTATTCAGTGCTGGTACTGCATTTGCTGCAGGGAGCTTTGACATTAGTTTGGTAAATAAACAAACAGCATAACGGTCATAAATGAATATTGTAGATACTGTACATTAAGTCGGGTCTTTTAGAATTCCATCAGCATACATCTAAAATGGATGTAATGCATTATGGTAGCAGCAAATGAAAACAGGAGTTTAAGAAAAGGATAGTCAACGCAAAAACATACTGGCAAAAATAAAACGCTAGCGGGCAATAAACTATAGTCAACGAAAGCTGACTGTGACATTGCTTGACGTCGCTTGTGTCTGGACCAAAGGTGGCACTTGAACGCAACACAAAGACTACGGCCAAAGGTCAGCAAGCACTTCCGTTCAGTGCCTGCCTGACAGAAAAAAAAAAAAAAAAAAAAAACTTTTCATAGCAGGATGTGACAGTAATCTGCATTTGTCATTCAAATGGGGACACCAGAAGAGCTAGGGCTGTGAGGTTGACCAGAGCTGGCCTATCCTGAATAGGAATGCTGAATAATACTGGTCTTCTGTTTCTTCAATGACCTTGTGGAAATGTTCACGTATTGGCATGTTCTGCAAGAGGAAACTTCATCTGTATTCAGTATAAAATAACTGGTGCTTTAGTGAAAAGTCACGTATTTTGTCCTTAAGTTTAACTTTGAATCACCAGTGGTGGGAGAGGCGAATGAAAGCTAAGTGTAAAGTAAGTGTAACGATTGTGTGAGTCCGAAAGAAATATCGCAAAACAATGTTGTTACAGTCGGCTTAGGTGGAAAACCGCAGGAGTCAATGAAGCCTTACGGATTAACAGTGCAAACAATGACACTGCAGTTTAGACAAAGCGACTGCTGACATTCACAAAATATGGATCAGCTGAGGTTGAAATCTTAAAAAATGAAGAGCCTTGGACATAATTGTCTTTTTGCTCAGCCACAACATTCGTGGGTTCAGGACTGACCTAAGTGCTGTATATATCTATAATAATGGCTCTGTCAGTAAATGATGGAAACATGCACTTGTTAATATATTGGTTACGAGCTAAAACACTGCTAAAGCAGAATCTAACTAGCTAGCACGCAAAATGTGTCATTAAGTTGGTTATAGAGACAATGCAAACTGTTTGAGTCAGCACATATCGAAAGGCAACGTACGTATGCAAACGCCTCGAAAGTAAAGAGTCATTACAGGGGAAAACCTGATGTACAACATGGCTTTCTGAGTATTGTTTGCTGAATAACATCTGGTTCTGAACAATAGTCGATAATTACAGCGAGACAGACACCGGGCAGAGTTGATATTTATGTGCGTGTGCACGTGTCGACAAGGTTATAGAGGCGCCGCGTGCCTGAATATATCAGAGTACTTTCAAAGTGTTTTCACACACTTATGCAGAATCATCCTTGTCAAGGTCTTTCTCCTCATCCCTCCGTTCTCACTTCGCTCACCACTCTCTCCCACATCCCGCTCTCCTTCTCCCTTTTGTGTCTAATTGGAGTTATTCAGTAGATTCAGTATAAATGGGCTCAGGCCTTGAATGCGTACAATGAAAACGGAAGGCCGAGGTAACCAACCAGTGTGCTCAATGCACTGTATGGCGTGTGAACAATGGAGGAGTGTGAAGATGTTTTCTGTCAGTGTGATATAACATGGGATGACTCCAACTGAGGTCAGAGCCAGAAAATACAGTCTTCTGGTCACTTCAAACTCATTTTAGCCTTTACTTGAAAAAAAGAAAATCAAATTAGATGCTACGAGCCCAGACTTTATAGGCTTGTTGTCGAGACCCAGATTCAAATTTCCACCTTTAAATGAGAGACTTCACTGTTGCTTTGTTTTTGGAAGCCGAAAGCCTTGCTCTAACACAGTGGACGCCTGGGAAGATAACCATGAGGCGTGTCTCGTCTTGAATTTGTCACAGTTTAATTGACGAAGACCCTATAGCAGTTTTATAACAAGTTTTCCACTCCAGTATGGCGCTTAGTTTTCAGTAATAACAGATTAATTAGTGATAAGGTAACTTATTTAAAATAAATTCTGAAGAAAAAGTGTGATAAGTCACAACTGTTTTTGAGTCACAAGGGAGACCTACACAATAGTAGGCAGGCAGGTGGTCATAATGTTACACCTGATCGGTGTAGTAAAGCACTATACATACAAATACAACAAACACAGCCCTTTCTACACATCCCTTTAGGAAATATACTTATAGGAAGCAACACACAACTTATAGGGAGGAACCACAGTTATGCAAACACACCTGTTGGCATCATTTATTTTCCGACATACACTTGCCAGTTCATTAGGTACACTGGCGAAAACAAATGCATTCTAATATGACAGTGTTGCATTGAACATTAGCTTCATTGATGTTGTATAAAGAGCAGAGCTTTTAATTCATCTGTGTTTTCACTGGTTTTATACTATTATTGAATTGTATTGTGTTGCGACACAATGTTTCTATTATTTTGACCAGTTGGGCTTAAGGTTAGGATACTTACACGTGCACGCCAACGCTCTCTTGCTAACAAACAGAAACACACGCACAAAGAAGAAATTTCAGCTTTGACTCTGCCTCTGCAATTCCGCAATTCTATTAAATAACAGTTCCCAAACTATCCAAGACACAGTGAAATGAAATGCCTAAAGTTTAATATTGTAATAGACTGCAAAAATTACTGCCTAGGTGAAATTGAGTATTCCCTGACATCCTGTTGTACGGTACTGTATCTGCACCGCTAATTAAACTGTGACTGATTTAGCGTTACGGTGGTGCATATTATATCTGTATCCTTGGGTTGTGCTTCAGCCCATGAGAATCTTACCGTATATGTGCTTAAACCTTCAGCTACAACAAAAATACCCATCGGGACTTGTTCCCACTTCTGTGGATTGACCCAGAAACCAGTGCTGTTACTGTAATAACACATTTATTTAACCTTTTTAACTCGCTGCATTCCCGGGATGGCTGTGCCCTCTGTCTGCTTTAAATTCACACTAAATGCCGGACACATTTACCCATTCATGCCAATAAAAGGTTAACTCTTAATTGTTGGGCGATTTTTCAAAGGGCAAAACCGAAAATGTTGCTTGTTCAGATCATAGACTGTATATAAAGATGGACGACGCGGCCTCACTTCCTTGCATTGACCAAATTGATGCTATTTTCCTGGTGATAATGGCAGCTGTGCCTTGTAAATCTACTAACACCAAATTATAAAGAAATGTTGGATAATACACTGTACTTATTTATTTATATTTTCCATCTCTCACAGTCCTATGTGACCGCTTTGGTAACTTGAAGTTGTCATAATGTCACATCCTGTTTCTGCAGAACCAAATAACTAACGGAAACAAAGCTTACCAGAAGAATGGACACTTGAGCCTTGAACATGCATTAGCATTGTATTGCCTTAAATGAAAGAAAGCATCCTTGAAAAGGTGTTAGTGTTTTAACTCACATCCACTAACAGAGGGGGCGGAGCTTACGACCTACTACAGCCAGCCACCAGGGGGAGCTCTACTTGCTTTGGTTTCACTATTTGGGGCTGTTCCACCATTTTTTTTATGGTCTATGGTTCAGACATACAAACCAGAGGAGAGCCAAATACAGAAAGGAACCGAGATACAACATAGCACGGATGGATGGATACACAAGTGTGCTGTGATGATAGCAATGATGATTCCTGATGGAGGTGTCATTACCATCATTACCGCGTTTATTTTGGTCCCGACGGAAGAAATGTGCTGCAGGTGTTTGATGTACACATATAGCAGATAGTGAGAAGATAACTGGCGAGAGAGGAACTAACCCGCAAAGTTAACAGCTGTTGAGTCATAAACGTTTGGAGGGATGCGGATCCTGAGAGGTTTTGGTGTCCTGATATGTCCTCTGCAAACAAACACCGGTCTGAGTGAGCAACAAGTGCAGTGTGTGCATTTTAGTGTGCACTGGAGAGTATTAGAAACCATTGTAGAGAAGTGCAAATGGGTGCTTGTGTGTTATGGTACATGTATCTTGTCGCGCTTCATTCTCTTAAACTCACTTACTGCCTGTTACTTATTGCCTGGGGCGACATGGAAGCATTGTGACCATGAAACAAAGGTTGTCACTTTTTCTATGTCCATCTAGTCCGCGTGTTGGCGCGAGTGTTAGATGAAGAGTTTTCAGGGGCTGTATTTAAACACGGTGCTCTGTCTCGTTCTCTTTCACACATCCGCTCACCAATTCTCTCTTTGTGTCTCGGCTGTTTGCTGACGGGCAACCGTGAAAAGGCCAAGGAACATAGCTCAAACTGTAAATTTAAAGCGGCGTGCCGACATCACCATCACCCTCTAAACAAAAAGCCTCACCGCCTCCTGAGTGGCAGCCTCGGTGCCCGCAAAGCAGCGGGGATGCTGTGCTTGAAATTCACTGTGTAATTTGTATCATTGTAATCAAATGCCATGACATCGCGAAACGTTTAGGCATTCTAAACGCGAGGCATTGTCAAAGTAATTAGCCGAGATTTCCTTAAGTGCTTTATAGGAGGAGGATATCAGTTAAAAAGGAATGGCAGCCGCATGTAATCGTTTCAGCTGTAATAACTTCCCCTCTGTGATGTTCTCTCTCAATCAATGTTTGGTTTCCAATGTGCATCGCATGTACTGTTATGGCATTATAATGGCTCAAAACATTGACATCAAGATGGTATTTTAATGACTTGATAGTATGCACTTCAGAACTGGGGGACGGTGTAATTTAATGCTACTTATGCAAATTAAAGTCATGCACACACTCCCTGTCACACATATGTTCTCTACAAGAGACCCAAGTGGCCAAATTGCTCCTTTAGATATTCTCTTGAGCGTTGGCTGAGTGACTACTGCAGCCATCTAGAAAATTAATTAACATCTGACAGGTAGAGAGTATAAAGGAACGGTGGTGGAGGAAGTGCGGTATGGTTTTAGTATGGCTGCTATCAGTCACTTCAATCAGCACCTCTCGTCACGATCAAAACTCTTTCAAGGAAACGGAGTCTCGACGGATTTCTCCACGCAGTATTCTTGGTCTGCAGATGGAGAGTCAAATGTGAGGACTGCTCCGGCTTTTCACAGCTGTGCAGGAATAAAGGCATGACAACCTGCCCTAGTCTCATGGTCCCCAGAGACCCACGGCCATGACAGGAAGCAGGTGTTATTATGTTAGCAGCAGTATACACCGATCAGCCACAGCATTAGAACCACAGACAGGTGAAGTGAATAATATTGCATCTTGTGTCAAGTGTTCAACATTCTGCCGGGAATATTTTGGACCTGGTATTCGTGTGGATGTTACCTAGACATGTATCACCCACCTAGACCAGACCAGACCAGACCAGGCACCCCACCCACCACCCCATAGCAATGACACTCCTTGATGGCAGCAGCCATCCACCAGCAGGATGCAGCCTGACACAGACACACACACACAAAAAAACTGTTTAGGAACAACTCAAAAATCATGAAGAACAGCACAAGGTGCTGACTTGGCCTCCAAATTCACTAGATCCCAAACTGATCACGTATTTGTTAGATGTACCACAGAGTTCCCTCAACCCATAAGATCCAAAGGCCCCAAATAATAAAGTTGTGTTGCTACAGGACACCCTCAGAAGGCCCACATCCATTCTCACATGAGTCCCATCTGTTTTGGAGACACAAGCGAGACCAATAAAATATGTAATGTCTGACCTGTGTATACCGCAGTCAAATAAGAACATTCATAGGGCCGATTCGTTTAAAATGGAAGTCTCTATCATTTCTGCAAATGAGCTTTAACACTGCAACTCACAGAATTCAGGGGACAGCATGACAAGCTAGTCACTGCAATAATGAAGTCAGGGAATAATGCAATTTTTCATTCATTTTTTTTACATATTGTTTAACAATTGCTGGGAATGACGCCACAGACGCCCAGTTTGTAATATCTCAAATACATAGGTATTGCGATACTTTCATGAGTGGGCCAAAAGCTCAGTCTTTACCTGCGGTTGCATTAATTGCAATTTATTGGTTCATAAAGACTAGTCCCATAATTATTCTGCATACAAGCAAAAACAATAGTTTAGTTATTTTATGCCGTATTGAAACCACACTGAGAGAATACAGCCATGATTCTTTTTAAGAGCAGACATTAGTCTGCCCCACCATCTCGTTTACTGCTGCCGTCGACTTATGCTGCACTTTAAAGTGAAATGCCTCAGGTTGAGACCTATTGAAAAGGAGAAGGTGATGCTCGCAGCTGTGGCAGTTCGGTAACTTAAAGCTTTAAGATATACTTCGAGAGGATTTGTAAGATTTGAAAATCCTCAGGGCATTCAGTAATGTAAGAACATTTGCTTGCTTTGGTCGACTTAAAGTGTTTTAAATTTAGTAGAATAATAATTAGCACATTGTATTTAGCTGTTATTATTTTCTAAAGCTGGTGTGTGGAGCTTGCAGCTGCCTCATCTGGCCTCGTCAGGTGACTGCAAACAGGGCAAAAAACAGTCAGTCTTCACAGAAAATGGCTTCTGAGTGCTTCTGAATTGCCTATGATACCTTGCCACTACATCTCTCTTCCCAGTGTGGGAGTCAAATACCACACGGGTACAGGTGAGTAGGAAATCTTGACTGTTCCTCGGGGAAATGTCATTTTGCCTGCAAAAAGTTCCAGCTTTTACACTGAACTTGCACAAAAATATGTCAGTTTTAACATTTTCAGGGGCTCAGGTTTGAAGTCCTGAGCTGTCGTGCTTCTAGCAATGAATGTTTTTTTTTCCTTTTTACCAAGAAGAAAATAGAAACGTAAAAATCAATAATAACGTATGTTATTCCTCCACACCTCAAACCTCATTATTGACATTTTTCCATGAGCCTGGGTTCTCATTGTATGAACCTTCCAACTCTAACACAAATAAAACTTGCCATCAGAAGGAATGAATGAACCATTCACAAGAAGCTATGCCTTATGATGTGTCTAAAACTTGTGATCAACTTCAAGCTGAAAAAGGCTTGAGGTATCAGTTGGTGTGTGAATACCTCAGTGTGTACGTGTGAAACTAAGAAACAGTACTACTTTTTCATTTTAATATTCATTAAAACATAAATATATCTGTGTCAGTGTACAGGATATGTCTGATTATGCAAAGTTAGGCCGCTTCAGACTAAAAACAACACTGTGGTAAAGAAATAAATGCCTGAAGTGTGGGGGCGGGGATGGAACATGTTGCTTACGATGATGATCCAAGAAGTGTGTTGAAAGATGATGTTGTATTGTTTTGTTGCAAATGTCAGGCCAGGTTTAACTTTGTTGATGGAAGACCACACTTTTTTTTTTTATACCTAGTTCCTACCCAGGGGTTATCAAGTGTCACTGTGTGCTAATGTCGGTGTAAAACAAGCCGCGACCTCGTGGACTGAGAAATGATATGTCGAAAAATGACCACTACAGGCTCCAAAAGTGGGTCAGTCCCCATCATACACTCCAGGAAAAAAAGGATGATGTGTCTTCACTTCCTCCCATAGGTCACACTACCTAAAATGTACACTTGTGCTTTAGTGTTTTAGTTTGAGTCAAGGCTTGTCCACTAAAGCCGGATTTCCATACACGGCCTACCTCCACACCACTATAGGCACCGCCCACTTTAAATCGCTATTTCCATTGCTAGAAGGTGGGCTGAACGAGGCCAAAGAGATACTTTCCTGGGTACTTTATAGTACCTCTTCTGTGGTCGGCCGAAGTGGGTGAATTTGGGGCCGAAAATGTGACATAAAACGCTGCTTACTACTGATTGGTCAAAGAAAAAATCGTCACAATGCAGCGCCAGGTACAAAGCAGGATGTTTTGACTAGAGAGATGCTATTGACTAGTAGTAAGCTGCTCACTTTCAACTTTCTGCTCTCGCGTCGATACATTTTTGTTAATAATAACTGGAAAAGTAACGTCGTTCTGGACCAACCTGGAGGTGAGGACTTTTCTGTCCTTGTTGGGAGAAGAGAGTATACAGCGAGAGATGGACGGGACCTGTTAAAGCTGCTCTTTAGCCCTTTAATTCAATTACCGCAAGCCTTTTTTTTTTTCCCACACAGGTGGATGTTTAGGTCTTAAAGTGTTAAATTGTATTAATGAAAGAGGTGATCCATGGTGGCTACCACAAACTGGACCTTTGACATCTTGAAATAAAACTGAAAATGATGAGGACAACTCCAAAGTGGTGTCAACATCTTGATGATTCCAAAAACTACCAAAAATTCATGATATGAATGCAGAGTGCTAAAAAAAAACTACACACACGGTGGGAGGAAAAATGTACTTGCAAAAAGAGGAAAGTAAGTTTATGAGAGGACAGACAGATTACAAGAAGGGAAAAACTGGATTAGAGAGGGGCTACAGAAGAGAGGACACAGAGGAAAGCTAAGAGCCACTGCAAGGCTTCTGAGCACTTAAAGCACACAGCTTGTAGCTCCCTTTTCTCACATTTACTCTATGCCCGAGGAAACAGTTTTAATATCGAATGCAAGTAGACCTAATGCTCTTATACCCTGTATCACCTGGCTTCATATCAGAGACAATATACTAAACACTGCAGGTAATACTTTCTCTCATTTTTGTATTTAAATGCAATATCTGTCAGTAATGGTTAGACCCAGACCAACACTTTTTAAAATTATGCCTGCATTATGCCTGCACCTGAAGTGGAAAAGAAAGTATAACAGAGACGGAAATTCATACATAAGAATGTGGATAGAAGATTTCCATTTAATATTTGTCAAATCACTGTCTATCTTTGAATGAGGTAACACAATGACGACTGGAGTCTATGGTTCCACATGAAACTATGACAATATTTACGTGATTTCTTTACTATGAACTTGATATCTGATCAGACTTGAATGCTGTATTAAATTAGTGACTACAGATCTGAGTGCAGGATAACCTACGTCCACATCAAAAAGCTTCTACAAAACCACAGAGCGATTATCGCTGGCTACTGATGTCACCAAATGACCCAGGACTGAAACGTTTTAAGTGCCACTCTAACTGGTAATATGGATGTATTTATAGTTTGTTTAGTATCTATTAACATGGAATATCTGAATAACATTGATTAACTTCATAGTCTCCTTTGCAGAGCTTTTTTGTAAAGTATGGAATAAAAAAAAGGTATGAGCTCAGCTTTATCTTTAGTGCTTTATCTATTTTTTACCTACAGTCAGGATTTGAATCTAAATTTGCTGAAAGCTGAACCTACAATCAAAAGCAATTGAATCAGTGAGCTGATGCTTGTCCTTAGTTGTAAGGACTAGATAAAAAAGAAAAATGAATTGAAAGCTCTATTCTTCTGCAGCACGTATGACTCAAAGGCAGAGTGCAAAAGGTTAAGGTTAAGAGTCTTCTTATTTTCTATGTAAATGTGGAATATACTGTATGTTGCTTATCACCACAGGCCATAGTCCTATATTAGCGAAGATCTTTTTTCTCCTCCACGACACACTTTTAACTGGAGCCTAACAAAATATTTTAAATTAGACTTAGGTTTCAAAGTCTATAAGACCATTTCTGTACTTTTATAGACAGTAAGTGGCAAAAGCTTTACCCGGTTAATTTATATGAACTAGTCTGTAGTGCCTCTCAATCTCCCAGGTCATGGTATATCCCCCCCAAAAAAAGCAATAACCTGTGAGTCCAGTTCCCCTTGGTTCTACTTTGATCTTTGGAAAACTTTAATTAGTGCTTCAGTTTCAGTTTTCTGTTACTAACACAATTTTCTTAGTCACTATTTCATTTTCAACATGGCTGTTTCCGTCTTGTCCTCCACCGACAGGAAAACGCTTTATTCAGCTGTCAGCATCTTGCAGAGTATTTCCTAATTGATTAAACAGCAGGGGATGCAACAAATGTAAAAATATAAATAAGTTAAACACGTGACACCTGTATTGTACAGAACTCAGATGGGAAGCACCAGTTTCACTGTGAAATCTGGTACATGTTTCAGTGCATCTATCGCACACAAATCGGGCTTATCCTGGTAAAACCATTTAATGTACAACCCGAGTGCCGACAAATCATGTAAATGCGACGACTTTCTCACTGTCCCCTGATTGTTTTGACATGGATAAGACCTCAATCGCCGAGCTCTGTCCAACATTACTCCAGGTAACGCTCTCTCCCTCACGCCTAGCGACGCGACAGGTGCTGTGCCAGCTCCTGTCGCGTCTCAGCACTCCGCCGCCTGGCATGTTTTTGTATTGGTAATGAGCAGGCAGTGTTATTCTGACGAAATGCATAATCAAGAAGAGGTGACAGTTTGTTGCGTTCAAAGTTACTTTGGTTCCACCGAAAGTGCATGTGTCAATCAGGCTGCAGTGCACATTAATGACACAGAGGAGCCTGCTGAGATCCTGCTGCTGGATTGGTGTGTGTGTGTGAATCTGATGTGCTCTAATAATAAACGCATGCTCCTTCAATGTAATGGACATTAACTAAATTGTTTTACAGTGTATTATATCCATGATCATTATTCGTTATCTACAATGTGACACTATCAGTGGCAATGTGGTCGCCCACCATTAGTCAAGACTCAGATATGTCACTACTGCTGCATGCACTGCCACTGAAAACTCTTGACTTTTCTTCTCACCAACACTTATCCTGTGAATTATCACTATGCATACTTGATGGATCTGTCCAGATGTGTATCCACATTCACTCAGGGATGTATTCACAATTTCTTACAGGTAATAATTTAGATATTGTTGATGAAAATCAGCATTTTAGCACCGTCATAGTGACCGTGCTAGCATGCACGCATTACTCGTTCATTCAACCTCTTATATTCTGGAGGGTCACAGCGGAGCTAGAATCAGCTAGTTCCCAGCTGTCATTGCGGGCGGACAGTTTATCGCAGGGTGAAGACGGAGAGAAAGACGTTCACGCTCACATGCACCGATGTAGAATTACCAATGAATAATCTAACAAGAACATGTAAACTCTGCACAGAAAGGCTCCAGTCAGCCACTGTGTTCAAACAATGTACTATATATAAATGTGTCCCCACTTCCTTGCGTTGGCCAAGTCACTATTTTCCCGGGGATATGGGCCGGCACCAGCTTGCAACTTTGTCTGCGCAGGATGGTCGATGACTAAACTTCTCAGAAAAATGGACACTTGAGTATACATCAGTAATATATTAACTACCTGAAACTACCAGAGCCTCGTTGCTGTGAGGCGTCAGTGCTAACCACTACATGATTGTGCTGCCCACGGACATCACTATTTTGCTCTTAAATGCATCAAAGTGCAAACTTCACACAACTGCCACTCTGGCTGTAGACTTGATGACTAAGACATTACCAGCCAATGAAGGAAGCTGATAGGATTTGGGACATGTTAGAGCAGTGGCTCTCCAAGTTACTCGTTTGAGAAAAGCTCTTCTTCGAGATAGAGCTAGGAGGCGAGTGAATTTTGTCTGTCACGTTACAAAAACTAGTTCTCCGGCGAACAGAAACGTCGGTTCATATCCGCCGGATGTACAAATTGACATTTAATTGCTTTCGATAACAGCTTAATAAGGCATGGCTGCGGCTCAGGCTGCCCACTAATTACTGAGTGGGTGGTTTCATCCGCAGCTCCTCTTCTCCACCTGTCGTAAAAAAAAATTTGAGCAAAAAAAAAAAAGCGCATCGGAAGTTCACGCATAGGTGTGTGAGTCTGTGCGATAGAGAGGAGAGTTAAAAGCACTTTGTGTAAAAGCAACTTGTTAATGTACATGAAAAAAACGCGAAAAAAGAATCACTACTATGTGCAAGGTTCGATGCTAATTGTAGCACGAAAAAAACCCACTGTGCTCGTGACTCCTCAAAGAAAGACATCTATTAACAGTTCTTACTGAATTGTATAGACTGTATTCAATGCACTGATAGTACAATTCTGTTTGTTTCATCCTACTCGAACAAACCATCAAACCGCTGAAGTGGTGCTCTTTGTTCTGTGCGGCGATGTCTTCGGACGCATCTGTTTCACGAAGGGTTCTGCAAATCAGAGGCAAGACAAAGGCAAGACGGCATCCAGGCGGCATCAACCTTCGCATGACACGATATCCATTTATGTTCCCTCTGAGGTCCAACACAGCAAAAATATTCAAGGGAAAAGTGTGGTGGGGGCAGAGATGTAAGATTGACTGTTAAAATGAGCGAGTAGGTGTGCGAGCAAAGGGAGCGGGAGAGCAGGAGGGTTGTTTGGGAGACAGCGAAGGGGGAGAGCAAAGGGGGTGTTGGTTGTAATGACAGCTATTCAGATGATGTGGCGCTAGGAAGGAGGCGAGGTGTGGAATTATGTTTGACAAGCGCAGGTGCAGAGGAAGCCAAAGGAACAGTGACATGGAGGATGGAGGAGTGAACGACAGAGTGTAAGAAGCAGCGACGGAGGCAAGATCAGCCGGAAACAAAGTAGGAATCAGACCCAGCAGAGAGGGGGGAAAGAACTGACAGTTTGCACCTGCTTTCTCCATCTCCTCTCCTCCTACTCGTTCATTTAAACCCTCCCGTGCCACCTCCCTGGAATCGCCCGTTGTCTCCTCTCCTCTCCTCTCCTCTCCTCTCCTCTCCTCTCCTCTCCTCAGCGAGACCTAACCGTTTCCCCTCTTTCTCCCTCATCTTTGCCTTGTTTGTTCCTTCCGAGCTCGTTTTGTTTGATAGACGAGGTAATTACCAGCAAGTGTATATGGATCCCACCTGAGAGGCGCAGTGCATGTGTGCGCGCTAGAGTGTTTGAACCAATGTAATTATAAGGGATTAGGATGTTTATCACACTGCCATTGTAAATCGCGCACACAAGAGCGCATAAACACTTACGAATGTTCCCAGGGTGATACACGAATTCTCTGAGATGAGGCACAGTCGCTGCTTGGTACAGAAAATTTGTGACTCGCTTGGATGTGGGAGATGTGCTTCTTAGCTTTGTGCACGCTCTAAAAATAAAGACATTAAGAAACGTCTTTCCGACTGTTCCAGTAAAATTAAACAACATCATCCAGAGAGCACAGATTAAATCATGATCAACCTTGAGATAATCCTGTGATCTAATCTTGCATCTGTTATCATAGAAATTAATGAATTATGCGTAGATATCGCAACATTTTTCATGTGCAGCTGCAATTTTATTGAAGATGCATTAACGGGACAATCTGCAGGTTTTCCATATTTATTTGAGTTTCGGCCTGTACAAAAAAAAAATAAATAAATTGCACACGGTCTTCTGTAATTGCGAATGTGGTTCATGAAATTAAACAAAACAAACCAAAAAAAAGCATTTGAGGTTTTTCTCTTCCTAGCAACTACATAACTGGAAATAGAAATGATGTTTTTAGATTTGATCTAGTAGAGACTAGACTGCAAAAATATAGTTTATGTTACGTAATCTACTTTAAGTAAAATCAGTTGATTAAACCAGAATTCATGAAGTTTCAGCAAATGTGACAATGAAAAGTCGATACGCACTGACCATCTTGTGACAATGCAATGTTCTGCTGGAAAATGTTTGGACCTGGTATTCGTTTGTATGTTACTTCTACCACGCACCTAGTCCAGACCGGGTGCCCCCCACCCCATAGATATAATATAGCAGCCATCCCAAGCAGGATGCAGCTTGACACAGATACACACAGGAAGGAACAATTCAGGACACCCTCAGCTGGTCCATGTCCATTCTCTGATGAGTCACAACTGTTTTGGAGGCACCTAATCATTATCAGGCAGGTGGTCATAATGTTACGGCTGATCGGTGGGCGTGTCACGACAAGCTCCAGTTTGGAACTATTTCTGCATAATACATATCTGTTTCTATCTGGCATCAAACAAATAATAGTAATAATACAAATAATAATAGCTGCAATAACTACGGCAAGTAGAACAACAGAGTTTGATGAGAAGTCTCAGTAGAATCCGTCACAGTGAGTCACCCCTTTCACTTCAGTGTAAGCATAAAGTAGCAGGCCTATTGATTAATTCAGTTTAAATCTGTCTGGTTCCCTTCAAGTAGCATCTCAAGCTGTGGGATGGTCCACTTTGCTTCAAGAATCATCTGCCATTGTCATTAATTTTCATTTCAGGCATCCTGAAGCCGATCCATCCATCCATCCATCCATCATGCATCGAGCACGGCACGTTTATTGGCTTAAGGGCAGTATGCAGGCAAGAAGTCTGTGCAACCGGATCTGGGGCCTTAGCTTCGTCTTCCTCGCACGGAGCTGTGAGCATGAATATGTGATCGTACTCACACGTTTGCTTCCTTCACATATCTGTAGCATCATCGCCACCTCCTCACTGAAATTGGTGTCGTCTTATCATGCGCGTATCTGTTACAGTGATCGCAGTGACTGGCTAACGCTAATCTATGGTTATCGCGCCGTTCATTCAGCATGCACCCACACGCAGCACGGCGATCTCAGCCGGGGAGAGATTAGCGGTCACACTGCAAATATTAGCATCTGGGAGCTCACGCAGTGGTTGCTCGCATTAACCACTCCCACGGTCAAAAACAAGCCGCGGGAACTCTCAAACGACTGTGTAATAGCCTTACTTTGCATTTGCAGCTGCAGGCTTTTGCGAGCAAATGCATGCCGTACGACAAATTACAGAACTTTCAGGCTTTCATGCAGACACTGTCTTATCCACTCCCCAAGCACAAGTGCTTCCACAGCTACAGTGCAGGGCCTCTGTAGCTCTAAGTAAAGTGTTGCCAGGTTGCTCTTTGATGGATGAACCGCTGTCCTCACGTAATGAGAACACGCACACACCGCTGTAATCACATCTATGAATACAAGTGAAAATCCATAATATTTTGCTCTCACCACCAGAACAATCAATGTCTAGCTCGCACCTTTGCTCCCTGCATTACAAAAACAGCTCTCTCGCCGCACAGGAACAAGACAACGTGTTTGGGGCCAATAAAATGACAAACAATATTCTCCGGTGAAGTGGGTTAAAATGGGAGAGAAGATAAACTGGGAAAATAACACGAGGGGAAATGGATTACAGAGCGCATAAGGCGGATGGAAAACGTACAGAGGGACGCTTTAATGCCGAGAATACGGCGAGACATCAGCATAAAATCATGACAGAGGGAGTCAGCGGTGAAGATGATAGAGCAACATACCGACAAAGACAACACGGGGAGAGGTGGCACGGAATAAAGATCACACGTGGAAAGATGAAAAGTGAGCAGATAAAAAGAGGCAGCTTTGCAGGGAGGTGTGAGGGTGATGTAAAACCATGGGTTATGTTTTTGATTTTGTTTGTTTGTTCTTACAGTATTCTACATATTAAACAGGGAGATATCTACGACTTTGCAATGTCGCCCAGCATAGTTACACAGTGATATCACAAATCTGATTATGAATAACATAATCATCATGATTAATCTGATTAAAAATTTTTTAACGCAATTAATCCATCCAAAATATATGAAAAACAGCACTAGGTGTTAACCTGGTCTCAAAAAACTACCTAGTTCAAGAATATGTGGGATGCCCTGGAACAACCCTGATCCACAGAGGCCCCTCCCCTCAACCCATAGGACCCAAAGACCCCCACTAACAACAGGACAGGACACCTTCAGAAGGCCCATGTCCATTCTTTGATTACCTATTTTACAGGCACAAGGGAAACCTACACAATATTAGTGGTCATAATGTTTTGCCTGATTGGTGTATACATGTACTTTAGCATGGAAATGTAGCCAGTAGAAGCGTCTTAGTATATGAACTGAAAGCACAATAAATAGCAGTTCTGACGCACTAAGAGAAACTCTCATTTCTAAAGGAAGTGTGTCGTCTCAACACAGTAGAATTCAGTGAGCTCAGCTCTCTTAGCTACGTCACTGTCTGGCAAGTTGTACACCAAACGTTGCCGGCTATCACGAGCACGAGGCTGGAGGTTGGCTGGTGGGTGCCGCAAAGCTCTAAATTTACACTCGTTGGTTAGTCAACGAACACGAAAGGCACTAAAGAGGAAATTCGAATGGATAACTGGCCCGCAGTTCGTGCCTGTACGTGCAGGAGAACACGTGTCTGGTGACTGTGAGCCTGTCTTTGTGTAGGTGCAGCTCTGTCTTCTGGTTCACAACTGAGCAGATCCTTGGGCTATTATGAAACACTGTTGGGGAGACTGTACAAAATGATCAGTGTCTCGACGACGAGCAGCAAACACACCAAGACAATGACAAAGAGGTTTTACAGACACATAAACACTTCCAGGAAATATTGGGAAAACAGCATAATATAGTGTCCCCCTGGATGACAAGGGCTGCTGCCAAAGACACTTTGTCACTCATATCTCCAGTATGGCATAATTCAAGAGCATCTTTTTTTCTCCGAATAGTGTTAAAAGGAAAAAATAGATGTATTACTACAGAATGGGCCATTTTTTTCCTCACATCAGTCACTCTGATTTGTCATATCAGGGGAAGCACATGTGGAACTAATAGCATTAGGGCTGGCTCTTATCCACGTGTAACACCTGCATAAGAAAACATGGACAATAGAAGGAACCCAGAACAGGAACAATGTTTTTTCATTAGAAATTACACATATGCCTTACCCGTCATGAAATCTCAAGATGCTCCTTATGAAACAGTAATTTTACACCTGATTATACCTCTATTGCAGACAGACTGTACGTTTACTGAGCTCGGCTAAAGACTGACCCTGTTCCTGTCTTGACTGTCATGGCGTCCTGTGAGACTTCAGCAAGCTTAACTTATGCAGTTATTTCAAGTTACACCAAGCATCACCAATCTAATAAACATACGTGCGTGCGACATGAATTTGGACGATAGAGACAATAATGCCAACTCCAATGCAAAACAAGTGAGAAGGAATAAGTGAGCATGAAATATCACAAGAGTGTGTCATAAACCAGGCTGTCGGTAGAGGAAAGAGACCAACACGTACATACAAGCAATTAATATTTGCGATCTCTGCAACATTTCACGATATGTACTTTGTAGCGACAGTCCCGTTGTGGTAACATCTTGCATTTTTTGACACTGCCAGTCTGTCTTGGTTCACAAGTTACAACAGACATATGTGAATCTCGGCACAAACACACTAAGCCAACAGTGACAATAAAGACTTGCTGGCAATGAAGGACAAATGTGGATTCACATCGTTGTTTCTGGACCAAAACATTCGCCTTTGAATACGCCGCAGTACATCCAGAGGAACATTAGTTGGGTGACTGTGTGGAAAGAAATAAGTTCATACCAGCAAGTTATCTGTGTTCATCATTCAAAAGGGGAAATTAGAAAAACTACTACTAAGAGGCCATGAGCTAGGAAGAGCTACAAACCTTTGTTTGGAGCTGGTTGTCCTCAAACATGATTATTAAATTAACTGCAATGTATTCACACCAGATGACCAAGTCATTCAAATAATTTCCTTTTCTCTTTTTATGCACCAATTATCTCAGATCAACAGCCAATCAGAGAGTTTCTCTAACTGACAAATTCTCCTGACGCTTCAACGTGACATGCCGACAAAACTGGGTGGTCAAAGGCTGGCTATTGGCTTAGTATGTCGTGGCCTTATCAGTGCAACGTAGAGCAAACATTCAGAGCCTTTTGGCCTTTTGGACCTGGCAGTCATGTGGATGTCACTTAGACATGTAGCACCCACCTAGACCAGACCAGGCACCTCCACCCCATAGCAATGACGCTCCCAGCAGGATGCAGCCACGTTCCCCAGGTCCCAAACTGATCAAGGATCTGAGGAAAACACTGGATCAACAGAGGCCATTTTACCCCCAACCCATAGAACCCAAACACTAACAATAGGACAGGACACCCTCAGAAAGTCCACGTCCGTTCTCTGAAGAAATGCTTTAGAGGCACGAAGGACACATATTAGGAAGGCCTTCATGATTCTTTCTACAAAGTTAGTAAACTTGCATAATTCATTCAATGATTAATTCCATGTACTCGAGCTTGAGAGGTAAACACCACTGTTGTTGTCTGCTGCTGTACCCATAGACTGTTGTTACACCTAAACCACAGCTCGAGCTGCCAGTAGTTCCTCACAGGATGCTTACTGAACCACTGCAGTTTAGCCATAAGCACATGGCTTGGAGCCTGGCGGGATGGATCCTGTTGTGATCTTGTCATCGCGTCTGAAACCAGCTGTCTTAAGAGTCGGTACACATGACTTCCTGCTCGTCTGTCTCATCCCAATGCTAATGATGTTCTGTATCTTCTGGGTAAATAGGCAGCTGCTGGTTAACACGTTTGCTGTATGAAGTCGGTGAAGTGTTTTGTGCAGTGAATGCATTTTGTGATCTCTTTTTCTCATCAGTATGAACATAAAAACCTATTTACGTGGGTGCTACAGAACTAGAACTCAGCTTTTGAGCTCCTAATACTAGAAACAGTTACATTTACATATTCAACACAACTACATTTATTTATTGCACCCATCGTATATAACAGTCACATCAAGAAAAGTAATGACTGGAGTTTATGTTGCTGATTTGGTACTGCGTGTTGCACTGCCATGGCTTAATGAGAAACCTGAGTGGAACAAATAAAAAATGATATAATATAAAATAATATTGTAACACCAGTAGTTTGTCTACTATGCAAAGCTAAAATTTCTGACGTAGGGTTTCTTTTCACCATAGCAGCATTAAGAATAAAGTCTCGCTTAATAAACACTTGTAAATTACTGTGTGAAAAAAGGTTAATTACATTTTAATTTTGCTTTCTGTGTAATTGAGGTAACATTATTTTATGCTGTTGCCATGCAAGTCCCGCAAAGTGTTGTTTTTCTGTTCTTTTTCTTTGTGAGGATTGTCTGTCAGCTTCCTCTACCAAGGGACTTTGCTGTTGTGTAAATGGAGGCCTGGCGACGCTGCAGAGATGGCGAGAGAGCAGGGTTGTGGCTGGGGGTGCAAGGACACACAGACAGAGAAACGTATCTGGCGGTAAGCAAGAGGCAGAAAGCGATATTGTTGCGGAGCCTTGATTTGAGTCAGGTAGTTTGACACGGTACTTTCGGGGGCCTTGGCACGCTGGCACCGAGAGAAAGGGGGGGAACAGATGGAGAAGGAAGTGGAGCAGCAGGAACAAACTGAGGAAATAAGAAACAATGAGAATTAAAAGGGACTGGAGAGAGAATGGCTGGCACAGAGAAGTGGCATGCTATCAGCAGAGCTGCAGGGAGCAGCTTCGTCCACCAGTCTTTTGACTGTCCGTTTTACACAAACGAGCGAAAAGCCTAAAAGACCATTAATGACTGCAGCCTTCAAGTTGGATGCATTTCAAGTGAGTGTTTTTGTTCCTCATTCAGTGAAGTTATTTGCTGTCTCAGAGGTGTTAAGTGTCTAAACCAGTGATACTGCTGTTGCTTTTCTGGTTATTAGTTGAGAAGCTGGCTGGTCTAAAGTTTAACGTTTAGTTTAATGTTCCCCCAAGGACTACACAGTTAGTGGCTGTTTGTTAATAGCTTCATGTTTTTTTTTCTTTAAGTTCCTGGATGCTAACTAGAAAAGAGACAAACTTCTACTTTAATGATCACAATCGATAGGAAACACAAGTTATTTGTAGCGTAACAAGCAAAAACAATAATCTAATCTAGTTTCGCACAGAAAAACAATGTGTTGGCCCGATCTGTGTTTTTCCCCAAACCAGGCATTCAGACTGTCAAGAAGCAGCACCAACAGCTTAGTCAAGATGTTACCTTGTCATGGGCCCGAGTTACTGAGTTGCTGGTCACTTTTCGCAGACATGCCTCTTGTGAGGATCAACATTTGCTATCTCAGCCATGCCAAGAGCCACAGTTGGCGTGCGAGTGTGAAGGAAATGATGACAGTCCTCCAGGAAGAGATTCGCTGTCTCAGGCCAAAAAGGATGGGGGACAAGCTCCGCTCACCTTGCTGGCAGTCCGGCCTTCTGCTCTGCCGCCACAGTCTGGTGCCACAGTCCAGAGCCACAACAGGCTTTTCCCTCCGGCAGAATAACAGAAGATAACCTGGTCTGCTGCAGGGTGTGATGCCAGGGGAGAATTTGGGGTGGGGGATTTAAATCGCTAGTGTGGTATCCATGCATGACTCATATCCACCAGATGGATTTTTTTTTTCCTACTAAAAGAGTCAAAAGAAAAAAAATTTCCTGCAGCGTCTTGTTTCATTACGTTGGAGGTAGGACACACAGCGCTACGAGACATCATAAACTGTGCACCGGTCACTTTTAAGAGACCAAATAAATGATTTACTTGTATTTCTAACAGGCCAAGCTGAAGTGTTTTACAACAAACACGTGTGCCAAGGAGAGCAGCATCAATAAATATATCTTTGGCATGTCTTCTGGCGATCATCACTCTGAGGGCGGTGGAGATTCAGACTCTTTTTGCCCCCGAGGTGACGGGAGCGTGCTGCATCCTACACAGTGTCTGTGCAGCAGAAGGTAATATCCTAGAAAAGGAGGAGGAGGAGGAGGAGGAGGAGGGGGAGGAGGAAAGCTCTAGGCACGATGACAGAGACGACAATCCGGCTGAAGATGATGGATGACGGATGAGAGGGCGCTGTCAGGAAACGGTTTCAGAGCAATAGGCTGCCGCACACGTGTCCACTCCTGCAGAAGTGCCTGCATGTGTGAGTGAGCACAACCGCGTCTGGAGGCTGAAGCGCTCCGGGCGTCGCTTCCGCTCAATCATCGTAGCTATAGATTAAGACTCTGTGATCAGTGCCATCGACAAATCTTGACACGCAACACCTTGATAGCCCGCTGATCATATAAACACGCTATCAGGAAACTGTTTAACACAGTTCTGCCCGCAGCTCCCCGGAGTTTATATTTGACCCTGTTACATATATTAATTCCTTACCCACACACATCACGTATAGCATAAACAAGGGATTACCAAGGTAATGGGAACATTAATTACATAATAAACGGCAAGGGCGCACTCTGGTTTCAGTTCGGCTCCATTTATCCTCGGATTGCTGTCATACAAAGCCTCATCTGTGTAGTGGAATAATCAATGTCCTCCCTTGAAGAAGAAAAGCCTGCACTTCTTTGAAGAGGGAAGCTTTAGACTGTGGAGAACAGTGGAGAACACCCCATTAAAATTTAACAATGTTGTGCTGTGGCGATTTTAGAGGTTGCAAATAAGTCCAACAAACAAAGTCAACCGGATTAAGCCGTTTCAGTCGAATGGCATTTTGACTGAAATACAGCAGTGGAATGCAGCTCTTTTTTTCCTTATTGTCTGTGTGAGAAGATGTTTGTGAGAGAAAAGTTTTCATTAGAATTTATCTGTTTCCAGTCGATTCCGATATGTATTCTACCTCTGTCCTCAGCCATCTGTCGATAGCTTTTTGTGCTTGTGACTGGCGTTATCCAAAACATCTGTAAATCTGATGTTGATTTTACTAAAATATTCCATATAGAATTCCTGGACCATAAAAATAAAACCCTCAAAATTATATCCATCTCTTCATGTACTCCCCATAAAGTCTTCTTAAAAAGACAGAATGATATGTTTCAGGTACTCTACACTTCAGCCTTGTTCTCTCACTTATGTTTCCTTTTCCTTTTAAGCCTTCAGCCTCTATATAATTTCAAGAATCCGTATTTTTCATACATTTAATGCACAGCGTGAAAAACTGGGCCATGATCCGTAAGAAGTGACGCCAGCAAAGACGTGGTAGGACTAGATAAACAAGAACTAGTTCAAAGTTAAGTGCGCACTGATTAAAGTGAACTAGATCGAGTTCATAGTTCACATTTTTATTTTTTTTTAAAGTTCATAGACTCCAAAATGAATAGTTCACTTTCTTTTTTGTTGTTGTTGTTGTTTTTCCAACTCGATGTGTTGCTTCAGATTCGGCGATGGTGTGGTCCAGACTTGTTTTTCCAGATCCAGTGGTCACAATTTGCAGAAAAAGGTGACATTTTTTCAAATAACTCCTTCCAATGCCTGTCCTTAGACTTTTTTTTTTTTTCCTGAACGTTGTTATTTCCCTCCAGATTGAGCAAAACTCACATCTACACTCACAGTAGGAAAAATTACGTGTCAAGCTCTACGGTATAGTTTATATATAAAATGTTGTGTTCGGTTCACAAAACTATGGACGTGTTCAATGAACGGCGGTCACTGAACCGACTATACCTTTTTATATTCGCATATTTCTTTTAACGGCTGATTTATAGATTTACAAAATAACACCAAAGAGAAGGACTGACAACACGGCCGCTCGCCCACTCATCCTGATCCTATTCTTTGAACGTCTGTCCCTCCAAACTTCGACAAGCCAACAATTTCGCCCTTTTTTCTTTTTCACCTGTGTAGTGGGTTGTCAAGTTGTTTTGTGCACTCTGCCGCAAACATAACATTCACAATGGCCACTGTGCGAAACCATACAGTGTGTTCTGCCGTCTCAAGATTATGTATTGTGAAGTGTGGGACTGCGCGTGTGTCTTTTGATTTTGTGCGTGTGTACTCTGGCCAGCAAAGGCACTCGCGTAAACAGGATGTCTGACTGGCCTTCAAAAGCAAACGCTTTTGGCTGAAGAATAGAAACCCCTCTATGTCTTACTGTGTCTGTCTGTCTCCCGCTTTCTTTGTCTGTCCTTTCCTCTCTTCTCCTCTTTTGCCTTTACTGACTAATTTCTCCTGCTCAGTAACAGCTTAACTGCTCTGCTTTGTCTAAGCTACTTCATGCTTCACTTAGCGGGTACGCCGTCGATAATTCAGCTCTGTGCAATTAGCACACATAAATAATTCAAGGGAATAATACTATATAGCTTATGTTCATTATTTTTTATACGATGATATGTTTTGGATTAATGATTTTTGTTTTCCACACTGGTGGCAATATCCATCGTAACAATATGCTCGTAGTTTTTTCTTAAAACAGTAATGAGAAGTGAGTTTGTTTTCACCTGCAGTCGCGCCGCAGCAGGTACTTCTATTTAATGGCACTGCAGTACAGATACGTGCCACCGAGAGCATGTACGCATGTTCCACAAAGTATGTAAATAGCAAGGCTGCACCAACACGGAGACAACTCTGCTTTCTGTATTTCTTTGCATCATATTCATCTTTATCTCGTTTCATTTTCTCTCCCTTTCTTCTTCTTAAACGCTCACTGTCAGTCCAAAGCTTTTCTCCCTCTTTTATCCCGTAACCAAATTAAAATCCATCGGGGCTAAGTGTGCCATTGCAGAAGCAGTCGCTCCTGCTGACTCAATCACGGGGAAGCGTGATCATCCTCCTGTCTTTAGTTGCGACGAATTCAAGCCCAAACTTTCATCCAGTCTTTTGCTCTATTAGCTCCATTATAACACGCCGGGTTCTTTGTCAGCTTGCTAAATGTGCGCCTCACTAACTGGGTGATGTCTTTGTTCGTCTGCCATTTTGAGCAGCGGAGGAAGTGTGTTCAGAGCTACATGTGTTAAAAAAAAAAATCTTTCTGCTGCTGCTGCTGCTGAAAACAGGGTCTGAAAGTGAGATATTAGTTATTATTCTTTAAATACACATTAACATGAATCCGACTTTTTTTTGTAAAAGGAAGTGTTCATGTTTAAAGCAGTTGCACAGCCTCCCCACTGTTGCACATGTTTGAAATAAAATAAATAAATAAAATAAAATAAAAAATTAAATTATTTAAATAGTGTAAAATTGAATGGAAAATGATAATAAGAATGCATATTTATAAGCAGCACTAGTTTAATATAGAACACATATAGTAGGTAGGGGGTCTCTACTTAATCTCTCCATCAGTTTGGGGGTCCCCTGGCTTAAAGTTCTGTGACAGGTTGCTATTTCCACCGCTCACACTCAATATCTGATCATTTTCGGCGCTGCTAAGATTGCGATGGCCCTGGGCCCCCACACTGAGCTTCAAAGACACCTCGTCCATCTTTATCGGGCATAAGTCAGGAAGGGTCCGAGAAGCCTCCTGTTATTGCACTAAGCGGCACTGCACACACTGGGCGACTGGGGGTCATTTAGAAGTTTCACGTATTCTTTTGAAAAATTTGAGATGACGCCTACACTCATATTAACGTGCAGGATTTAATGTTGTGTATTTAACTCAAAGTCAGTGGTCCCCTGTCCATGTTTACCATGTTTCCAAGCTTGAGTCGTGAGCATTATATGACCAGACATGTTGATACAGAACCGTCAAAGAATCAGCTGGGAATAAGCATCATGCACAGCGGCTAAACGGAGCAAACAACAGCAAAAACGTTGTGACCAACCTGCACAAGTACCAGAATGCGTGTCAATGCACAAGGCTAACAACCCTAACAATAACGTTCCTCCTCAAAGTGTCTGTGAAAAAAAACACATGAATCCCAAGGAAATTGCACAAATGACCATCAAGCTGCATTAGAGTGATTTACTGTCCCCGCGGTTGCTCGGCTTAGCCAAAAAAAACCCTCAGACATACAAGCTCAGGTCCTTCATCAGAGGCCTGGGAGCTTGAGGGTCCTCTGCAGCGTCTTCTAGGCAGAGACCTTGGATGTTATCCCTGGAATCGTCTGGAGCCACATTTCCAGTTTCCCACTTGGGTTTTATATTTGTCTTTTTTAATCCACTGATATTCCTGTATCATTTTTCACCTTATTTTACATGGCATTTTTCCTGACTGCATAAATGATCCCAACGACGAAGAACAACAATAAAATGTAACAGTATTTTATTCCCATTCTATCACAAATTTAAGTCAACTCTTTTTTTTTTTTTAACTAGTTCAATGTAAATTCTATAATTTAACTGTAAGTGAACCGTATAGCTTGAGGCTCATCAACATGTCAGGTTCTCAAGCGCTGATTCTGTAGAATTAGGAAGGATTTCCAAACTCATGATAAGGGAATCAAACTAATTGCACTTCCCTCTATTCCTCCGATCGTATCTCTTTGTCTCTGTGATGAAAACAGGAGATCCTTCCTCTCGCAGCCCTCGCTCCCTCTCACTGTGCCGGCGTGCTGCAGACTGTGAAGTAAAACATTAAGCTATCTGATTGCTGTCAAGAAGTTTTCCTGTTTCACCGACTCTCCTCCCTACTTTGTCCTTTATCTTCCCCCCTTTGCATTTGTGGACTTGCTTCCATCTCAGCAGGGGTCTTCTATCACCGGAGGATTGATGTGGTTTTCTGTGTCAATGTCTTTTCCGACGTTTCTCTATCGCATCACTGTATCGTGAATGTCCTGTTTAAAGCTGACGTACAGTATATCATAAAGGCTAGTGATGAAACTGTAATGTCACAGAAAGCATATGCCATAATATCTTGTACTCGAGCATCTAAAACATTCGAAGACTTCTTATCTCCTTAAGTGTCAGCTTTTTTTTTTTTAGTAATTGAGGAGGAGCCAGTGACATTTTTGGAATTGCATTACACAGTTTAAATTGATGTCACGGCCCATTACACATGCAGTATTTTCACATTATTCTGCCGTTTCTAAAGTGTCACTGCATTTTCTGTCGCCCTACTGTGTGAAGATGGCTTCAAGGCTGACAAATAAGCAGCTGCTTTATGGAAAATCTTGGGTTTTGTCATAATGAGTTGTCAGGTTAAAGCAGGAAATTAGGAAACGTGAACTTGCACTGTGGTAAGCTGGTTAATTTCTATGCATCAAAGGGGCAGTCCAGTGATACTGCAGGCTGGCTGTGCACTGCGGAGCGATTTTGATGCTCAGCGTGGCGGCTCCTGCCGTCAGAATCTTGCTTAAATCCTTGGACCAGACTGTAAACATGTTTATTTCTGCTGTAAAATTGAGCATTTCCACATGGGTTTTGGGGGATTTTTGGGATTTTTGACACTTTGCAACTCATAGCCTCCAGCAAATAAATGCATATACCCTGATTTCTTTTATTTCACTATATTTTAAATCACCATGGCATTAATATCCCTCCTATTATCCTTGAGTCAATTTGACCCCAATCAATGTTCATCATTCAAAAAATAACAGTAGAGGGAAGGTCAACTCACTTGTAGGTTATTTATGGGGTTATTTATGTAGTCAACAAATAAACAAAGTGCCTGACACAAAAACTTGGTCAACAAGTTTTTGTAGATCATTTTCTTGAGGGTAAAATTTGTTAGTAATATTTGAGGAGGGATATATACCCATATATGGCATTTTTTTAAGGTTTTCTCACAACAGAGATCGCTTCTGAGACAAATTACATGGATGACAAATGATAACATCTATCTGAAGATTTTACATGTAACTCTCTTGGGGTCTATACCTTTATTCTCTCAAAGTGATCCCACACATTAAATTTCCTTAATGACATATGTTTGGTCAACTAATAGGGGCAAATACAAATACGCATGTAATGCCTGCAGAACCGCTTCTTCTCTTCTTCACACAACATTGGGCAAGACCACTTAACCCTCCCAGTGTGTACCCCATTGGTGTATGATTGTGAATGAGTGATGTTTGGTGGTGGTTGGAGAAGCCGTTGGCTTGGAATGGCAGCAAAGTTTCCGCCAGTCTGCCACAGGGCAGCTGTGACTACTGGGGTAGTTTACCATCACCAGTGATAAAGCACTATATAAAACCAATGCATTATTATTGTTATTATTGTTAAACCTAGCAAGAATTCAAGTTTTTGGCATCCTTTCCATATGAAAACAACCACATCATTCTTAAATGAAAGGAAACATACTAACTATAGCTAAATTCAAGGAACATAACCTGTCAGATGTTGTTAATTATGGATGTGATTATCTATGTGTGTCAACCCATCCTGTCTTGTGCTTGTTGGGGAGGCTTCCATGAACGTGACCAAGAATGCAGAGGGTAGGAACAAAGAATGAACGCAGTCTTCAGGCCCTCATTTCTTTTTTCACAACACTCCTCCTTTGTCCCCAAAACCCCACAAGTCATTAGTCATTATGGAAACTACGTAATGTGCAGGATGTGCAACCTGTGTTTGATTATGTAATAGCAGGTTTTGTGGAGCTCATGGTGGAGGGTGTATGCAGCGGTCTTGAAAGAATGATATTTATACAGCTTCACTTAAGATTTTTTATTTTCTTTGAAGCAAAATAACACCAAACAAATCACTTAGCGTTTGGTTTGCTTGATGTGTGCACTGATTAAGTGTTGGTGCGTGTGATGTGTCTGTGTGATGGATTCTCAGGTGTTCAGAGATAAAGAGTCTTCTCAGGGTCAGCCAAATGAAGAAAAGTTGTTTGGATGGTGCTTTACAGAGCAGATGGACTATGATCCAAAACATACTGTGAGAGCAACCCTTGAGTTTTTGAAGGTGACTATGTTCCATGTGGAGAGGAAAGCGAAAAGGAGGTAGTGACTGTGAGCTAATACTGTTACTTCTATTACGGCCACTACTGGGGGCACTACTACGACTGTTACTACTTCTACCACCAGAGGAACTAATACCACTACTACAAGCACTACAGTCACAATGACCAGCACTACTACAATCACAACTAATACATTCACAATGCACTACTACAATCACAACTACTAGTGCTATAACATGCACAATTACCAGTGTTACTACAGTACAACTACCACAGCTTTGACCAGCAGCACTACTACCAGTATGGTGTGTGTGTGTGTGTTCTCGCACAGCTGTCTTTCAGAGGACCAGTTTGTGTTTTACACCATTAGATTGAGGACTGTGGAAAAAGTGAGGACATTTTGGCGGGTCCTCATCTTTACGAGGCTGTTTGAGGGTTAAAACTCAGTTATAGGGTAAAGGTAACAGTTACGTTATGGTTGGGGTTAGGGTTAGGGGCTAGGGAATGCATTATGGCAACCAGGGCAAAAACTGTTCTCCTCCTCCTGCTACTGCCACCACCAACTACAAGTGTGCAGAAGCTCTGGAGCTGATAAGTAGTTTAAAGGAATTCGGGTTTAATTTTGTTAATTGTGAATGAAAACAGGTTGTGCAATCCCTGCTTTGAAACCATATTGATCTATTGCTTATGCGCCTGTAAGTGATTGGCAGTGCGAATCAATTGTGGTCTTGAGTCAGTGAAGGAATAAGGTCCAGGGAGATCTGTGAGAGTGCCACAAATCCTAGGAATCCTGGAAGCAGTTTTTACATTTCTCCTTTGAACTTACATTTCTAAATGTGTTGATTGGTCATTGTATCAGAAAGTATGGCTGTATTCATCGCTTCTGTGCTAAATCTTTCACTTCACATTTTCTAGGTAATATGTGTAAAATGAACATGAGATGCTTTCACGGTGTGTGAGGCTACCCTCCAAACACAATGTTGGTCCGGTGGTCATTTACTGTACGTTACAGCTGCGTTATGGGGGAGCAGCTGGTCACTGACCCTTCACCTCACCCAGGCGGTAAAAACTAATTTCACCTTTTGGCGATCAAAGTGTTGACATGACACATAATGCTATAAGAGACTGACAACTGAATATCCTGTGAACATTGCTTTTAAAGAACATCGAGGCAATTACCGTAAACATTGTAAAACTCAGGCATTGTAAAGAAAATCAGCTTTTTAAAGGCATTTATGATACGTTTTGGGGCGTACTCTCCGCCATATGTATTTTATATGTTACTCCCTATGCCATTGGATGCGTTAATTGCTTTGGCCGCTATTGAAGAAGAGGCAGTTTGGGAGAAAATATATCAGAAAGGGCGATTTTTCTATCAAATAAATAACCAAATGGTCCATGTGTTTGAGCCACTGACAAGAAGGAGCATGAAGGAGGACCAAGATGACAACACTTCATGGTGTACATGCTCAAAAGTTTAAGACCATAGCGTGTCAAAAAATGACTGTAATGAGTAGCAGTTAAATTGTTGTTTTCAATAAAATGCCTCTTTAACTTTATAAAACTCATGTGAACATCCAGGGGCAATGAAAAACATTTCTCCTTTAACGGTTAATCTTTTGTAATCTGCTCCTCTGTCATTTTCAATGCATATGTAGCCACTCAGTGCATCCGCAAGTTGAGCCAACCACTCCAGTGACGTCACGTCCGCGAACACAACGGCAATGGCGGCGCCCTGTGTTGTAACAGTGAAACTTAAACAGCAGGATTTTGAAATTCTTTTTGACATCTGTGTTAAAACTAAAATAATCTGTTTCGTATGAGAGACCTTTAAATTAACCAAGTACGTTTAATGTTGCATGTCCTCTTTAAGATGCAGGTATTACATGTTTTACAGATATCAAATGAAGTCCTGAATGATTGCAATCCAAAATTTAGAGCAGGGATTCGGATTTAAAAGCGTGAAAAGCGGAGCAGTTTCACATCGCCTAAATTGCAAACTAACCTAAAGGTATGAAGGGAAGTCATTAGATCAGTCATGGAGAAATTCTAAAAATATCTTCTGACTCCCCAGACTGCGTTATTAGATCTCTCTTCCCTCAAAACACGGCAACCTTGTAAGGAAAGCTGCCACGTTTGGAACACTAAGTTTTAAGCGGCTCTGTGTTCTTCTTGGTCAGCACAAAGGGGTTTGCTACTTTGCTCAGATTATACAGGGAGTCCCCAGACACCCAACACTGCTCACATATTATGCATTATGCAGGGTTCTCTCTGCCTCTGGCTCCCCCTCTCCCTCTCTATGTTGGTCTGTATGTGTGTGTCCACATGCAGCTCGCAGGTTCAGACGGTCATTCACTAGTGTACACACACACATACTCCAGCCGTATACTGGTAGTTGCCTTTAGAAAATCACTCATATATTCACTTTGAAGACCTATCATTCATTATTATTTGTCATATTACATTTGCAGCATGGGCCTGATTTTTTATAATACGTGAGAAAGAGATAAATGTGTTTACTTATGCATTACTTAGGGCATAATAAACACAAAATACTCTCCTCCAAAATATCCTGCAGAAAAAAAAAACTGTTGAAAGACTTTTATAAATAATTAAAATAAATAAATATATTATTAGAATAATGAGCAACTGCATGAGTAATTTATGCATTTTTTTTTAACCTTTTGTACAGTATATCTCTGCAGAGACTAGCAAGTGGGTAACTGTGTCGTATTTACCCCACAGCAACGTGGAACTCATTTAGGTCTGGGTATTTTTTCCTTAATGTTTGTTTGTTTGTGCCATCAGGTCCAGTTAATTAGAGTGAACCCGGTGGCAAGGCTAAGTTCTTTTAAACTGACCATTGAAAGAAAACATTTACCACCACAGCCCCATTAGAATTTAGGTACAAGCTGTTTTTTTTTTTTTTGTTTCATTTTTTAATTTTCCTTTGACTGATGACCCAGCCTGCCCTCGTGCTGCCACACGTACTCAACACGCATGCACGTACAAAATTAGCGGAGGCGATTCATCACCACCACCTTCGTTCAAGTTCATTTTCATAAATCTGAGCATGCTGGTCCAAAACAGACAACAATGCCTGTGAGTTCTTTGTTTAATGAGCATATCCTTTCCCTCTCCCTTACGCGCCGGCACAAGCGGGGGGTGGTTTTTAAATGCACCTGCTTTGTAGTTTGAAGTCGCTGCTTTTTACTTCCTGCAGTCTCATCCAATTTTTCTTTGACATCACAAGATAAATATGAGGCTAAAAAGCAGTGAGATACAGAGAAGGAGAGATAAATAGAGAGGCAGGAAGTGAGGGGAAAGGTTTTCGTGTGTCTGGTTTTAGTGTAAGTGCCGGATTTGTGAGACACATTCGCCTGAGCTCACCCCATATTTCAGTTCCCATAGTGCCTAATGCGCCACCTCCTCTCTTTTGTGCTAATCCTACATTTTTATTTTTTTTTGCTGCATCATGTCTCAGTATGAGCATCTTTTTTTTTCGCTTTTTCCTCAAAGTCTCATTGACTCAAGAGTTTCCTCAAGAACAAAGATGAACCGAAGCATACGGCACAACGTCGCCTTTAAAACAGCGTAATGCCAGTGTGATGACTGAGCATGCACAGCCTCTAATGGCCCTGGATGACTAGTGTTTATTGATTATTGATTATGTGACAGAAGATGGAAGGGGCTGGCTGAGTTCTGAGGTGGAAGGAGATATGCCGTCTGCTCGGAATTAGCAGAATGAAGCAAAGTTGATGGGACAGTGCTGATCCCAAATACGCAAAGCAGCACAGGAGTTTGTTTTGGGTTTGTTTTTTGTTCTTTTTTTTTTTTTTTTCAGGCAAAAAAAATCTTTCATTTGCTGAAGACAAACACAAAGGCAGAAGACAGAAGGACCCACAAACAAACAACAGAAGACAGAAGTAGTCTCGCAAACATCACAAAGGAGGAAAGCCACTTTTTGGTGATGCCCATATGTTCCAGACATCAGGAAAACTTTCGTCTGAAAAGAGGCCAATTTAGACGCAGCTACCCTCAAATTAAAGCAGAAATTCTGCACGGTAAACGCACATTCATCACATATTTGTACCTACAGAATGTTTGGCTAAATATACTGATGAGGCATAACGTTATGACCACCTCCCTAATATTGCGTAGTTCTCCCTTGTGCCTCCAAAACAGTTGTGACTCATCAGAGGATGGACATGGACCTTCTGAGGGGGTCCTGTGGTGTCTGGTAACAGGAGTTTGTTGGTGGGGGGCCTTTGGGTCCTGTGTATCAGAATGTGGAAGCCAGGACAACAACTTGTGCTGCATCATGGTCTGAAAATATCCACGAGAATCCCTGGTCCAAAGGTTTCCCAGCAGAACGTTGTGTTGTCAGTAGATGGTCAGTGTTATTTCCTTCTCCTGTAAGTGGTTTTAATGTTTTGGCTGCTCGGTGGATGGCCCTAACACATGAATTGTCACGTAGCACAGACTTTTCAAACATGTTCAGTGATATACCGTCCCTGGGCATGCTTCCTAATGTTAGTTAATAATACTGGTATCTGAAGCATTAGCATGTATTATTTGTAGCAAAGGGCCTATACTGTGATGTTTCAGCCATTTTAATAAACAGGGCCCCAAGAGTAATTACTGGTATTCGTCCTTCTCATCAGGATGCAGCCGACCAACGCGACCAACCAGCTTGCGCAACATCTTGAACTCTTAAACAGATCTCTAATTAGTGTAAGGCCTTGCCGTCCATCTGACGGCTCCATCAAAACAGCACTTTAGATGCTTTTTTTCCCCCCCAGAAATCAAAGCCCAACAACAGACAACGCGATCCTATTAAAGTGAGTCCTCAAATAGACTTAAAAAAAGAGTTCTAGCGCTCTCAAAAACTACATCTCTAGGACGATTTCGCTTTGTTCGTGCATGGGATCCCTGCCAGCCTATTTACTGAGGAGTTTTTCAAACTTCGTCTGCTTGTCAGAGAGACGTCTGCCGTGCTTTGTGTGTACACTTGCCGCCGTCGACAGCTCTCAGATAGGAACAAAGCTACATCACTGAGCCTTGATGCAGATACAGTCACTTTCCCTATACAAGAAGAAGTTCAGAAGTGTTTATGTGGGTGTATGTCTGTTCAAAGGCAGTATAGAGCTCTATAAAGACTAAAGGATAACTAAAGCTAGGACCTACATTAATAACATTTTTTTGTCTGTGACAGAAATTCTGATAAAAAATTGTTGAGTGTACACAAGGAAGAAAAAGGCGAGATAAAAGAAATATAAGAAAAGAAAACTACAGGAAAGAAGAAAGGACTGCAAAGGGAAGGAAAATAGAAAAGGATGTACAATGGTGGAAAAAAGTTTTCGGACACCCTTAAAATTTTACACAATCTCAAATATTATCATGAAATGTTTGTGGAAAAAACGTTTTTTTGTGTTTCAAAATGTGTGGCTGCATTAGACAGACACAAACATATACAAAATTATATTTATTTTGTTTGTTGTTTACAAGAAGAACTAACAAAAGTAAATTCTTGACAGCTTCAATGTGTCAGTTCTCAACATCAGAGTTAACAAATAACAGAGAATGTGTTCAAAACTGAAGAAAAAATAAATAAACCATCATGTCATCAAATTAATATTCAGTATTAAAACGCAGTAGAGCTCTAATCCTGGCTGGCATGTTCCCCACCAGCCTTTCACCTTGTTGGGGGCTAATCTTGTCCCATTCTTCTTCAATTACTCCTTTTAATTCTTCTAAATTCTCTGGTTTGCGCTTTGAAACAGACCTTTTTATAATCCACCACAGATTTTCAATGGGGCTTGTGTCCGGGGATTGAGCTGGCCCCTCTAAGTCCTGGATGCTGTGCTCCTGCAGCCAAGCTCTACTGGCCCTGGGATGTGTGGCAAGGAGCATTATCTTGTTGAAACACTTCCGACCTCGACGGAACAGTGCAGAAGGGAGCGTGTGGGTTTGGACAATGGCACAATATTTGGCAGAGTTCAATGTGCCATCACAGACAGTGAGATGACCAACACCAGCAGCACAATGCTTCGCCCGGCCTCCCACATCGGCCCACGCCTCACATTAGAGGGAGGAAGATAAGGCTGACGAGGACTATTATACTTTAGTGTGACATATAGATGCTGAGACAGATACACTTCATATCAGAAGGACAACAGGGATAGTGCAGTAGTCGTATTGCAGAGGTGTAGTTTAAAGAACACCTGAAGCCTCAAACAACTATCGATCAACACATGGCAGCCACCAGCGCGGCATATTCTTTACTTTGTCTTGCATCTGATGGGACCCTGTGTTGGGACTGTGCACCACGAACGACAACAGCGCTGCCAGAACCGTTCTAGCACTCTCTCTGTATCTTTTATTTCCCCAGGTGTTCACAGTAAGACTCATTAGAAATAAGAGGACGAATGACACGGGCATAGCTGAGTGCACCGAGAGAAACACTGATTACTGGAGCAAAAAGCATCAAACAGCAGAACTGAGGGGGGACTTATTTTGAGCAATTATGTGAAGAAAGAAATAAAAACACAATTTTATGCCCCTCGTTTTAGAAATGTCCTGCATGCTTTGACCCAATTAGGCCTTGATTTGGTACTGGGGATGCTGTGGTATTGTGCTAAAATGATCACATGTAAATTCCTGCAACAGATTTATTCATAATTATGCCAGCATTGCAGATGAATTTTCAAACTGACACGGTCTCTTTTTTTTTTTTTTTGTGCCTTATAACCATGCAGACCTTTCGCAGGCTGCTTACTGCTTATAAGGATCTATCCTAATTTGTCTTGATCTCAAAATCCTACAGAGAATGACATCTTGCGTGGCAGCGAAATGGATTAAAGTCAGACAACAGCCGAATTTCGGCTTGAATTTTTAACACCAATCCTCTGCTCGAACAGGGGCGGCAGGGAGGTTGTATAGAGAGTATTAAAACGCCTAAGGTGACTTATCAGCCCACTCTTGCAGAATAAACCACTTCGCCAATCGATTCAGCAGCTTAAACACTCACAGTGCTCGTTGCGCTGACTGACGGATGTTTCCACTGTTTGGAGGAACCACTGACCAATAGGAACTTTGTGGGTGGGGTTAAGAAGGTGAAATGGGAACATTAGTGCAGAATGACACCGGAAAACTGAGGAGTGTGAAAAATGGTAATCTACTCCTTTACCAGTGTGAAGAGACAATATCCACTTCTGTGGCATAAAGCGGAAGCTTCAGAGGTTTTACCTTAATCCCTGAATAATTTGTTTTAAAACCAATCTGCTACTTTAATTTCATTAAATAATCTTCTTCAACCAAAAACACAGGCGCAAAAATAAAAAAGACTCCATTAAACAGTGCATTGTGCATGTAAGCTAGCATGTCCAGAGAGCAGTTTTCCTCTTCTTTATGTTTTGGAAATCACAGGATTACTAAATACATTAGTTAGTCCCCAGTATTAAAAGCCTTTACACTAAAAAGGTTAGTTAGATTTTTTTTTTCGTCTGAAACATGCAGCTTCATTCACTACTTGCAAAATATAACTCTCAAAGAGAGAAACCCTCATGAGTCTGCTAGAAATATAAGTAAGTGTTTAAAACCAGCTCACTGAGTGCTGCAGCTCTTAAAATTAGCCTCGGGCAGCAATTTTATTTTGGTAAAATCGTCTGACTAGAAATGAGAAAGTTGCTTTTGCCTACTTTTAGTAATTGCGTAGCAACACCGGCTCTTGTGGCGTGGCTCATGAAATATTCAGTCGAATTATCTATTACAAACAAATTGACTTTACAAGTTGCGACAAAACCCAACTTCAGCCACTTCATGAAGAACGGCCGCCACCCACATGCCACTTGAATGTGGTATGACGCTCTTTATGACATCTGACCAGGGAAATCAGTCTCAAAATGGTCGCAAATGCGTGTGCCATGATCCACAAGTAAAACATGACATTTCACAAGTACATGCAACGGTTTGTGTATTTGGCCGGTCACAAATGGGTGCCGAGATGTGTGAAATAATTTCACAAATGCACAAGAAGCAGTCTATGAATACTACTATTTTATGCTGGCTTTTTATTGCAAATTCACAAATTTGACCGTTCAACTTCACAGAGCTCATAATTCTTCCAGTTAAAAGGCCTCCTGTGCTTACAAATGTCTACGAGTTTTAGGACTGCTGGCAGAAAATACTATACATTTACATCTTTACTAATATAACTTGTCAGTTCTTGTTAGTCCCAGCACTGAACTCCTCAGAGAACCGGGTAAATATGAAAAAATGCTTCAAATAAGCTGCAGATTTTTCCGCACACAAATCGTTGTACACATCTGTGAGTCCCATGTTTCCCTTGTGTATAATGGAACTCCATGAGGGTTCGCCAGCAAATAGTGTTTCCCAAAGCTGCTCATCTTCACTGCACATACCTATAATCATTATAACCACTTAAATGATTCGGCTTATTAAGTGGTTATCTACGCTTTTTTTTCTAATCGTGATTGCAGAAGTGATGTTGCTGTTAGTCCAGCTGTCATATGTTGTGGAAAATCCCTGGGGTGATTATTAGAAGCAGATTGTGAGAGAGTTCACAACACGGTAAGTGCTGTTTCGTGTCACTCATGGGCAGCATGTGCAGAGATGAAGGCTATGCGTGTGATTCTAAGCCTGTATGTGAATGTTTGTCTTTACGTGCGCGTCGGCCCATCGTGTGTGCCTTTTGTGTGAGCACTTCTACGCATATTCTCATATGTGGGATTGTGGCAGTGCAATTCAGATGACTAATTAGCCAGCTGGTTCCTCGGATCCCTTGGCCAATTCACCAATGATGATTGACATTTAACATCATTCTGACTGCATGATTGGTCACTTCACAGCTTGGTGATTGGCCATTGTTTACATAAGACCAATGACGACGGGCATTTCTGCACCAACACACAAACACAAGCACTCATTTGCGACTGTAGACAAATGGATTCAAATGGATTTAGTGCTGTTGTAGCCCCAAATCAAGGGCTTTCATTTCATTTACTTGGATCTCCATTAGCTTTGGCTAAAGCCATCGCTATTGCTTATCAGCAGTTTAATTTTTTTTTTAAAAATCACACTTGCTACAAGATTAAAATGTTTTGCTATTAGTGACTATTTGGGTGATTGAATTTTCAAACCATTCAGTGCTAATGGCGCCAGTGACATTTAGCATTTCTTTTCAAAAATGGAGCCGAAAAACTCATTCAGTTCAGCATCATTTATGCAGGTTTTGTGGGTCTATAGTCGTAGTTTCTAGATACAAAGGGCACTGATGTAGCAGCTCAATTTTCATTTAGCCAATGAACTAGAATTAAATCTCTGGGCTTACCTCTAACTTTTTTTGTTTAAGCAAGCAAAAGTATATAACATATAAACTAAACTTTGAAATGTAAGGACAAGGTTTCACTGTTACGGTCTTTACCAAAACGGTTTGGAAATAGTGTAGATGGAGGCAAAACTGACATATGATTTGAACTCGTAATAATGCCATTTATCTTGAGGATAAGAATAGTGCCTCAGTACCTCTTCATACGCCGTCACAAACCAGCTGTGCATTTGGATCGATATTATATGGATTGAGGCTATGGGGTACCTGCAAATGTGACAAGCATTTGAATGGCGTCATATGTAAAGCACTAATAATACATTTCATATAGCTGTAATATAAATAGGTTAGTGCCATGTGGTGTGTGTGTAGGTTTGGGTTCAGCATACCCTGCATTTTCGCCCACATTGTACCATGAATGCATAAAACATTTGATTCAATTCAACAATTTTTTTTCCAAACTGAGAGACAGAGTAGACAGCAGAGGCAGCTCTGAAGCCAAAATTCTATTGGGATTCAATCTTAAGCTAATTCGGGCACACGTGCAGCAACCTTACTGCTTTGTGACATTTGGGAGTCTTCAGATCTTTACCTGGTTAGTGTCAACTTCTCACAACCTGCTGTCCTGGCTGCCCATGTGGTCATAGTGCTGGATGGATGCAGTATATCTAATAATTTCTTATTAGTTAAAGATTTTAAAAGGGGAAATTCCTTGTTCACTTTATCCAATCGAGTGCCTTTTCATACAAAATCTGTGAAACAGAAGAACAAGAATGGGACAAAAGAAAAACAGTTCTTCGTGGCTCAAATAAGTTTCCATCTATTAACTTACTTCTACCTACCACATTTACTCAATTTATTCTGTTTTATAACCATATTTATGGTTTTAAAACTATATTTACCTAACTCAGTGTTTCCCAATCTCTGGAGCCATGGCACATATACAATTTACTGCCTTTTAAAACCATATTTAAGTTCTGAAAATGCTGTATCCATGCTCATATCAAGCTAACGTTAGCTACTATGTTAGCTAAAAGGGCAACATTAACCAATTTACAATCACTTACTCGGCAGAATGGCTCTCGTCAACGACAAGTTTGTTGTTTTGCACTTTTTGCATCCTGCAGTTCGCCGTTTCTCTTCACATGTGCAAAAACAAAGACCTGTCCAGCTCCTGGTGTCACGATGACCGTCTATGAGAGGGAGGGGCGTGTTTCTCCAAAATGTAAGCCAGGTAGGTAGGTAGGTAGAGTGGTAGACAGGACATGACTGACTGACAGTGTCGTCATCTGATCATTACAACACCATTCCTAGCATGCGCTTGCATATCGGATAATATTACAGGCTAGAGGCTTTATTTTATATTTCATGCTCAAGCTGAAAACATGAAATGGACAACAATGAAGTCATTAAAGTCATCGTGTCTCAAATCGAGTCCCGAGTCAATAACCTTCCAAGTCCAACATGAATCACAAGTCATCAAAACAGCGACTCAAAACTCATCGGAGTACTCTTGTACATGGCAAGAAAGACTATTCTCAGGTTCCGGATTCATGAGGACGTTCCTACAATGGATGATTGGTACAAGGAGGTAATAAGCATAGTCCCTCTGGAAAAACTGACTTATACCCTTCATGACAACATGGGAGCCTTCACAAGGGTATGGCAACCAGTTTTAGATGTTATGGACCCCTCCGGACTGAGCTTCAATACTCCTCAATGAGTGATGTGACATGGATGACTGTGGCATAGCTTAATACTTGGATGTCAATCTGGTGGTGTGTTTGTGTTTATGTTTGTGTGTGTCTATACAGTATGTAAGCTGTGTTACTTGGTTTTTTTGTGTATATATATAACAAATGGTTCTGCAGAAATTATATGTAAAGGATAATATGTGGACTGGTTGATCCTCAATAAAAACAAAAAAAACAATGACTCGAGTCCACATCCCTGCCTTCCACATTACTCCCATTTCAGGACTCCATTCATAATCCACAGAGTTTATTAAGTATATTAGCCATTACCAAGTGAAACATGGATTTCTATCGGACAAAATTTAGAAAATGCTGTGATCAAAGTCCATCCATGCGTCCATCCATCAATACTTTCATTTCGTAGTCTGTCTCTCTAATTTAGTAAGGTGGGTGGTCCAGGAATATTAAACACCTGTTGAGGAATGCAGCATATCCGAGGGGCATTTCAATAGATTTTTCTCTGTCACCCTGCAGAGAATCTAAATCTAGTTATATTCATCTACCCCTATCCATATAACATACTCCCCAACTCCCTGTCCATCTCCCATCTGTGCATGAAGATCTAAATCTGTTTACAGACACTCTTCTTTTCCAGGCTTCCCTCTCCCTCCATCCTTCTTCCCCTCATACAATCTGTCCAGGGCTCTGAATTTGTTTACATTCTTCCGTCTGTTCATGTTTTCTCTTCTTTTCTCCCTTCTTTAGTTCGTTGTATGCGAGTGCTCCCAAAACGGAGGGAAAGGCAACGGTCATACTCTTTAAAAACTCTTTCTTTTTTCACTTACACACACGTATATGACTATGAACTCAACGTGCACACACAACACATGCAGACAGAACGGCAGCAGACTGCTTGTGGACAAGCGGCTGAATCTTCCTGACAGGCCCGTCTCGGAGGGAAATAAAAGACAGGGCGGGAGCCGAGGATGGATGGAATGAGGGGGAAGGGGAAGGGAGTAGACATGATAGAGTGAAAGACGGCAGAATATAGAGGGGCAGTGAGAGTGACAGGCAGAGGGGGAGGCGAAGAGAGGAGAAAGAAAGACAGCGACACATGAGGGGAAGAGAGTCGCTGTTGGCAGACAGCAGCTGGAGGGATGATCAACTCAGCTGACACATCAGTTCATTTCACCACAGAGCGGCGGGACAGATGGAGGGAGGGTGGGACAGAGCGAGAAAGAAAAGGACGTGTGGTTAAGAAACAGACAAGGAGAAGTGTTGAGGGCAACACAGGGGGACAGCAAGGTGGAAAGGAAGACGGACGAAGACACGTGATGGAGACTCATCAGGTGACAGGACCAAAGACGCGACAGAAAGACGCTTTAGAGAAAGACGCGTGGAAGAGAAGGTCAAAGGGAAAGGCAGGAAGAGGGAGGGAGAAGACAGAGGAACACGGAAAGAAAATAGTTTGAGACAGTGTGTGGCATGAGGGATAATCAATTTCACAGATTCGGCTCCTCTTGTGTCCTTTGTATTGCTTTCCTGCCTCTTTATTCATGGGCCTCTTCCCCTGCTTTGTCCAAGATTACCTGATTCCAGAGCCTGTTACCTACGCCATGACTATTGGGTTACATTAAGGCTCAATGGAAACCAGCAGCAGTGGAAGATGGTATGATATGAGATGTCAATCTGTAGAACTCTGAATTCAGACACTTGTGGCTGTGACTTGTGGCATCATGGATATAATGAAATATAAAGACCATTTCAAAGAAGCATGTGATGCCTTTAATGTGTTCACTGGAGCCTGGTAACGTTTTGGTAATTTGGATCAAGTGGTTGTCAGTGATCCCATGCATACATCCAAGTTACCCAGAGCTTTGTTCGTGAATACTTTCAGTCCTAGGTTTGAGTTCCACTAAAGATCTTCAATAGAATTTATAGAAAGGAGCAGAAACACTGAACCCAAAGGCTGTTAGTGAGCTGGAAGCTGGATACAGAGGTTTCAGAAGTTTTACCAGTGGTCATAAAGGTCAAAGAATGAAGATGAAATAATAACTTTAGGGATTAATTAATACTTTTGCTAATGTTTCTTTTTGGAGATGTCTGACAGATCATTAATACAAGTAGTAAACTCAACATAATGTTCTCAGAAATGACTAAAACGTGTACCATAAAACTTCCTTTAACTGCATTTCTTATTCACATCACTCGATTGCCCGTTGTTGAGTATATAAAACAGAATATGTAAATGGATTCTCATTGTTGTTCACAGTGCGCTATAGATGACAATGTCCCGCAATTATATGCTATGAGGACAGTCATGTAGTCTTGTGTCTGCCAGATCTGCCAGTGCTAATATAAAAGATTGAAAAGAAGATCCAAGTTGCGATATTAAAAATGGAATATCACATTCAGGGCTAAAATGACTGCAGTTATATATTTCCTAAGCTGACGTAAAGAGACATTTTTAAATACGGCGACAAGCAGCCGAGTGGGTGATTCACCACAGCACGTCCTCCATAGTGACTACACCATGGGTCTATATCAATTAATTAAGTGCCACACAACAACTGGGAATGTGTGCCCACAAAATTTGTCCCGGGGGCCCAACCAAGTCAAGCATAGCCAAGACCTGAGAGCAAACATCACTTAACACCATTACGTTTGCTGTCAAAACACCCCCTCTTTCTCTGTTTCAACATACAGAAATGTCAAGAGCACGATACACAACACATAAACTTGCCTCTCGGGATGGTAACATGTTTAGTTAATGCGTTGTTGTGGTAAATGTGTTTCTGTGCACCTCTGCGCATTGCAAGAGGCGTAACGTGATATTAGCGGCGATGATGCCCAGGCAGATCTTCAGGTCTGTCTCAGACGTGAGCTGAATTGATTGCTGCAGTGACTGCTTAAATGGTCCCACACTGTACAATATTAAATTTTAATGTACCTCATCCATTCTATAAAACCCTGGTCTTAGCCATGTTCCTAGCAGGCTGTTTCAGTGTCTTTGGCCTTAGTCCTGAATGCTAATGAACTGCAGTCTCTGCAGCTTTCTAGAGAAGAGTTGTGCCTTTTGTGCCACATATTCCTGTGAAAACAAGGCAGGGGAACAGTTATGGCTGGAAACCAAAACACAGGAATTCAAAGTTACAGGATGGGATATGGATGCAAGTTTTGCAGGGTTGCAAGCCTCAACTGCTCATCCAGACCACAGACTGTATATAAATATGGACAGCATGTCGCCACTTCCCTGCATTGGCCAAACTGACGGTACTTTCCAGGGGATTTGGGCAGTTCCACATTCAATTACATCAGTTTGAAGCCAGTCAGTTACAAAGAAATGCTGGATTATATACTGTGTACTCTATGTACTCTTGGTCCCATGGGACGGCTTTACTGAGCGAATGGGGTGGCAACTGATAGTCGTCAATGTGTCACATCCTGTTTCTATAGTGTCAAACAACTAAAATTAAAAGTATCTTACCCATCAAAAATTACCTTTCTGCCCAAGCCAGTCACTAGGGGGAGCTCTAATTGCTTTGGCTGCACTTTTGAGGAGCTGTTGCAGTGTCCATCTTTACACTGTCGATGGCAGAGATTCCCAACCACAGTGCGGCACATTAGTGTGGCGTGAGAGATCATCTGGAACAATTAAGTGATAAACTTCACTTAAGTGGTTGGAAAATTTACTGCAAATAATTGGCCTTGGTTCATCAATACCAGCGACATATAGTGACAGGCAGAACAATTAAACACTCTTCCACTAGATGACAGAAGGTAGATAATTAACCTGTCTATCTATTGAAACATTCAAACAACAGAATAAGTCATGATGCTTTGCGTGAGACAACGGCGATAACAATGGATAAATACTGGAAAAGAAAAAGTAGCCAATCCGAACTGGGCCCTGAAGGAAAGGTATGAGTTCAAGATAACACAATGAAAGTTTACTTTTACTGTGGAACCAACCTTTATGCTTGGTGTGTGTGCATGTTTTTTTTTTTGTTTTTAAATTAATTTTATGTGTGGCTGTGACAGTCAGCTGGCAATGCTTGGTAAAAGCTACGTTACGAAATAATCCAAAATACTGTATTGAGCTCACATCTCAGGAGACTGGGCTGACTTGAGGTTGGAATTATTTTTTAGTGAAATTCAGGACTATAATTTATTTTTAAACGAATAAGTTTTATTCATGCTGTTCATTCCAGTCCAACCTCTACTCTGCGTTCATTTAATTAAACCAATTACTGCCTGGCCTGGAGCTTTTCCTCATTCCCGTGTGCTGTTTGTCACTCAGGTAGATACTCAGCATCTTGCCAGCTACTTTCAAATGAATCAGACTTCTCCGCTGGGGAGGTTCAGACCCTCACCCGCAGAGTGTTAAGCCAAGATCTGATACAACTGTGGAGTCTGACTCTGCACCCAAACTGCTCTTGAAGAAAATCATCTTGGAACTCATGGGTGGTAAAACCTTTTCATATCTGATTTTTTTAGTCTGGGCTTGGGAGAAATGTGTCATGAAGCAGCGACAATTTTTCTACTCAAACTGATTGATCGCGCTAGTCTTGGCCTGAGGAAGTGACTAATTCTAAAGCTTCACAGATGATATTTTGTTACGTTTTTGGAGACATGCAACCCCCCTCCCCCCAAATGTAGTATATATTAACAGGGAAAAAAGACACAAAAAGCTAGTAGGAACAACACAGACAAGAAAAAACAAAAAGTCTGGTGTCCTGTGGTGTCTGGCAACAGGATGTTATTAGTGGGGGTCTTTGGGTTCTATGGGTTGAGGGGAGGGGCCTCTGTTGATCTGTAGATCAAGCTTGTTCCAGTGCACCCCACAGATACTTGATCAGTTTTGGCTGTTTTTCATGTTTTTGAGTTGTTGCAGATTTTTTTTTATATATATATATTTATTTCAGTTAAAAAATGTTGTTTTATTCACATTGCCATCTGGCATATTTCACTGAATGACATTTCCACTTTGCAGTTACCATGGCACTACATTTGTTCCTGCAGACTTTTTATCCGATATCGTAGTTTAAGACATATTTTTAACTCCTTGGGCATAAGGTCATGATTCTGGGATTGAGTGGTAAACAGGAGCCTCTTACAGTGATAATGTACAAGTAATTCAGTAACCCCATGGGCTGGCGTACCAGTTGTCAACGTGTAACACAATTTTCTAAGTCGTAGTCTACATTGTTAGGTGCTTGTTATTTCCGTGTTGGGTAGTGTTGACCCTAGGGGCTCCCTGCACACCGTTGAGGGTACGGTAAATTACCAAAGACAGAATAAAAGGGAAGTAACATTGTTTACTCCCATTTAGAGCCATCTGTGTGGCTGTAGTAAGAGTGGGTAGCTGTACATCAACATCCATCACAGTGAGCATGGACCCCTCCCCAGGGTGTTGGGTCCTCTCCTCTTCGACCAGCTCACCTATGACTGCACAGCCAGATTCAGCTCCAACCACATCGTCAAGTTTGCTGGTGACACGGCTGTGGTAGGCCTTATTAAGGACAGCGATGAGTCTGCATACAGGGAGGAGGTCAGGCAGACATCACAACCTCTCTCTCAGTGTGGAGAAGACGAAAGAAGTTGTGATAGACTTCAGGAGGGCTTATAAACAACAACAACGTGCAGCCCTGCGGATTGACGGAGCTGCCGTGGAGAGGGCCAGCAGAGTGAAACACCTAGGTGTTCACATAGCTGATGACCTCAACTCATCAAAAAAAAAAAAAAAAAAAAAACAGCACCAACAGCGGCTCCACTCACTTCACACTCAGGAAAACCGGCCTCCCCGCCTCACATCTCATCTCATTCCACAGAGGTAGTGTAGAAAGTATCATCACCTATAGTTTCACCTCCTGGTTTGGCAGTTGTAGTGAAAAGGTGAAAAAAAAAAGCATATGAACAGAATTGTGAAGACAGAATCAGAGCTTCACTTCTGTGTTTGGTGGATTATACAAGCAGCACTGCATCCATGAAGCCATGTCCATCATTAAAGACTCATCATCCATCCCATCACATCTTCTCCCTACCACCCTCAGGGAAAAGATACGCAAGCATCATCTGTAGAACATCCAAGAAGCTGAATAGCTTCTCTCCTCAGGCTTTAAGGATGATCAATGGGCTGTCCTCGCTCCCTAAATTAATATCCTCACTCAACCGCCCTTCTAACAGTTAAACCATGGATGAGAAACAATATTTCGTTGTTCTCTGTGTGCGCAAATACACAGTGAAAAATGGCAATAAAAATAATCCTGAATGTGATTTAGAGAAGCAGCGTGTCTGCAGTAGGTGGCTCACAGTTGAAGGACAGGGACAATTTCTCTTGGACACACACCAGAGACACATAAAGCTACTAGGGACACAAAAAAAAAAAAGAGGCAACTCTTTTTACGTCAACAAAATGCGCCATTTTAGGCTTTTCTGACTCATGGTTTTGTTGTCCGTTATTACCATCAGAGTGCACTTTTCCACCAGACGGGGCACATGCACTTAATGAGCCATACTTTCAGGAAATTAGCTCTCCACAATGAATAAAGCCATAGTGACAAGCCGCAACAATATTGAGAGTGATGATTTAATTTCAGCATCAACATACATCGATCAGCCACAGCATTAAAACCACCTTCCTAACACGAGTCTCCCTGATGAGTCATCAGGGAAAGGACATGGTTTTTCATGTGTCTTGAGTTGTTCCTAAACCCTTTTTGTGTGTGTGTCTGTATCAGGTATATTAGATATTTCTTTCAGTCCAAAAATGAGATGACATTCCTTTTACTCTAACATTGAGTCTTGAGTTTTATTCACCACTCATATGTAAAATGGGTGTATTCACCTCTTGAAAACTGATATACACTATATTGCCAAAAGTATTCACTCACCCATCCAAATAACTGAATTCAGTTGTTCCAATCACTCCCATGGCCACAGGTGTGTAAAATCAGGCACCTAGGCATGCAGACTGCTTCCACAAACATTTCTGACAGAATGGGTCACTTCTCAGAAGCTCAGTGAATTCCAGCATGGTACTGTGATAAGGTGCCACCTGTGCATTTCCTCGCCTCTAAATATTCCACAGCCAACCGTCAGTGGTATTGTAACAAAGTGGAAGCAATTGGGAATGACAGCAACTCAGCCATGAAGTGGCAGGCCATGTAAAATGACAGAGCGGGGTCAGTGGATGCTGAGGCGCACAGTGCACGGAGGCCGCTAACTCTCTGCAGAGTCGGTCGCTACAGACCTCCAAACTTCACGTTTAGCACATGAACAGTGCGTAGAGAGCTCCATTGAATGGGTTCCCAAGGCCGAGCAGCTGCATCTAAACCATACATCACTAAGTGCAAGGTAAAGCGTGGGATGGGGTGGAGATGCGTTCTCTGGAGTGACAAATCACGTATGTCAATCTGGTAATCTGGACCAATCTGCCAGTTACCAGGAGACCGATAACTTGTCTGACTGCATTGTGCCAAATGTGAAGTTTGGCGGTGTGGGGTTGTTTTTCGGGAGCTGGGCTTGACCCTTTGTTCCAGTACTGCAGTTCTTCCCTTCTCTCCTCCCGCAGGGCCCACGTCCAGAACAACAAGTACAGGAATATGCACGCTCTTCATTGGCCATCACCTCACTCATGATGCCCTCGTGGGCCTGTGAAGCCCTTTAGATGACATACTGACATTCAGTGCTCCACCAAGCTGCACAAACATGAAAATAAATTTGCCTTGTGGAGCATTCAACATAGCCACTCGTTGAGTGTTTAGATGGTGGATCTACCAACGCCACCTAACCCGACATGACAACACATTCACCAGCCTGAGATCTACATTCGTAAAACAACCAATAGGAAAGGATGTCCTGACTCTGAAAAGACCCACGATTGGTCAGTCTCAGGCAAGATTTTTCCAAACCTTTAAAACACAGGCAAGAGGAGGTGGAGATTTAGCTTCTTTCAAGTCACTTGAACTATAACATGCTTAAACATTACGACGGCTCATTGGCTCAATGTTTGGTTAAGTTTGTGCTGGTGCCGTGTGATGATGATCAACACTGGTACTTAGGCATCATATTGTCACTGCTTAGCTGACACAGTTTGATTAGTACATCATACATTATTAATGAGGAAAACATCTAAAACTAAGTGTTCAAGTATCTCTAAACTGACAATTGTCAGTTTGTGTTTGCAGACTGCTGCAATTCACTTCTTTTGCATTAACAAATCTATCTACTGGCATGTAGCGATTCTGTATTCTGCATATGCATCTCCAAACGAATTAATGCATATTTCAATTTGCCTGTGTTTCATTTGTTCACAGCACTTCCTTCTAAACAAAGAGGCTCTCGCATGGAACGAAAAAATAATCCCTCTGCAACTTTCGGCTAGATTAGTTTAATTTGATGTCAGGACCTGAAATTAACCTTTCCGATTGAGAACAACATAATCAGGCATGTTGAAGGGACGATTAGCATTTGGTGGTGTTCTGAAATTATTGCATCAGATCGAGGCTTGAGGACGAAAAGCAAAATGTGATTACCGGGGGAGTTCTTGTTTCCCGTGCTAAATGTAGCAACACTTTTCCTTTGCGGCAGGACTGTAACACACGGCGGAGAGATAATAAGATGTGCGAGGGACTCTAACAAGTAATGCAGTCGGTATATGTACCCCATGATTTGTGATCTAATAGGATGAGGTATTAAAAATGGAGCACATTCTGTTTCATCATAAAACAGGAGAGTAGCGTGTTTTGTTTTACGCTCGGATGAATCCTGTAAGTACAACACAGCCAGGGTCGCCCCGAGGATAATAACAGTGCTCTAGAACAAATCCAGTACGCTGCAATGACCTGTAGCGTTGTATTAAAATCTCCATATTTCAAAGGAATATTGAAATCAAACTATTATTAATTTGTTGGAAAATTAAATTACATTACTTAATTGGTCAAGGCTTGGTTTGAACAGAATAATACCTCGTGATTGAACACTGATGATGAAGGCGGGTATTCACGGGAAAGTTCTTAACCGCCTAAACACCTATAACTCTAAAATAAAGGAAGTGGAAACATCCAGACTATAAACATGCAATTAAAATCCATCCATTAATTAGCTATGAATGCATTCATGTTAATAATTCATGAATGTAATTAGTCCCACCCTGAGACATGTCAGCCTATGCTAATAACGCTGGGCTTGGTGTTTTCGCTCGCTCCATCACAACGCGTATAAGTGGTTCATTGTAATGTAGCGAGCGCTGTGTGATAAACCAGCCTCTACCTCAGGCATATTTCACTGAATGACACTTCCACTTAATTCAGTTACCATGGCACTACATTTGTTGCTGGAGGCGTAATTACTTTTTATCCGATGTCGTAGTTTAAGGCTTATTTTTAACTCCATGGGTATATCCGTTTGATCGGGAGTGATGAAATTCAAGAAGGCTGCATTGAAAAAAAAAAAAAGTTAGAAAAAATAAAATCTACGTTTCAGGCTACACCAGAAGGACCTGGATAGTAACTCAGAGATAAACTGCTGAGTTGTTTTAAAGCTTCACTGGAACCCCAAGTCACTTCCTGACGGCTCAACAAAAGAAGGTTGTGATTCTGGGATCGAGTGCTAAACAGGAGCCTCATACAGCGATAATGTACAAGTAATTCAGTAACCCCATGGGCTGGGTTACCTGTTGTCAATGCGTAACACAATTTTCTAAGCTGTAGCCTACATTGTTTGGTTATTTCTGTGTTGGGTAGTGTTGACCCTAGGGGCTCCCTGGACACTGTCAATGGTATGGCAAATTACCAAAGACAGGATAAAAGGGAAGTAACATTGTTTACTCCTATTTAGAGCCATCTGTGTGGCTGCGTGAACAGGGGAACGCGGTCTGGAGAGCCGGCGTGTCTGCAGGAGGTGGCTCACAGCAGAAGGACAGGGACAACCTCTTCTGGACACGCAACAAAAGGAGCGCTGCTTAACTAATGCGAACTTCAAATACTGCACTTGAGTCAAAGGAATAAATAAATAATTTAAGAAGAGCTTTTGTGAGTGGATTTTAATTGGTGTGTACATCATGGTGGCAGCTTCAGTACATGAAGCAGCATCATGCTTCACAAGCCTTACAGCCAACAGCGTGTCATCCCTGACCTTTTAGTCTCGGGTGAAAAAGCGACCTTTTCAAATGGAAATTTATTTTATTTTATTTTTTTTTTTTTCAACTTTTCCTCCTGATGCATGTTTTTGATCTTCCAGCTAAAGACAGCTTGACCTAAACTGTAGTCTTTAGCCCCGAAGACAGTTAAAAAAAAAAACTAAAACAAAACACTTTTTCAGTGTTTATGACATTTCCCTCAGTGCCACCAGAACCCTGGACCCAGGCCTGTCCGTCCTCTCTGCCTCCAGGACCGCGAACCTCACAGGATACGGACCTCTGTTTCACTGCAGCTAACCACTAAATTATGAGGCATATAACACACAATGAATAATGAATGAAACACCTATAGCAACTGTTTATTGCTGTCATAGGTGACCCCTTTTTACGGCATTGTAAGGAGAATCATTACAGGAACTATAGTTCCTGCAGTCAAAATGTGCAGATTCAAGACGTCCGATCGTGCAGTAAACAGTATTCATTTGTGGATGCTTCACCAATATTATTTGATGGTTTCATTCAGGAAAACACTATATCTGGTGTGATACAGATGATGTTTGTGTGAAGGTAGTAGCTTTGTATGGCTTTGTACGGCCATCATCCACCGCAAACACGTTTTATGGTCAGACAGTAAGCATTTAACACGTTTTTACTATTATTAAGGAACTGTGGTGCCGGAATAAAAAAGCTGTGAGAAAATCTGTTTGAAGCAGTTTCAATGAAGCTGAATAATCAGGCTACTTATGTGTGCCGACTCTCCTCAGTGCATTCTACTTTATGTCCTCCTTAAGTGCTCATCTTGTGGACAGATAAAGTGCATTTTCCTTGTTTGCAAACAAACTATATTAAAAAACAATCAACACTGGACTCAACCTGTTATGTTCCTCATTTTTACTGAATAGTTTAGTGTTTAGTTTAGTGTTTCACTGCGCCTCTACGAGCAATACAACTTCAATCCTCCAGAGAGCCCCCCCCCCCACCACCACCACCACCACCACCACCACCACCACCACCATGGGAGACAGGAACAGCCCCCATGTGGAAACACTGGAGAACTAAAAGACTAAAACTAAAAAAATAAATCAGGATGGGCGCTGATCTTAATTTCCTCAGTTAAATTCTGGTGTCTACGGTATTTCCTTATGTTTCAGTGTTTATCTCCAGATCCCCATATCAACAACGTGTCCTCTTGACGGAACACGCCCCAAAACTTCATGAATGATCACAATCTGCAAATAATTTTCCTTCTAGAAAAAGGCCACCCTTGAAGAAAATGAATGCTTCTCTTATTTATTTATTTAATTGCTTGGAATCAATGTTTGGAAATGTGAATAAATCGCCAAAGCACACCGCGGAGCAGTTTTACCGGCAGTGCGACGAGTCAAGGCATTGTGATTCACTCATTATGTTTGAGCCCGTACGCTGAAATGAGCGTTAATAATCTGCACTTTAGCAGTTCTGGCAACGAAAAGGGAAGTGAATTGGTGCTTTTTAGTATTCCGCTCCGAATAAAATATTTGTCTAATGGGGCTTCAAATGATTCTCCCCCCTTAAATATCAATGTTTAGTGGTTTATCTATAGTTAATTGCATTATTATTCCGCTCTCATAGCGTGCTGCCAGCCACACAAAGAATTTAAATTGTAATACGAATGGAATTTTTACTGACAATGGGAATGTAATTTAATTAACTGCTGAATGATGTTATTTGTAATGAAAGTTAGCATCACATCACAAAGTCCTCGTCACCCTGACACACTGATTGGCCTGCTAATTATTTGGCTGGCCAACTAATTCAGTGCTTGACTGTAACTACTGATGATGAATGTTAACTCATATGCATTATAATTAACCCCAAGAACAGCTTGGTCAGAGGAGGAGCTGTGTGAGGAGAAAACCACGCCATTATCTTTGTAATTCATTATTAAAGGAGTACAAGGACACACACATATAATGTTGTTGACCTCCCACCGCCACAAATCATTTTAAATTTTCCTGAAACCATGCCCTATATCTGCCCAAAACATGGGCGAGTGAAGCAGCAAACTCTGGCTCCAGGCACACCTCATTATTGATACTTTGCTACAGTCCGATCTGTAAGTAGCTGATATGCTGCCACGATCCTCTAGCTAAAAAGCATCAAGTAACAGCCAGCCTGTCAAAAACATCCATGGGAGCCCTGTGTGTTTTTCTGCAAAGAGGAGCCTACCAACGCATGCCCTTGTAGTATGAATGAAATCCTGTGCCACCCTGCTGACCGTCTGCATTGCCAGGCACACTTAGAGCCCTTAGGAAAAAAAATAAAAAACACCAATGGAAATATGTGTTTGACCTTGCCTTCAATCCCTTTTTGTAGACTCTACTCGTCCATGTGAAGACATTTTTTATTCATATTTTTATCTGGAACATCAAAAACTTTTCTCGGTTGCTTCTGCCATACTGCTGAGAACTACTAGGAGTTGCACATGATCAGATTTTTTTTAAAGCCGACACCCACTAGTCGCTGCTTACATCACTAGTAAAAGCGCAATGGAAAGCAATGCTTTGCAACCAACGACATCTACGTTCTTGAGCTGAGTACATACAAAGAAAAACAGACAGCTCATGTCTATATTACTGTGCCCTGCAGAAATGTATAGCCTGTACAAAAACAGGCTGCAACTCAGCACCACCAACAGCATTTAACAGTAGCTACTCGCCAGCGTGCTGTGAGATGGGATAGTATTAAAAAAAACAAAGCAATATTTCTCTAAACACTTTTCAGTGTATTGCAGCTAAAGGTCTAATAACTTTGACAATGAAAGTGAAGTTGTTAATTGGCTGCTGTGGGTAGGATTCGGAACATTCGTCTAGCTAGTGTTAGCGGATGTCACGGCATGCTAGGCTTCATCTTTAGTGAAGTATTACAGTCGACAGGCCAAGTAGTCAACTAGTCTGTACAACCTGCAGTTGCGATGTTGCTCAACATGAAAGGCGTCGCTACTAGCTTGCCAGCATGGCAATGTCGCCACAGACACTGCATTTAAAACTCTAGTGCACTGTGTAATACAAAGAGATTTATCTGGCATCGATAAGCTTATTCATCCTTTTAGCAAGCGCTTGAACATCTTGGACATTCATTTAAACGTAAACGTTCTGCACGTCAGTTTTAATTCAACACATCGTAGGAGTCGCTCAGGCAAGAGTTCACTTCTTGTTGGGTAAGTCTCCACAGACGTGCACATCTAGATTTGAGCAGTTTGTCTCATTCTTCCCGACAAATCCTCTCAGGCTTAACGGCTCCTTTATCAGCTACACACAAACTGATTCAATTTGCCAGTTCTGGACACATCTTGGAGATTACTAAATCAAAGAAGACGAAATATGACCACAGATTGCAGTGCAAAAAGCAAATGATGAATTATTAAATCATTCGGTAGATAAGAGATTTTGATCTTTAAATAAAATTGCAAAAATTTCTAAGAGGATGTTTACACTTCTTCATTATGGGTTATTATGAGTAGAAAAGGGGAAAAAGACACTTTGATTCATCTAAAATTGAACCTATTGTGCGAGCAAAAACTTCAGATTTGTGGCTATAAACTGAAGTGACTGCATGCTGATGACTTACATCCCAATTGACTGACTAATGGGATAACCATCTGATGAAATTGGTGATGTTTTGCCCAAAGTGAAGTCTGTTAAGTTCTTCTGCCCGTCTACAGCATCTCTGTTGCAGTGACCTGTCCGCATTTATATTATTTTGTACAAATACTGTTGCTAGGAGACATCTGTCTCAGTTGTGTTGTTGTGGTCCTCAAGGTCTCCAGTGGGCTGACGGGTCCCCTCCTGCATGTGTGTGTACATAAGTGATTACTGTATTGTGTACAGTGGCAGTCGTGACTGTGTTGTGCCAAATAAAGGTAGAATTCAATAAGAGTCGATCGTCACTGCCAGAGCACATCCTGTCTCTTCTTCTCTCTTCTTTTATTTCAGCCCATCCTTCTCTACCTAACCTTTTCCCACTCTGTGACTCTGACTCCAGCGTACTTGGCAACAATACTATGTGTGTATTGTTGCAATCAAACCCACCACCTCCGTTCCACCTTGAATATTAGTTTTTATATTTTATTTTTTTCTCCCACTTTTTGCACATAAGCAGACTTCAAATCCTTTTCACTTCTTTTAACTGTTCAACTGGTGAACGCTGACTGATGTTGCACCCGGGGGCTTGTACATTTTTAAAGTGCTGCGGATTTCACAGACGTTTAACAAGGCGATTGCGCGCAGGCACTCGCAGCCACCCTTTAAGAAGCCTTTACGTTAGGAATAGATGACAAAACGCTTACCGAAAGCTTGATAGGGCAGAAGCTTCGCGCATCACTGCAGCCGCTGCTTTTTTTGATCTTGCGCGCCTTAATTTTTTCGCTCGGTTACTCGGTTATTCGATTTGCCTGGTATTCTCCCTTCATTTGCAATGGAAGTGAACACGGGGAAAAAAAAAAAAAAAAAAAAAAAAAAAAACAGCCAGGAAGCCACCAGTCGCGTCATTAAAAGCTGACTTGCCAGGCTCCCGTGAAAGCAGATGGCGCCGCTCGGAAGCTGCGTCGCGTTTTTCGAACCAGTGATACATGAACAGAAATCATCCATACTTAAATCCAACACAGGACGCACATTTCTGTTGTGCAGTGAATCTATACATTCACTCCACAGACCTTTAGTAGCTCATCCTTTCTCACCCTCACTTTGTCTTCATCATCTTTTCTCCTTACTCAGCACCTCGCTTCTCCCCACTCTCTGCCCGTAACCCCTTCACGCCGCTTCCAACTTTTTCGCCTCACCTCTCCTCTCCGCTCCCTCCCTCTCCTCCTCTTGCGGGCCTTCGTCATTACACTGAGAGCACTTGTTAATTAAGATGATTACATGCTGTAATACTTTTAGTGGATACACACATGCTCATTATTTGTGCTTGTGACTGGGAGGTATCGCGAGTGGTGTCAGCAAACATGAACGCCGTGGCAAGGTTGAAGGGTTTCAGCAGTAATCTGCCATCACACCTTCAATTTACACGATTGATTATTATGATCCATTTCCCTGTGTTTGGGGGGAAAAAATGCTCCTCTATATCACACATTTAGAAATATGTTGCAGGCTACAGTTTCTGCTAAATTTCCTATTTGGGCCATAGATAAAAAATAAATAAATAAATAAATAAATAAATGCACGTTGTCAGCGGCATCGATTAAAACATTTAGGTGTCTGCCGTCTGCAGTCTAAGTACTATGAGCTCTGCAGGTATTTACGCGTCAATCTACTCGACTCAAAGTGCTCGTTGCCACATCATCGTTCCCATTCCCTGCCAATATGGATGAGCCGATCCAGACAGAGGCTCATTAGAGTCATATTTTCAAAAACAAAAAGCTCCCATCGCACCACTTTTCGTACGTTTCATAAGCATTAGCAACGCAGATTTCGACTCGGTCATCACGATAACAAGCGAGCGTGGAGGTGGGGCAGCGGCTGACTACAGATGAAGTGCGGCATCATCTGTTTTGAAAGGAATGCTGAACCGGAACAAAGCCAACGGAGAATGCAAAGACAAAACAGCCTGCTAAATAATTCTGCTTTTATTTTCCCACGTCAGACATTTTTAGAGGGATCATAAAAAAAAAGAAAAAAAAAGGATAATGGAAAAAAAAGTGATTTAATCAGATATCTGAGAGCATTCACTCTGGAGGGAAATGGGGAATAAATGGTTCACATATTTCCATGCACTGCTAGAAACAAAAGGCAGCAAACAAAACCTGAAATAAAGTGAAAAAGTATAAAGAGAGTGGTATACAGAGTTCTTTTCCAAAAGCGAAAGACGATCAATAATCTCACAAATATCATCAGGACTTCAGACAGGTTTTCTTTACATAGATATTTGTCTATCTGGCCGTGTTTCTCTCTCTACCTCGGTATTTCTTAATATATTTCTTTTTATTTCGTCTTTGTCTCTCCTGCTCCTGTTTCTCTCTGCCTGTCCCTCCCGCGGAGACATATCCTCTCTGCTTGATTGCTCTCTTCTGATTTCTTCTCCTCGGGTGGTGTTTGTCGGGAACCGGAGGGGCGAGGGTGGGAGGGGGGGTGCACTGGTTACGTGCGAGTCAAAACAAGAGGAACTGTCTGTCCGTGAGTCTGACACATCGCAGGTTTGCTGATTGCGTTTGTGTGCCTGCCAGAGGGTTTAACGCATGCTGTTTCTAGGAGTTTTCGAGTCTGGAGTCTGGATTTGTTGGTGTAATTAATCATCAAGTGTGGTTTTCCAAGCACAGAGTAACTGCCAACGTAGCTACTCCAAGGGGTCTGGCTACAATTTGGCAATGCTGTAACTGATCAGGCATAACATTATGACCACCTGCCTAATATTGTGTAGGTCTCCCTCGTGCCTCCAAAACTGACTCATCAGGGATGGGTCTTCTGAGGGTGTCCTGTGGTGTCTGGCAACAGGATGTTGTTAGTGGGGAGAGCTCTCTGTGGATCATCCCACAGATACTTGATCAGTTTGGGATCTAGTGAATTTTGAGGCCAGGTCAATATATTGCACTAATTTTTAATGTTTTTTGAGTCGTTCCTAAACTGCGCATGGGCTGCATCGTGCTGGGGATGGCTGCTGCCATTGTAATGGGGTAGGGGTCCCTGGTCTGGTCTAGGTGGGTGGTACATGTCTAAGTAACAGTCACAGAACACTGACTTGTTACAAGACAGTCAACATTTTTGATCTAATATGTTTTTGGACTAAAATTATTTCCAAATGAATATATGTCATTCCAAAAGAAAACAGAAAATATAAATGGTTCATTGATAAGATAAGATAAGATAAGATAAGATAAGATAAGATAAGATAAGATAAGATAAGATAAGATAAGTCTTTATTCATCCCACAATGGGGAAATTCTGCAATTGACAAAAAGAATTGCTTTATTATTCCCACTGGACCCACAGTCTGAAAAGGAAAAATTAAAATCTTTCAGAAGGGGTTCAAAGTCAGATCACCCAGCAGTTGAAGCTGCCCATTTAGAATTTAATTAATGTCTCTTTTCTTAATCTACTTTTTTCTTAAGCTCTGAGCATCTAATTTCATTGGCCACAGCTGTAAAGCGCCGCTTCCCACAGCATACATGTTGCACATAATACATTACAGCTGAACCTGACCTTCTTACACGGCAGGTTTAGATGCCAAACATTGCCATTTCAGGAAAGGCTCCATTAATTATGTTGGTAGGACAAGGTTTGGCATGTTTATCATCATGAAACCAATTACTGTGCTGGACAGATGAACAACAGCTTTTTTTTGTGCGTGTGTGCGCACACAGACGCAAATAAATGAAAATGAAATGCGTGTTAATTAAATATGACTTATCTACTGTACGCGCAAAATAAATGGATAGGCATTGTTTCCGAGTCTGTTGCCATGGAACCGGAGTCGTGCGAGACTCCAGACTGTTATGGCCTTTTGTTACAGTAAATATTTCCCAAGCGATGGTTAATTGCTCCAGTCTGAAAGTGAGGGGCAACAGGACTTCGAGAATTAAGCTTCAGTGATTTGATGGTCATGGCGTCGACTTGAGTGAGTTTGACGGGATTAATGTTCGTGTGAAATGGACAAAAAGACAGGTGACGGTGATCCAACAGGAGATGTATTTTGTCCAATGGAGAAAATTGCAGATAAAAGCTAATTTGGCCGCCCACGCTCTATCCACCGCGTTCCACGTTAAAGTTTTGCTTTCCTGCCCTCCTTCCTTTCCTCCTTGAAATCCTCTACTTCTCTCGGCTTTCATAACAGTCATGCAATCTCAAAAAAGAGAAACGACACACGTACATTGACGAGAGGGGCTGGAAAAGGGTGGAGGGTGGTAAGGAGAGAGAGAGAGCCATGGAGGGAGTTGTGGTCTCATTATAAAGTAATCACCGAGAAGAAAGGTCAGGTGGCTGTTACAACAGCTATAAAATACTGAAGAGACAGAGACGGGCAGGAAGGGAGAGACGGAGGGAGGGAGAGGGATACCGGCTGTGGGAAAGACGGATGGGAAAGAAGACAGAGAGATACGGACAGTGAGCCAGACACAGAGAGCTGTAGGTGAGATCAACTTTCTAATGCAGCCATAAAATATTACCAGAAGGTTACTGTCAGGAAGGATTCTGTGTCACACCGGGAGAATAGAGTCAGGAATCTAATGGTCCTGATGCCTTATATCATGGTTCTTTGTGGCATTTAACGCCAATAAATGCATTATCCCGAGAGTGAAATAGAATTCCAATTCACCAGAGGGGAGATAAAACTCTCAGCGACCTGACAGGACCCTGCACATTTGTGTCAGGCATGTGCAAAAGCAACGAAAACACGGCTAACTCCGACGGATCCGCGCGCCTCTCCGTGTAACGCAGCGGCGCCCGCGTAAAAACCCCCCGAGATCATTTCCACTCCGCTCGCGGATTTGAGTGCCGCTCTCAGCGGTGGCGCTTTTGGCTCGACGCTATACCGCAACCTTCCCCTTCCATTAGTATGCATCAGTATGCATCAGTATACATCAGTGTGCAGCCTCTGATTTGAGGGATGTGCTGTGCAGCTCCAAAACACGGAGCAATTATGCATGCTTCAGTGTGGGTGCCTTAATTAAATCTTCCTGCGTGGCACAAGGCTCCGGCGAAAATAAGCACACAGCCCTCTTTTGCTGCACGCCAGACGGGGGGGGGGGATGATTTCAGACGGATCTCGGGAGGAATGATTCGAGAACACGCGGCGTCCTCGAGGTGTGTCCTGGACACCGCGTTATTACTCTGGCGGCTGCTTTGCGTATTTCATTTCAAACTATTTTCAGTGATTACACCAGTGTGTTTACATGATTTATCCCGTTAACTGCATTTAGTTCTGAGTGACTCTTTTAGACTGCAATCTAGGGATGCAAATCTAAATCAAGATCCTTAACTGGCAGTAGACGGTCCTTCATTTGTGGGTGAAGCAGTTTTTTTTAACTGCAGGCACTTCATGTTAGCCACCAAATCAGCTTAGTTACGTCAGGTATTTGAAGGGCAGACAAAACGTGACTTTTAAAAAGCGCAAAAATACTCATTTCATTTAGAATTGCTATTCAGCGATTCAGTGATACTCTATTGTTTACCATTCAATACAAACTAGCTACAGCCTCCCACAGCAAATAACCTACAACGTTATTAATCTCTCCATAAGACCTGAGTCATACTGGCTTTAAATAAAATAATCCTCCTACCTGATTTACATGATGGATTGACTTGTTCACTGTATTTACTCCAGCTGTTCGAAACAGCTGCTCTGCTAGAGCAGATGTCTATAAATACCATAACCAGCTTTATCAGGCCTGGAGATCTGCCTGTGTCTACTGCCGCCATATGCATGTATTTATACTCACACGGAGCATCGCTAACATACTTTATCACTATACTGTTTATGTTCTTGAGAGCATGTTGCTGGCTGCAAATGTAAATTGTGAGGGTGTGTTTGCGACATGTGAAGTCAAGTTCACAAACTGCCTGGCGTTCAGTGTAAGTCAGTATGAGATCTACGCTGCTAGACAATGGCTGACATCAAGAAGGAACTGAGGCTAGCAGTTTAAGAAGCTAACGACCAAAAATAACTCAATGTAGCAAATGCAAAGGTATGATGAAAGAACAAAGCTGTCGGAACTACCAGCATTTTATGCAGGTAGTATTATAAAATAATGAAGAAAAACGCTCGGTGACTGTTTACGATTAGCATAGATTAGCACTAGCGACTTTCCAATAACCGCATACTCACGTGTTCTTCAGTAAAACTGCCACAGTTAAGAGAGCACAGCAGGTGACCTTAATTGTACAAGAAATTGCAGGGATGTTGGGTCATTTCGCAGTTTATGCGGCCATTATGCACGGACAGTAAATGCACCTGTAAGTGTGCATCATTAAAGAGTAAGACACCCCTCCTGGTGGCAGAACTAGGCACTACAGCAAACATATAGATATGGACTTTTATGTAGGTGAACTATTCTGACATATGAAATACTCTACAACATTGGTGTCCACATTTTATTGACTACTATTTGCTACTTTTGCGATGACCAAGTCAAAATGATTGCCTATATACAGTTACAGTACATTAATAGTCACTTATGAACTTAGGCCGCATTGATTTCTTATTTGATCCAGCACTATTGACTTATTTAGTCAATGTAAGCTAGAAGGATAAGTACTTGGCTTGCTAGAGTTTTATAGTTTTGTAGTTTTTGCATTTGACTGTACATTTGTGGGCATTTTCACTCACTCATCAATGAGACCAAGAGAATCGAATTTTTGAATCACTGGAGTCAGTCATCCAGAGTGCGCCCCGTCCAAAAGTGCACACAAGCTCCACCCACTCCCAGGAAATGATCCATTTCATTGTAAAACAAAACAAAAGAAAGGGGAAATATACATTTTTTTCTCTAATTCACACATAATGAAATTAACTAATCGTGAAAGTAAATGTTAATATAAAAGCAACTGTGCAAACTATGCAAAATGAACTCTTTTCTTCAAAAAGAAGCTGTGTGACACTGAAAGGGCAGAACTCAATAGCGAGGACACTACAGAAAGCAGTACATACAAAGACTACCGGAGCAGAGCAGCAGACTTTCAACCCAGGTAAAGGAGCGGCTGTGAAATGCCCTATTGAAGATAGATGACATTTTTGAATGATACCCAATCTATCTACACTTCTTTATACAAATCTTAAAATCAGGATTCAAATATACTTTGGCACTCGACAAAGATGGTTGAGGAAAGAAAAGGGCATATTAGTTTCAGTAACTGAAAGTCCATCTTTGAGAAATAATTCAATTAGGGTTTGTGTCAGTAGGTGTCTTGCGTGCTCTGAAATCTCTAATACAGAGTTAGGTGAATGTATTAGTCATATTCACTGAAATTTAAAAAAAAAGAGAGAGAAGAAAGCAAAAAAATAAATAAAGAAAAAAACACTAAACTCAACCATTGGCTCGACTGTCGCAGAACAAGAGCTGATAATCAGTTTGATGAAAATTAGAATCGCATCACAACCAACAAAGGCAGTGATGTTGTATCTTACTCAACAAAGCTGGTCTGCAGCCTGCCGGTTGATTGCCTGCATCGGATCAGAAGTAAAAGCCTGCAATCATCTCATCGCGGTGAATTCACCACAAATGACTGAAAATGCTTTGTGATTAAGGCCGCGAGACACTGTATGTGAGACTGTCCTCAGCGGTAAAAAGGCTGCATTGCTCCTTGTTTTTTTCGCCCTAAAATACATAAACAGCCGCGATGTACCACTTCGTGCAATCACACAAATTCTGTTATTCCAGGAAAGGTGGACGTCATACAGAGAATTTGTTTTTGATAACAGAGTTAGGAGTCAATACCGGTAGTTTTGGCGAAAAAAAATAGACATTTTGATATGGTGAAACTCAACCAGGATGAATCGGGACTGCCGTGAAATACACCTGATACCAAAATGATGTTCTTTTATTACAATTTTAATAGTAATAAGGATCCGTTGTCATGTCACACGTTAGAATTAACCACGATCAAATATGACTGAGTTTTAAAAATCTACAAAAAGTTGCCGTCACGTAAATCACATGCAACCATGTGTGAAATGTCATCGGGACCTATTATCCTGTAGTGATGTTTGGCGCCTGATTTAATACAGCGTTGGAACCATTACACGGACTAGCAGAGAACATTAACTACAAATTGAGGTTGAATCTGCTGCTGCTACAAAAAAAACGTGATCGGGCTTAATGGTACGGCGAAGGAGGAAGCAATCACACGCAAGTTTCAGATGTTTACTTGCACACGCGGGCCTATTTAATCAACGCTGACACCAGGAAGCAATTTAACGAAGGCCTCAACTTCTGCAGCAGCACAATAATCTATCTTCCTGCACATTTATCGCAAAGAAGAAATGGGAAAGCACTTGTAGCGCAGAGAACTACCTTATCAGCCTGACCTGTTGGGGCTCATGGCCTTCATCAGAGTACTTGCTAAATGATTTGTCAAATGTTTAATAATAATGCCCTTGAGGTTTTTGAACAATGACCACTTCATATTTCGAGTGGAGTCCCTCTGCCAGTAGTTAGGACATTGTGGAGTATCATCAGTGCGCTGAAAGCATTATAGGCTTATGTGTTTTTATGGCTGTTGATGAAAAACTATGTTGAAGGTAGCCATCTGGGGCATTTTTTTTTTCACAGGGACAGCAAAGAATTGCTTAGTTAGCTTATCGTGACGGTGCACCCCTGCATATTTCTTTCTTATAAAGCTGCACCTCTACTTCTATGGCTGATATGAAGTACATACCACGCCTCCGTTGCAATTGTTAAAACTCTCTGGACTCCCATAGCTACCTCACACAGGTGACTCTGGTTGATTAGCTCTTTTCCTCAGCGCTGTGTGGGCTGTACCTCACCTCTACGGCAATTCCCAGCATAGCTTTAGCCAACTTCAGCTCGAGCAGAGGTCTAATCAGTCAAAGGAACTGAAGGCAACCCGTGGAACTGTGCAGAGTCTTTTTTTTTTTATTGAGAACGAACTGAATTTCAATAGACCCGAAGTTAAATCGAGCTTAAATATCAAACAGTATCAACTACAGAAAATGTAGGTCTTCAACAGGGGGTCACAAAATCTTTGGTTGATGAGACATTTTTTTTATATATTTTTAATTTTCAGCACAAATTAAAATTTCTGTGTATACACATTATCATGAATCCAACATATTTTAGTAAAGGGATGAAGGATAATTCTGATTCTGATAGTTTAATATTGAATGCAAAATGATAATAATAATGTATATTTATAAATAGCACAAGGCTAAGTTTAATATAGAACACATATAATAGGTAGGGGGTCCCTGCTTAATCTCTTCATCAGTTTGGGGTCTTTGGCCTAAAGAACGTTGAGGACCCCTGATCTAAATACTTTATTACAATATATCGAGAATATCTCACAGAGACTGCAGTGCTAGCTGTTTAGATTTCCAACATATACTAATTTATTTAAACACGATTAAGTCTCTGTGCTTCGGCGGTAAACAGATCCATACAGCTACAGGCTTCAAAGAGACACTAATGAACAAAGAATATAGATGGAATCTATGTGGAGCATAATGATGATTGAAAAAGTGTTTCATCAACACAGATGCAAACACTTACCACTAATCACCACAGGTACCACACAGGAGGGAGATAACTAAACAAGAGTTGATAACTAGATAAAAAATATATATATAATAGAGCACAGTGTAGTAGCCTCGTAACATTTACATTTTAAGGCAAATAAGTCATTAAGGTCGTTCGTTTTTTTAATTGCAATGAACATAATATCTGTATAAACACATTAAGCAACATCTCTCGGGGAACGCTTGCTGGATGGGTTTCATGCAGAAAAGGTCATATTTAATGTTTACAGATATTATTTCTACCCTTTTCCCGGAAGTCTTACATACACCTTTCCTCAGGCTTGAACAAGAAAAAAGGCAGAACCCCAATCTGAGATTCTCACACCTGCAATAGCCTTCAAAAATCTTCTGTTCAATGTCACATTGTTTTCTTTGGCTTCTGTTGTGTGAGCCTGCATGTCTGCGGCAGAAATCCCCAATTATGTGCACAGTGATCAACCATGGTGAAAACTTACTTGAATAGGTTTGTGCTGCATTTTATTTTTGTTAATTTGATCGTTTTGTTATCCATGTTGCTGCTGGGTGGGTCTGTTTTTTTGTCTTTTCAACATTCGTTAATTTCTCATTTTTGAAAGAATTGGTGCACAGTGACCAGTGTTGAGGGTAACAAGTTACAGAGTAACAGATTACTGTAACGATATCACTTTTGTGGGTAACGAAGTAAAGTAACACATTACACTATAAATATTGGTAACTATTTTACTAGACTATAGGAACGCACTTTCCTGCGTTACCCTGTTTCCCTGTGTGTAGCACAGACATGGATACCTAGACGCTGCAATGAGCCCTGAATCGTACGTCAACGTCGCCGCCATCTTGGATGTGGCAAAGTGGAGCGATTGGAGAAGATTCCTCATTCATTTTCATGCGGAACTGTACCAACCGGTTTACAGTACAAACCAGATCTCACGGCATTACCTTTCACAGGTAAGAATAAAAGGGGAGTTTAATGGGTGGAACTGTTGGTAGTTGCAGTTGGTTTTGTTTAAATATGCCAATTTGTGATTTTATGAGTTGTTGTTGTTTGGGTGGTTGCGCAAATCTAGCTAACGGTTGTTAACGTCGGCCAATATGGCGGACGCGTTGACGTATTGCAGCAACAGACCAACCTGCTCTATGGTGTGTTGAGTTCTGATCTGTTGTGGTGCAGGCATGTGTGCGTGCTACTTACCTGAGCACGTTGCCATAGAGATCGATTTGAGTCGAGTGACGTTGCTGGAGACGGAAACTGGCGGTTTCGGCCAGTGGCGATATTCTCATTACTTTCAGTTTATAGCTCGAAGGGAAAAAATATTCGAGTGAAATGCACTCTATGCCCAGGCGACACGTTTCCTTCAACTGCTGCGAAGTCAATGAGCACCAGCACCAGCTTTGAGCATTTGCCAGCCCAGCATGGCAAATACAAAACTTGTGGCTTGTGACTGCTCGCCGGTCATCTGAAGGAGTCGATGAGCAGCCGACGCCGCCTAAACAGTAACAGCTTTTTTCAAGTGTCGGAGCGCAGATGCAGGAAACACCAGTTGCGGCTAGCCAATAGAGGGCGCTAGGGCGCCGCCCCACCCCCTCAACACTCACCACATTTACTTGGATAAATATTGCGAAATATATGTACATATATTTATATATGAGCAGGATAAATATTTTATAGTTAATGATGAGTAAAGTTGTTTCGTTCATCGACGTTGTCTGATTGGTGACGTATTTCCGCCCTGGAGCGCAAAAATAAAAGTTGTACATGCGCAGTAGCTCCTCTTCAATACAAGAGATAGGGCCATGCTGGGGCGCACCTGTCCTGTGCCCAGAGCTGAATGCAGCTTGATTTGCATACCACCATTCTCCCGCCATGTGGCTGACGTCACAGCCGTCTGTCATAAAGTGCGACTGATTTGACAGGTCGAGCCGCGGGAGTTAGAGACGATCGTACAGAGATGCAAAATGGAGAAAGAGAAATTAAATAATAAAGTCACCTAAAACAATACCTTTTGAGAGGAGAAGCTCGACGTGAAAGAGCTCGGACCTCATCAGCCGAACATCACAGTTAATCAGCAGTCAAAGGGAGACAGTACACTCTGTCTTTTTCCAGGACCTGGTTTAGCAACAAGCCTTGGCCCAGCATGGATTAAGGCAGGCATGACTGATTTAAAGCACTTTTAAGAAAAGTCAAAGAAGCATGAACAATCTGGGATCCACAGGGAAAATGCACTGCGACTAGCAATGTTTGGCTACATGACATTATAATGTTTCTTTTGTTGTTTTCATTTTCATATATGTTTGCTTGTTTTTTGTTATATGTCTATTTTGGAGTTATAGCCCCCCCCCAGAGAAAACGCCACCAGCCGCCACCGGGTAAGAGAGCAACATTAACAGGCTGGTTGCTATCTTCATTGTAGAGGACATGCTTCCCTTGTCGACTATTGAATCGCCCAGGTTTCAAAAAATACCAGATAAAATACCCGCGACTCGCAAGCCAATGTCCGACAGGACATGTGATTATAGGGCTATGATGTTTGTCCATGTATCTACTCGGTAAATTAAGAAATGGGTGAAGTAGTGACTATTCAAATGCAGTAACTAGTAAAGAAATCTCATTACAATTTACAGCACTAGTAATAAGTAACTAATTACTTTTGTTGAGTAACTTCCCCAACACTGACAGTGACCTATTGTATTTATCTACGTCTCTATTAAGCAAACAGCTAGAGCAGAAATTGTCCAGGTATAAAGCCAGATAAAGGTTTTTATAACTCTGGTAAACCTCGTCTTCCAAACTATTACATCAACTGTTTGCAAGAGGTGCTTTCTCACTCCAAGGCTGGGCCTGTATTAGATACTTCACTGACCATGTAACCTGCGTGTGAACTGTGAAATTCACTGAAATGATCAACTGTGATCGTAAATACGAAAACACCGTTTTCGCAGACGAAATTAACAAAGCTGAAGGAAGTATACCATGCAAATCCGCCAGACAGACACCAGCTTATGGAATCAACTGAGAACGCCATGTTCTGCAAAAACCCCTAGAAGGATGCATTGTGAGAAACTCTGAGACTACATCCTATGAAATTTTAATCACTGAGTTCTCCGCTAGCAGACATGCACTAAGGCAGATGATTTCTGGCAGGTCAAGCAGGATCTGAACGGCACGCACTATTCAACAGCCCTGGAACCAACACGCGAATGAAAGTCTATTATTTACGTCATTAATTATACTTATGATTGACTCAAGATATTTGCTGTCACATAAAGTAGGTCTTCTACACAGCGCACATGCGTGAATGTGGGCGCTCTACACTGTAATCCCAGTTAATATAATTCATTTATTTGGCCAAAGGTATCAGTTACTCACAATTACTGCTGCAGCCTCTATAGGGACAAGCGCTAGAAGTCACTGAGGCTGCGGCGACACATCATCAATTACATCGATTATGTAAATACATCGATTCGCGTGGAACACACTGACATGTTGCAGCGTTGACGTTCTTCCCAATTATCCCAGCTCCCACTGCCGGGCACGCCAGAAAAGAGACATTATACAAACAATCCACAAACTCCTCTTTTTTTTTATGCATGTCAAGACGGAACATGTGCCGGCTTTGTGAACACAAGATAACAAGACAGCAGTGCACGTATCTGGACTATTACAGCGAAGTTTTGTGCGATTACGGCTGGGTGGTCAATGCCTGGGAGTTGTAGCGCTTTGTATATAAACAATACAGACACCAGGATCGCCCATACTATGCTAATACTATGACGGCGCCATGGTCTAATTTACTTCTTTCCCTACTGCCTCCCGACAACATCTCACCCCCGTCCCCTTCCCAAAACCGATGTTACAGACGCTTTGTAAAACCTGACATTCGTGTTCTTGATAATGTAGACCATGCTGATTTACAGTTATTTGAATAGTTAGTCAAAACCAGAGGAAACTAGCTTAACTTTATAAGCGCTAGCTAGCAAAGTTTGGTTTTAAGTCAACTGTTTCAGTGCAACCTATAAATTAGACTTATTTACATTAATTTATTTAATTTTACATACATTTATCCACAGAACACATGGCTTCAGCAGCTAATGTTTAGTATTCTTGTGCATCAACTGCGCAGGCTGCTGCTATTTGTGACGACATCCAATATACGCGTTATTACGGTGATGACGTACTGAGGAAAAACACATGATTGGCTTTTATCAGGACAATAGAGCCCCCACCCCACCCCCTAAAAAAACACCAGAAACTCCATGGTCTTGTGGGAAGCACTACAGCCGCATTCCCAAGTTTCCATTTCCAATCAGTGTGGTGAAGTGATACTCAGCACACCCTACTGTATGCTAATTAATGTCAGAACATAATAAATAACACCTTCCCTGATTAGGTCTACACCGGATATCTAAACTTCAGTGATGATTAGGTAGAAGGTAAAGATTAAAATGATTTCTTCACTCGCAGTCTTAAAATATGCTATTATGAGAAAATGACTGAATGAAAGGTTAAGAGTTTAATGGTCGAAGTTATTGTTTAACAGCCAAAGGATTTAGCGACTATTGAAAAGCTAACTGAAAAAATAAAGAAAAAAAATAATCAATGAGTTTTTGTGGCAGCTGTAGCTCTCTCTTGTTTCCTCTTTTGTCTCTTTCTTTCCTTGTCTCTCATCATCTCTTTTCTTGTTTCTTCTTCCTTCCTTCCCTTCCTCCATCTCTCCCTCTCTCACTCACTCTCTGTCTCATGGTAATGAGATATAAATGTTTCAGGACTGTGATCGCCCTAGGCATTAAACCTGTCCATCTCTTTTTGCACAAAAAAAAGCCCGGACACACGCACGCGCAAACACACACCGGATACAAAGAAATAGACATGCCAAGTAGAAAGACAGAGGCACTGATGTACACACTGTGTGTTTCAGTAGTACCGTTCCTCCTAAATCTAGTGGAACTAATTAGCAATTAAAGGACAGTGGGCTGTGGGCAGAATGACAGAGGAGTGTGTAGCTGTGTGGGCTATCATGGAATAAGAGTGGAACAGACAATACCGTCTATATACAGTCTACAATTCAGTGTGTCAGTGTGGTGTAGGTGGCTGCAGGGCAAGTTGTAGGTCTCACCAAATATAAACTTGATGTTTCTGAACTGAGGTCAGCAGTCTCTCAGCTGTTTCCTACTGCGACACACACACAACAACCTTAGCACAAACACTGTAACAGGAGAAAGATGTCACTAATAATGCACTGCTGCTAATTCCTAATAGAATACCGAACAGTGGAATATGACAAATGGTGAAAGATGGGGGAAGTAATTGCAGCAATAATGACATAAAGAGAGCTCAAGTGGTATCTTGAGTGGTTAGTTTGAGATTCACAAGTTGGGACTGACTCATCCTTCATCAAGCAGTTTCATTTCAGATCCTCGAAGGGGCTGATGGCCGAGGCTCAGGTTTAATCCTGGACTGAGCGAAAAGACTCCTATCAGAGGACCTGAATCTATATGCAGAAGATTATGTGAAGGAAAAGGGGTCAAATATAGTCAAGTCCCAGGCCGTGAGGGGCTTTAAAGGCAATCAATCAGCTGGTGTAATTGAGACAAGGCTGTTGCAGTAATCAAGAGATAAAATAACGTTGAGGTTTTAATGCATATTTCTAATGTGCAGTTTATACTTCTTTGTCAATTTGACAGCGTAACTACGGCGTCAGCTGAGACCCTAACACCGTAGCCCAATGTGCACCACCCCAGAAATGTAAGTACACACCACGGCGATTCACACTGCAAGAGCTGTTATCGGCCAGCTTGGTAGTAGCATGTTTCCCGCCATAGTATGTCGGCTTCCTCTCCATCGCCACAATTTTCTAATTGATTGTGTTGGATCAATAAAGACGGGACACATCGAGGAAAGGTTGACTGAGAAGGTTCATAGATACAAACATTTGTATGACTTTGTCTTTGGTGAAAGTTTCAGTCACTATTGTTGAAAGTGAAGCAGGAAGCAGGCACAGCGCTGACTGGCGTTTGGGTGTTTTTACAGACTGACGAGCACACAAGTATAAATGGCTCAGGGTTGGACCTCCCACAGAGGTATAAACGGCACTTAAGTAGAGCTTGGTTTAAAATAACTGATTCCAATCAATCGTCACTTGACAGATTTGATTTTGATGCATGAAATCCTCTTTTTTTTTTATTTTTTAATTATGTGCCATTTCCTGGATCCTATCGTTACAAGAGACTAGTCAGGTGAAACCAAGCAATGTGCATTAGTCCATTAGTGAGGGAGATCCAACCCAAAGCCGACATGTGGCAACATTTTGGATTTAAAAATGTGGATGATGACAGAGAAGAGCTGACAAAGTCATAGGCGAGATGTCCCAATTTAAAATAGGTAAATTCGGTCTAGTGTTATTTACAAATATACATGGTTATTATTATCATTTTTCATTCAGTATTAAGCTATCATTTACCCCTTTACTACAATATGCTGGATCCATGTTAATGTGTATTTAAAGAAAAAGGGGGAAAATTAAAAAAAAAAAACAAAAAAAAAAACAATACCATCAATCATTTGCATCTGGTCACCGATAGTTGTATGGAAGCGTTTAGCAATTTCGCCTTGATTTTTATTTTTTTTTTTTAATTTAGTTTGATTTCTTCTTATTATTATTAAATAAGCCAATCTTGTAGAGAGCTCTGAACACAATAGTAAGGAATCATCACAAAGGAGAATCAAAATGGATTGACCTTTGAGAGACACCACACTTAAGACAGAATAGTAGTTGCTAATGGAGACACTGAACTTCCTGTTTCGCAGCATAATCATTAATGCAGAACACAGTGCCTCAGTCTGTCTAAAAGAAATAACTTGTGTCAAAGGCTGCAGCACTACGAGAACAGAGTGCGTATCTGCGTCAGCATTAAAAGGTTGTTAGTGACTTAAGGGCAGCCTCAGTCAGCCAGACTGAAACTTTTGCCAAGCTGCCGTTATTTTTCACAGCGGCAAATGGCTTTTTCTCAAGAGTTTAAGGAATAAAAGGCAATTTGGAAAGTGCACAGAATTTAGAGGCAATTAGCTCATTATAGACAGCACGCAGAGAGCAAAGTAAACAGTACAAGTGGCGTCTAATTAGCTACGGAAATAATTAATTAGTACTGTATATAGACGATACTCTTAAAGGCTCAGTATACGTGTTTAAATTAGAAAGACATTTGACCATGGGCTTAAGGGACAATAAATTAGGACCAACGCAGTACAATGAGGTACCACTGCAGCCTGCGGTCTTACAGAACTGTGTTTCTAAAGTTTGAAACAGCACAAACTTTGCTGCATTTGAGTGAACAAACTAGGGTTGAAGATAGTTGCTCTTAAAGTTGCAAAAGTTAGAAATGTTAGCTTTTTACAGACTTATTTGGAAAAGGCAAAAAGTCAAGCTAGGGCCCAATTAATGAATAAGTCAAAACAAAATACACAATTTAGTAAACATGAAAAAAGTAAAAAAAATGAGTATTTGCATGTTGCATTATCTTAAAATCCCCACTACTTTCTTTTCTTTCTCATATGATGATTTCATTAAAAGCTGCTTTGGAGAAAATGAAAATCACTGTGTAATTCCACTGTAACCAAAAAAAAAACAAGAAAGAAAGAAAGAAAGTACAATGCACAAGAACAAATCAAATAAGTAGACAGTCATACTTAAAGAAGCAAGCATGTGTTTACTTTTTAAATGCCACACAACAACCCACCTGACTGGAGCTTTGAAAAACTGTCACGACGACAACAGCTGCACTGCAGCATATCAGAGATTCATAGAATTATACGTAGTTTGAAATTGTAGATCAGAGGAATTATCAGCGAGTGCAAATCTTTTTTTTTTTCTTTTCTTTTCTTTTACGGGAATTAGTGATTAATTCAAGTTATTAAAATATGCTAATATGTCGAGGAATATTTTTAACAGGTTCTATCCCTGGGACCGGATCAGAACAGATGATGCCTTCAGTTCTGTCGTCAGGGGTGAAATCCTACTAGGTGCAACTTGTTCAACAATGTCTGCAAGATTAATTCATTTCAATAGAATATGAATCATGCTAAGAACTAATTATAAACAGCTTGACTTCGGGGGAAGAGCGGGGCGCTTAGTGCTGGAAGAGGAACAGAGGCATATGCAGCATGAAATCATGTGATTTTACATACTCTACAGAAAAACGCCCCGTCCCTGATTCTCTCGTCTGTCTCTGCTCCGCTCGTCTCCCTCGTCTGCTCTCATAGAAACCGAATTGCAATTCAATTTCCCTTTGTGTTGAGGCCAATAGTAACCAACAGCAATCTGGTAACATTTCCAGCAGGTGCAATCAAATAATTGCATTATGGATTAAGATGTTAAGCAGACAAACAAACTGGAAACAATTAAAGCGCTCAACACTCCCCCCTCTCCTCATTTCACTCCCCCCACACCCCCTCTTGTTGCCCCTGTCGGTCTCCATCCCTTCCTACCTCTTCCTCATCTACTCTCCTTTCTCCCCCTCCGCCCTGTCTTCAGTTTATCTTCCTTCAGCTGAAGGCCGTAGCAGCAGAACAGGGACAAAGAGGAGACACTTCAGCACGGCTGCACATCCATTTACATTTTATGTAACTCCATCTCCTACCGGGCTCCTTTCATACGAGCCACTTACCTCTTTGATACACTTTGTCTTAATGATGTTCTTCGTCGTCTGTGGGATCACATTAGTTAGCTCTCTGACTGTCGCACACTCTTGTTAAGAGGCTCTGCTCCGTCTTGTTACCCAAACACACTTGATGAGGACGCCGTCTAGTTGTTCTGACATCTTGACATTACGTTTTCGGCTTGGCTTCTCTCTCTGGCCAATGTTCTGTTCTTGGAGAAACGAGCCAGCGTGCAGCAGCTATGGCAGCCAAGGCGGGCAAATTGTCTCTGTTACGATGATGCATTTTATTTCAGCCGTAGCTTAGCATAATGTGTGACATCCACTTAGCATTAAGGCTGTGCTCTGCTGTTTGTGTGCACTGTCCTGTTATAATGTGCGATGAAGAGGAGCGTGATGAAAGTTCAGCTCATTATTATGGCCCTTGCCCACCCCAAAAAAAAAAGAATTTTAACAATGTTTTGTAATGCTCTCTGACTTGTTTGTTTCCCCGCGGCTCTCTGATCCCATGTCCGTGTTCAGACTTCTTCTAATTTAGTACAATAAGCATTCTTCTCGCAATAGACACTATTTATGTTAAGCATGCGTTTTGTTGCGTGAATTTCCAAAGTTATGTCCGAGACTTTTCATGTATTCAACTTTTCCATTTGCATTCCCCCTCTGAGGCTGATTCATAATGTGATGTGCTAGCATTCAGCCTATTGTGTCTAATATGCAATCCCATATATTCCCATTAGCTCTTTTCAGTCCCGTGATGTGGCATTGCTGCGTGTGGCACTGTTTTGTATGCACAGTGCTCAACTATTGTTTGTGTCTTTCTTTCCAGTCGTCCGTGCACTACTCATATCAGAGCTAGCATGATGTTTTGTTAGTTCTTGCCGCTTTTCTTGATGAGTAATGTGACATTTATATATTTGGCCTATACTTTCCGCGAGTAAGTGTTTGGCAGGTTTTCCGCGTGTAATATTATCTCGACATTTGGCTCCTTACTCTTATAATGAGTGGCAGTCCATTAGCCGTTGCCCATATTCCTCCTAATGGGCAGTGGTGTGCTGTGAGACATGGCATCAAACGCTGTTTACTATGTGCTGTTTGTGTGGGCTGATGTGTGACATGTCCCGTTGGCTTAGCAATCCGATAATGGCAGTCATAATATTCTGAACTCCACCACTGAGCGGCTGTCAGGGGGCCTACCCATATCTTCATAATCCTTTTAGAGGACTCTGTGGGTTGTACATTGTCATCACTCTCTCTTGCTCTCTCTCAGACGCACTCACACACACCTGACAAGTGACACTGAACTGCCCAAAGACGCAGATACAGTAGATGGTCTGCATAAACCCCAAGGTTTTTATATATTTTTGCCTCCTGTCCTCGCCTAGATACGTGAAAAAAAAAATTTAATCGGCACTGAACTTCAGTTTTTGAAAACTAAACTGAAAACATGCAGTACATTTAGAAGATGCGCAGGTGTTGGAGAACAAGATGAACACAGCAGGTGCACATAAGAGAGCCACTAATCTCATATCTACTAAAAGCGTACACAGGCAACATTTTCAATCACACGCTCTTTAACTGAGCGGCCAAAGAGAAAGGATTCAGCTAAAAATGTGTAAAAAATAAATACCTAGATTTTTTTTTTGTAATAGGGCCATGATTGAATGAAATTTCATTCCGTTTCACAGGGGAAGAATATTCCTTTTCCCAAACCGATCTGAAGTCATGTAAACAGTGAATCGGATTGAAGTCAGGCTCCGTTCTGTCTGAGCACGCTCTGTCTTGACGTAAATGCGCAGTGACGTTTGAGTGACATTTCCTCAACTGGTCTGCGACGCTGCAGAGAGCTTGTTTTTAATAACAACTTTGAAAGAGCTAGACATTATTACATGGTTAGACGAAAGAGAAAAAAAATAGAAGTGATGAACTGTTTAAATAGGTCCATCAAATATTAAATGAGGTCATGATAGACCAAAGCGTGGAACAAATTCGGAACCACTGGAAAACCTTGAAGATCAGCTACTGTAAGGCTAAACCACACAATAGCAAAAGTGGATATGACCCCACAAACAGAACCATGCTGCTGCTTTAATAACAAAAGTGTAAAAACAATAGCAACTGCTATGCTGATCAGATGAGAGACCAGTCACATGATGTTTTCGTTCTGCCTCATGTGTCATGTCACGCCTCTGTGAAACGGCCCTTCCGATTAAAAGTAGTGGTACCTGTAAACCTCAGATCACCTCACATGTCAACAGATGACCTGAAACCTTCAATCGTAATGATTTCAATGAGAATAAGGAAAAAAGTCTCCATCTAAACCCAGCTGGGGTCCTGGAACACCTGGAATGGTAAAAATTCAAAGATGAGGTAATGATTTAGCAGGAGGACAGAAGCCATCTGCTGTATTTAGTCTGGCCTAAGTCCTATCCACTAAGAAAAAGGGGGTGGAGCTTATGATCTGTAGACCCTGTGACCTACGTCACTGTGACGTCACAGCGTTAGCTGGAGGCAAAGCAGAGGGAAGCTCTGTCAACCGGGAAAATGTCGTCTTGCTGTATTTTTGGGTGCCAAAACCGTAAAAGCAAAAACACTAACTTGAAGTTTTATCACACAGCAGCCACTGCCAGTCGTAGACAATGTGATCAAAAGAAATGATTGGACTGAGACAGTCATCAACAACTCTCTGTTTGCACTGCACATTTGATATCAGGGAACATCATCAGTTTCAGCATGGATAACGTTATGGGTTAGACTAAATTGTGACTGCAATAACGTTAAGTTAATCGTTATTCAGTGGATTCTTGTTACATGCTAATGCTAACCGTGAGCTAATGCAACGTTTGTTACATGATTCAGGGTTGTCCAAGCAGAAGTTGTGCTATGTTACCCTCCACAGTTGTTCTACTTACTTCTTGTAATAGCCTATTTTGTTGAAGAGGCTTCACTTAATAAAGACAGCCCTGACTTTGTCCCCTCTGTGTCCTCTTTTGGTCAAGTTGTCCATCCAGTAAGGTGAGAGTGTAGGGGTAGGTGAATATAGTCCTATCAGTCAGTCAACTTTTTAAAATAACTCTCACGGTCTCAGGGAGGGAGTGTATTAGTATACTCTCTAAAATATGCGTTTTCCTCGTCCATTCTTGCCAAAACAGTATGTTGAAATATGCTAACCGGCGTGTTTGAGCTGTTTTGCCTCCAGCTAAGCCCCACCCCTCAAAAAAAATCACACTGTTCACAAACTGTGAAGGGATCTATAGCTGTAGCCAGTCAACAGGGGGAGCTCTACTTGCTTTGGCTTCACTTTTGAGGAGCTGTTCTACCTTTCATTGTTTTACTGTCTATGTGGGAACTATTCACTGTATTCTGCAAAGACTGTAAATATGTGTTGAGTTACAAGATTACTAGAATTGTTAAAAAGAAGAGGAAAATATTCAAATGTTTGAAAAAGTTCTACACACTTTACGATCACAGACACACTTTTAAATCCGTGTTTTAGAAGCTGCTGAAATTTTTGTGTTCATCAAACACAAGATTCCTTGTATATTTTCTTCATAATGTCCATACTTGAGCATTGAGAGAAAACCAGACAGGCTTCATGCCCTTGGCCTGTGCCTCAGATGGTGCTTTGTGTTTTGAGGTTGCAACAATTGTGCAATAAGGCTCGACAGAGAGGTCAGACACGGCCTTGACTGACTGACAACGCCCACTCATGTTCTGTAGTTCAAGTTACCTCTCACAGTTAATCCTATGATATCAGTAATTCAAAAATGCGATTCAAGCATACTTCAGTGCGGATGCAGGATTATAGAAGATGTAGGCTAGTGTGCCCTAAGCTACAGTGGTTTAATTAGTATAAGCAAGACCGTGATAAAGCTCTGCTACTGTATCTAAAATGTAAAAGACTGGAAAGGAGAAAATTACTGTCCCTGAAAAGGTGTGCAATGAGGTAGTCATGCAGACAGAGGATGGCAGAAGTCTGTATCAGAGAATAATGTCACAGTCATGTGAAACCAAAACTAGATAAATGACAAATATCATCCATTTTGAAAAGCTGATTTGCTTTTGCCAGGTCTTAGGGAACGTGAGCAACTTTGGAACGGCTGAATACAGCGTCCATATGACACGTTTCACTGTGCACCGATAAGCACTGAAAGTTTCTATCGTAAAAGGTCATGAATCCAACTTAACTGACTGTAAGGAATACAGTCGCGAAGAAGAGAGATATCACACTGTCAGGTTTTGTGCAATGGGATGTAAGCCTGTTATCTTTGTGCAAACTGGCCCACTTATGTTACAACCTGATCTTATCACTGAGGATTAATGATCAATAGCTTTTTGAAGGTTTTTGCCAGTGAAGTACAAAGTAACTAATGGTGATTCCTCAATTTCTGACCATAGTGCCAGCAATACTGGTAATAAGAAACATATGAAAACTGCTGCTGTATATTGTTGACACTGTTTCTATTTCTTGTCCCAACTATACACGGTAGTGAGTATTTTAGTCAGTGTTTTCTAAACCCACAATTACACATGTCATGCTTCAACATTTGTTGTAATTAACACATCACTGTGTACAATCTGATAAATACACCAGTTAAAACGCCTCACGCAGCCTTGAAGGATGTGTTCTTAAAATGAGGACTTTCCTTTTTTATTTCTACATGTGAATAACATTGCCCTTTCAAACAGCTAAAAGGGTCCTAAAGCCTCGGCGTGCTCACTCAGCTTAAGGAATAGATCGGGAGTCACTGAGGCAGGACCTGTGGTATCACAGGACCGGTGCTGTCCAACGTGACGCTAATCAAAGTAGTGGAGGCAAATAGGCACACGGACCTCAGTGTAATTTCAGAAGCCACAGGCTATTAGCTCTATTTGTTTTGAATTCCGTGAACCCCGCAGACACAGCCTCTGTAGCCGTATAATTGCAGCGGCGCAGATCGGCCTGATTTTTTTTCGGGGCAGTTGGTATTTGAAGTGCAAATCTCTAAAGGATAGTTGTTGCACACCTTTCGCACATCTGCTTTGACCAAACTTCTTATTGGATTTGGTATTCAGAATTGATTCTGGTGTCTGCTGCTTCCTGACTTAAGTGTGAGCCAGTCACAGCCATGTTTGTTTAACACAAACACGCAGCCCTCTGATATGGTGACTTTGAAAAGAACAAAAGCAAGCTTATGTATGAGCCGTTTTATCATTCTTCCTCATTCTGTACGGCTCCATTTTACTTTTTTTTTGTACTATCCACTCCGGTCACTCAGTCAGTCCCACGGATTGAAAGGCTTCTTGCGTAATGCCGTAAAAACATCCGACAGAAACGCGCCCTTGCCGTCAGGATGTCGTCTGTCAGGGGGCCGGAAACGGTGGGACGGAGATGGATGACAGGCGGCGCTCAGCTGCGAGCGAACACTCTCACCACTATCTTCTCTTTCGGTCCTCCCTCCTTCTGCAAGTTTCTGTCTCTCCTTGTCTCTCACTGGCTTTCTATTTAGGACTGTGTGGCTTGTTGCCTGCTGGGACTTGCTCAGTAAATGAGTGTGGGCTGACTGACGGGGGAAGCTGAAGGTTGCAATCCTGATAATTCTGCCTCTAGAATACAGTCCCTCAGTGTGTGACTGAAAGGAAATGAATAGAAGAAGGACACTACAAAATAGATGAATACAGATACACGGTAATAGTGAAACTTTAAGTTAGAGTTTTTGCTTTTTTGGTTTTGGCACCAAAAAATGCAGCAAAACGACATTTTCCCAATTCACAGTGACAGTGTTCGCCTCAAGCTTCCCTCTGTTTTGCCTCCAGCTAACACTGTAACTGTGACGTAGCCCATGAAGGGGTCTATAGCATAACAGATCTGTGAATAGCTCCACCCTCTACAATAAAGAAAAAACAGACTGACAAAAGAGACGGAAACGTTACTCCTCCGATAGCACAGATTTATGAGGCAGGCAGGACGTCTTTTAAGGACAATTCAGGACAACTGAAATTTACACTATTGATGAACATTACTCACTCGATACATTTCAACTTACTTGATGGGAAGGGACCAAAAGGGACCAAAAAAACATAAAATGATTTCCTTAATGTTCATTGCATTAAATTGATTTATATACACTTTTATTTCATTTTTACATCCCAAAAATTCTCTTTTTCTAAAGACTTTTGAAATAATAGCAGCTAATGGAGCAAAGAGTTCATGCAGCTCGTTTATGCAGAGAGCTGAAGTCAGGCTCGAATGAGATCATTGACGTTGGCTGCTTCATTCATTTATGTATAGCGTACTGCATTAATCACTATTACTCCACTGATTTGATCACGCTACTTGCTCCTGCAGCTCCACCACCCCAACTTCCTCCTTTTATTGCTGATTTAACTAATGAACTAATGTGTCTATGTGTGATTAAAATAGGGGAGATAAGAAGAATACAACAATCCTTGCAGAATAAATGCTGCTGTCTTGGTTCCGTTTGAATACCAGAGCGCAGAATGCCAAATCTACCACTGCAACAATTGACTGTATATTTTTACATATGGAAAGTTATTTCTGTGACTTCTTTAATCTTATTTGACAGATGTGACAGTTTGAAACTGAAACACGTGGCTCCCACATTTAAAACAGTCCTGTGTTCAGATCATCAGAATGGTTAAAGTGGCACAATTCTGTTTTTCAAAATTTGTTGTTAAAGCCTGCCTTGTGTAATTAGCATGTAACTGTAAATGTGTACTCCTACTGAAAGCTAAAAAGCCCCCACATTCATAGAAACAATACTGAGATCTGTTCTCAGTCCTCTCTTGTAGCTGAGGCCATCAATCTGCTAATATGATCAAAGAAAATACAACTTGAAACCGGACCTCTCTGCCATTATAATTATGCTTTGCTTTGTTAACATGAGGGACAGCCTTAAGTATGGGGTTACTCACAGTATTTTCTGAGTAAATTCGACATATTATATTTCCCCTCATCTGAAATTGTTATTTAGGCTGAAGAAGAAGACTTAAGCACTTATTTAAGTTCTCAAGGCGAATGCAAACATACTTTCAATCCCCTGGGCACATTAGTCATTCTGTGTGCCGGGAAAGATCCCAGCATGGAACAGCAGACAGGAACAAATAGTTTGATTGGCTGATTAGCACCAAATGAGAACCTGATTGGTTTATTAGCATGTTGATCAGAACTCAAGAGCCTCTCCTGCTGGGGTACGCAGCTCCAGATGAGCATTTTGGCTAGGCCTCATCACAAATTCATGACTGAATAAATATGGGGTAAATCTTGGTTTTGTTCTGACAGCGATTCATCAGGATTACCAAGATATTTCTATTAAACCGAACAAGAGAAAGAAGGATGGAGCACTTCAAACTATAAACTTTAAGCGTTTGACTTTCACAAATTTGATGCTAAATTGAGCAGACCATCAGTCATTTTGTGGCTTATCTAGGCCTAATTTGTGTTTTAGAGCTAATTAGTTTGACATGTTGCAATCATTTTGGCAAAAGAAATAACAAACATTCTCCTCAGTTCATCATCAGTCGTGTACGCAGTCCCATTGGGAATGTCGACCCGTTGATGGAACCTCATCCAGTACACTCTAGAGACAACAAGGAGGGTGGGTGTATTGGAAATGTGTGCCCAAGACCCCGGTATTATGTTTGTTAGGTTAAGTTTTTAAGTTTTAGCACTTCGGCTTATGCAGTACTCTCAGGGAGGTGCTGAATCGGTCACAAATTCATGACCTCGAACATACAGCCAGAATAATAAAGAACAGGCAGCCTTGCAGCAGATTGTGTGGTCCCCAGAGAGCCCTGATCTCCACATCAGTGAGTCAAGTCAGAGCCGTGTTTCAAGATGCTTTGAAGAACCAACCTGCCAAGTACCTTGAAAAACCTAGGAGAAATTTGGCTGGCCGATAGTGGTCACACATACATCGGTCTTGTTTAGACTTCCTCTCCGCCATACTTCATTAACACAAATGAAATAGGCGCACTATATGCTTCAGGGAAATGGAAACGGTTGCTCCCAATTCTTCCTCGGTAGGGTGAAGTCTAGTGAAGACCAATCGAAAGAAGACAGATGTGCACAACAGTGCCTATGCAGTCCATGCAAACTGTAGTTCCAGGAAATGCGATATAGCCTCGCACATGTTTCTCTGCCGCAACGTCAACAACTGCTTTGCATAATAAGCCTCACCAAGTATTTGTTTGGCGGCTGTTGCGCTGGATCACATTACATGAGATTAGGGCCATGAGACAGGTGTCGGTACGTTGCGTCTACCCCTGAACAGAAATGTCGTGCTACTTAATTAATCAATAACGGTTTGTTTAGATTACAGTGATCAAAATGAAAAGGGATACACGTATGAATTAATTACTGGGTGACATTTCACCGGCGGAAAGAAAATCCGCGGGAGAAGTCAATACAATAAAGAGATCAAGACTGGGGGCAAGCAGAAGGGTTTCCTGGGCTACTGATTAGATTCTGCAATTTGTGTCTTTGCATGTATACAATGTCTCTGTGTCACAATGCACATGTAGTCTTGGCTGCTAATATAGACAAAAACCTGGAGAATCTAAAACAATAATCAACACAATGAATATGTTTCTTTACAGATCAGCTGATATTGGAAAAATAAAAAGTTAATATTTTAAATGGGAACATTTTTTTTGGTACTCTATGCAGATTACAATGACACACCACTGCTTATTTTTCTTTATATCTTCTCCATTTGTACTGTGTCAAAAAGTTTACTGAAGTACAAGACCAGATATCTCAGCACTTTAAAACGTGATGTGGCCATTGTCTGGTTAATGGCAGCACAATGTCATCTGCAGGGCAGCTTTCACTCCATCTACCCTATTAGAACTATCAGCACCCATCTTAAACAATTTTTCCCGCCTGCATCACTGAACATGGTCATCTTGGCTTCTGGCACTTTACAGCATTCAGTTAAAATGGTGTGGAAAAAGTGATCCTTCCTGTTTTTTTTTTTTTTTTTTTTTTTTTTTTTTTTCAGAACATTTGTTGCACCTAAATGTTTCACATCATCTAACAAATTTAAATGTAAGATAAAGATAACACAAGCAAACACATTTTTTAAAATGTTAAATTAAGGAATTTATTATTAAGAGGGAAAAAAATCCAAACCCACATGACCCTGTGTGAAAAAAGTGTTTGCCCCTCCTGTTAAAACATAAGATAACTGTGGTTCATCACACCTGTTCTCAATCAAGAAATCAGTTCAATAGGAGTTGCCTGACAAAGCGAAGTAGACCAAAAGATCCTCAAAGGCTAGACATCATGTCGAGATCCAAAGAAATTCAGGAACAAATGACAAAAAAAATAATTGAGATCTATCAGTCTGGAAAAGGTTATAAAGAAATTTCTAAAGCTTTGGGACTCAAGCGAATCGCGATGAGAGCCATTATCCACAAATGGTGAAAACATAGAACAGTGGTGAACCTTCCCAGGCCGACCGACCAAAATTACCCCAAGAGTGCGCCGACGACTCATTCAAGAAGTCACAAAAGACCCCCACAACAACATCCAAAGAACTGACTTGCCTCAGTTAAGGTCAGTGTTCAGGACTCCACCAGAAGAAAGAGACTGGGCAAAAATGGTCTGCATGGCAAAGTTCCAAGATGAAGAACCACTGCTGAGCAAAAAGAGCAGAAAACTGCCAGAAAACATCGTCATCATCCCCAAAACTTTTGGGAAAATACTCTGTGGATTGACGAGACAAAAACAGTCCCATTATATCATTACACTGGATGTGCATCATACTCTCCAATCTATTATTCTGGACATTATGTCATGATTTTTTTGTCACATCTTGCTTGTGCCTTCTGATGCCATCATATAACTGTGCAACACAGTGACTATTTATTTAGAAGAGAATGCATGGAAATATGAAATCAAACACCAAATATAATTGAGCTGCTTTTTTTTTTTTTTTTTTTTAAATCTTATCAACCACACCCGTTCTCTACAGTTGCCTTAACAGATGAAGGAAAGAGGAAGGTATTTTAAGTTGACAGTGACTTAAGAAAAAAGAATACTACAGAATGGTACAAAGGTACTATGAAGACTCAAATAACATCAGACGATCCTGTGCTGTGTCCAAAACCAATCAATGATAATGCACGTTGTGAAATTGTTACAGAAGGACTGATCCAAATTACAGAGATGGACTTTCCCCAAAATTCCAAAAAACCTTTTAGGAGATTCACTAAATAACATTATAAAATATCAATGAAAAGTGGTGAGAATATCCAACGTTCATAGTTAGTTTATTCTGTCAGCACAGTTGCAGTCTTGTGTTTCCTTTGCCCTCTTTTTGGAGAGCATCACACTTTGAGCAGTAGTGTCTACTGTGGATGGAAGAACTTTGCCCAACATCTCAAAGACCATGAATATACACAGATGAATCGTGAGAATATGAGAATCTGGCATGATCTGCAGAAACGATTGCAAACAAAGACACCTATAGATCAATCCCATCAGAGTTTGATGCAGATTGCGATTGAGCGTCGGAAAGGTGTCATCAGAAGAGTTATTCAGTAATCTGTCATCTGGCTGAGCTCAATCAAGCTCTGAGGGGGCTTTGAGATGAGCTTTAAGATGGAAATTTCCTCCCCTTAATGGAACTGATGGTGCAGTTTGAGCCGGTGCTGAGTGAACATATCAGAAGAATTCAAAGCAAAGAAACAAAGTTACACTACTTGTGTGGTCATTCAAAATGAAATAATAACACTAGTTGGAGACAAAATCCTTGAAGTGATAGTGAAAAGAAAGACCAAAGCAAAGTACTTCTCTGTCATCATGGATTGCACACCTGATATCAGTCACAAAGAACAACTTTCCATTGTTCTGAGAATTGTGAATCTTGAATCATCAGCCGGTGACTCCACTGCTGAGCATTTCTTTGGATTTTTGAATGTTGAGGACACACCGGGTAAGGGTCTGACTGAAACTCTTCTGGAACATCTGCAACACAACCTACACATTTCTGACTGTCAGGGCCAGTCATATGACAATGCCAGCAACATGATGGGGAAAAACAAGGTGTTCAGGCAAGAATATTGCAGCACAATAGAAACAGTCACACACTCAATCTAGTTGTGGCAGGTGCTGCGAAGTCTTCAGTCCTGGCCATCTCCTTGCTTGGTGTGCTGCAAAGACGCTATTCAGTTCACCTGCGCAACGCTGGGCAATTGTGACAGAGCATGTTAAGCAACTTACTCTCAAAGCTTTGCCAACAACAAGATGGGAGGCTCGGATTGACAGTGTGAAGGTGGTGCGATACCAGCTACCACAGATTTTGCAAGCATTGTCTGCTCTTTAGACATTTGCAGCGGAGAACGATCTCAGAAACGATGTCCACGGTCAATGGTTTGCATTATTAACTCCTGGCATTTTCCATTGTGCACCATCATCTGGTACAAAGCAAAGCGATTTCACATCACTGTATGTTTTTGGTTGTCGTCCTATAACTTCTTGAGTAAATTTGAGACTTCGTGCACGTCTGTGTTCAAAGTCGGATCTCTTGGGGGAAATGGTAAGTCTTCAAAACTCAGCAGCATTTTGTCAAACAGAATAACTTCATCTCCAGGCCACTTTCTTCTTAAACATCATTCTTGACCATTTTCACTCAGTAATGTGTGCTTAAATGTGAATCTCCCAGTGTCCTATTTTTTTATCTTACATTAAGAGGCCCTGGATTCGAGTCCATTGATTCGCCGACTGACTGTATATAAACTGGGACATGGTGCTAATTCTTCAATCCTCGGACTGATTCTTGGATTCAAAGCCACATTTCTCCACAGCCCAAAGCGTAGCAGTCTATTTGAACCTCTATTTCATATCCCGCTGACAGCTATTCTTGCACATTAGAAACTATAATCCATTATTAGTAATTGAGGCTGTTCATTTTAAATAGGTTCCTAATTCTTCCAGGGAATAACTTTAATAACAGGCGGAAAGTTCTGAGAAAAGTATCACTTGAGTTTTAAGTACCTGGGATTGATAGCTGGGATGTGTTTCATGCTGCTTTCTTTCCAACTTTATTTCTTAATCTCTTGAATGCTGACTGCTAATGCAGCAAGGCCCTCATCATTAATTATTTAAAGCCCAAATCACCAAAGCATTCACATTTCTGGTGCATGTCAGGCTACGGCCTATGGTTGTGTCCAGGGTCCTGGGTGAAACTCTAGCAACAGCATCAAAGTGATGTGGTACTATCATTGACTGTATATACTATGGATAAACTCAATGTGATGTCACCCATCAGATTCTGATCCTCTAAAATGAAACCCCCGAAGTGGGCGGAGCCTGCAGTTGCCATGTTTGATGAGCTTTACTCCTCCCACACTCAGATATTCCAAATATGGACGTGGGTTGCGTTGGACGTTGAGACCCACTCACTTGCCGCTACTTGTTAGCTCAGACAGTAACTCAAAGTAGGAACTCCCTTAATTATGCAGAATTTTTTAACCTTAATAAAAAATAAATGAATTACTTAGATAAAAATTCACCCCCCGTACAGTTGTCATGAATGATGAAATAAACTATTGAGACCAAAATCGTTTTTGTACCAGGGTGTAAACATGTTTAATAATGCTGTAAAGTTGGGCTTTTTTAACATGGTGGTTATGGGGATTTGCTCGATTTTGGAGACGGCTTTTAGCAGCCACTCACTGAACTGCAATTTTTTGCACTTCTGCATGGGCTTCAATCCTCAGACCCGAAGGCTGCCACTTGGGTACTATATATGTTGTGCATTACTGTTAAGTCACATAGTGGTAACCCTCTGGAAATGGCGGACACGGCAGTGTGTCGCAGTGTCACGGAATCTCTGTTTCAACTTTTGTAGAAAGTGTAGAAAGTGCTAACTTCAAACTATAGACCAGTTTTTAAATTGTGTTGATAGGCCAAGTAAAACTAGACTTAGAAATAGACTAGACTAGAAATAATTTACACCACACTGAATATTGCACGGGAGAAACTGTGAAAATTACACTCCGGACTTCAGAGGGCTAACATCAGTCTGAAGGGCTGAAATCAGGACAACCATTTCTTCATGTGTATCTTATTGTAAATGTTGTCTTCCCATCATAAATTTCCTCCTTATCTCAAGAAACCTGTGTGTTGTTTTCTAAAGAAAGCAGGAAAAAATTGACTCAAGGCATTAAAAAAAACAAGGGCAAGGGTGTATATTCGCGTCTTTCATACATGAGCAAAGTCAGCAGGGAAAGATTAAAAGTTTTTCCCTAATTTACAAGAAAATACGTACCAGTACGTACCGACATCTTGCAGTGAGATTATCACACCCTTTAAATCTTTAATAACATGGAGGCAGCATCGCATAAAACATGTTCAGTTCGAAAGTGGTAGCCTAAATTGTTAGTGGGTCTACAGTGGTGTGTATATTTAGATCACATAAGGACACTTTTAATAGAACAAGGATCAGCAACAGGGAACGGTGCAAACAACAGCTAATTCACTGCATTCAAGAGTAAAATAAAAAAATCCTCCACTCCATCAATCCATTCATGCAGAGATTTTTTATTTTTTTTTGGAAAGACTCAATGGAGTCTGGATTAAAATCTGGCCCTTCCACCTGCACTGTTCGTTTAAACGCACCAGGCCCAAGCATATCTCACGGTGCTAATGGTGGTGTATAAAGCAGAAACTCTCATTCTTTCGTGAAGCTCATGAGTTTCCAGCTATTTGCAGTATACCTACCTGCCAAAGGAGCATTCAAGCAGGAGGATTTTAATGGGAATGTCCCTTCTACCTATTCACACCCGTTGCCTTCAACTGTGTAGCAGTGCTGACTATGTAGCTATGTTACTGCTGATGTGCAGCAGGCTGGTGAAAACGGAGATGGATGAATCCTAAAGAAAGACGGATGGCTTTCACACTATGCTGCTGAACATTCAGATTGTTTCTGAGGTGTTTATGAGGGTAATATCTGTCAGATGGAAGAAGATGGATTATGCATTTCTAATGACAATAAACAAGTCTAACAACTTCTCTTTTAATTCACACTTTTTTTTTTTGCTTTGCTCTTTTCTCGTTTCAACCTCTAATTTCCTGTCACTCGCCCCTCTCCGTCACATTAATTTCATACAGAGGCCGTGAAAGCCATCCGTGTAATTTAAGAACATATTCTTAACTTGCTTTGTTAAAGGAGCCAAGCAGCCGTGTGTTACGGGTTTAAATCATGCCTCTGTCTCTGGGTGAATGAATGTATTCTAAGTGTGATTGCTTCATATTATGCATGTACACACGCCAGTTCATTAGGTACACAAGTGTAAATGAATGTATTCTAATCTAACAGTCCTGCCGTAAATCCCTTCGTGACTGTTATAAGGTTCAGTTTATGTTAGTGTAAGTAAGGTGGTAATTCAACTGCACGACCAATTTGCAGGATGCAGTTTGTGGTGCCGTTAAACTCGACTGAATCAAAAACTAAAGTGTTTCTGTTATCAAGCGTAGCACACTGACTAAATCTGTGTTGTTAAAATAGTGGAAACATGCATCAGAGCAACATAGTGATGTGAAGTCTGTCTCTTTCCACAGAGCCGGCTCCTTTGGCTCGGCTCTAAATAAAAGAGTTCTTATTCTCTTATGACTCCCAAACGACTCGTCGTTTGGTTTCACTCTAAGACTTCTATTTTATCCTAATTTGCAGACTATGAATGGTTTGTGGGTCGGAAAGCAATTTTTTATTTGCTGTTTTCATAAAGCCTAATTTTTCATGCATTTTTCTTTACAGTTACTATTTATTTTAATCAAAGCTTTAAACACTTGATCCACAGCAAACAAATCAAATAAATACAAGCCAAAGTCTTGACCCTATGACACTTCAGATGAAAGTCTCAAGTGCAGGTTGGCATTCAGAAAAACCAGAAAAGAAAAACTTGCATATAAATCCAGCTCCCCTGTCTCTCTGTTGCTCTGTGTGTACCTGGCCTTTATCACTACACTCGCAATAATATGATCCTGGTGGCAAAGACTTGCAGAAGCCGCTGAAGCTCCTCTCGACGGGAATCGAGTCTTCTGTTGGCTGCAAAGAATCGGCTTGTCCATCACTAGTAGACCACAATTTGAGCACTGGAAACCAAAGCCTTTCATATTATATTAGAATGCATTTCTTTTCACCAATGTGCCTAATGAACTGGCAAGTGAGAGTACATTGCTTAAAAGTATATTTTTCAGTAAAAGGGACTCAAGCAAGTAGACTTTTACAAAATAAAGTCCCAAATCTACATTTATTACTAACTCTTAAATAAATCATATTTTTTCTTCCTTTGCTGTCTATTGGGGCTCAGAGTGACGGTGGGTTTTGGCTCCACCTACATTCCACCCAGGCCGTCATAATTTGTAATAATCTGACCATGAGTGGTTCATTTTGAGTATTCCCCAAGTACTGACTACTTGTCCTGATATCGATCCCTTGGTCCAGCTAATCTCTGTGTTTGAGCGTGTATGCATGACCTCGTTTAACCTGGTGTGTTTTACTTAATTAAATGGTGTGTTCCAATTGTTTTGATGTATCTCAGGTCTGAATGACCAAGGCACTGGTGACCTAGCCGCCGCAGGCTGTTGTGTTCTCTTGTAATGAATGAATAATTTGAAAACGTGTTCTGTTACCGTAATAAGGTTATAATTTTAATAACATATGGCTAGGTGTCCAGTTACACACATGACAATCATAGAAATGTACCGTCAGTCTTCCAAATCAGGGACTTTACTCTCCAGTGTGTCTCAGTGGAGACGCTGTCAAACTGTGTGTAATGCAAGGCTAGTGAAGAAGCGTCACTGAAAAGCACAATTATATGCCAACACAAGTGTATATGTGCACACAGACGAAGCCCCATTGTAAAACCACAGTTAAACCAAAGTACAAAAACACACAGCTATGAGCTCTAACTCGGTCCTGATAAGTTTAACCTCTGGTGATTCCCAGTAACTGATGATGAAAGTGAGCGTTTTGTCCACCATAACAACAAATATGAATATAAAGCTTTAGGAGATCTATACAGTTAAATGGATTGGATTGATGGCTCAGATTGTATATAACAAGACACTAAACCCAATGGCAGGGGAGCACCTTGCGTGGCAGCTCCGCCGCATTGAAGTCTTGAGGGTCTATGTGAATGAGTAAATGAGAGGTAGAAATTGTCAAGTGCACTATACCGTAAGTACAGTCTATTCACCGTTTGTAAGATCTTGTCAATTGCAAAGATCACACTCAGTGACCATGTGCTGGTAGAAGAGGGTGATTTATTATTCTCACATCTGTGACATTGCCTGCACTGAAAACAGAGGAACGCATCAGAGGCTCTGATCTGCACAAAACTGGGTTAGTTGGGCACGTTGTGTTAACAGTTGATCAATTACACTGACTGCATTTACGTGGAGAACATTTCCTCGGGCCGAGAGAAATCCTTCCAGCCAGATTAAACTTCACTGTTTATTTGGACGCTAAATAAAATGATGAGTTTAATCAATCAGTTATATCCTTAAATCAGAATTCCTTTTTTTGGGACAAATTTTTAATTTTTTCACCAACTTTATTGACAACACTAGATTCATTCTGTAGAAAACGAGATTCCAGCTTTATCTTTTCAAGCACTTATTTGTACAACTTGTTGCTTACGTCAAGTTTCTGTCATGAATCTTGTCACATCACCCGATGTTTACCTCCCGCGGGATATGAATAAAAAAACATTACTTATCCTACCCAGAGAAAAATGATTGAATCAGGTGTTTACATGCTAATTAGGCGCTAATACCTTCCTACCGATCATCAAAACGGGATTAACACCACACACTCGTTTCAGATCAGGCCAGTCTGGTCTAACTGAGGTGGTTACACAGAGGAGGTTTTCTGTCTCTAGCTTTCTTTCGAATTTCATGTGAATGCAGGTTTAATTGCTTGTTAAGGTTTTCAGAGAGGCCCGCGTCTTCGCGCCGAGTTGTGTTCATGAACTTCAGTTTTACAAGGTAGTTTCACAGTTGTTCATATTTTTATTCTGTAATGAAAGAAACTGTGGTGTTTTAGATGGTTAAAGAGTATTAATCAGCCAGTAGTGAATCAACTATGATTGTTGAAGATGCCATTCAGACTAGTTTCCATATCTGGTCACTTGCTAACATGTCACGGTCGTGCCATCATGTTTAGCGTGAATGTGAGTGTGTGTAAATGTTGTTACTGTTACATGAGAGATATTGGGACCATGGGTGTAAAATATGAAGGATATTGTTGACATTGACAGTGAAGTGAATGTGTATTTTGAGTTTTTTATATATATATATATATATATATTTTTTTTAATTGCATTTTGAGTTGCATCAGTTGCATGATGCAGTATATGTTACAGTATTTTGAGTAATGCTGAAGTAATACTGACATTATTTGTTGTCAGTTTGTGTGCATGAGTGTGTGAATTGTTTGATATTAATGCACTTTGAACTTTGCTCAGAAATAAACGAGCTCTGGCATGAGGATGATGCTAACTTTAGTCCTCTCTCTATCATTCACAGTCAAGGTTAACCTCAGTACTTCCTAGCCTGTGTAACCTTTGCTGCTGGTCTAGATTACCTATAGATCTGGTGCCGGTAACATCAACAGGTAAGGTGAATTCATACCAGTATATCACTGCTCACTGTTCATTGGGCTGGTAAAGTAAAGTCCCTTGACTAGGGCTCTGGATTGGTTTCACAGTAACTTCTCCTCACAAAGACACATTCATTCTGAGCAGATGCCAGTTTTGACAAAAACCTCACCGGCACACAATCCCTAGCCTCCCATTAACCACTGATTAACACTTAACCGGGGGGTTTCACAGCTCAGGTTTGCATTGTGCTAATTTATCCTTTCCTGATTAATAACTTCCACCACAACTACTGTCTCCTACTGTGATTGTTATCTTCCACTGCCTCTCTTTTTTTTTGGTTTTTATATTCCCAAGTGTGTATTTTTTTTTTATGTGTGCAGCGAGTCAGACATATTTCTTCTAACCTCCTGGGGGTCTGTGGTCTCTGCCCTGTCTCTCTGAAATGCCCACACAGAGACCACTCACCCACCCCACGACCCTTAGCGAAGCAGAGGGGCGAGCAGCTTCTGCTATATATGCAGGGGGAAAAAACAGAGTTTTGGCCTCTGTTTTACTTTAGTGTGTCCAGACTTTTATAGTTATCGGTCATATCGTGTACAGGGAAGACAGCGAGCCTCTCCCCTTCATCCACCGTTCCTCTGTCCTTCCTTCTCTGTTCGCCTCTGCTCTCATTACTCATGTGCTGTAGAGTCAGGAACCTGTTGTACCTGACTGACCTCCTGTCTTCCCCTTTGACATCCCACATACATCCTGCAGCACAAAGATGTACCCGATGGATGATGATCTCACTCGGGGATGACTCCTCTATACACAAAAAATTAAGTTATACACTTCCTTTTAGCGTGTATCCTTAAAACAAAGTGGGGTGAGGATCTCTGCAAGAGCATCTTTGTAGCACAAGGACGTATCTATTCGCCTTTTTTTTTATCATTAGCAAGGAAGACATTTTTGCAAAAATAGGGTCAGTCAGGGGCGCGGGAAAAATCAGACCAGGCACAGTGCATGTGTTCTCCGATTACCTGCATCATCTGGTCGCACTGAATAACCTAGTTTGCCATCCCTCTCCACCTACTCGTGAAGAGAAATGTTAGTTCTGCTCCTCGCACTGCAAAAAATAAATAAATAAATAAAAGTCAAATGCCCTCGTAGAACCCGGCTGAAGCTCTTTTCTGCAAGATCCCGAAGAATAAATCACATCATTGTGTCTGTTGACTGTTTTGTTGGAGGATATCTCGGCGCATTATTCCTCTATTCTGTGAACATGCTGTTGTTTTTGGACTTCACGTCTCGCTGCCAAGCTTCTCTTTAGCATGAAAAATGAGCCATATGAAAAGCCGGCGCATGATTAGTCACCGTGTTTTTCAAGCTGGGACAGGGCAGGCTACGTATACCACAGCTATATGCCACTATGATTAATTTGCCGTAAGGCTCCCTGTACATTTGATTTTGTTGTGTTGCGCGTGCGTGTGTGTTTACCTGCGCAGACGACTATATGTACACAAAGCTTTTCACATCCTTCTTTGTGTAGCGGGTGTTTATGGGGCTGCATTTTCAATGACACAGATGCAATAAATAAATAAATAAATAAATAAATAACACAGCTGCTATATGGCAGCTCAATCAATATTCCGTGTTAATGCTAATAAGGAAGAGGAAGTCAGCAAACCTGGAGGTAGCATAGCCCCAGGTTTCCTTTACAGAGAATTTTTTGTATTAGATTAAACGGCTGTGGCAATGGCACAACATCCATCTATCTGTCCCATCTTGCTCTCTTTCAGCATTTATCTCATGCTCTCCCTCTCTTTCCCAGACACATGCAGCTTAATGCTTTAGGCACAGAACTGTATCTGTCACTCAGTGTCATGTGTCACATCGGTTTATTTTGTATGAAACAAGACTACACACGTCGTGTCTTAAAGGGTCGCCTTGACATAAGAAACTACACGAAATCGTTTCAGTCGGAGCCCCAAGCTTTCCGAGCACAAGGACACGTTATGCCGGGCCTTTATCCTACGGTTTGAATAAATATATACTTACTTTCGAGTGCAAACAGTACGTGCAGAACTTGTGATTTTCCTCTGTGAGTTCTCCTAAGACATTTGATTACATGCCCTTGAGCCTGGTGCATGCATTTCTATACATGTGGGTGTGTCTGCATGATGTGTTCGTGCTCAGTGGGAAGCCACGCGTCTGTAAGTTTTCTAATTTATTAATACACCGATGATAGCTTCACCAGTAACAACAATGCCTGGCCTGCGGGTTATAATAATAGCAGAGCAACTTCAGAACTGATAACAAATAAAAAATAAACTACTGTGGGAGAAATACATAACAGCACAGCGAGGATTGAATTAGTTTTGTTTAAGAGTACAACAAGCGAAAAATATTGTACCAATAGTATCATGTCCAACTGCAGAATCTTTAATAAACATTATCTCTGACGAATAATTGCTATGTGTAGAGTTTATCAAACGCATTGCTAGAAATGAGATCCTAAGTGTTTTCTCCAAACTAAAAGTAATTTAGAACAAACCCTGAAGCATGATTTGTCTCCTGTGTGCATAATATTCCTTTATGTGTCATCTTCAGGCAATCAATATGCAGCTTGGCACTTTTATGTTGTTTACTTAAATGCGGTGTGAAATGAATCACGGTGCCTGCTTGCTAAAATGGCCTTCAGCTCGCATTGCTTTGGATGTGAAGGGACCAAATGCAATGTGTAGTCTGCATACTTTGAATCTGACATGTCTGAACCCCTAATTGTTGGTCCATTTATTGAAATAAAGGCATTATTTTCAATACTTCCAAGAGTAATATTTTGTTCTATCTATCTACCTACCTACCTACCTACCAGTCAATTAAGACATATTTTATCCAGAACACAATGCCATTGTGTGAATTTTTTTCATATAATGGAATGTTGTTTAAGCTTAAATGCTTAGAAAATAGATGGGCGAAGGTATTAAAAAGTAGAAAAAGAGTATTAAAAAAAATAAATAAAAAAATGACTAAATCCAAACTGGCCAAGAGGGAGAAACTGCATCAGAAATGGCTTTCTATTCAGGAACTGGACACGGTTTTAGTGAGACTTCAAATCCAGAAGGAGTAAATGTATTCCAGGGACCCCTGCTGATCTGCTGCGACTGTGAGAAAGGATTCAGTAAGAGGAGCATCCCATCTGTCCATCCCACAGAATCCCCGAAACCAGTTTTAGAATATGACCAGATTTTGAAATCTAGCCGCAACCGCACACTTTAGGCCAAAAAATAAAAATAAAAAAATAAATAAATTTATCCACTGCAAGATTTTAAATTAAATGGCATCAAGTAGAGAAAACATCTAAGGAGATTGAAGAAGAAACTACTAAAATTGTGTCAAGAACTGTCTGACGCATTATTAAAAACCGGAAGGATAGTAGGGAACCATCGTCTTCGAGGAATAAGATGATGGTTGATCGTAATAAGCGATCACTTAAACAATTGGTGAAATCAAATTGAAGAAAAACAACAGTAGAACTCAGGGCTATGTTTAATAGTGAAAATAAGAGCATTTCCAGATGTACAATGTGAAGGGAACTCGAGGGATTGGGACTGAACAGTTGTGTAGCCTTAAGAAAACCACCAATCAGTGAGGCTAACCTAGAAAAAAGGTTTCAGTTTGCTAGGGAGCATAAAGACTGGACTCTGGAGCAATGGAAGAAGGTCATGTGGTCTGATGAGTCCAGATTTACCCAGTTTCAGAGTGATGGGGCATCAGGGTAAGAAGAGAGGCAGATGAAGTGATTCACCCATCATACCTATTGTCTACTGTACCAGCCTGTGGGGGCAGTGATATGATCTGAGGTTGCTGCAGTTTCTCAGGTCCAGGTTCAGCAACATTATGCCCAAAGAATGAGGTCAGCTGACTACATGAATATACTCAGTGACCAGGTTATTCCAACAATGGATTTTTTTCCCCTGATGTCACAAACATATTCCAAGATGACAATACCAGGATCCATGGGGCTCAAATTGTGAAACAGTGGTTCATGGAGCATGAGACATCATTTTCACACATGGATTGTCGACCACAGAGTCCAGACCTGAAGCTCATTGAGAATCTTTGGGACGTGCTGGAGAAGGCTTTGTGCAGTGGTCAGACTCTCTGAAAAATTAATGCAACACTGGATGGAAATAAATGTTGTCACATTGCAGAAGCTTCTTATCCAAACAGTACCATGGCAAATGCGTGTTGTAATCAAAGCTAAAGGCGGTCCAATGCAACATCAATGCAATATTGATTACTGTGCTGGATCAGGGAGCACTGAATGAGCCACTTTTTTTTGTTGATTCTCTCCGCTCAGCATCAGATCCACTGCACACCATTTGCCTCGCAAGAACTTATATAATTGGTGATTTCGATTCATTATTGTATAAACGGTGGTTTGAGAGACACATTTTTTTTTCACAGGAGCTTCACAAAAGAGTGAAGCAGAGGTTTTAACTAATTTTACACGGCTGCACTGGTCCTGAGTCATTTTCTAGAACATGTTATAAGTCATATGTTCTCTCAATAAACATCTTGGACACCCTTACATATTATTATCCTGAGATTAAATTGAGCCACAGTGTGCTGTGGATGAACTGAGCTCCACATCACATCATTCAAATTAGACCCTGTCAGAGATTTATTTATTTATTTATTTATTTTTATTTCTATTTCAGGTCCTAGTATTGCCAGCTCTCATGCAACTCTTGAAATCCACTTTCAGACACTTTATTACGCTCAGCAAGCAAATGTAAGACATCAGTTCCATCAGAATCATTCAAATATATCATTGCAATTTTATAGTAGATATATTAACCTATGTGTTAAGAAACTACTAAGGTGCTGCACTCTGTTCTAGAGTAAAACCTCAAACATGTACAGGATCAGCCACAACATTAAAACCAGCGACAGAAGAAGCATCTTGTGACAAGTCCTGCTGGGAAAGTTTTGGACCTGGCATTGGTGTGGATGTTACTTAGACAAGTACCACCCACCTAGACCAGACCAGACACCTCCACCCCAGTGATGGCAGGATGCAGCCTGCCACAGGCACACACAGAAAAATGGTTTAACTCAACTCAACTCAACTCAACTCAACTCAACTCAACTCAACTCAACTCAACTCAAAAAAAACATGAAAAACAGCACAAGGTGTTGACTTTCCTCCAGTCACGGAAAGTATTAGAATTAGAAAATTCTGTAGCAACATATGTTTCACAGCGAACAAGCCATCTTGACAAAACAGAGTACACCTCAGTAAGTAAAGGACAAATCCAAATTTAAACCCCGTTAATATGCGATATATGCATGTTTAATAAAACTCTGGTATTTAATTTTACTATTAAAAAATGTAGATGGGGAAGACAAAATGTTAAAAAACAGCATAATACACACTGGACAAGAGGGACAAATTGCATCAGAAATGGCTTTCTATTCAGGAACTGACACGGTTTAGTGAGACTTCAAATTCAAAAGGAGTAAAAATATTCCAGAGACCCCTGCTGATCTGTTGCCACTGTGAGAAAGGATTCAAAAATAGGAAGATGGTCCCCCATCCCATCTGTGCATCCCGCAGAATCCCCAAAGTGTGACCAGATTTTGGGATCAAGTCACACCAGACACTTCAGGAAAGAAATATCATTTTCTTTTACACTCTGCAAGATTTTAAAATTAAAGGGCAACGTACACTACATGATATGGGTCACCTCCCAGGATCTTACAGGGACTCGCACATATAGAAAAAAAGGACAAGCTTATTGTCATCTGCACACAGTGTAGAAGGTGGTGGCAATGCACCTGCAAGAAAAAGAAGTAAACAACAAGAACTAGAGGTAGCCTAATACTTGTAGTAACAAAAAAATAATAAAGACAATATAATCCAGCTTTTAAATCTCCAATATCTAACATGTCTCAGGGGTGAACATGATGATTCTGAAATCATTTTTTTTTATTAGTAGATTTCTAAACCCCCACATTATCAGATAATTTGGGTCTAACCTCAGTGTCTAGCAACATCCAGACTGAATTCTTCCTGTGATTGCTGGTACTGGTGAATGCAGGCATAAATTGTGCGTAAGTTAATGTTGCTCTCTGCAATGGAAATATATAATAAATATAGCAACCTTGATTACGAAGACTTGAGCATGTTATCAACAGGCGACCTATTGTAGATGCCGTTATAGCACAAGAGCATTGTGAAAGACCTTCACTCAGCCCTCAGCCATACATATACGTACGTACATACACACACACACACACACACAGACACACACACACACACACACATATGGATATAATGAAATCAGAATGACTCCGAATGTCTCTGGCAATGCATTTCAGGCAGTTTGTTCAAGTAGAGTTACTGTTGAGCATGTGCAAATGGGTAGTTGATCCAGTAGTGACAGGCAGCAGAACCATTAGATAAAGATGAAAGAGCAGCTCGGCCCTCTCGATGGGAAATTCTAGCACAAAAACAACAAGATGGAACAGTCGACCGACATAAACAATTATGCACACTCTGCAGGAAGGAGTCTTCTTTTCGTGGAAGCACTTCAAGCTTAAAAAAACCCATTAATGCGAAGCATACATTAGTCTGGGATTGTGCTAACACTTCGGCCAACGTGTCGCTCAGTTTGCAACAAACCAAAACAAAAACAAGCTGGCAATGCTGGCTTGCAAATATCTGGCCACTCCTGCAACCACTGTTCTGTGTGAGAGACTGTTCTCAGTTGCAGGCAACATTGTAAGTAAGAAGCAGTCAGTTGTCCTGTCTCTTCAAGGGGATTTGTGGAGTTGAAGGGGTTTAATAAACACATTAAGTGCATATGTTCCCTTCTTTCTTGATTCTGTTTCTTAATGTAAAATGAAACAAGATTAATTTCGATTAATGATGATTTAATCGCGATTAATTGCAATTAATCCACAGCAACCCGGTGATTAATCATCTGACAGCAGGGGTTATCGTCAGCTCAAGGACTGAGAAGATGATTAAAGACCTTCTGTAACAACTGACTATAAAACTAAGCAAACTCTGAGCATCCTGAGCTCATCTACTGACCGGATCGTTCTGTACTATGGTCCATTTATAGGAATAACTCTATTCATAACCTGCCTACATAACTTGTCTCATTCATATATTTTCATATACTCTACGTCAGTCAGAATCTGGTAATGGCACATTTGAACCTAATACATGTGATGAAACAGATGCACTTAAAAAAAAAGGAAAAATTAAAAAGTAAATAATAATTGTGGTCACATCTTACCCAGGCATATCTCACAGTGAATAAAAACAATATGCGGACAGTTGTAGCAGTAACATTAGTTTCGTTTTAACTTGATGGTAAAATAAACAAACCTGCCTGTCAGTCCAGACAGGTTTAAACTTTAATATTTGCCTCATGGCACTACTCCTGTCAACACCAACGTGTTTCAAAGCTACCCAACATGTTGCACTCAGTCTGAAACACTGTAGGGATTTTGGAAATCTTGTGAATTGAGTTGCCCCCTGCATTTCTTTACTTCAGGTTTGGTTTAGGGCATAGAGTGTATTGAGATCAACGTTGTCAGAACTGCTGCTCTAAAGTGAAGCCAAAGCAAGTAGAGCTCCCCCTGGTGACCAAGTAATACGCATCATTTTTTTAAAGGATGACTTCAGTCATTTTAGGCAGTTAATATAATCGTGATGCATGCTCAAGTGTCAGGCGTTTGGATAAGTTTAATTTTAGTTATTTGATGCTACAGAAACAGGACATAACATAATAGCGAATACCAGTTGCCAACCACTTTGTAAAGTGTCCTGTGGGGCCATGAGAGTTGTTAAAAAAAATAATAATGCAATGTATAATCCAACATTTCCTTGCACCTAGTGGAGGTAGAGCACAGTGTTAATTGAACAAAAAGGGGAGTGAGTCTGGCGGAAGTGCAGTCGGGTAATCAATACCATGGCTCCACTCCCAGACCGTACTTCCCAGACTCTGGCTCCAAATTCGCAAGAACGCGCTGGGCATATCCCCAAGAAAATAGCTTCAATTTGACCAATGCAAGGAAGTGGCGACACATTGTTCATATATATATATATATATATATTCTATGGTTCTGGGCCGCATGTTAACATAGTTTAAATTAACGTCTAAATGCACCACGACATACATGAAATTATTCTTTTATTTTTAATTATTACTAAACAAAACATGAACACGACATTACACTTGGAAAACTCTGGATTCTGTCCCTAATAGAAAGCGAATGCTACACAAACAAACCTGTTTCTTGAGGGATCTCATCGGTCCGTTTTCTCGTTTAATTGCAGTAATCTGCCGTCTTGCGGGATCTTTGGGAATCCTATAAAACTATTTCCTTTTTGCTTTTCACCTAAATATTCTGGCATCCGGGGGCACAACAGCCCCAGGTTAATTAGTTAGTTGATCACAGTTGTCAACCGAATAGTCATTAGAAGAGTGTGCAGGTTGACGTCAGCTTCTAGAGCTCTATCACATAGGAGCTGCTCTACATTTTTTATGGCACGATGTGTGGATTTAGTTTAAACAAATGCAGTTTATCTTTATTGATAAATGAGATATAGCAGGTGAATGGCAAATATTCAACGCTGTTGCCTATAACTGACATAGTAACTACATGTTTAGTGCTATACATCAGTTCCTACAGCTGCATTGGTTTTTAGGATGACAAGTTCCACAAACAGGTGAACATCACACAGGTTTTAACTGTATAAATGAAACGGTCAGTAATTCACCATCTGACGAGCTGTTTAAACTGCTTTTCTAATTGCTGTTGCTTTTCATGCTGGCAGTTATCTAATATTACATTTAGATGTGAAAAACAAACATTGTTTGGTATTCTGAGCTCAGATGGAGAGGGAATACATCATTTCCTTTTGTGGTTTTTTACCTTCTAACTAGTCCTTTGAACTCCATTTATCTGTACAGTTTTGGGGGATTATTCCACTCTGGATGAAAAAGAGACTCATTTTCTGTTCCCTCTCACCTCCCTCATGGCTTTCCCTTTCCCTCCTCTAATCCCATCTTCCCTCCGTCTCATCTGAACTTCCTATTTTTTTCTCCTCTCCATTACCGTCCCATCTCATCCTCTATTTTCTCCACTCCTAACCTCGCCCTTATCCCCTTTTTCTCTTAGACTCCCTTCACTCTCCCGATATCCTCCTCCTTCATCTCCTCTTCGCTGCTTCCCTCATCCATTTCTCTGCTTTGATCCTCTTGACAGCCTCCCCTGTTATTTTCTCCCCAGCCTTCAGTTTTCCGTTACTCCTCTCATCATTCACTCTACGCCCCTGGCCTACTGCATTGTTCTCTGTCCACTGGTCGTGTTTGCGTCTGTAACTGTTAATCTGTGCTGTTTTTCTCCTCTTTTTCACACCTGCACGAGTCCCGTTATCTCATTTCCCCTCACATTCTCCACTCTTGACCTTTCACTCCCCGACTCCTCTCATCGGACTCGGTTTCCCATCCCAGAGCGACGCGTCTCTAAACAGAGCAGTGGAGAACCAAAATCTTGACAAAGCCTACAGGGATCTGCCCTGCCGGTCCCTTCCGTCTGCTCATCTATTCATTTGTTTGTGTTCTCCTCTCCCTCCCTCCCTCCCCATCAAACTTTGGTGTGTGTCTAACTGCCACCCCTCTCCCTCCCCCCATCCTGCGCACCAACACACACACACATGCATGCTCACACAGGCTCTGATTGCGACCTGACGGAGCGTTAAATTACAGCCTCACCAACACTGCTGTGAGGGAATCGCTGTGTGCTCTGCTTGCTGTCTCCTATGCTCTCCCCCTCCCTCCTTTTTCTGCCTCCTCCTCCTTCTCTATCTGCACTGATCTCCCCCTGCGATCTCAGACCTCTTCTCCCCTCACCTGTTGTTTTCCACAATCACTGCTGTTTGTGTTTCTGTCATTGTATGTCTACTGTACGTCTCTTCTAATTTCTCAATTCTCATGAGTCACCCTCTTTGGTCCATCTTTTTGTTTTCTCTACTCTGGACCCTTTTCTTAATTGTCCCTTTCACATGTTTTGCAGCTGCCCTCGTCCTCCCTTTTCCCAACTCTGTCTCCTTTATCTTTGTAATTCCCCATCAGTCACTCTTTGCCGTTTCCCATCACATCCTCCTCTCAAACGGCCTCCTTTTCTCCCTCCCATCTTCTCTCCGTCTCCCTCCCAGCCCTCATTATCATGTGCGTATCTGTGTCGGGTTTCATCCTGTCAGTGAAAGGTCAGCAGCAGGGATTTCCCTGGGCATCACAGCTAGCAGCTTTAGCACTCTGCATCACCAGCCTTATGCTGCATATTAACAATAGCGCCAGCAGCCGTACCCCATTAATGCCACCAGCCTGCATATTAAACAGCTAACACCTAGCCCCGAGCTCAAGCAACAAAAGCCTCCTACACTGTAGGATATTTAAAAAAGACTAGCGGCTTTAGCACTTATTGTCATAAGCTAATGACTACACCCTAGCTTAACGGCAACAGCCCTTTGCTGCATATTTAAAAGGCTAGCAGCTGTGGCAAAGGGGTTAAGCGCTGAGGCACAGTCGAGGGAAAAGGCTCAGGGAGATCAGGTAGCATTTGGCTTAGCAACCATCATGCGATGAATTTTATGGACATAGGATGTCACATATCGATGTACCGTATATTCCCATGGAGCATTTGCAATGTACCATGAAATATAGGTCAATAACACAGGCCACACTTCTGCAGAACATTGCACTTTGTGTCACAATTAACAAAATATATATATATGCTTCATATAAATATATATACTGTATGGATAAGAGAAGATACATTTCGAAACAGAATGAGAGAGTTGGTGATTCAACTGTATGATCACTTTGGAAGATGAAGTTTGTGGCGTCGTTTAACTGGATTGAGTTGAACACAAAAGTGTTTCAGTAATTTAACGTAGCCCACTGACTACAATGGGGTTGTAGAAAATAATCAACGCAATACAATAGTGCCACGAACACAACCTCCGAAGGTCAAAGCACGGTTGAATCAATAGCTCTCTCGTTGTATTAAACAAATACAATAACCTTCATGAAGTGGAAGATTTAGGGCAGGACTGTTTCATTCATTCATTGTGTAGTAAAACACCATACTATTGTAATATCATGTGATTCTGAGATGTCTGGCATACGATAAATTAGCATGTGACATACACAGCACAGTGAGCACGTAGAAACAATCACATTTACATGTTATGTTCTTTAATGGTACATTGATTAAAATGTAAAATTAATGCAGCGTTTCAAAAATCATTGTTAAGATGAGTGGGATTCATGGATGTTTCCCATGGGATTTCACAAAGTCACTGTACATGTGTCTTCAAGTCTCAATTACAGGATTGATGGCTGTTCTTTCTCCTAATGTGCAGAAGGAAAAGGAGAAGCGAAACAATCTGCAGAGTGTCTAATTGAGAGAGAGTTATTAACAGACTCAGCCAGCCGAAAGACTGCTAAGGTGAGTGCACCACAGTAAAAGAGTAAGTGTTGGTATTCAGTAAATGTCAGCGTGCAGTGGTGGCCGTATTCTAATATAAGGGTAGCAAATTTACAAATGGGACTGTGCTGGCTCAGCTCCCTGGACTAATTGAAGATATTCAGGTGTGACAGTGAACGAGAAATATTCTCCCCCTGCTCTGAGCAACAGGTGTAAAGCTGCCTCTGACAAAAAAATATGTTCAATGTTCAGCAACTGGAGTAAATCAGATTTATTATAAGGAAAAGAAATGGGCCACAGTTGCATGGATTTGTGAGGGTGGGAAATTTCTCTTGTTGCTATTTTAATTTCATGATCTACAATAATCCGAAAAATAACCCCATCAAGACTCAACAACACAAGTATGCGTAGTTGGAACAATGTGAAGTGAAATATGATAAGGATTTCCATTTTCTCTTGCGTATGAGCAGTTAATCCCATTTAAGTCCTTTACTGTGAATTATTTGGTTCAGCCTATCATTGCATTAAGCCTAAAGAGCGTCCCAGCGGACCTAATGGAGGATCTCCCGAGATGCAGATCCTTTAGAGAGCAGACGAGTTTCAAGTTAGATGGAAGGGCTATGGACACCAAGGGAGCATTCATTACTTTGATCTCCTCTCCACTACATTTGGTTTGGCATAAGAAGTAGACGTGTCCCCAAATGCCCTCCGTCTTGTTAGCTGAGGTTGCATTTAGTGCTCCACATCCAGAGGGAACCTAGCATAGGCCTGGAATGGCGATAATACATTACCAAACAAATCTAAACGGGATTATGCCATGCATAGGAAAGGCTATGTTTGGAAATGTTGACAGTAGCATTATTGCGCTATGTTATGTAAGACTGGTGTGGATGCAGCTTCCAGGAAAAAGATTCAAATTGAAGTTCAGCTTAAACTGCTTTATTATACTGTCCTTTTGTGTCAACTTTTTCACCTGCATCGCTAACTAAGGCTCGACATCCGTGTGATCTGTTCCAGTTTAGTTAAAGCCTTTGACTCCCTTCAGGCAGAATTCTATTAATTCTATGTGATAAGGTCTTTCATGCCTTATACGTAACTAGACATGGGATTTACAGCCCTTTGAAGGGAGATGGATCTCGTGGATTTGTTCCTTTTAAAGAGCCACACAAAAGACTGGCTCATTTTGATATATATATTGTTAAGGTTAGTCTGGGGTTTTTCTAATTCTATCCGTGCAATAATCACTGGGAGGAATGATGGGGTAAGATTTGCATCAGAATCATTCAAACTTAGCTATCCCCTCAATATACACTCCCTTGCCACTTTATTAGGTACACCTGTTCAATTGCTTGTTAACACAAGTAGCTAACCAGCCAATCACATGGCTGCAATTCAATGCATTTAGGCATGTAGAGGTGATCAAGAAAACTTGCTTAAGTTCAAACCGACCATCGGAATGGAGAAGAAAGGGGATTTAAGTGACTTTGAACTTGGTATGGTTGTTGTTGCCAGACGGGCGGGTCTGAGTATTTCAGAAACTGCTGATCTACTGGGATTTTCACACACAATCTTCTCTAGAGTTTACAGAGAATGGTCTGAAAAAAGAGAAAATATCCAGTTATGTGGACAAAAATGCCTTGTTGATGTGAGAGGTCAGAGGAGAATGGGCAGACTGGTTCGAGTTGATAGAAAGGCAACAGTAACTCAAATAATCACTCGTTACAACCTAGGAAGGCAGAATACCATCTCTGAACACACAACATGTCCAACCTTGAAGAAGATGGGCTACAGCAGCAGAAGAAGGATAATGCACCATGTCACAAAGCTCATATCATCTCAAACTGGTTTCTTGAACATGACAATGAGTTCACTACACTCCAATGGCCCTCACAATCACCAGATCTCAATCCAATAGAGCACCTTTGGATGTGGTGGAACAGGAGATTCTCATCACAGATCCAAAAGGTGTTGAATAAAGGCAACGACTTGAAATAACTCTTCAAATCCAGTTGCCTTTATTAAACGCCTTTTGGATTACATGACCTGAATGACTGACACAGACATATCGCATCATACATGTGCAGCCGACAAATCTGCAGCAGCTGCCATCATGTCAATATGAACCAAAATCTCTGAGGAATGTTTCCAACACCTTATTGAAAGTATGTAACGAAGAATTAAGGCAGTTGTGAAGAAAAAAGGGCGTCCAACCTTTTTCTAGCAAGGTGTACCTAATAAAGTGACCGGTGTACATTCTATTGGTAGGATGCCAGAGACTGAAATATTTTGAAATATCGATTCTAGATAGATACTTCATTTATCCCATGGGAAATTTTGTAAAGACATTTGCATCGACTTAATTGAAACAAACACGCACTCAAGTGAAGGCAGAGTGGACCATTCCTTATAAAGACCACATGTACTCTGCTGCGCTCCCCACCTTTGCACCTGTCCTCTTTCTTGCACGTTCACCTGAGTGAAACACAGTACACAAAAAAACAAACAAACTGTGACTTGGTTCCCATCGTTCATTTTAAAGAGCCAGTCAATAGCTACAGTTTGTTCGTGAACATTACATCTCTATGTGCAATCATTAACTGAGCAGCACACAACATTTCAGTGTAGTGGCGTGTTTTCTTCTCAACATATTTAATTTCAGTTTTAATTTAAATTATCATTTAAATTAGGAAGCCACACGGGTCAAGACTTTTGCATATTCTTCCAATGAATGGGGCTTCAGGCCACGTTGTGTGTGAGGCTGCGCATTTGCACGTTTCACCCCAGCAACACACTCAATGTATTAAAAGGTGACGTGCAGTGTAGTTACATTGATATTGCTACGAGAGAGAACAGATTCCTCCACGAGATAAATATAAGCACCCATTAGCATCTCTCCCAAGACCCTTAAATGCTCATTAGCAATTCAAAAAAGGATACATAAGCATGATGGCTATAGCGCATGAGCGCATACCTTGATTATATCCCTCTTTAGCATTAGGGCTGAAGCGGCAGCCGCTAACAAGCACGGGAATGTTTTTCTAGTGTTTCGAGTGTTTTTCTAACCCTGATGAATACTCGGAGAGTTGCTAATCTGACCTCAGATCCGCCTCCTGGCATGTTCGAATCACTAAGCACCAACAAAGGCTATTAATTATAGAGTTAAAATCTGAGTAAAGAATAAAAGGTTTAAGGTGACCGGGTTAAATGCAGAAAAGGGTGTGTGGCGTAGAAGACACAAAAATTCATTAGGTTGGTTATGTAACTGCTGCTTGAATGCTATCCTAAAATTCTCTGTCAAAGGGTTGTAGACTTAATATCTTGACAGAAAACTAAATATGAAACAGCTTCTTCTTTGTTTTGTTTTTATCAGATAGCTGTGAATTGAAATGTGTTCATTTATGCTTGAGAACTAACATAATCACAACACTTAAGCCTTTGTTTTCCTCCATTTTAAATCGATACAAAAAGCTTTAAATGTGTGGATTTGCCGTGCACGACACGCGCACGCTCGTACATTTAGAGTTTATCTGATTTTAAAATAAGGTTGTATCACAAACTTGAAGAGACGCTCCACATATATTCTGTTCTCTAATCTCAACTTGCACACGCTGGAAAACAATAGCTCAACGCGCACTACAGGATATGATGAGATTGTTGTGCCAGATGAGGAAACACTGAATGCACCACCTCAAGTCATCTCAGAGGGAGGCAGATGTAAACAAAATTGCAGTAACTTGTAAATGTAAGTCTACTGATCCGCACAAGATGATCTATCAACCACCAGTCACAAGGAGCCAAGGAGAATTAGTGTCCAGTGACACAACTGGTGATAGGGCGTCTATTCTCCATCCAGAGCTGTAGCTAACATTTGAATGTGCAGCTGGTCATTATCCCCTCATTTAAATCGTAAATATCGAATGTGCTTGACATAAATCATCCCGATTATTCAGCGACAGGTTTGGGTGGTTTTAAGAGCAGACCTGTAAACCTCTCACAGTGCCAGACGATCTGTGCCGAATCTCGGTACAGAGTGAGGATTTTTCATCTGACTGTCAGGAGGGTGGGGGCGTGGCTGGTGGTTTAATGATAAATTCCTCTGGTCTGAGCCCCTGCTTTACTCGTGATAGTTTGATTAATCCGGATAGCGCGTCTGTTTCCCCAGCAGCTGCTTCGTCGCAGCCACTGGGAGTTACCGGCGATTAGCATATTGCCTGTTTGTTTTCAGCTTGTTGTTCACCTCTTTCATTTAGTTGTTCTAACAAGGATCGCAGCCCCCTACCACACAAGTCCACATTCATAAACAAACACGCACAGAAAACACGATGGAAGGCGCACGCGTGCCGTGGGCAGCGTTGACACTGCAGCGCACAACGCACGACTTGTGCACAAATGCATGCGCAGGCACGTGTGCGTGCACGGACCCCCGCCCCTGCAGAACTCCCCCTGTCCTCCCTATTTATTCTGAGAGCCAGTAACATATAGTGTTAGTTGGAATAATGAATTATTTACTCCCCCCTAATATAGCATGATTAACATGATTAATGTGATTAACAGTTTAAGCCGTCCATTCATCGAGTAGGTTTGTGTTCATGTGGGGATGAAAGCTGAAGAGCGTGTGGGCAGTTTGGAGGTGTGAGCGAGAGGGTGGATGTCTGCAAAATAAATAAAAAAATAAATAAATGTGAATGTCTGTGTGTGCTTGTGTGTGTGTGTGTCAGCTCAGCGTCCTTGAAGCAGTTCTCCAGTAGCTGGGGGAACTGCTATCAACTGCTTACACAGTAGAAGGAGGAGAAGCACAGAGGGTTCTTTTCCAAGCGAACAAATCCGGCCTAAAAACACCTTGTGTGTACAAAACTTAAAAGTAAGCCCAATATAATCTCACAATCTGACTTCACACGCCCTCCGTGTGTTTGTTGTGTGCTGTGTGTGCGTGTTCACCTTTCGGCTAATCCAGGTGCGGAGATGCCTGCCGTATCTGTTATGGATGAGCGACGATGCACAAGGTATTTATGTAAATGTGAAAAGCAAAGCAAAGTACCTAATGTGTAAATGCTTGGAGTAAAGGTGAGTCATTTTATAAATTGATTCAGAAATTAGTGTCACGTCTTCAAGTTGGAAGTGGAGTTGAGGGCGCGGAGGAGCTTTCATTTAAACTTGACATGACGTTGGTGTCAGCGCTTAGGCGCTTCAGTGTGTTCTACATTAACACACCAGGAATTACTGGTGGCGTCACATGACTGAAGCTCTGGCTACTTAAAAAAAAAAAAAAAAAAAAATGGCTGGTGAATGAATCAAAGTTTGGGCAGAGACGGCTTCACTGCACGGGGAAACAAACATGTAACTGTACCCGGCTGCCAGGGTTACATGAAGGGATTTAATCGAACATGATGCTTTGTTTATTGACGTCTCCGTTCCCATATTTCCTGTCATTATTCACAATTAGCTGTCCCATACAGTATCTTTCTGCAGATAAAGAAAGCAGGAAGCTGTTGTCTATGGACATAAGAAACCCGAAGAGCCGAGTTACAGCTTAGATATTTCCACTGTTTTTATGTTTTGTTTTTAACTTATTTTTTAGGGAAATTCACCTAAAACCTCAAGCAACACCAGTTGAAAACACGATTAGACATGCACTTCTGATGCAGTGCAATCTCTTCCAGTCTATAACCATTATCCTACTGGGTATGTAAGAGTTGCCTCTCAGGATTCAGCGAAGCGGTAAAGACAGATGGACGGAAGGATAGATTGAGTAAAAGGAAGACGGCATAATGAGAAAAGAAAGTGTGTGTGTCTGTGTGCGTCTCAGCATGCAGCTAAGATGTGCATAAATCAGAAACAGAAAATCTAGCTGAAGAGCGTTTAAGTGGCAGTTGACGTCTCAGTTATAAAGAATTCTTCTTTTTATTTTTTCTTGGAACATCTCACTTGCACAACATGAAGAGCACCTAAACGAGCGGAAGCGCACACTGACAACACGTGAAATATCTGCAACACAAAGCTGGTCTAACTGGCTATAGTGCTGTTCTACATATTCTGACACTCTAAAGGATAGATTGCTAACAACGAGTTTCTTTGTGATTAAAAACTCTTTGCAAATTGAATATGGGCCATCAAATGAAAATCCATTTTGCAGAGTAAGGAAAAAGTGGCCGACTGCCGTGGAAGAGTAAAGTAATTAAAAGAAAATAAGTAAAATGAACTTAGGACTTAATATACAGCACAACTTTGATGAAGACATCTATATTCCCACTAGCTGCAAGACAGCAATAAGCTATAATACATTTTCAACATTGACATGTAGCATCAATGTCGCTGAAATGATGGTTGATGAACAATGCCCATACAGGTTTGTTACTCTCTGGCGAACTGTGAGCACTACAGCTGGGCCTTCACTTCAGCCCCCATTGCTGAGAAAAAAAAAAAAATCATCACGGAAAAAAAGACAGTACGATGAATTGAAAGCGTTTAACAACTGCAGACTAACATCAATAACATTCTCCGCAACAAGAAACATTCTCCACATTAACTTCATAAAACTTGAGACCATTTAGGCTACATTAAATAAACATACTCTAATGCCAAAATCTGTGACACCACTGACACTGACACAGAGGCTCATTTCATCATCGTGGACAGCGCTATGGAATCATGGCGCACAAATAAATTCATGAGCATCCTCAAACTACAATGCAGTTTCAAACACAATACACCAAAAAGTTACACATATCCGGTAATATAAAGACTGTTTTTTTTTTTTAAGTTGCAATGAAGCTTAAATACCTCTCCATGCGCAATTATGCATAGCGCAATGAATACTGAATTTTCATGGGTTCCACTACCCCCCTTAATTCTCTACAGGGAATAAAATGGGTGAGGGGGGCTGGGTACGGTGGGGTTGGGAGCGGGGGGTGGGTGGTGTTGATGTTCGGACTTTGCGAAGGCCTATGATCTTTTGTTTTTGTCTCGCCCACTTAAAATCAAACCGTGATTGGTCAGTTTTCCCATCACTCTCCAAACCAAAACACATGGCTTGGATTCGTGAAGTCCTTACCAATTAATGAGCCAGCTAACCGGGCTTCAATAGAGACAGAGGATTCTGATTGGATAACATGTTTCAGGACAGTAACCCTTTCATTGCTGGTGTGAACTTCACAGTAAGACAGTAAGGGGAACATAGATGGAGAAAATTTTTTATTAAATGTATTGTATTATATTAGATGAGATAAATGAGTCCATAATCCTTTTTATCTTATTGTAGTGGCAAAGGAGCAGTATATACTGCACTAGCCACCCAACAAGGTTAGTACGTCACAAGCCTGTAGTCCACCACTGATGTTGTTGTAAGTATGCATCGGGGGCTAGAGGGGCGAGGAGTGGGATGATGACATCATCATGTTCATATCAGGTGTCCACGCAAACGAAAAAACAAAACCGCACAGGCTCCATATTTGTTTTTATACCCTTGAGAACTGGATTCAAAAACATGTGGTTACAATCACAGAAAAATCTGCATCTGTCATGACCATAGACCGACAGAGACTATGAGACTTAAAATACCTCACCCTTTGTCCAAGGATGGAACGACAACTATGAGAGATTCTTTCAACATCCAACCACAAGCAATTGCTTCACCCACCCCTGTGTTAATTGTATAAACTCGATGCCAGTTCCAAACAACTGCGTCCACTTCACTGAGAAGTTCCAGTGACGACTTAGAGGCAAGTGTGAAGGCACAATTATACTCAAAACCTTTGCAAATAAAAATAAAACCGTGCTTGGCTCTGGCAGTTTTAACATTTACAGAAAGCAGACACCTTCATTTAAGGTGCCTAAATCTTACCATGCCTAGGTGGAGATTCTCAGTCATCCAGGTCATTGTATATCCAATGTAGATATAACAGGTTGGATATATCATGACCTGGATGACTGAGAAGCTGAGACTGAGAACCATATTGCCACGCATTTTGGGACAAGCACCCTTGGGCTAGTGCGGGAGAATGAGAGGACCTCCAGGAAACTTGCAGACTACAGGAACCACCTACATTTCAAACAGAGATGTAGGCAACACTGAATAATTCCAGCGTACACCTAGCACTCCGCTGTGAAAGGCCACAGGGTGGAACAGATCTTCCAGAAGATGTTTAGTATTGGAACATCACACCTACCAGAGGTTACTAAATTTATGGAAATGGCACAAAACTCACATCACACAAAGGGTAAGGAATGGTAGAAATGGAAATTGCAAACACAATACAACAATCCACACAAATCCTAAGAACTGACATGGATACTTGGATTAGTGGTGGATGGTGAAATGTCTTCTCAAAACAAAACAAAGTCAAAATCCAGCTACTTTTCTTTAACGTATTTTGAATTATTATGCCTTGTTTCTCTGCCATTATCTTTCGCTGACCCTGCACCGATTCCATTGTTTTTTAGAGGGCCTCTTGAGGACAGCATAAGAAGCCGTTAACACAACATTGACGTAGTAAATTTGTTGGAATTTGTAGTCTATTTGCAGTCGACCCAGAGTCAGACCAACATTAGCATTCATTAACATTCCGTTCGATATTTACTCTTCTTCTAGCACGCGTCTCATCTCCAGTTCCAGTTCCTTAGGGAAATACAAGTTTTTGTTTTAGCTGCTGCACGATCTTTACCAGCTAGCCCGCATGCTGTAGCTGTAAAGAGAGGAGGACTGCTAAGGCGGATAAAATTTCACGAGTGTTTGTTTCAATGAGTGACTTTTGCCTCTTGACCCGCTTTTAATATGAAATTATTGATTAGGGCAGCTTTAAATGTGTCATTTCTGCTGCTTTATTTGTGAAAATCTTTCAGTATGTATGCCACTATCTTCCTCTCTTTCTCTTTCTCTTTCTATCCCTTTTCCTCTCTCACTTGCTGCATTTTTATAAAATACTACCTATATCAGCAAAGGTCTCGATAAATATCCTGGCAGGAAGGGTTCAGATAGCTGTTTGAAAATCGCATGAAAACAGACCTAGGAGCAGGAGTCAACAGACCCTTGTGCCGCACTGCTGCTCACCATTGACTGAGTTCTAGACAGTCACCTGTTACTATTATTCTACTACCATCAAAATAGACAATCTTTGAGAATAAAGCAAAAGTAATTGCCGCTGTCAGCAAGGGATCTTGTTTGGTTTTCTCTCTCCAGTGCATGACTATGACATTTTAAGTATTACCCTTCAGACTGTTGTTATGTCTACTTGGGTACCCGTTATGTGCTGGTCTTAAGATGGGGGGGGAAAACCCTCAGGAACAATGTGGCAGACTGTTGTGGAGCTCACGTGAGAAACACAAGGCATGTGAGCATCAGCGGATCAGAGGAGAGCGTGTTGAGCAGAAGGAGCCGGTGGGAAAGAGAGGAACTAAACTTGTGCTAAAATTAAAAGAAAAAGAAAATCCCTGGAAAATGATTGTCTTTTTTTTCTTTTTTAATTTAAGCAGCAACAGATGGCTGACAGTAAGATGCTACAGAGATGTGAACCATATGAATTTGGAAATTTTCCCCCGAAGCACACTGTTACAGTTCCATCCACAGCAGATATGACTGAACGGTTTGTGCCGTAAACAGCTCCCTTGGCATTTTGCTATATTTATCAATACCTCACATCGTTTGTTTCTTTTTTTTCACCCCCCTTCCGTCTGTACCCTGCAAGCTTATCGTCTTACATTCCTCCCAACTCTCGCTCCTCTCTTTCTCACCTCTCAGGTTTCTTTCGGCCGCTCTCGCCGCTCTGCTGCTTATTTCATGCTCATACTTATTCATCCTCTCTCACACACTAGCAGACAGGGCAGTGCAGCAGATGCGGTTGACGTTCTGCACCAGCGAAGCATAACAGTGTAGTTAGCCTGCTTGGCATGAAACAGAATGCCCCAGCACGGAACAGAACAGAGCGCAGCAGGGCTGAGGGCTTTGTGGAGCAGCGGGGGCATCTCACATGCTTGTCATGTTGCGAGTTCAAGTCCTGAGTCTCTCTTTTGCACAGGTACACATGTTTTGTTTTCAGCCCTAACTGAAAACAATCCGGCCTACTGTACAGAAGAATCTACAAATATCCCCACAACTGCAGCATGGACTGACTTGTACAGTCTTCCGTGCATGATGAATCCCGCTGATGCTCACACGACTCTTCCTCCAGCTGCGCTGGAACTGGTTTTATAATCAGGATGTGTTGTCATGAAACTCTTGATGAATTAATGATGAGTTCTGGTGATCCTTTAGCTTTCCATACATTGAGATAGTTACTTCATACGGATCAGCCACAACATTAAAACCACGGAGAGGACAAGTAAATAACATTGCATTGAGTGACGTTGAGGAGAAAAGTCTCAACTCCATAAGAGAGGAGGCTCTGACTGGACGAAACATGACTTAATTGTATTGCTATTTTTGTTGAAAGATTTTTTTTTTATCTTAATCATGTTGCGGAGGCAGCATATAACTTTAAGGAAGCAGAGGTTGACCGAGAGATTATTCTATGACGTTACATTAGTATTAAACGTCTGCTGTCAGGTTCTCTCATGCTCAGTAATTCAAACTATTGTCTACTGGTAATGGTAAATGGTCTAGCTTTTATATAGAACTTTTCTACCTGTTGGTGCTTAAGTACTTTACAGCCACAGAGGTTCAGGGTCTTACGCATTCCAGGCATAGAACAGGTAACTCTATTACCTATTTTGGACTTTATAAAGAATAATTATTTTTACACATATTCTAAATTAGAAGTTTAACTCAAAAATAGTTTTTACACCTATTATGAATTTTATTCGAATACAAACACTTTTTTCCCTCAACAGATACGAATACAAATACTGGATGCTTTGCATACCCCTATTAGACATGTAGCACCCACTTAGACCAGACTGGGCACCCCCACCTCATAGCAATCACACTCTGGCAGCAGCCATCCCCAGCTGGATGCAGCCTGACACAAGCACACACACAAAAACGGTTTAATAACAACTAAAAAAAAAACATGAAAAACAGCACAAGGTATTGACCAGGCCTCCAAATTCACTAGATCCCAAACTGATCAAATATCTGTGGGATGATCTGGAACAAGCCTGATCCACAGAAGACTCAAATGATATATGATGAATGAACAGTTTTGAAGGCACAAGTTAACATAACATTAGGAAGGTGGTCATAATGTTATGCCTGATCAGTGTATGCTAATTAGCCGATGTCAGCTGACTTCCTAGACTGAGATGGTGAATGTGGTGAACATCATGCTTACCCCAGCATCAGCAAGTTAGCATGCTGACGTTAGCGTTCAGCCTAAGTGCAGCCTCATGGAGGAGCTGCACGCTCTCAGACCGGTCTTTACTGCAAATTGGCTTTAACAGCGACTATTAAAAAATGCTGTAAATAATTCATCAAGTTTCTGCTCATTTTGCTGAGGGTCACAGATGGATTGCAGACCGTTCCAACATGCCGGGTGAGCGGGAGGGCACATCCAAAACACTCGTGGGATAACTCGGAAAACGCTGTCACGCGTGATGAGTGTTTAGATTAACAGGCCTGATTTTTGTGGGAGAAACAGAGGCTCATATATTAACCCAGGCTGTGCAACTTTCCTTGTCTTTGCAGTGCTAATTTCATGTGTACAATCCAGCGCTTTGATATTCTGTGGTGTGAAAAGCTGCGACATTCTTCGAGGGCCAGAAATCTATAGCGGATCACTGCATTTTGTGCCGTCTCGCTCTAGAGTAATTCACACCGATATCCCATGCAGCGGCTTGCTGCTCTAATCCAAGTTTTTTTTACGATATATTGTACAGTGTCATATCATGCTGAGCAGAAATGTGATTTTCCAAGGATTGCCGTGCTCTACCTTTGCTCTGATGCGCTGTCCCACTCCATTCTCTGCTGGAGTGCTGAGAACGGTGGCGTTGCTGCAGTGCTCGGCTCTGCACGCTTCAGTGATTGTAACTATAAAATTCTTTAATGAGCAGTTTGGAGCCATGCCACAACCATTTCAGAGTCCTGGAAACTGTTTAACAGCAGGCTCAGCGAACCGTCAACAGCGCCGGAGACATGCAGATATTGTCAAAGGGTTTAGAGTCTGTAGCAGTTGTGGGAGACAATAAGTAAGAGCCGTGTCCGACTGCGTCACCTTTGCTGTTAAAAAACAAAAATGTGGAACACCAGCAATAATTATTATTATTTGTCCACCAGATCCAGTGTCTACAAGCATTCAGCGGGGAACAGTCGACAACCGGGGAGAACATAACCATTATACGAACGCTGTTTGACATTTTGCGCGCGGAACAATTTAAAGAACACTGGCGTTTTTGTTTGTTTTTGTCATAAGCAAGCTTGACCGATTACTGTAAAGCCTAATCTGATCAAAGTTTGCCTGGACAAGGCGTCAGCGCTACGGTCAACGCATCCTCGTACGTAAATGTCAGAATAGGTTGATTCGCAGTGACCCCTAAAACAACATATATGACCGTTTCCAGAAATAGCATGGACGGTCGCTTACAAATTGGCATGCAGGCAGGTAGTATGAAGAGCATCAGAGTCCAGATTTGAAGGAAGAGAGGTGGATCTTTCAGACAGTGGGTGCTGTGTCTGATGACAGAACCTATAAGTGATGTAAATGTGGTTTTAAAGAGAGACACAAACATGCATTGGCTTATTTTGTAGAACGAAATGTGGGGTTGTAATATCACAACAGCAGGACTCTGGGGGTTAAGAGTTTGATCACTAAAGACTGTATGTGTGCGTTCTCTCCGGGTATTCTGGCTTCCTCCCACCTCTAAAGACATGCTCGTTAGGTTAAATGGTGATTCTAAATTGGCAGCGGGTGAGAGTGTGGGTCACTGTCTCTCTCTGTGTTAGCCCTGCCCTAGACTCCTGACCTGTCCAGGGTGTACCCCGCCTCTCGCCTAATGAGAGCTGTCCACTGCCTCCGTACCATGATCATCTTACACGACATCCCACTTTATACACCGCACATGTCCGTTTAGAGTTCCTGCAGTGTAAAAAGTGTCCAGTTCACTTTGTTTCCATTGTTCAGCTCAGGTATATTTCATCAGTTAATAACAGGATTTTGTTTCCCTTTTCTGTCCTCCAAATGGATGTGAGGAGGACGGCACAGTGCTGGCGCGCTTTCACTGAATCATCACTTTCTAATTTGGGAAGCAACACATCTGCTACTAATTAACGAGACTGATTGAATCTGGCTTTTTGCAGGCACATGTGTGTGTGTGTGTGTGTGTGTGTGTGTGTGTGTGTGTGTGTGTGTGTGTGTGTGCGTGCGTGCGTGCGTGAGCGCGCACAGACAGACTCACAAACAAGTGTTCATTCCAGAAAGTCACTCTGGTTGATGACACGCTTTTCGGTGTCTGCGGGTTTGAAGGTGATTTTGTCAATGAAATTGATGATGGCTGCTTTGAATCCCCGGTGGTTCCGTAATTAAAATGACAAAATGCGGGCGACGTTAAAAGACAATAATGGATCAGATGGAAAATAGACGTTTGTTGTTTTTCTGAATCATCTAAAGCTGAACTGCTTTGATGCAGAAGCTACAGTGACAGCGCAGAGCAGAGCAGAGCAGAGCATACACAGACCCCTAGTCCTGTAACTGATTGTAACTACGGAATCTAACTACGTATCGCACAGAGAGCTCTGATTGGTTCCCTTGGTAGTAGCGTGTTTCTGCTTAAGTGTCTCCGGCTACTTCTCCATCTCCTCAAAAGTGAATGTTTTGGATCAATAATGTCTGAAATTTCGGCAAAAGTCGCCATTGTAGAAAGTGAAGCAGGAAGTGACAAGTAAAATAGGGAGTAGAAACAAAAAGTCTGGCAAAAAAGACTAGCGTGGTTTCAAGCAGTCCATTTACGTCCATCTTTATCTCTTTCTGATGTTGGTTAATGTCTTTGTGGAATATTTTCTTTTCGGACACACGTTGTCACAGTTTGTTTCAGTCTCCTTCCTGTTTTGTCTTTATTTGTTCTTTGATTGTCCTTATATTGGCTGTGTGTAGTGCCTATCTGATTCTTTAAGAGGCGATGAAACAAGGGTGATAAAATGAGCAGGCAGAGTAAATTAAAAACCCCAGCTTTATGTGAAAATAAATAAATAAATGAAAGTTAAGATAGAATTGCAAAACATGAAACTTTCATTAAAAGTAGAAACAAGGTGATTACATTTTTTTTTTAACCTGATTAGTGTCTTTGTCTTTGTCTGCCAAGTTGTTTGGTATTACTGTATGAATATCATGAAGGGTCAGAGAAAGCTTCTGGTTGTGTCTCCACATCAGCCTCAAATGACTCATGAAGGATTTCTTGTAGGCAGATTTTCTCATTTGAACAATAGTTATATTTTTTTATCCCAGTAACAAGGGTTGAAAAAGCTTAAATCTTAACTTTCAAGTTTTTTGAAGTTTTTATTTTCAGAAGCTGGCAAATACAATGTCTTCAGTAATATAAAAGAGTGCCATTAATTGTTAACCACATTTCTATTCTCAAAAAGGCTTCTGCCAGTACAAATGCATGTACTCAGTAAGCTGCATTAATTGAGAGCCCATTGACGTGTGCCGAACAACCTCAGATTGTCTCTCTCATTTGTGACAGCTTTTCTCCACCTGTCTCTATCGACCTCCCATTCTCTCTTTAACTTCCTCACATCATTTTCCAACTCTCTGTATTCATTCTCTTTCTTCTCTCCTTCAGCCTATATCCAACACCCACATCTGTCTCCTATTTCAAGACTGATTCTGAAAAGTATTGCCAAGACCAGACCAGACCAAGCATTCCCACCACTATTGCAATGTCACTCCATGATGGCAGCAGCCGTTCTCAGCAGGATGTAAAAATAAAAGAACTCAAAAAACATGGAACAACTCAAAAAACATGAAAAGGACAGAGCCCCCCTCCCCTCAACCCATAAGACCCAAAGACCCCCACTAACAACATCCTGTTACCAGACACTACAGGACGCCCTCAGAAGACCCATGTCCATTCTCCGATGAGTCACAACTGTCTTGGAGGCACAAGGGAGACCCACACAATATTAGGCAGGTGGTCATAATGTTAAGCCTGAGTGATGTATATAGAACACAAAAAGGGTTATTCATGTCTCCATATGCATGATCAATGGTGGTGTCCTGATATCTGACTGCTGTTAGCACACGATCCTGTGATGTGTATAACACAAGTCAGTATTAAACATTAAGTTCACCGACAACTGAAGTGAACAACACGGATTATCTTGTTATCACGACACTTGTCACTGGGTGGGATGGATTACACAGCAAGTGTAATGTTTTGCCCTCAAGTGATGTGTTGCAAGCAGGAAAAATGGAGGGAAGTGGAGGGACTGAAGCAACTCTGACAAAGGCAAAATTGCGACGGCTATACAACTTATACGAGAGCACTTCCAAAACTGCAGCTGCAGCAGGATATTCCAGGTATGCAGCAGTCACTACATATCAAAAGTGGTCCAAGCAAAAAAAAAAAAAAAAACTGGTGACAGGCTCATGGGCACTCAAGACTCACTGATGCAGCTGTATTAAAGCAAGTTGTCTAGATTTGATTTGTCACCCTGTGGATCTGTCACACAAGGGAAGCCAGTCTCAGCTGTTTTCTGTCTGTATGAATTGAAAGCTGAGAGCTCAAAGTCACTTCTTTGGTTTTGGGTTTTTGGTCACATAGTAATTTCGTTAATGTTTTCGACCATAACCTGAGCTTTTTTACACTATATGTGTTGAGAAGCTGCTGTCCTGTAGAACTATTTCTAATAATTCCATACTTACTCCATTCTAACCTGGCAAGAATCAGAATTATAATAAAATGTTAATCCAGCAACAAAACAATTGTTCACTCACTACCTAACCCCTACTCCCTATGTAGGGCTGCACTATATAGTTAGCACAATCCCAACATATTTCGGTCAGACTGCTGCGGCTTCCCTGGTTATCCCATTATAATTTACACTAAAACGTGATGGTTTTGTGAACAAATTAGTGATGTTCCCGAAATATAAAATTATGTTTAAAAGAAAACTTTCATATTTTTGCAAAAAAACTCCAAAATCTGTCTCACTAACAGCCACTAATGGCCATTAGCGGCAGTGTCTCTAGAGGCGCAATGCATGATGGGATGTCCACCACCCGTTGAGTAACCATCGGATGGTCACAACTTTGAGTCCCCTGTGTAGGGCATAGAATTTGATCACTAAGATTTCGGACATCCCAACAAAATGGGCCCTATATAGGGGTTGGGGGGCGATGTCAGACACAGCCCATTTCCTTGAAGGATTAATAAAGTATTCTAGTTCTGATTCACGCAATTCTTACATTAGCAAAAGTTACTCTGAGACAATTTTATTATCGTGATTGTATCTGTTATGTCACTTGGCCAAAGGCACCGCTTTGCAGGTATTTGGCAGCAGCCAGAAACAGGTATGACACATTCTAGGTTTCTTAAAACCAGGATTCTGAAATCTGGATACCATGTTTACATGAGCAAACACATAATCAGGATACTTCAAATGCATGTGGACAATGTAAACACATTCTATCTGTGTATGATACTGTAGGAAACTCTAGATTTTACATATTACTATTTCGGCAGTTTACATAATTGTATTTACACCTCACCCTCTCTCTGCTTTCTGGGATAATGGATAAGCATGTTGTGGTGGTGTCAGGGTCTCTGCCTCTCTCTCCATGCACTCCCCGTCCATTTCCCTCTCTGCGTCAGTCTGGTGGCAGTAGGCCATGAATTGGCAGTATCTCTCCCTCTCGCTCCAGCTACTAATAGACGGTCAGGGTGGGGTGGATGTGTCAGGAGAGGCATTCATGCCGGCTCCATTAAACTGTAACCTTGCTACTCTGAAGGACAACACTATAACGTCTCTCTCTTTCTCTCACTCTGATTCTTTTATGGAAATAAACAAGTGCCCTGAGAGCTTGTTTCATTTTCCTGTTGTTACATTGTAACATTTTCCAAAACACCCTTTGCTACGGGGAAAACACGTATTTTTTTTCTTCTTTTTTATCAGTATAACTTTACTACACAGCAGCAGAAGGAGCTGGAGGTTATTTGCTGAAAATGTGCGTCTCGCTTACGCATTTAGCTTAGGGCCACAGACCTTAACCTCAGAGACCCGAGCTTTTATTTGGTCTGTGTTTTTAATTTCTCCATGGTATTTGGGATTAAGAGGACCTAAGAAGTATAAAAAGTATCATCTTTGAACAGGAAGTAGTAGTTTTTGAAAAAAAAAAAATGATGTCCTCATATGTGGACACTGGAATTATTTCATTATTTATATTATAATAAAGTCACCCAATGTGTGACAACATATAAAACTGTTTATTTTAATACCTGAACATGACTGAGCAAAGAAAGAACAATGAAGTCCCAACGTCCTCAAACAAGTATTTGTTAAATTTGCACCTCATATAAAACTAAAAAAGGTAATAAGAATAAATTCTTAGTTTCAACTGTAAAAGTCATTTGTAGAATGAATCCGCTACCAAGTTTTTACGCCGACTAGTGTATTGACCCTTTGCTACCACTAGACGGCAGAATAAGCGTCCACCACTGAAGACAACGGGTTTGAATGAGGCAGAATAAGCTGCGATAAAACCTGAACATTAATGTCCCCATATGAGGACGTGGGGTCTCAGGAGGTTAAAGTAAAGCAAAAGGGTCACATACCCTGATGGGGGGGAGGGGCTAGCAAGGCGGCAAAGAGACACGGTGTGCAGATACAAATCATGCAGCTCCTGAATTGCTCTGTGATGTACTTCTTGTTGTTTCAAAGCTAGCTACACTACAAATACAGTTGATTCACTGAAAACACCAAATTCAACCTGTCCACTCAACTCCTGGTCCCACTCAAATACATTTTGGTATTTTTCAGTTTTTGAGCAATACCTCTTTTCCAGCACCGAGGTCAAACCTTCCCAAAAACCATTTGAGACCAGGTGTCTTTCTTTAATTTGCAGGTTTGAGGTGTCGAGGTTTTCCTTTGGGTGGCTGGTAGTCCCCTTTGGCCTGAGCCTCTCTCCCAATTTCATCTAGCCCTAATTTAACACTGTTGAACGGAGGTGCTGGGTGAAATGGTGGGTCAGTCCAATGTATTTCTATTTCTTTATAAATCAACCCCCGGAGCTTCAGACGCGGTAGCTGATGGATGTTGTGTCAGTCATTGGATAGCTTTCCTTTGTTCTGTCGCTGAGATTGGATAAAGAATATTGTACTGAGGTGCAAGGGAGATGCAGACACTGCTTAAAAACCAGGTGTCGCCATCTGCCAGCACTGTTATAAAATGGGAGGTGTCAGTAAAAGAGCCCCCGAGTCAGTCTGAAGCGAAAAGATATTTGTTCGTTTTGTTATTTCATCTGTCAAAAATGGTCTACTGGGGGAAAAAACTATAAGCTTACCAGCGATCTGTGAAAACAAACTACCCGACGGACACAAATAGGTGAGTTATTGAACTTGTGCACTGAGACGTGTATTGTTCCATTAAACTTCTTTTTTATATTGGGTTAATTCTTCAGTTTCACCTTCAGTCTATCTTTGTAAAACCTGAGTATGTTGTAACACAGACACAGTTAATGTAGCTACAGAGAAAATAAAAAAAAATGTGCTCTTCACCAGAAATGACAATGAACAGATGTCACTTGAAATGTTTGTTCCAAATTCTCTCCGTAGCTAGGTAGGTTTCTTAATTAAACACGCGCCTACAGCATTAACTAATCGGTGCCAATCAGTTACTTGATGGCCTGAATGATCGTCTGTCAGCCTGAGGCACTGATCTCATGATCAGTTGATTGAGTGTTTCCGTTATTGATTGCCTGGCCGATGTCCAACTGACAAGCTGCAGGAAAGTGGACATGGTGTTGATGTCTGATTGCCATTGAGCCCTTTAAACCCTAGGCAATTTATTTTTTTTTTCTCAAAGAAAAAGCTTCCACCTGGAAAAGACATCCCTGGATATAGTCGGTAATAGCTGCAAAACTCCAAGGCCAAAGCAAACAACTGTATGTATGGAGAAGAGACATTTAAAAGAACTTTGACATATAATGAATCAGCTTATCTTCATCATGACACCAGTGAGAAAACTTTTACTTCTGCCTGACATAACGTAAGACTGTAACGATGCATTGATGCAACTGGTGAGTTATTGTGTAAATACATTTATGTATTTTATGTGCCGCTATGTACAGTATGTTCATCCTCAGTTATACCAGCTCACATTGCCAGGCATGATAAAAATGAAACTTTATCTGAAAGAACTGAAATCTGAACATAATCTATCAGGATTTAGTAACAGATGACAAAATTGTGATGAAAACTATCAAGAGAGTTTTTGAGTGATTCTTCTTCTTTTTAGGTTGGCGCCTTTTAGTCTCTTGTGTGTCCTCAGCAAAAACTTCCCTAGATTGCAAGTAGTTTCTTTTTTTAACATATGGACCTATAAAATTAAATACAGATTTTGTCTGAAATAATTTGGATTACATTATGGGATGTGTTTCAAAGGATACAGAGGGAAATCATACCCCTGCATGCAATTGTAAAGTCCTACAACCAATCAGAGCCATTTGTAAACTAAATCAGCTTAACAATGGTCACATGAGGTCCATGCATATCTCTTGGTTACGCTTCTGTCCGTCACCACATAAAATTTGCCAAAAGAGTTGATTGATATGCTGGGGAATGATCAGTTTCCAACAGGGGGGTTCAAGACTGAATACAAGAGATAACCTTATAAAATAGTTATTTTGTAGTATATTGTTGTGTTGTGTTGCGTTGCGTTATGTTATTTTTTCATTACTTCCTGTTTGATTCAGTGGCTTTTATTTTGACACAAGGTTTTGGTACCACACTCATTCAAACTCCTTCAGTTATGTGATAATGTAAAATAATACAAATTATATTAATATGTACCAATAAAAATAATATACCAGAACATAGTCCTTATGAATGATAACCAGCAATGTTTCTATGACAATCAACAGCCATAATGTTGTTTATACACATTTCATTATGTATATCAAGACACACAGGCATGTAATTGTTTTTTATAATAGTTTAAAATTTGCAGGAGAGGGTAAGGGCCACTGAAAAAAATTGTAGTTAGAGCAAATAATTTATTTTTCTTTCGAGTTCTGGTAAAATAAAAGTCGAAATTCTGCTAATTTTAATCTCAGAATTTTGACTTTTTTTCTCAGAACTGTGAGAGTAAAATCAGAATTCAGAGTTTTTTCTGATTTTAATCTCAGAATTCTCAGAATGAGATCTCAGAAAAATTTAAAAGATTCTCAGAATTCTTACTTCAATCTCAGAATTCTGAAAAAAAGTCAGAATTCTGAGATTAAAGTCTGACTTTTTTCTGACTTTATTCTCAGAATTTTGACTTAAATTTGGAATTAATTAATTTTGAGATTAATTAATTCTGAAATTTATCTCAGAATTCTGAAATTTATCTCAGAATTCTGACTTTTTCTCAGAACTCTGGGATAAATTTCAGAAATAAAAATGTAAAGATTCAGAAGTCGGAATTCTGAAATCTCAAAAGAAAATAATATTCTGAGATTAATCTTAGAATTCTGACTTCAATATCACAATTCTGAGATTAAAGTCAGGACTCCAAAAAAACAACAAAAAAAAAAAAAACAAACAACAACAACAAAAAAAAACATTTACTCTAACTACATTTTTTTGCCCAGTAGCCTTAATCCTCTTCCGTACATATTAGCCTAAAGGTTGTGTTTGTGAGTATCCTGGGGTAAACCATGGCAACATAGGGAGAATTGAGGAACTCCACACAGAAACAGAGGTGATGATGGTGGCGAAACACAGACATACTATTAGTTTTGTTTATTTATTTATTTTTATTTTATTTTTTATAATATTTTAAAATTTAGCCTCAATTTTGTGTTTGGAAAAACCGGAGTATCCCGGGGTAAACCATGGTCACACGGGGAGATTGAGGAACTCCACACAGAAACAGAGGTGATGATGGTGAAGAAGGTGTTTCTGTGAGGCTGCAGTGCTAATCAGTCAGCCATCGTGCTGCAGCAAAAGGAAAAGGGGAAAAATGAGGAAAGAAAAGGTTGGGGGTTTTAGGGGAAAGGTATAGGGCACGAGGGGCGGGGGGAGACAGAGAGGTAGGGTTTAAGGGACTGGGGTTTGGGGGGTCAGTGAGGGACAGAGGTTGTCTTGTCTCTTTCTTTCTTCTCTTCCTTTTCTTTCTTGTCTCTTTCTTTCTTCTCTTCCTTTTCTTTCTTGTCTCTTTCTTTCTTCTCTTCCTTTTCTTTCTTATCTCTTTCTTTCTTCTCTTCCTTTTCTTTCTTCTCTCTCTCTTTCTTTTCTTCCTTTTCTTTCTTTTCTCTCTCTTTCCTTTCTTCCTTGTCTTTCTAAGTATAGTGCACAGCTTGACTATTTCTTTTGTTCTGACATTTCTTGTCTCTCTCTTTCTTTCTTCCTTGTCTTTCTTTTCTCTTCTTTCTTCTCTTCCTTTCTCTTTCTTGTCTCTTTCTTTCTTCTCTTCCTTTTCTTTCTTATCTCTTTCTTTCTTCTCTTCCTTTTCTTTCTTCTCTCTCTCTTTCTTTTCTTCCTTTTCTTTCTTTTCTCTCTCTTTCCTTTCTTCCTTGTCTTTCTTTTCTCTCTCTTTCTTCTCTTCCCTTTCTTTCTTTTCTCTCTCTTTCTTTTCTTCCTTGTCTTTCTTTTCTCTCTCTTTCTCTTCCCTTTCTTTCTCTTCTCTCTCTTTCTTCTCTTCCTCTTCTTTCTTCTCTCTCTGTTTCTTCACTTCCTTTTCTTTCCTTTCTCTCTCTTTCTTCTCTTCCTTTTCTTTCTTTTCTCTCTCTTTCTTCTCTTCCTTTTCTTTCTTTTCCCTCTCTTTCTTTTCTTCCTTTTCTTTCTTTTCTCTCTCTTTATTCTCTTCCCTTTCTTTCTTTTCCCTCTCTTTCTTGTCTTCCTTGTCTTTCTTTCTCTCAGCTCTTGTCTCCTCCTTTCTCTTTCTCTCTCACTCTTCTCTTCCTCTTCTTCTCTCTCTGTTTCTTCACTTCCCTTTTCTTTCCTTTCTCTCTCTTTCTTCTCTTCCTTTTCTTTCTTTTCTCTCTCTTTCTTGTCTTCCTTTTCTTTCTTTTCCCTCTCTTTCTTGTCTTCCTTTTCTTTCTTTTCCCTCTCTTTCTTCTCATTTTTTTCTTTCTTTTCTCTCTCTTTCTTTTCTTCTTTTGTCTCTGTATGTATCTCTATCTCTTGAGGCTTCAGCTCATTGATCTCCTCCAGTTCTCTCTTTGCCTCCAACAGATCTTTCCTCTCTTGAGCCACCTGTTTCTTGGCTTCAATCAGAGCGTTCTTCTCCTGTTCTAGTTCTCTTTTATCCTCTCTCAGAGCTTTCTTCTCCTCTTCTAGTTCTCTTTTATCCTCTCTCAGAGCTTTCTTCTCCTCTTCCAGTTCTCTTCTATCCTCTGTCAGATCTCTCTTGTCGTCTATGAGTTCGTTCATTTCCTCTTTCAGATCTTGTTTCCCTTCTTCCAGTTCTTGCTTTTGCTTTTTCAGAACTTCCTTCTCCTTCTCCAATTCCTTCTTTGCTCCTAACAGGTATTTCTCCTCCTCTGCCACTTTCTTAATCTTTTCCTCCATTTCCTTCTTTATGGACTCTAGTTTAATCTGTGTGTCCATAATTTCTTTCTTTTCTCTCTCCAATGTGTTAGTTTCATTTGGTTCTATGTTTCCCCCCTTGAGTTGTTTCTTCTCTTGCTTCATCTTTTTCTTTTCTTCCTTCAGCTTTTTAATGGCCTCTTTAACTTTTTCTTTGGTCTCATCCAGAGCTTTCATTTCCTTTTCCTGTTTGTTTTTGTCCTCCTGGAGCGCCATCTTCTCCTCTTCCACTTCTTTTCTCAATGTGTCCTCCAGGGCACTGTATTTTGAGGCCTCATCTTTCCTGAGGTTCATCAGTTCATCACAGAGACTTTGCTTCTCAGTTTTGAGGAGCAGAATTTCACTCTCTCTCTGGTGAAGAAACTCCTTCAGCTCATTTAACTCCTGCTGGTAGTTACTGGAGTTACTGACAGTCTCTGAGCTGGCCTCTTTGAAGTAGGCATCACTGGAGTTATTGTCTGTCTGTGAGCAGGCCTCACTGGAGTTATTGTCTGTCTGTGAGTAGGCCTCACTGGAGTTATTGTCCGTCTGTGAGCAAGCCTCACTGGAGTTATTGTCCGTCTGTGAACAGGCCTCACTGGAGTTACTGACAATCTGTGAGCTGGCCTCATTTGAGTGTGCATCACTGGAGTTATGGTCAGTCTGTGAGCTGGCCTCACTGGAGTTATTGTCAGTCTGTGAGCTGGCCTCACTGGAGTTATTGTCAGTCTGTGAGCTGGCCTCACTGGAGTTATTGTCAGTCTGTGAGTTGGCCTCACTGGAGTTGGCATCACTGGAATTATTGACAGTCTGTGAGCGGGCCTCTGCCAGAAGTTTCACCTGTATTTCTATTTTCTTCTCGGACTCACTCAGCTGGTTCAAAAGGTCTGCCCTTTGTCGAAGCAGGCTGAGCACATGGGTGTGCAAAAATTGTGTCGTCTCCCTTAAAAACTGATTGTCATCTTTATATGCTTCAATTTGATTTTGCAGCTGAATAAAGTGAGGGTTGGCCATGGACAGTGCACTAGGTTGGGGAACATTGAGGGGCAAGATCCCTCCGGGTTGATGAACATTGGGGGTGAATGTTCCTCTGGGTTGATAAGCATTGGGGATGAATGTCCCTGTGGGTTGGTAACCATTGGGGGGGAATGTCCCTGTAGGTTGGTAAGCATTGGGGATCAATGGCCCCCTGGGTTGGTAAGCATTGGGGGTGCATGTCGCTCTGGGTTGGTAAACATTGGGGATCAACGGCCCACTGGGTTGGTAAACATTGGGGATCAACGGCCCACTGGGTTGGTAAGCATTGGTGATCAGTGGCCCACTGGGTTGGTAAGCATTGGGGATCAGTGGCCCACTGGGTTGGTAAGCATTGGGGATCATTGGCCCACTGGGTTGGAAAGCATTGGGGATCATTGGCCCACTGGGTTGGAAAGCATTGGGGATCAGTGGCCCAGTGAGTTGGTTAGCATTGGGGGTTAATGCCCCTGTGGGTTGGTAAGCATTGGAGATCAGTGGCCCACTGTGTTGGTAAGCATTGGGGATCAGTGGCCCACTGAGTTGGTTAGCATTGGGGGTTAATGTCCCTGTGGGTTGGTGAGCATTGGGGGTGAATGTCCCTCTGGGTTGGTAAGCATTGCCCTTGTGCACACATGTGTATTGGGTAACATTGCCCATGAATGCCAATGTGGGTTGTGGAACATTGCCCATGTATGACCTTGTGGGTTGGGGGTCATTGTCCTTGTGCACCCCTGTGGGTTGGGGAGTACTGCCTGTGAATGCCTCTGAGGGCAGTTTGGGAGCATTGCCTGTGAATGTCCCTGTGGGTAGTTGGGGAGCATTGCCCGTGAATGTCCCTGTGGGTTGTTGGGGAGCATTGCCCATAAATGTCCCTGTGGGTAGTTGGGGAGCATTGTCTTTGAGTGCCCCGGTGGGTACTTGGGGAGCATTGTCTGTGAATGCCCCAGTGAGCAGTTGGGGAGGATTGCCTTTGATTGCCCCAGTGGGTACTTGGGGCACATTGCCTATGTGCATCTCTGTTGATTGGGGAGCACTGCCTTCATGCCCCTCTGTGGGTTGGGGAGCATTGTCTGCGAATGCCCCTGTGGGTCGGGGAGCATTGCTCACTCTCCACACTTGTGCTGGGTTGTAAGTGTCAGCCATTGAAATGGGAAACAATTCAACAGTAAAGAATTGTAACAGTAGATGTGTGTTAAAACAGATTAGAAGTTGTCTGTAGTAGACAGCAGTCTTCTGTTGATCCTTCTAGTTGTCTGTGAAGACGGGAGCTTTGTACTGATGTACGTCTGTGTTGTCTGTGTAGACTGGTTTTCTCGATTGCTCTTTACGGTAGACTGTGGAATAAATCCGAATTTCTAGTAGATACGAAGTGTCTAGTAGTTGTGACTGAATGCTCTGTTGTGCCTATATACATGGACTGGTCACATGATTGATGATGTCACTGCCTTTGAAGATGAAAGAAGCCCCACCAGAACAGGCCACGCCCATATACCAGGAGCAGATTAAAGACAACATGCTCCGCCCACTGTGAACATTCCATTCCACCAGGCATCAAACACAACATCACAAAGTTTCAGAATTAATTTAATTTAATTTAATTTAATTATCTGCCCACATATAAAAGTGCCAGTCATTTTTCCCATTGTGACAATCATTGACAATGAATGAATGACAATGAATTAAATGTTGAGTAGATAATCTGGATACAATTTAACCTGATTTCGCTATCATCCATTTAGTCTTAATCAAGTTTTAAATTAACTCAACTAGTAGTATACAGTAATTAAACTGCAAATGTTTTTTTTAGGTGGATATATGTGTGTGGTTGAAGTAAACCATTAATTTTGATTGAATTTTGAATCTGTCAGTAGAAAAACAAGCACTTTATTCGTTGTTAAAGTGTAGAGTATTCTAAAACCATTCATCTTCTTGAATGAGTTTATACATACACAAGACTAATAGTTCTGCTTCATTCCTTTCATTGTGTTCTAACATTTTCAGGACATTGGTAAAATTGCTGATGTTTTCAGTCATATTTATGAACAAATGGCAAATATTTTAACTGGCACTGTGCTGCCATCATGAATCAATGAAAATACTGGTCTCTGCTACTTAGTTTTACATTTGTTTTGGCCACTCCTGGCTGGATCACAAATTTGTTACATACTACTGGACAAGTCTTAGGCTTGATTGAAGTGGGGTAACAACGCAAAATTAGCCTAGAGACCAAGTGATTTAAATAAAAAAGCTGGCAAACTGGCTGACCACTCACAGACTAATCAATTATAGAGAACAGATCAAACAATATAATGGGCAGAATAACTGATGTAATAAAATAATGGCCTTGTAACAATGAGCCAATGACACTGATGCTATCAAGAAATATTTCTACTGCACCTCCACGAAATTTGACTCTTACAACGAATTCTATGGCAATTTATACTAATATTTAGTTTATACAAGTTCTGTACAGTGGTGTCAAAAGGTGGCCACCTTCCTTATTTCTTATTTTATTGCATGTTTGTCATAACTAAATGTTTCAGATCATCAAACACATTTAAATATAAGACAAAGATAATACAAAATGCAGTTGTTAAATGGAGTTTTTTATTATTAAGGGGGAAAAAGTGTCCACAACCCTCCCCCCAAAACAAAACAAATGACAAAGTAAGTAAATGAGATCTTGCACTCTGGTAAAGTCATTTCTAAAGCAGTGGTGAAAACATGGAACAGTGGTGAACCTTCCCAGGAATGGCCAGCCGACCAAGATGATCCCAAGAGATTCAAGAGGCCACAAAAGACCCCACAACAACATCCAAAGAACTGCAGACCTCGCTTGCCTCAGTTAAGGTCAGTGTTCATGACTCCACCATAAGAAAGAGACTGGGCATAAATGCCCTGCATGGCAGAGTTCCAAGAAAACCCACTGCTGAGCAAAAAGAAAATAAATGCTCGTCTCAATTTGGCCAGAAAAGGTCTTATTGATCCCCAAGACTTTTGGGAAAATACCCCACGTACTGACGAGTTAAAAGTGAAACTTTTTTAAAGGTGTTTGTCCCGTTATATCTATCATAAAAGTAACGTGAGTAACGTAATCGCGTTTGAGAAAAAGAACCTCTTACCATCAGTAAAATCTGGTGGTAGTGTGATGGTCTGGGGCTAAGCGAACTTAGGTTCTGAAGCAGGATAATGACCCAAAACACACCAGCAAGTCCACCTCTGAATGGCCTAAGAAGAACAAAATGAACACTTTTTCACACCACCGTACGAGGTTATAAGGGAGTGACACCTCAGATAAACTGTTGCCAAAAAAATGGATATGACAATAACAGGGGCGTGGGACCCAACTGAGACACCAGTAACAACTGGATTGAAAATGGTCAAATACCCTGTTGTCATGTTTCTCACCATCTCTACCTCTTCAACTCCCTCTAAGATTCTTTCTTTGTACAAATCCCTTCCTCTCCTCACTCCACACCTCTCTCCGAGGACCAAACACACCTGCTCTGTTTCTAAAACACTCAAACCGGTACCGGTTAGTGCACACTGTCCTTTTGAACCCTTCCCGTACTCGTGCCTCCTCTCTAAATTTGGTGACTTGGGGAAAATAAAAAGCCTCACCAGTCGGTGAGTGGCACAAACGTGCATGCGCATGACTGACTTTTCGTCAACTATTTTCTGATGTTGATGCACAAAGAGCGCAGTCACACGGAGGCATGATAAGAAACTAACTGCCGTGGGTTCAGGAGGCTGGCAGGCAGCTGAGACAGTTATGAGAGAAGCAATGACAAGTGTGTGCGAGAGGGGGACAGAGGAAAAGAAGAAAAAAAACGTGGGGGAGAGATAAGTGTGTATGTGTGTGTGAGAGAGAGATCAGAGCTTGTTGAGAAGAGCTTTTGGCTTTTCTCTCAGAGGATAAAGCTTGTTCCGGCCTTGTGCAGCTGAATCTCGCTGCAGCACTGTCCATGGTGCTGAATCAGCTGGAGGGTCTTCCGTCTCTCTTTATCTCCCTCCCTTCCTCTCGTACAATTTCTTTCCTTCCTTCTCTCTCTCTCTCTCTCCCTCTCTCTCATCGTGCTCTCTATCATTCCCTCTCAACTCCACAGGCTTTATTGTTATGGAGCGCAGCATGTTGCCCCAGCAGTGTCAACACACAGTAGACTTCACCACAAGGCAGCAACAAAAACAAAAGTAACCAAAATAAGAGATCAGAAAATCTAACTGTAACTAAAAAAAAAATAAAAATAAAAAATAAGTTCAATATTGAAGTTATTTTTTTTTTCCCCCACCCCTGTTATTTCACTCTATTATGCAGTATGGATGGAAATAAAGGTCTGTTTTAAGCAAAAGCTACCATTTGTAATTTATTTAAATGCCCAAAACAACTCTTGGACTGTGGACTCTTCTGTTCACTTTTTCCCCTTAACATCAGTTTAGTAGTCCCTGGTAAAAACGCAACCATATGTCACTTAATGTGCCACCAGTGCATGTTAATCTTTAATTCTGTCGCACAAAAGTTGGCGGAGTTGCAGCTGACAGTGTTGTAGACCAAATTCAATTAGATCAGTGGCCGTGTTATTTTTTAATTTAGCCTTTAACCAGGGTTAGTCATACTGGGATCGGGGATCTCTTTTACAAGATAGCAGCAACTACAAATACATTAGTCACATAAGAACATAATTAATTTAAAAAAAAGGAAAAAGAAAGTCTGGACTCCATTGTTTTCATCAGAGCTGTAAATTCAGTCACAGGCATGAGGTTTCGTGGATGCAGTTGGGATGGCATCTACGATTAATAATAGGGAATTTTACCCAGAATGGCTTTATAAATTATATATTACATATACCGATGACTGAGACAAAGAGCATGTAACAATAACCAATTTACTCTAGTGTAGAGAAGACATTGATGGGTGAGAGAACCACAATTTGTAATGAATCTCAGTGCAGTATGATACACACTATCTATCCAACATGCAAAGACAATGAACAGATGCACTCATATACAACATATCAACAACTGGTAAAAAAGTTTATTTCACCTGTTTCTCCTTTACTTAAAAAGAAAAGCAAGACTAGTTTCTCTAATAAAACAATAAAAAGTGACAAAAAAGTGCCTCAGCATTTATATGGCATACTGAACATGCTCTTCAAAAGACAAGTAGCTGTGACAAGTAGTCATTAATTAATTAAGTCCTAGATATTTAAAAGTAGCTCTATTTGTTGATCAATTCTCGTTAATATTTCACTTGGTGTTGATCCTGCTGTTTTTGAAATGGTGAAGAACCTAAGTTTAGTTTTCTCTGCATTTAAAGTCAACAATAAAGGGCCAAGAACTGAACCTTGTGGGACCCCCTCAGGTACTTGTTGTAAATCTGAAGGAGAACCCTCTATCTGAAGAGCCTGCATTCTGCCTGCGAGATCATTTGCAAACCACCCAACTGCTTGTATAGAAAAACCAATAGTTGTAAGATGATCAATTAAAGTCAAGTGATTGTCAGTATCAAACGCTTTTGAATGATTGCTAAACAAAGAAAGATAGCTTTGCTTGTTATCAAGAGCTTCTATTATATCATTGATGACCTTAATGGCAGCAGTAAAAATACTATGGTTTTTGTGTAAACCTGACTGAAATGGTGACAATATAGAGTTGGTAGCGATATATTCTTTTACTTGTTCACTGGTCAGAGATTCAGGCACTTTTACTAGAACAGAGAGTTTAGAGGCTGTAATTTTCTTGTTTGGCAAAGAACTGTATTATATCAGTGTCTTTAATCTGTATAGTTTTCTGATTAATCAATTTAAATGATTAAGTCAGCCAGTCCATGAAATATCAGATTACCATGGAACATTCCCACTGCAATTCTCCAGAAATCCCAGGTGGAATGTTTAAATTGCTTTTTGGCACTTTTTATGAAAGTACTCCAGTTCCCAAAGTTATTTCATTTATAATGATAATAAAGAGTGTCAGAATAATCTTGGAAACAAAGACTTTCTTTTTTTCATTGGTTTACTTGATTATCAAAATTGCAAACTGCACTCAAGATATTTAGGGCCTGAAGAAAAAAAAGTACATGATAACTGAAATTAGGAGAAATAATTGTGTTGCTTTCTATATGTCTAAGCCAGGGGTCGGCAATCCGCGGCTCTTTCGTCCCTCTGCTGCTGCTTCCTGTGGCGAGCTGTGTGATGCTGATCAAGGTTCTTCACTTTTTCAGGCTAACTGTCTCAGAATAGCAGCAACTACTCACTCAACGGTGAACAAGCAAGAGCTATACAACTGAATGACAATGAATGTTGACAATGAAGGTTGCCGACCCCTGGCCTAAGCGCTTTGCAAAATAAGGTACGTCTTTACAACTGTCAAACCACTCACAATCATGGTTGTAACCTCGTCCAAAAACACTGAACTCCTGCAGAGCATTGCAGCATGTATACTCTTTGCTATCGTTATTTAATTCAAGTGTATTTTATTTTTGTTCATTGTGCGACACCCACCGGCAGGCTCAGCCCAGGTAAACCAACCATGGATAAATCTAAGAAAAGAAAAGTTTATGAAGAAAACAGAACATTCAATGCTACGTGGGAAGATTCATTTGCTTTCACCCCTGACGAGACTGGTTTACCAGTATGCTTAATATGTGGTTAGAAATTGACGTTGTTTACTCTGTAGCAGTTCTTTCATTTCATAGGTCTACACACTATAGTTTTTTTATACATAGGCCTAGCATAGAGGTAAAAAATCATATATGCAGTGTTATCTTCACTTTAGATGTCAAAGGGGTTTTGTGGCTCCCAGTGTTTTCTTTTCTGTGGCAAACGAGTCCAAATAGCTCTTTGAGTGGTGAAGGTTGCCGACCTCTGGCCTAAGCGCTTAGCAAAATAAGGTACGTCTTTACCTTTGCTTAGCAGCAGCCTCATCACACTATGTCCTCCAGTTCTGTGTTCACTGAGTCTGTGTTCAACACTTCCCTTCAGGGTTGATTAGTCACACAGGCCTACTCTCTATTTATGGATGAACATGTTTCTTGTTTGCGTCACGATTTTATTACTCTCTACAATTTGCTTGGGACAAATGGTATTGTAAAGTCTTGGCTTGACTGATTTAAGCTTGAGGACCAACTCACTGATGAACTGTTGGTATTTCAAAGCCTCTCTGCAATGGTGATAGGTTATGGCCTGATCTACTAGGATCCCAAATAAGGGGCACCCTATTGAAATGAGGATTTTGCACCCGCTGCCGCTTTCCACCAGACAGAATATGGGAGAACAGACTGAACGAAAGCACAAGATGAAAAGAACACCGGATGAAATTAAGAAAAGATGGCAAGACATGAAAGGAAGAACGAAGGAAAAATTCACTCACAATAAAACCTCACCAAATAAAACAGGTGGCTCCAAAATGGCGTTGCTGGATAGGCGATATGTCTCAATTATTTCTGTTGACGTGAACAGAAAAGATTTGTACTCTCTGTTGCCTTTAGTTCTACCTACGCCTCCTCCTCACAACAGTAACCGCAGTCATTTATGTGCACTGCAGTGCCAGTTAAGACTTGGCTTTCAAACACACTAAATATAGGTGCAAAAAACAGTCACTGCAATCAGTTTCAGCTTTGGTAAACCACACTGCGTGTGCTAAACTATCTATTAGCGTCTTCTCTAATATCTTGTGTGTTCCGTCCGAAACGCCCGTATCTGTGTATTCATTAAGCCAAACACGCTGAATGCACTGTGTAATCCCCCCCCCCCCCCCCCCCCCGTTACCAGAACCCTAAATGAACCATAAATGAATAAATATTTAATAGATATAGCTCATGTCTCTAAAAAGAGTGAAAACAGCTCCTCCTTACAAAACTGCAGTGTCTGAGTAACGAATGAGGTTGTGGGATCCATAGAAAGTTTTTTTTTTTGACCGAGATGGACATATTGACCAAGAGCAGAAAGCCAAAGAGCACAAAAAAACACAGATTCCACCTAAAAATGTGTGTAGTAGTCACAATCCGCGTGCTAATTGCCAAAAGAAAAGGTGAGTGACTTGACTGATAAACTTGAACCACTGCTAAACCATAACGGAAACTTTAGCATTAGCAACCGCTAGCGTTAGTTGCGCTAGCATTAGCAACGATTAACCATGCTAACGTTAGCAACAGTTAGCTGTACGAGGGTCCGGAATAATTAAGCCTGTTGCTGACTAGCAGGTATTAACTATGTTGAAAGCAGACTGTGGTGATAAAGCTTTGCAAAAAGGGTAATGTGTGTTTACATAAATTAAATGGTATGTGGGATAATGTTCAAGTGCTTTATTAGCCATGATGTGATGGAAAATAAAAATGTAAAATGTAATGCTAGTTCAAGCTAGAGTGAGTTGAACCTAAACCTATTCAACGGTTGTGTCTAATTCGCCATAGAGGTGCCTAAGTGATCCTCACAGATGTTAAGGGAGCAGCAACAATTTTATTTTGTTAAAGTATCAGAATACATTTGAATAGTACAGAGTATTATACATTTGTTGAATATTTGGAGTGAGTAATAACATAGCTGTAGTGGTTCCAGGTGGGAAAGAGTAAATTTGAACTGTGTAGTAATCTTTTTTTTTTGGCTTTGTGAATACAAGGCCAGGTCTCCCTCCTCCTTCCAGCTACCATCTTCCGCCTTCCACGCCAAACAGCACCACCATCGTTGCCTTTTCTTTTGGATTTTTCCCTTCGATGTCTTCGAGTGAGACTTATGATTCTGTGAGATCTTCACAGTCTTCAGACAGCTTGTTTCTGTGGAGAGAGGTGGTTGGTCCTGGAGTGGCGAGCCAAACCCAGGAGCTAAGTTTGGGAAGGAAGGAAGAGAAACTCGAATTCTGATGCTCATCGAGAAGTGGTAGGTCAAACACATTTATTTGCCCCACATCAAGGAGTTAAATGTCGTGAGGAGACACAGTTAACAACACAGTCTGAGTTGAACTGTTTTCCATGGATGGACTTACACCATAATCCATTAAACTGGGCTCGTTTGCTTTATTGATATCACAACAGAAGTTTATGTTTACATCTGAGTAGTGAATTCACTGAGTTAAGAATTATTGTGTGTTTTGTTTTTTTGTGCATGTTTTATTTGCTTGGTATCTCAAAGTGAAAAATTAAAGGGACCACCTGTCGTATAGAGGCACTCGCAAAACTGAAACTAGACAAAATAGGAAATAACTTAATGATTGCCTTACTGACAATAGTGAACTCATAAATTCCAACAAGGAAAAAAATAGGAAAAAAACAAATATACTAAGACTAAAGACTAAATAGACTTACTTTGCACTACTACCTTACAGATTTTAATTACTTGTTATTATAAAAACATTTGAAAAAAGTTGAAGAAGAGAGTTGAAGAAGAGAGAATAAATGTTTATTTTTCCTCACCTTTCAACCGTTACAGTCGAGTCTGAGTCTTGTTTCATCCTTGCTTCTAGATCTTCTGAGATGCTGGTCCATATTGAGTGTTCATTCCTCTCTTATTTGCAGTAAAGAGAGGTCGTCCAATCTGATACTAATAATTAAAACTAATTAAAATAAAATTTCTGGTTGTCACAACTGCACGCGCTATTTTGCCCGTTTGACAGACGCAACCCTCATTGCGCCCTCTTAGTAGATCAGCTTCATCATCAGTTTGTGCGTGTAATGACGGTTTTGCATGTGCAAACCTTTAGTTAATCAAGCCCTGTTTCCTAAAATCATATGAAATCTGTTCAAAAAAATGTCATTAGACATTGGTCAAAATATGCTATGTATGTGCATGCATAACGGGGTCTTATCAGAAGGCCTTACTTTGTATGTGAAAACGCTGTTTAATATGGTATGAACTAATATTCATAGAGCTCTGTAATGCATCTTGATGGGTTCCTTTATATCAGCAATAATTTTTCTTTTGAATTTCACAAAATTTGCAACTTTAGTTTGGCCCCGAGGACATTCATTCTAATTAAAACATCTCTAATGTGGATAGGGACCGTCGGAAACAAGAAACAACGCTGCTGCAGGCTTACTTCTTTCTCATGACATTACGGCTTAAAATGCCAAAAGAAGTTACTTTTATACTGTTTGCTAAAATAAGCTTCCAAACACCCCATACCCTTCCTTCATTGGTCTATCTCTCTCTCACACACATATTTATTTAGTTTTTCATTGGAGGGACCTTTAGCCTATATGCCCAGAGGTGCTGCTATATCGACTGAGGTTACAGAAGATGAAGCAACCCATCAGAGTTTTCATTTTCCTGGCCCCTGTCTGATCTCTGTCAATTTCTTTGAATCTGTTTGGCTATTTCTGCCTTCCTCTGTTATTCTCTCTCTCTGTATCATCCCCTGCCCTCCCGGCCCCACTACCAACCACAGTCTCTAAATATTTGGTCTTCTGCCAGAGGCATGCCATATAATTTATCCTATCTCGTGTTAATCAGATCATTGTTGAACACTCACGCTTTATAATCCATGAAATCCTGCAGAATCTGTGAAGTGAGCACATTAATCTGCCTCCTGCCTCCATTTCGAGCCTTCATCGTTGCAGCTACACCCTTCATACGCCACGATTATCTGTGTCAAAGTAGGAGTTCACACTCTCCGTGTCTACATCAAAGAGGCCGAAACAGAAGAGTTTACATGAAATGTCATCATGATGTAGCGTCACAAGTTAGTTCCTACTCCTCTCCACCTCCTAGTGGTAATTAAAAGCATGATTGTATCCCAGTGATGAATCTTAGGGCATCGCAAATGATGCAATTGTGTCAAAAGATGTTACATCACAGCAAAATGATGATATGCTAATCAGTTATAGTCATTCAAAATTAACTTTAAAAAAGCATGGGTTCTCACTATCGAAATTTCTATACTGTACTTATTTTAATGACATTCTGGAGAATGTACTTTGCTTTTGCTGCCTTCAAACTTGTGAGCTTAAACGTCGTGAGAACACCACCGCCAGGCAACTGTTCAGAGGCAAACCGAGGATAACAGTGAGCAAGCTAACAAGAGCGTAACTTAATGTAGGTAATGTAACTGCATATTGAAATTATGAGGATGTTGGAAAATGGCTTGTTTTCCTCAGAAGAAAACTCTGTATTAATAAATTATAATATACAAATGTATTGACCACATCCACCATTTCTGTGGATTCATTATAAACCTCGACATTAGAAAAAATGTCCACTTACTAGGTCGTGAGTATGACTTTTACCGTAAACGTAATAAACACAACTCCATTTGAAGGCAGAATCTATCTGAAACTGCTACAAGGCAGTTAGCTTAACTTCAGATGAACCCAAGGTGGCAAAATCCACCGGATGTAGCGGTAGCTATAACCATATTAACACAGTCACGGTGAAGTCAATAGCAGGCTACGGTTTCATATTTACTGTACAGGCAGGGAAGTGTCCTCTTACTTAAAGCTGTTGGAAAGAAGTTTTCAAAAAACAAACAAAACTCACAATGCAAAAAGCTTGAAAAGAAAGATGACTGGGACATTTTTACCTCCACTATTTATCGTTTATTTATTTATCATTAACTTTGTGCAGCGTTTTTGAGTGTAAAAATATTTACACAGTGAAGAAAGTGAGATTGTTGTAACCTATTTTTTTTTGACATATTTCTAGAATTTTTGATCTACTTCAGCATATGAAAATGGTGCGATGGTATTTTAATCTCCACAGCCAGACTCAAGCAATTCAAATACTTTTATTTTATTTTATTTTTTTTTTATTAACCTCAAACTTCAAATGATCTATTTTACCCAAGAAAGCGTTTGCACTCACACGGTCCGCGCCCCCCATTTTGAAAACCTCTGCTCGTATCTGTGTCCGCCGTGTCTCCTGGCAGACCCTAAACTATGTATCAGCTCTAGTTCTCCCAGGCAAACGCCCCGGCGATGGCATCACCCGCCGTCGTCATAACGCATCCATCTGCCATTACCAGCTTGTAATCCCGGAGCGGCGACTTGTCAATGCGCAGAGCAGGACACCGATTCAGAGTGAAAAAGGCAGGCAGAAGAAACGGGCTGGTGGGCGTATCGCCACCCGGGACAAAAACCGCCGCACAGCGAGAAAGTAACTGCGGGAGGGTGACGCTCGCGTGGCGGCACCGTGCGTTTTTTTTTATTTTTTAACGAGGGGATACGAACTGTTTTCCACGCGAGATTTATCCTGCTTTTTTACTCTCAGTCTGAAGCTCGACCCACAACGCCTCCGCTCATAGGCTGCCATCCACCGGGGCAGCTCGCACTGCTGTCCGGCGCCTTTCCTCGGAGAGGACAACGCGGAGACAAGAGAGAGAGAGAGAGGTCAAGGCAAAGTCACTTGTGTGGCTGAGGAGGGGAGGACCGTTTACCAAGCTCCCGTGGTTCTGCAATTTCTTGCGCTTTGCGCTTATTCTTGTCTGCGGGAAGACCTTGGGACGGAGCGACACCCACCCACCCACCCACCGACCGACCAGAGAGGATTAATATTCTATGATCAAGTTCCATTCAAAGAGCTGTGAATGCGCGAAGTGTGGCGTCAGGGCAGCACTGACAGCTGCTGATTTGAAAAGCAGGGAGCAACTGTCAGGGAGCTTCTGTGGAGACTGGTTCAGTCGCCTAAAACGACACGACCCGGAGCCCGGTTCCTTAATCGTCCACATGGACTGCTTTTCCTCCGCTCTTTAAGCGCCGGATTCTGGAGATATTAACCCCGTGTGGTTGGGTATTTTTTTACGGAGTCTTCACAGAAACGCGGGGAGCTCACATGGAGACCAAATGAGTGCGCAACGCGGCTGTGCGCCGGTTTGACGGCGTGTTTTTTTTCTTCCTCCACTCACACTCCTGTCCCAACGGATCACCGGCAGACAGTGGATTGCTGTAGGTTGTTACCCATAAACCGGCCGTGTACCTTTACTTGCTTTCGATGCAAACTCAACGGGAACTACGCTGAAACGCCTGGTTTGCCCCACCGCCCTTCCAAGAACCCCGCAGCGCGACCAGCCGTGCGGGGTGCAAGACAGACGGACAAAAAAAAAAAAAAAAAAGGGAGAGAGAGAGGGAAAAGTGGATATGTTTTTTTTATTTGGTTGGAAATTTTGTCTGACCAGGAAGGAGATTATTTAACATTGTTTGTATTGCTGAGCGGAGTGCTTCACCTGGCTCGATAAGGGAGGGGATAACCGGAGGAGACGGAGACGCGCAGGTATGACAGTCTCTTCATCTACTTTTCTCCTCTGTCCGATTATATCGCACGATTCCCCCCCTTTCCTACCCCTCTCCGCATGTTGTCGCTTCCCTCGCAACGGCTTTTAGAGATTGATTTGTAATTTTTTAAGAGTCGAGTTGTGCACAAAAGACGGGGAGAGACAGCAGAGATGGCAGATGGGGAGATAATGGCGCTGGTGTTTTCTCTCCCGTACGGTTTAGATGGTGATATCCTCCCTCTAGATTAAAGACGGGAGGAAAGGAGAGGATGAGGAGGATGGGAGGGACGCTTCTGGAGGGGGAGTGTGAAGAAATGGGTCTAAAGCAGAGGGGGAGATGAAATGTGTGAGAGAGATGAACAGAGACGGGGTAAAATATGCAGGTAGATGAAGGCGCACGGCAGGGGAAGGGGTAAAAAAAAAAGTCTGGGGAGTTAAGAAGGGGAAAGGATGACTGGGAAGCAGTGCTCTGAAGGGGTGAGCACAGATGGAGGAGAGGTGAGACAGGACGGGCTTAAAAGGAGCTGTTAGGGGAAAAGGGCAGAGGAGAGGGTGCTGAGGTGGAATACAGAGAAGGAGCAGGGAGACGAGATGGGCTGGGTGATGGGAGAAGGGGAGAAGGGAGGGCACAATAGCAGGGGAGAGGGAGGTCTGCCGGATAGGTGAGTAGAGAAAATATAAGGGGGCAGGAGAAGGTAATGGAATGAAATAGATTAGGAGACCACAGTAGAGCAGTTTAAGGGAAAACGCAGAGAAGATACAGAAGGGGAATGGGAAAAGATGGAGAGAGCAGGTGTTACAGCTCGCGATGAAATGACCCCTAAAGAAAGCATCTTGGAATGTGATGCAGGAGGCCAAGTTTACATCACGATATCAGTCTATGCTGTAGACACAATATGGCATTATCCAGTGGGCTGATGTGTAACGGTCGTTGCTGCACTCCGGAGACGGAGGCGAGGGAGGATGAGAAGCCGCGGAAAAAGCTGAAGTGAGAAATGAACAAGGCCAACAGTTTAGTCTGCTGTGTCAGCTAACCAGCTCCCTGTTACCTGGGAAAATGTCCTCATCCCTAACCGCCTCATTTGCATTTTGATTAGATCTAAAGTGAAGCACATGTAAACACACATGCAAGAAGAAATGAGCTCTGCGGGTTTTCCTACTTGCCTCCGAATGTGCGTACCTGAGGATTAGCTGAAGCCTCGTTTCCAGATGTCAATCACCCATGCCCACGTTTTTCTGTCTCGTTTATATTAACACGTCTTGTACGAATGTGGCTCGAGCAGCCATTTTGTCAGAATTTTGAAAGTTTTGGTTTATTGTGAGATTGATTAATGAGGAACACAATCTCTGTGGATGTTGTCATGTTTTGGAAGTGAATTCACGAAGACTCACTTGCTGCCTGTGTGGACCGTCGCTCATGATCCCTTTTGTGCTCTAACGGGGAAACTCATACGGACGAAATATTTGATCAAGATTAAACTCTGGGCCTCAAACATGGCAAGCACGCCCGAAGATTTCACCTTTATTCTCCCAACGTTCACAATCAAATATTTCAGTCAAGCTACTGTATAATTAGGAGGTTGCCGTAGCCCTAAAGTGTACTGTAATTAGCTGGGCCTCATTTCTCTAAATTAACCTCATAATCTCTCTCACAGTGAGCACCCAACAGTCTGAGCTGCGGCTCATCATGGACGAAGCTCTTCTTTTAATGCACCGTCATATCCCACTCGTGAAGACCACTACGCGTGACAGCCTATTCCCACACTGCCATGGAAACAGTGGAGTTCACACAGGCAGCGAGAAGATTAAAATAAAACTGCTGCAATATGTCCAGCTGTTTAATGTTCCTATGGCATAAATTCACAGTTACATGGATGTTCATGAGACGAAACTTAAAAAACAGAACACTCAAGGATGCTAAAAGTAACTGGATGTGTCTACGCATGCAAATGGACTGAAAAACGTCAGTCATCTTTTCAAAAGCTACGGTTCTGAGCATGTTGGTGGTGCTGCTCTGTGGTTAGTAATAAAGTAAGAAAGCAAGCTGAGACGCATATCACAGTAATGGCCATACATTTAATGAATGTAGTCTAGGTGAAGTGTATAATGTAGAGGGCCATGACTGTGTTGCATTAGAGCAGTGCTACATCCTGATAAGAAGGGTCTCGTTATTGTTGGAAAGCAGCAAACAGTGCACAGGATTCAAGGCCAGGGGTGCACTGCCAGGACAGGAAATCAAACAATTGTTTTAGAAAAAAGACAGAAAGACATAGAAATAGAAAGGCCCCCAAATGGCTTCCATTTTGGCAAATTTTGCCATTAACCGCCTTAAACCAATGAAGGTGCTACTGTGCATCCACAATATTCCAGCCACATTGTAACACATATAAACTACTAGCTTATAGTAACTATAAATCCACAACCAATAGCCGGTTAGCTGAGTTAAGAGCAAAGCAACTAGCCTGGTTCTGTCCACAACATGTGCTTTGTTGGAACTTAGTTGGAACTTCGCCTTCGTCATGCGAGTCCCAGCCAGCATGCAATCTCCCATTCACAGTCATTTGAAAAGAAGTGTCTGGAAAACCAGTGAATGCCGCTGTGAAATGACTTGGAAAGTCTGAAATAACCATAGGATTATTTTACTTCATCCCATCAATGTGTGCAGCGAGCCAACAAATTTTCTCGACCATACATGTTCACCACCGGCTTGAGTGAGATGCGGCCTGAAGCGCGTCGTCTGAGAGCCCAATTTTGCGCCTAACTGAGCAGCTCTCATCAAATCAAACAGGAGCCACCTACTAACCCACAGTCCTCTACCCAAACTTGACGAATTCAGATTTGGCAAGTCGACTCTGGAGTCTAGTTGTTTCCACGCAGAGCAGTGGTGCAGTAGTGCAGTTGTGGCAGCAGCCCGGTTAGGCTCTGGTGATTGCAAAATGAAGCGGTTCCTCTCACTGTATTGCCGTCTTGTGAAAGCAGTTGTTCTGTGCCGGCTACGTACAGTTTGTGCTCGGAGAATCAATGATGCTATCATGTCATTTGTTATGTTGCGAGTCTCACGCATCAAAGCTCTGTGATGCATTAGAAACCTTTGCTGTCGCATAATGCGGCATCTGTATCTCTACAGTTCACTGAAGCGTGCATATTAAATTATCCCGACTAAATGGAGTGTAGGAAAAAAAGCATATTTATTTATTGCTCTATTGCTATCATATTCAGCTATTCACTTTTCAGGTTCCACTGATTGGGCTCTCTCTTAGCTTCAACCACCCCAATTTTCCGCCACTGACCCTGGCAAGAAGCTAATCAGAACTAGAACAGCTTTGCACAAAAGCCCCGGTACACCGCCAAAATTGAGTTTTTGTACAGGAAATGTAGAAAAAAAAACAACAAACCAGACATAATTTGGAGTTTAGACGTGCTGGTGGGTGGACCTTGTTACCTTTGGACACAGTCGATCCAGCTGCTTGCTCCTGTTTGAAATCAATATGCATGGCTAAGAAAACTAGCTTCTGGCAAGTGCGTTATCTCCAACTCATCCATGTCTCTGCCCTTTATCACATTGCTCAGACTTTATAACGGCTTAAGTATGGCTAGACTGAATCAACACGCTCATGTGTGTGACCTGTTGTAAGGAGAGCTCGGGAAAAGCAGACGTTTCCCGCAGAGTGGAAGGGCGGGCGCTCGTTTGACCCTGATTTCCAGTGTGAAAACCGTCCGTGAAAGTGGCGCTTCGTGATCCCTCTGGCTTATTGGGATTTATGCTGAAGGTTTCAGAAAGCAACGCTGGAGCGATAACGGGGGCCCGGGAGTGTGAGTAAAGTGCTGTCAAACCTTGTTTTTGAACCCTAATTTTGAACCCAGCAGTCATCCGTACACATGCTGCTCTGCATTTCAGGTGGCTAGAATTCAGATTAGCTAATGTAGAGTTCTTTATCAGTTTATTGAACGACGCTGAGTGGAAGAAGGAAGGAGGGGGAGACTTGATTCCGAGGGAAAAGGTCACATTTGGATTATTTATATGCATGAAAAAAGAATCGGTTTCACTTTAGCCCATTTTAACAGCAACATAATCGGGGACACTCTCTATTAATAAAATCACCCGATGCATTACATCAATCATTATCGCTGAGTGGCACAGGGGCACGCTATTAGTGAGATTCCGATTTTTACAGGAAACCGGTCGGAACCTGGGACAACAAAACCATCCGTATCGAGTGCCACGTAAAATACCTCTCGTTCCGTCAACGTCAGTTTGAATAATGAAGCTGCAGACCAGGGTAAATTCTGGCGGAGTGTGACTGTAATTGAGTGATGTGTCTGCGCGCGAGAGAGACGGCATAAAAGAAATGGACCTCACACGGAGAGACTCGATGAGTTTTTAGAGAGGGAAGGAAAATGGTTTCATCACCATGGGGAAGTACAATGTATAGGTCTGAGGTACAAGTGAGGCTCAGGCAGTAGTGTTTCTAAGTATAGATTGAATGATGTCTAAGCTTGTGTGTGTGTGTGTGTGTGTGTGTGTGTGGATGTTTGAAAAAACATGCTTTACTTCTGGAAAAAAAAAAGGATGCATTATGTGGCGGGCCTACGTACAAGAGCAAAACAGAGAATGATGCTGCAGTGATGAAAGACGTGCAAGGAGGCCGAAGAGAAGACAGATGAATGGAATGAAACACAAAGAGCGCCGAAGGTATCAAACCTATGGCACGCGTGCCAAAAGCGGCCCGCCAGAGGCTCTAATCCGGCCCTCGGGATGAATTTGCAAAGTACAAATATTACATTGAGGACATTAACTGCAGTTTTTCCAATTAAAGTAACTGCTATGTTCCAAGGTTTCACACTGTTTTAGTAGGAAATGTGAACATAACACAACACTGAGACATGTTTTGCAGTAATGCTGGTCCGGCCCCCTTGAGATGAAATTGGGCTGAATGTGGCCCACAAACTAAAATGAGTTTGACACCTCTGTTCTAGAAGTAGCAAGAAGGAAGCAAAACGGGAACACAAGTGGCTGTTAAGGCAACCTTTATTCAACAAGGCAGGTCAATTAAAAGCAAATTCAGTGTTTGGATGAAACAGACGAAAACAGGAAATGAATAGAGCAGTGAGGAGAGGGTTGGTAGAGCATAACAGGAAGGGGGATGGAGGTAGAGGGGAAAAACACGAGAAATATGTGGGAAAAAAAGAGGCGTTAGGTGAGAGTATTTTGTAAAGAACCTGTAGGTGTTCAGGCTGTGATATGGCAACACGCTGTTTTATAGTTTTAATGTTCAAAGTCGGTCTCCGTGATGTTTTCAGCGCAGTGATGCACTGTCCACTGCGGCGGGGGTTTAAACGTCTCGGCGGTTTGTGTGTTTGTACCCGTGCGTGAAGTGCATGCGCGCGGCAGCAGATGCCGGTTCAGTGGCGCAATCCCACCTCACCGGGGGAAGAAGAAGGGACGAGAGATGCTGCTGAAAAAGAGAGAGAGATAGAGAGGTGGAGGGAAGGAGGGAAGGAGGGAGGGAGGGAAGGAAGGAGGGAGGGAGGGATGGCGCCGGGAGGAAGAGACCGAGAGCAAGAAGGGAGGGAGCGAGCTGAATGCCAAGCAGCATGGTATTAGAATGGAGCTGTGTTGAGCAGGCAGGCAAACGGATAGAACATTGCTCGGTTAAACCACAGCATCCTGCGAGTCTCCAAACTTCATCTCTGGGGGCGACTGTTTTATTATTTTATTCTACAAAAAAACAAATGTGGATTTGAATGCATTATTTATTCATTTATTTTATTTATTTTTTTGTCACAGCTCAGAACACATTTTGCAGATTTATTGAGACTATGCAAATCAAGTGAAACACAGAATATATGTTTAGACACAAAAAGCCTTTAAGCCCTTGACTTAAGGCCTTAAAGCCCCTGGTTAACTTAGATTAACTAGGGACTCATATTTTGTGGCTAAGCTGATTCATGTTTTGTAGACTGAGATCATATCACACGTGAAGACTACTCTCACATCTGATGCGTGGTAAATCACATTATAGACCAGAGTCAACATTTTTGTTTTTGCTCATGTCTGTGCATCTTCCCCATCGCACTTCCATATATTTCATTTGTTACTTTGCTTAAATATTTGAAAATATGCTTAAAAATAAGCCTAAAAATGAGCATAAAACTCTAGTTTTGACTAGACATAAATTTTGCACTCAAGGTTTAAAATAGGTCGTATCCCAGCAACTGTGGACGCCTCAAATTTGTCCGGAAGTAATACATGGTTCTATTTTTATCATCCTTTGACCCACCTTTAGTCCCTGACTTTTTCTCTGGAAATATGTGTAGCAGCAATACTTTGCCTATAGAAGGATTAGTCTTGCTTTTACTCGGTGGACATGCCTGTCATCTGTGTTTTTACATTTAAGTCACTTCTACAGTATCTAGTAGATCAAGTGTAGTAATTTAAGTCCAAAATGTTTTCACCATAACTTATATTTCATAACAGTTCAACTAAAATGAATATATAAGGAGTTGCATTAGTAAGATTGTTGCACATTTTGTCTAAAACTATATAACTGTCAGTAGAATATAAGGAAACAACCGTGTTGTGATGTAGAGATTTTGAAAGAAGTTAGCGTGGCATTCAGCAATTGCTAGCTTCTTTGCTGGTATCCAGGAGTTAAGCGTGGTTTATCCCTCTGTGGGACATAGGTGGCGAAACTTACGTGCGTAGCCTACGCCTGGTGCGAGCCATTTATACTGGTGGGCTCGTCAGTCTGGCTCACTCTGTAACAACGCTAGTCGGCACTGCGTCTTTTTTGCTGTTGTTTCTACTTCCTGCTTCACTTTCAGCAGTGGTGACTGACGCCGAAGACGAGTCAAACAAATCATTTCAAACAGATCCAAAAAACTTTATCTATATCTATCTATCTAGATAGATTGATATTCTGCTTCTACACGTGTTTAAATGCCATTTGACTTTTATACACACATATAGTGTGTTTAGTGGCTTCTGTGTCTGTTATTTGACAGAGGGAGCCAGTAAAAAGTACTTTACTACACACAACAAATGTTTAATTTGGTTTGAGTTGTATTTTCATTTTTGCCTGACAGCTATGTAAATAGGTTTTGCTTTTTTGAGGGAGGTTTGAACAGATACATTACTCATGCTTATGCGGATGCCTCATTGTGTGTGAGTTTCTCATGAGACTGCTCTGAAAGAGGATGTCAAGAGGTGATTTGATTGACCGTGACCATCAGGAGCATTAGCCAAACTCTGTCAATGTAACATAAGCACGTCGGATCATACTCAGACATACGAGTATTGCATTAAACATCATGATTAGCATGTTATATGTGCATGTTTTATATTGAGTGACCCATTGGTACTTTAAATTGATTGTATATGTGTGGCTGTACTGTACAATACAGGCCTTTACTGAAAGGCTTTAACAGTGCTTAACATGCATTGATGGCATGTGAAAGCAAATACAGTAGTTTGATTGAAGAAGAGGTGATAAAACTTCCAGGAAGTTGAATTTAGTTTTAATATTCTGTAGCTTTTCATACATTTCAAACATGCAAATTAAGGTATTACGTCTGTATTATGTATTTAACAGAATCAGTTTTTGTTCAAAAATGTGATCATATCCAGTCAATGTCGTGACAGTTTCTTTCCTCCATCTACTCGTTTCTAAAACAGCTGCTGCGTTTGAGTGTGTGTCCGTCTTGCTGTCTGGATTGTAAAAGTATTTGTATGTAACGGTACCTCTCTCCCTTGTAATTGCCTTGGTCCGGGGTGACAGAACAGACCTGACAAGCGAACCCAGATAGTGAGTGGAGATAGATTGAAGAGGAGTGTTGGCCCTCTCCTCTATCTCTCCACATCTATTACTCTGTGTCTGACAGAGGCTGCGCCGCATGATGGATGGATGCCCCACTCCATCTCTATCTGCCTCACTCCCTTCACTCTGTTTCCATCACACTCACATTTTTTGCCACTTGGTTCCTCTTCATCTTCCCGTCACTTGCTTGCTTTATTGTTTTTTTGTTTTGTAAATTTGTCCGTTTCAGACCATTATTCTTTCTCTAGTCTGTTTCTGTGATCTCCTCTCTTTACTTTCGCTGACAGTACGCCCGCAGTTAAGGTAGCCCGTGTTTGTGTATGTGCAAGTGGTTAAATGAAAGCACAGGGATCGGCACAGATCTGGAGTTTGAAATTTCTGGGGCTTAGTAATCTGTCAGTGTGTTTGGTGCCATTTATCAGTCTGCTGAGACTCCTAGGCATGGGTGTCGAGTTTTCGTGCTTACATTTATTTCCCTACGCTTCATGCCTCGGGCACAGTTGCTTGACTTTTCGATTGTAAATGAACAGAAAAGAAGTGCAGGACACACAAAGTACAAAATAGCAAAGCTGATGCAGTTTGAAAGAGATGGTTGAGTAGTATATACTGTATGTATATGTATATATATGCACAGTCAAACTGATCCATTTAATGTAAACGAGAACAAAATTAACCAAAAGAATCATTTTGATTTGATTTCCCTGGTTGGACATATAACGTTTAACGTTTAACGTTTAACGTATAACGTTAAAAAACAGTCTGTAATTATTAACATTACTTGGTTGGCTAACACTATGGATACCTGTGCTTCATTTCTAGCTTTAGCAATACCCTAAAATCCATATGCTGTTGTGAGATAAATAGAAATGCTAAAGCAACGTCCACATACTGTCTAACAGTTGACAGTTGGTCGCTAATGGATCTCCCAGGCTCTGTTTGCTTAGGTAACCCTCTTGTATACTGCCCACCACAAATATTTGTGAGTGAAACATGGGGAAAATTAAAAAAAAATATATATCACTAATTAACAGCTCTATTTGAAGAATAACTAAATAAATAAATATATGAATACTGTTAATGCTGCTGTCGCTTCGGAGAATCAGGTAAAGCGGCTACAGCATTAAGCAGCATTAGTTCTCACAAACGTCCGCAAAACTACCAGCAACTGTGTTTGCATCAAATTTCAGTCAGTTATATCAGCTCAAAGTTGATATTAGTTCACCTTGGTACCCACCCACCTTGAGTTTTGGAGTTTTGAATTCACGATCATCGGTACGTGACTTCTTGATGTCTGGACTCTACTGGACGCTGGTGCAACACTACTGCAACTACAAATCGCTCTATGAGTGAAATTGGCGTCAGACAAAAAACAAGAGATTAGAAATGGATCATGAAGTAAAACCTGTCGACCCGTCAACAATTCTCTTAATTAGTACCACTTTACGCACAGATTTCAACCGCAACACATGCAGTCACATCACCAAGACAAGGCCAGAGGAGGTGCTGGCTATTCCCGCACTATAGGCGGAACAAATTATGTATAACTGCACACCTAAAAAGGAACAGAACAGTCAAAGTGCCCTTGGTCAAAACTTAATTGGTAAAATGAGTGGAGTTTGCTGATGGTTTCTTAATTTGCCGCCGGAAAGAAGTGAGGCTGAAAGAAATGCATTAACCTCCCAGTTTGAAGGTTGATCACGGCCAATTATACACCAGATGTAATTATTCCCACATGTCTAGTGAGCTCGCGTGTCTCTTTGTGCGTCTATCCTAAGTGCATACTTTCGGAAGTGTGTTGCAGAATGAAAGAATGTTGATATATTCTATTGTGTAAAATCTGAATTGTCTTTTATAAAGCTGAAGTTTGCACAATTTTTATTTTATAGATTACTTATTCATGGTGCTCAGAGATGCATCTGTAGAAGATGTATTTCCAATATATTAATGAAAATGTGCAACATAAACAAGACATTTAGGTCCAGAAGGCGTTTACGAAAGTAACTGATTTTTGAGAAGACGTGTCGCTGCTCATCTGAGTGGCTTCTTCTGCTAAGAAGTCTTCACAAAACTTTGCAAGGCCAGTTGCCTTTTTAAACAACTTTTGGATTACCATGACCTGGATGACTGAGAACCTTCACAGGCAAGACATTTAGGTAACAGGAAGAATATGGAAATAATTTGTTCCAGTTTTACTTTACTAACAACTCAAAACTACATCAGTGCAAAAAAGGAAGCACGAAAGTGGTGATTTAACTAGTTTGTACTTGTTGTATGTTCAGACTCCAAATCCCTGTCAGGAAACTAAGGGGAAAAGTCAGCTCAACTGAAATTGCTGATTCTCACATGCAGAGCTTTTGAGGCTCTTGAGTTTCTTAATTTAAAGAACGCACAGCTCTTACTGAAGACTTCCTAAGAACCTAAGAACTTGCAAAACCATCCCACACCTGAACGTTTCCCATGGCAGAGGATGTGATGTGCACTTTTAAGGACAATGTCTCATACTTTAAGAGCAATATGTAACAGCATGTGATCCCAAACTTACATTTGACGACAATTGCTCGCGAGGAATTGAACACGCAGCTAAAAAGCAAGTCAACCCCGCAGCCTCAACGCGGTCTGCTCAGCAGTTCACAAAATGAGTGTTTATTAACGCAGGCTAAAAGGACAGACCCTGCTGGGTTGAAATGGTCCACTTGACGCACCATGAGCCTGATAGTCTGCAAGATATTCGGAGAAATAATTAGACTTGAGAGGGCAATCCAGTGTAGATAATGGCACTCTTAAGGACCTAGCAGGTAGTTTATAAAGCTCAGCGCTGGTTGTAGAGAGTGGAGAGCAAGTGGTGAACCGAGAACTGAAAAATACCAATGTGTGTAGCATTAGTCCTAATCCGGACCACCACATTATGCCTTTAATCTATTGATCTGATTAAAACGGCTTTGCGATGTATTCTGAAGTGTCACTTTACCACTGATGCTCTCTAGCTCAGCATTGCGGTATTGACTGCGCAGTCTATCACATGCATAGCTAGTTACGATTCCCTTATGAGATACTGAGAAATGATCTCACTGATGCTTTCTAGAAAGCTCGGCAGTACTAATATAAAAAAATGTGTTTCTTACTCACTAGAGGGGGAAAAAAGCTGCTTCTTTCGAACAATCAGGCATTTATTGTGTGTCTCAAGATTTATACCACATTTCCTGTGTGCATATGATGGCGTGACTGGGACCACTTACAAGTTTAAAATCAATATTTGGATCATATTTAGTCAGTCATCCCACAAGTCTTTCGAAAATATGTATGGAAATGTTTCTCTCCCTGCATCAATAGCATTTTTATTTTTTTTCCTAAGCAACCTCCTAATTTAAGTTCAGTTTTGCCAAAAAAACAAAACAACAAAACTGTATGAGGGTTCTCGATGAATATTGGATGAAGGTTTAATTGACAGTGGCAAAGGGTCGTCATGGTATGTATGGATGTTAAAGAGACTAAGCAAACAAAAGGCGTACAATTATACAAGTTATCCTAAGGTGGAGTGTCACTGGGGCGGCTGGAGTCCCAAAATAATTCATGGTCGGTATAAATTTCAGGAGAAATTCATTCAAAAATATGCGTGACATAATACGTTTTTGCCAAATGTCCTAAGGGTATAATATCATCTAATGGGTAAAAGTTATTGCCTCAGTAATGTGGTGAAATGTTTCCTGTGATGTGAGTCTCGATTAATACGTCCGCAGATAGCTACCTGCTCACTGCTGGACTGGCACAGCTGTTATGAGTCATGAGATTTTATAAATGATTGGTGTTTGTAGGTGACTTTTTCATTTGTTTTCCAACATTCAATGCAATTTCTCTTCAGATTCAAAAATAAATAAATGAATAAATTGCTGAATGTCAGAGTCAAAATGATATGAACAGAGGGCTTTATGAGCATAATGAGCCTAGAGTGGGTTATCATCCAAATATACAGCTTCTCCAGTTTCTCCAATACTAATTATAAACCACCTGCTCAACAGCAAGAAGTTTTTGACAGTTAGAAACGAGCTGTTGAACACAGTAGAGTTTTTAGCAACTAAAGGTGCGAGGTGTTACTTTCGGGAGTTGGTGGAGACCAAAACTAAGCAAATCTGGTGCATTTTCATTCAGTCTCAGCATGTCCACAAAACAGATAATAGATCATTTAATATAGGCCTCACTCCTTGAAGCTTCTTGCTTAAAAACTGGAGAAATACTTAAATGGATAGCGATCAGCCACAACATTAAAACCACTGACAGTAGAAGTAAATAACATTGACTTGTGACACCTTGTGGCAATTTAATGTTCTGCCTGGAAACGTTTGGACCTGCCATTCATGTGGATGTTTCTTAGACATGTAGCACACACCTAGACCAGACTGGACACCTTCACCCTATAGAAATGACACTCCTTGATGGCAGCAGCAGCCATCCCCAGCAGGATGCAGCCTGACACAGACACACACACACAACTGCTTAGGAACAACTAAAAAAACATGAAACCCTGCACAAGGTGTTGACCTGGCCTCCAAATCCACTAGATCCCAAACTGATCAAGTATCTGTGGGATGCACTGGAACAAGCCTGATCCACAGAGACCCATAGGACCCAAAGACCCCCACTAACATCATCCTGTTGCCAGACACCACAGGACTCCCTCAGAAGGCCCATGTCCATTTTCTAATGGGCCACAACTGCGTTTGAGGCATGGTGGTCATAAGGTTTTGCTTGATCTGTGTATATTATCGTAAAAGCCAAAATTATTCCTAAAGATATTGGAGAGATGAGTGTCTCAGGGCAAATTCAGCATTACTGTGTACACGAAAAAGACCCTGTTTTTTTATAAATGACATCCCATGGTCATCAACTGCCTCACTGAACAAGTAGAGGCTGTACGAGGTCAGGCAACCAGCTGAGGTCTCCCATGCAATCAAGATGCCCCTCTCTGGAACTGGGAGCCGCTCATGTGCCAAGCAGTCCATAAATCAGATTGCAGTGAAACACAAATTACTCCAGGACAGCCATAGGGAAGGATCGCGGAGCCATCGCACTGGACGTTAACTACCGCATTTTCCAAACAAACCTTGATTGGCCTGATTTATGTGGACCTCGGTGTTTGGTTCAGGGTGAGTAAGTGCTGTCAGTATTATCGGTGCTCACAGGACATTTATGGCTTCACTTTAATAGAGCCTGGCGTTTACAGGTTTGACACACTGTGCAATTCCGTATGAGTGTGTGACAGCTGTAGAAGTCCTTGTCCCAGCTGTTGTGCTTTGCAGCCAACTCAGTGAGCTGGCAGCTGTTACAATAAAGTTGTAGTGTGTAGTCTCCACTCCGTCCTATAACAACCCCGTGAAGTTGTTCGAGTCACTTGTACTCTTAATTCATCGCTTATATTTATTATGGCTGTTGGGTGCACACCTTGGCAGCCCGTTCTGGTGGCGGTCGTATGGACTGTGGCATTGATGAGACTTTTAATGTTATTTGCTGTCTCACAAATATTGATTTGGCTTTTATCCCTCAAGGAGATTGAGTAATGAACTGAGAACATTATGTAACAAATAAATAGGTCACAAAAACAAAGTGCTGTTTGAAGAAGTCGTCTCAGGCCAATTGGACCAATGGAAAATGCAATGGCAGATGTAGTAAAGACAAATCAACATAAACTAACTGTTGTCCTTCTTTCAACTTTTAAATCAGACAAGCTTCCTTTCATTACAAAAACTGTTTCTGACATAGACATAGAAAGATGAGAACGTCGACACAGCACTAGTGAGAGCGACAGTTACGTACGAACTGTGCTTGTAGTGTGTATCCTGCCCCACTGTGTCTGCGCAAAATGTATTCTGCATTTCCAGCAACACATGATCTCAGTAAGACGTCTGAACCTAACACAAGCCGCCAAAGAGCTGTCAAGCAAAGTGTTACCTGCTGCTATCTGTTAACACCCAGGGGAAATATTTTAGCGTGTACCCCTGTGGTAAGTGCACCTTTCTAATGTTAAATAGGGTTTTATAATCCACCGAGCCAGTCATCTACTTTTTTTTTTTGGACTCTGGTCAAATGTTTGTGTTGTGTTGCCGCGGCCTCATCAGAACTTCAACAGCCTGACGAGATAACCGAACTGGACTGCAAACTGGACTTTGGAGATAAACAATTTTAAACATCTGAAATGTTCCGGTGTTGCAAAATCATACATGTTTCCTCATTGCTCCAGATAAGAGCCATATTTAAGTAATATTTATGTGGTGCATAATCTGATTGGGTTTCTGATTTTGGAAGATTAATTTTATCTGAAATAACACACCTATGAGCTTATGGGTGTTTTTACGTGGTTATTAAGTCAGAAATGCATTTAAATGTATTTAAACTGAATTTACGATTTATTTTAAGGCGGGTTCAGGACGCCACACTGGGTTTGTAGCCTCACGTCGTCTCCTTAACACCCTATAAATCCACCTTTACATGGCAGCCAAACAAAATGTGTCATGAGCAGATTAATAGAGTCACACGTCTTGACTGAAGGAGACAAGACTCACGCGTGATGTGATAATAAAAGTCATGAGAAAATGTCGTCCTCTAATTTACATCAAATCTGCACACCCAGCAACATTTGTCTTGCGCATCGAGTCTGATACAATATATGCGTTTCCTTTGAATCCCCTTCGAGTGCGCAATTAGAATTAAACTCACAGCACAGCGAGGTAATTAGAATGCAAATCCAGCGAATATTCGTTTCTGACAGAATGTCAGCCGATAGTGTCAAAAATGTGGTTTGTTATAATGAAAATCTTATGGATTATAACAAACTGGCTCAATCATGAATTATCTAGAGTGAAAAATGAATAATTAAATAACTGCTAAGAAGTGTAGTGAAGGGACTAACAATGAGCACACGGTTTCACCCAGTGGCTGAGGACAGCCTTAAACAGAAAATGTCACACCACAGTGACTTCTGCTCTCTCTCACACAAGTCCCAAAAACTGCTGTGGCTTTTTTTTTTCCTCCAAATACTCACATGTTTTAGCTGGGGATTTACATTGTTAATAAATAAAACGCACCCAGAAGCACACGCTGGCTGGTGCGCGCCAGAGCTTTGAGGAATAATGCTCATGTACATAAACGGCGCTGCTCGAGATCACAGAAAATCTTCTTTATGGTTTCTTTCGTCTTATGGCGGCCTCCAGAGTTTTGAATGATCACAGGAATTTATTGTCGCTTTGATCCAAAGTTAGCATTTTTTATTCTCTTCCTCTTCAATTCTTTTTGATTCATTACGAAATTGGGTGGCTCGGGTCAGCGTTTAATTGAGGCATCCGTACGCATCAGAGTCTCTTTTCTCTCACTGTTCACGTCTTCTGAGTTAACATTTTCATTCAGAAGTAGTGAGTGGAATGAGTTGAAAACCGGCTTCCTCTGGCTGAAAGTTAAGATAATTTGCTTGATTATCTGGAGTTTTATTTTTAAGGTAGGGGGATCTATTTAAGGTTCGACTATGAGTCATTTTTGTTTTCCAAATTTAAATGCAATCTGGTTAATCAGTGGACCGAAAAGATTATCCTATTAAGTATTTAAAAACAAAATATTAAAAAAAAGCAGACGCTGCATCAATTCTTGGTGTTATACCATCTGTTCTCTATGCAAATCACTGTAATTGTACTGTTTTTTAAATGGCCTCAATTACTTATTTTTGTCCTGGACTGTATAATGCCTAATTTAAATCACAGAGTTGGGAATGAGGACGTCGAGTGTTTCAGACAAAATCATCAAGGAAGCAAAGGTGTTATTTTCCCTCTTGAATCTCCCTCATATTTCAGTTGGAGATACCAGAACGCTGCACCTCCCCTCGCCGCGTGTTTCTCTTTCTGCGAAGCACTATTTCAGGCGAGAAGGAGAAAGACCTGATGTGGGGTTGAGGGAAGGCACGCGGTTTTTCTCCAGCGCCAGGTGATGATTATTTAATTGTGGCAGGCAGATGAAGTGATTCTCTGTGAGCTGCCAGGGAGGTGGCGGGGCTGCAGAACGAGTGCGTTTTCAGCTGTTGCTGCCGGCGCAGAGCAAATCATGTCGAATCCCTACTGTCGTCATACATTGTGTGTTGACAGTGGTTGATAATAGTTTTTTAATTGGTGACCTGGAGAGTCTTTGCTTTGGAGACAGTGCTATGCTTTATTTCCCATTATTTATGGAAGGCGTCGTAATCCTTAAAGCTTTAGCTAATTACACTAGTTTATCAGCAGGGCTCTTACTTTCAAAGGATAATTAAAAGTTAAACCTTGTGAAGTGTAAAAAGACATTATCTAACTGTACATTGTGCGATGTATTTGGTTCCTATGGGTTGTTCCCGTGGATCCCACAGATACTTGATCAGTTTGGGATCTAGTTCATGTTTTGTTTTTTTGTTTTTTTTGGTTTAGTCATCTTATTTTCCCTCTTGAATCTCCTTCACATTTCAATCAAAACACATTTGAAACAGAACACTTCACAACCCTCTCTGTGTGCTTCTCTTTCTGTGAAGCACTAGCACTTCAGGCGAAATGCAGGAAGACCTAATGTTGCGTTGAGGGAAGGCATGCGGTTTTACCTTCAGCACCAGGTGACGATTGTTTAACTGTGGCAGGCAGATGAAGTTCTGCAGCCTCACCACCTCGGGCTCGTCCCATCAAAGGTTTTAGCTGCCAACTTCTGTTCCCGATGTTTAGCTTTGAGGTGCTGTCCTTGCTCAGAAAGATACCAATAATCAACAGATGATGCAGCAGTTCATACTTCTGTTGCTTTTCTCATCACTTGTCCTCTCAAACAAATTAGAACTAGCCTGACCTGGCCTCCAAATTCACTAGATCCCAAATTGTATCCGTGTGATGCACTAAAACAAGCCTGATCCACAGACCCATGTCCATTGCCTGATGAGTCACAACTGTTTTGGAGCCACAAGGGAGACCTACACAATATTGGGAATGTGGTCAGTGTGTTAATTATTACGTTTATTATCCGGTTTATTATTACCGGATCTGTGTATCTATAGACTTCTTGTCTTCTTCTTGTGTATGCTTTTCTAAACATTCATAGTCAAAGCTCATGGGTTGTTTGTGTTTATTATCAGGGAAAATTAATTTGCACACAGCCCGTCACCAGCCCTTTACCAAATGGTACGATAACATCTTAATGTCTTAAAGTCTTGAAGCTTAGGAGGGTTCGTTGTAGAACGGCCCTGCACTCCGTTCTGTCTCCTCGCAATCCTCCAAACCAATTCAAGAGAAGCACACAAAGTTTACCACAAAAAAAAAGAACAAATGTTTTTATTTCATTCTAAAAATGGATGAGATACGCCTCAGGCAGCCCTTCCATAAATTAAATCAAGTGCAAACTAAATGAGTGTGCTGATGAGTAACAGGGGAAATGTAGAAAACCTATTTTCAATAAAGTTCAATTCATTTCAGCGTGAGAAGGTCTGCTCGTCTTCGAATTTAGTCATGCTGACAGTGCAATACGCAATGCTAATGTGTCACTGCGTTCTGTGCGTTTTGTGCGTACATGTTACTGTAAATGCTCACATAGCCTCTCGTGTGTGTGTGTGTGTGTGTGTGTGTGTGTGTGTGTGTGTGTGTGTGTGTGTGTGTGTTTGGACTATATCAGATCTCCTGCTGAGTGCTTACACACTCACACATGTACAGCTGGTGTGGCCCTCTTCTTTTTAGCCTCCTAAGAACAGCCACTTTATAGATTGGCAATCAGTGCAGCATGTAATTTACCAATTGATCCCCATCAACTCCTATTATTACACCGGAAGAGCCCACAGTGCCCACTTCAGTATATGTCTGAATACGTTATATGATATCTGTCAGTCTCTTCCGTCTCTTTTTCACTCAAACTTATCTCAACTCTCCCTTTCTCTTCGTATTTGCCTCTTGAACACATGCGCATTCACACAGTTGCTCTTCTTGTTAGATAGATGTTACATCAATACTGGGGTTTGAAACCTTTTTTACACCTTAAAAGAAAATCAATTATAGCCAGTGACTGGCATGTCAATGTCGGCTGCTGTGCAATGTTTTTCACTCGTCCAGAGCTGTGTGAGTGCGTCTGTCTCCTCGTCTCTTCAGGAGCGTTAAACGCCTGTCGCGCCTGAAAGGCGACAAAAACTCACCTTTCAAGTTGAGAACAGCAGCTTTCTTTGATACAGTACCAGTTAAATACATGTGACTGTGTAATCAATGATTTACTAATGAGTGATCTCTTTGATATGAGCTCTTTGTGCGTGCTCTCAGTAGATTACATTTGAACTTTATGCTGTCTGAGGTAATATTCTTCGTTGCAGATAATATCGGGCCATGTCATCCTGTAGCTATAAATATCCTTCTGCAGTTTCAGGTTTTTACTGTTTCGTAGAGAATTAATGAGGTTGCAACTGGGCAAAATGATGCTTTTAGCTAATTAATATCAGTATGCTAATATGCGCACAATGGCGACGCTAACAAGCTGATGCTTAGCAGGTAAAATGTTTACAGAGTTCAGTTGAGTGTGTTTTTAGTGTTTTACTCTGCCCGCATTTTCTAATTACTTCTAAACAAACGTGCGGCTGAGGCTGATGGGAATGGGAGTAGTTTTACAGATACTTGCTTGTAAACCAAAGAACGGGACGGACTGAAATATCGACTCAGTATTGGTGCCAGATTCTAAATCGGGATCACCAGAGATATTAAAGTTAATGCTTTGGAGCCGTGGACCCCAATGTGGCGTCTGCCAAAGGCTCTGTGTTGACTTTGCCCCAATCCAGTATGAATGGATGTTAAAGCCTAAAGTATAAAGTCACAATGACACACTTGTTAGATGATTAAAAGTATACTAATATTTTAAAAGATAAGATAAAATATATATAAGAAGATTAGATAAAAGATAAGAGACTTTTCTGGTTCTTATTAGTAGGATTCACTCAGATGACCTGTCAACCTCAGTTTTGTCAGATCAGCGAGCAGCAAGTATTTCATAAATCAAAATGCTGATGTATCATCAGTGTAAAAACTAAAAAAAAGCATAAAGTCTGTTGTGGGAGGGATACATTTCATGGGATAACCTTTTGAGAATTAAAACTTAGTAACACTTTGTTTCAGGGTAAAGACTACAATAAGTTTCTGGTTAGATTGGTGGACTCAAAAGACACATCTAAACACAGTATGTAAAAGTCCTGGCACAGGTGATTGAGTTGACATGGATAGGAGCAAGGAAATGACTTATGCCAGTTGAATGTCCTCAGAAAGATAGAAATACAACTAGGTGTGTATGCGTGTTCTTGCGTGAGCAGTGGGAGGGCTCTGGTTTCCTTACATACAAGTAAAGGTGGCTCCAGGGGGGCACGACAAAATGTGCCATATGTCATGGGAATCCACTGATATCCATTGGTGGTAACACATGCAACCTCACTGAGTGTATGTACCAAGCTGAAAGGCAATCCATCAAAGTCAGAAAGAAGTCACTAGATCAGCAGTTCATTCGATGGGTACACAATCTCACGGCAATCCATCCAACGGTTGTGGGCATGTATCAGTCTGCACCAAAGCAGCAGAGTGGCTGACAGACCACTCCCTAGACGTTCTGCTTCATTAGCAAGTACATATGCATTAAGAGAAAATCAGACTAAACAAACAAACACCAGGAGGCTGAATGCATCGTAAAGGGAACAAACCCACTGGAAAATAACATGTTCTATTTTTTTTGTATCGCTGGTATCAGAGAGGCTTTGGGCCGTTGAGAGGCTCACATCCTCCTGAATCCCAGGAGTGCTCCGGTGGGATGGGAGTGCTGTTGCAGACTGACACGAGAAAGTCAAACCTCAGCGCGGTCAAGATAGAGGAAGACGTTAGAGGTTATCCCATGTCACCGTCTGGCTCCAGGTGTATTATAATTCACTAAAAGCACAAATCAGGACATCACCTTGTAGTGCTTTCGCTTTCTGCTGTGAAAATATAATGGCTATTGTTCTTCAATTTGGCATCATGGCGGTAGAGTGCTTTTTATCTCCAGCTGTTTCCAGTAAGACTCAAAATCCCGCGTTATTATTTTTGGCGTCGCACGCAGTCATTTTGAACGTCCTCAGTGAATAAAAGCTTTTGCATTTGCCCCAAACAATTTGCTTAAAAGGATCATTTTCCCCCTCCTCGCGCTGAGTTTTCAAGTTCACTTCGAACTGATGAAGATGTTGGAAAACACAATCAGAAAAGCAGAAACAGCTGCGCAATGTCACATAACCTGTCAGCTGTGTTCATGGATTATTGATTCCTGGGCTGCGTTGCATTGTAAGGCGACTGGTAGCATCCTCGGAGATGGCACCGAACACCAAACCAAAACGCCTCGTTCGCCAGCAGCTACTTACTCGGACTAATTAAGCGATTGCCATCAAGTTTCTGGAACATTTTTGTTTCACCCAGTGAGCTTGCACATGAGAGTAGGTGAAACCACACTTTGCAGGCACTCACAAAAAAAGTTAATGGGAGCGCATTACTCATGTGTGCGGAACCGACTCTGACACATTTCTGCTGGTGGAAAGTGTGTTGAATATTCATAACACATGCTTCCACATTCAGTGCTAGAATTTATAAAAAAAAAAAAAAAAAAATCTCTCTCAGACATATCCGTCACCTAAGAAGTGAGTCAGTTGAGCTGCATGCATCACTTGTGACAGATTGGGGTGATAACTGCAGATATATCCTGAAACAATGTTGTAAATGGGGTAGTGAATTTAATCAAAGCCTCTGTTGCTAATCTTAATTTTTTTCATTGAAATTACCAGTTAAATATATATTATATGTATTAATGTTTGACGGGAGAGAGGTCCGGAAAGTTTATGAGACAGATTTTGTCGAAAGAAGGCGCAAAAGACGCAAAACAGCCCGAAGAGAGGTTGAGTAAATAATTCTTGTCCTCATGATGAGTTGTCCTTTGTTGTTGACAGAGCAGCCAAAGAAAACAAATACACACAATATACACCTAAGGAGTTACTGTTTCATTCCTCTGCACACTCCTTCCTTCTTCTTATCCAACCATCTTTTCTTCTTTTGCCCCCCCCCACACACAACAACCCTCTTCCTTGGCTCCAGGTCGCCATGGTGACTCAGCTTTTCCCAAGCCAGTGACTAGCATCCCAATCAGCCTCGCTGCCCTTACAAACACACACACACACACACACACACACACACACACACACACACACACACACACACACACTTGTACCAATGTGACAGTGCCAGAGGCCTGATGAGAGTAATGACAGATTAACGAGTGTCTACCGGCCACAGCTGACCTCTCCTTGGGCAGCTCATAAACAACTCATCTCCCTCCCCCTTCTGTCTTCTTCTTTATGTTCCCTCTTCTTTTGTCCTTTACTTCATCCTCCTTTGTCTTTTGCCATCTCTCCCTCGTCTTTATTTCTTTTGTTTCCTCTAGTCGGTGGTAATTGGTTCTGCGCAATTCGTTTGAGTCCCCTCTGCTGGAAGGGATATTTTATTGGCCCAAATCCAGCTCACCTTAGGCTTAACCATCTACACTTTAACAAGGCTATGAGGCACTTCATAAATAATAAAAATGCTGACATGTTGTCCTACATTGCAAATCAGCGAGGTGTTTTTTACCACTTGTGACACTGAAATCAACCATTAAAATTCTTTGCTGGGCTGATGCATTCACGCACTGGGCAACTAAACAAGAAAAATGGGTGGTATTTATTCAGATACGCACTAATAAGTGCACCAGCTTACCGAGTGCTTCTTTCACGAGCTTAGCATCTCATTAAGTCCAGTTATGCAATTCATGTCTGTAACAATTGGTTTTTCATCTAAAATACCTGAGGCACGGTCTCATATCATGAAGCACCGCTCACAATGGAGCAGGACCAGGGAGCAGTCTGTGATCTGCAATCAAGTAAGAGGCTAATTAATGAAGGGGAGCTACAATAGTCTGGGTTTGGCGCGGCACCACTTGACCCAAGGTTCAGTTAGACTGAGACAAAGCCCCCCACGAAAAAAACTGAAACATGCAGCACCAAGCTTGCGACATGGCAATATCCAGTATACAGTATGTCCCCATTTAAACTAGTACAAGCATAAAGAAAGAACTTTTCAATGTCATGTCATAACCACATTAATCATTTTCCATCCTGCTTGCAATGGCTGTCCACGGCACTCTTAAAGTAAACTGAAAGCTGTTCTGGGATCATTTTAAGTACAGTCAGGGTTAAGGCTCTTTTCTGGCACAACACTGAAGTCAGAATGATCATAACTGATACTGACATTGAGAAATAGCAGATTGTACCGACTGGAATTAAAGATTTTCATGTCTGACTGAATATTTTTTTTAGTCAACAGATGACTGACATTGACTATAGCTGGGATGTATTAGCTGGATATCTCATTGGGACCACCAAGTCCCAGTTCAAAGTTGATGACAATACTGCTAAGATACTTATTATTCCCAATGTATGTCGAGGCATTTTCATCGGAGGCCATTAATATTGATCTATTTATTTTTCCGAAAAACCACTGGCCACCATGGATCACTGCTACTTTTTGTTTTAATCAACCATAGATTTAGTTATTCTCATTTTCCGTCCAACAGAAATCAATGATGAGCATGACACAATGCACGAGTGAACACAATAAACACAATGAATGGTCAACAATTGCAAAATCTATTGCGGTCACGTCTGACTAGACACCACTGGTTGAAAAACAGCTCATCGGGCACTCACCTCCATTGGTTCCCTCCACTGTAGATTAATTCTTTTGAGGACTCTGGTGCTGAAGTGCACTTGGATGGTTGGCAGTTAATTGCCAAGCAGTTGTACCACCGGTTTCAGTTGCTGCTGTCCAGGTAACCGTGTACCCCTCATGAATGTATGACTGCAAAAATAAAAGAGAAGAACCTCTGCTGAACACCATAGAATAGCATCTGCAACACCTGAGCTGCAAATAACAGATGGTTTGCATCACAAGCAGGCGAAAAACTTCCTTACACTATTTTCTATTTTATTTTACTAGATAATACTAATATTTTATTTTAATCTTATTATAATCTTTTTTTTTGTTTTTGTTTTTTTTACTTATGGTTTTTAAGGGTGTTTCTTTTATGTGCAACTAAGCTACTGTGACTAAGTAATTTCCCTTGTGGATCATTAAAGTCTATCTAAGTCTAAGTCTATTCGATTCACTTTAATTCAGGCTGCAGTAGACAGAGCGCATGGCTTGTTAATTGTTCTTGGAAAATCTTGATATTGACTCGGGGCTAGTGGCATGGTTGGTTAAGTAGCTAATTTTATTGTTAAAGATACGGGCAGATTATATTTATTGCACAACCAACGTACACAGTGTCACAGCTTTGAATCCTGCTGTCAAAAGGTCCTTTCTGGCTCATGGCTGAGCTACGAGCTGAGGTGACAGGGAGAATCTCCCGTTGCTACGCAGCGGACTTTTCCAGGTATTAGTCAAACCAAATTATGCCACATTACAAATCAGTGAGGTGTTTGTTAACATGGAAATGATTCACAGAGTTCTTGCAGGCTGTGCTGATACATTTTCTAATGGACACATTAAGGTCTGATGTTTTTCCCACCTTTGGGGTGAGCGTGGTGCAAGTAAGGACAATGCCTGAAAAGGTACCCATTACCAGATACGAGAGTTCTGGCGTCACCTTCGTCCACACATTCCTTATATTGGACACCTTGTCTTGCCCTCTGTCCCGCCCTCTGCTTGAAAAACACCCTGAGAGGCAGCTTGTTATGAGCTGAATAGCAACAGGAAACAAATGCTCCACCAGCTTTCTTCTCATTTTTCCACCGCTGGCTGATAACTTAAGAGTTCTGATGCAGATGAAAGCTCAGCATGTCTTCCTGTAGCCTGTTTTCTACCACTTAACATGCCCCTTGATGATGATGATGATGATTACATAATCAAAAAAAATGCGGTAGTAGAACTCCCAGAAGCAGCATGTATCACATGAAGAGTTTGTATTAAAAAGCTGAATGTACCTTCTCTGAAATTCAATAGTCATTTCTAAAAGCTTGGTCAAGGATGGATCCCGGTACCACTATTAAAAAGCTCAATAATCCGGCTCTCCAAGCTGAAGAATATATCGTGTATTTTTTAAAGCTTTTAGTCAGGGAAAGGATGTTTTTGGTGTCTTGCCAGTGGACTTCAGTAAAAAGCTCAAACTATTGATGGGTTCCTTTCATGCTTGCTCTATGCACAGGCAAAGACTAACCCGAGGAACCTTGGGGAATAGCATGTTAACAGTAAAGAACCAGATGTTGTATTTTAAGTTTATGGTCATTTTTATGGTTGTAAATGAATTCCGCCCTTCAAACGGTAATAATGCATTTTTAATGTGACTGTTACTATTCCTATCTGGGGCATGCTATCATCTCAACTATAATTTTAGCAACAGAATTCTGAGGTTTATTTGCATAGACACACCGTGCAATAATTTGAATTATGAATGGGATATCTATTTTGGCTGTTTTGTGTTTTCTCTGTTTTCAAAATTATAAAGCTCTCTCTCTCTCTCTCTGCAAATGTTGCTTTTTTGTTAATGCAATTAAATATGCACAAACGCAAGTAAACACCTCACGTTGAGTATTCACTATTGCATTGTGTTTGTTTTCTTATTACAGCTATTATTTAAAATAAGGCTTCATACCAGACTCTGAGGGTGCTTGGAACCCAAAAAGTCATTAGGTATGATGTATATTTCTAGACTTGCAAAGAAAATCGCTTTTGGGGACGAGAATGAATACAGATGATGCGATGCTGATGTTCATACCATAACCACAGCAAATCATGGCACGAGGAAACAAATGGAGTGTAATATTTAATAGCTGGATGTTAAAATTAAAGCATTTATCAAAAACGTAGAATTGTGACACTTGGAGAGCTTGAATAAGAAAAGTAATTTCTCAATAGAAATTATAAAAGTTGCAATCAGCTTAAAAATAAATGTCGTTCTAACAAAGCAGTTCATGTTAACTGCCAAAGTAAAATCACCGAGGTAAATCCTGTTACATGGATGCTCAGGCCAGAACCCTTAAACTAACGTGTCTTCTACAGTAGACTACTGTGCTTGGCCTGATGAAATTACAATTAATGAAAACAATACGCGTGGCAGAGCATTAATTGGATCAACTGTTTTGAGAACTTATTTGGCTGCAGTGCACTTTAACTTGGAAAATAATAAAATGTCACATAAAAAACCCCTGAGACACTATAGGAGGAGGTGCGTGCTGGGACCAGAGACAAAACAGGATCAAATAAGAGAGCACAACTGACCTACTTCTTAGAGAACATGCCATCTCTGTTCGTTCAGAAAAGTGGCAAGAATTCCTACAGACATTTGACAACTGGTGGTGTTGACATTTGTTTCTGCGCAGGGCTCATCGGTCCCACCTCCCGCCTCGCCATCCTTTCACTTGACACCACTTTCCGCCATTGTTACAGTCCCCGCAACAGTCGTGGCTCACCACTGATGGCACCTGTGGCTGCATTTGTATTCCTAAAATATCCAGAGCGTTGCTGAAAGGCCCTTTTCAAGTACAAATGGGAGAGTAGACATATGCCCGAAGGGTCAGATGATGTGGGTTTGCATCATTTATTCATTGTAATGTTAATATAAAAATACATTCTTCAATAGTGAAATATAGCTTTGAAAAAGTGATAGCTGGCATCCGCTGACCAAAGTCTGCCCACAGCCTCCAGCGAATGCATGCAGCGAATTAATGTTTCAAAGACCTGCGATTGGAAAACGGATATCTTTTGCATACAGAATCCCTTTCCATATGCATGTGTTTAAAGAAAGGGAGTGTTCTCTGAAAAACGTTGTTTAACAGAATGGCATTAACTTGCCTTTTAATATTCGCTGGGCAGTATCTATGAAATGGATTAAATCTACATGGCAAATAGTGTAAGACCGTGTGCAGTTTAGTCATTTATTTCATCGTGGTGCAGCTTGTTGGATCGGGAAGTGATCACTTTTACCATCTGATAAACATTTCCATCTCATCTCATTTCATTTATTTAAAAAAAACATCCTCATCTATAATACATAGTCCATGTATTATACATGCGTGAAAACAAAGTATGATGAACCTAAATGTGTTCTCTAATGTTGTTTCAGATGAGTCACCTCATGACCAGAATGTGCAACCACCAAATATATTTTTACAGTATCTTAATCCTGCTTAATCTTAACTATGAAAAAAATGCCCATTGAATTTGATGTCATTGTTTAACACAGCATGTGTCAAACAAACACGTCATAGTGGCTGATTAAGGGAGTATTAACATTCATTCTGACATGTTAAGTTTGTAGAGTTTGACTTCAATCTTATCTGAACCTGACGAATGGTCATTTACTGTGAACCAGGATTGTGTATTTTAAACCAGTGACTCAATGTGTCGCATATTTACACGTCACAGACGAAGACATCGATGCCGCTGACTGTGTGATGCTGCTATTATTCCTTCTTTCTATGACTTTTCTTTTCATTTTTTTTTCTTTCACAGAGAGGCTAAAAATAGCTGCTCTGTGTCACCATCTGGCTACACAAAGGCTGCTCACCTCTGTGTGTGTTAGTCACTGTGACTGCTGCTCTGAACTATGTCATCCTGTTGGCTGAGGCGCTGTATTACTGTGGCCTCTGTAAAGTAGCAATAGTGTTAAGCCAGCTGGCTGGTGGTGCGGAGCACAGGCTCAGGGTAACCTGCCTGTATTGCGCTGCCCCGTCTCACATGGCCCTGGTGCCCCGCAGGAAAATTGAAACGTTTCATTGTCCATTTTAACCAGTTATCAATGGCTGCTGTGGAATAAAGTTGCTTTTGCTCCACTTTCAGAAAAGGTCAAGATGTGTGTTCTCCAGGAACAAGCTAGTTAAGGTTGAGCCCGGAGAAATATCTAATTTTGCCATTTCTGCTCTATTTCGCAATATCTCGTCTGTCTTCACGTTGTCCTGAGAGCCCTGTAGGAAATAAGGAACGGTAACAGTCTGCTTATTGGTTTCTTATCGCGTAAGGTTGAGACCCAAAAGTAGGTCACGCACCCGTCCCTCGTGGTCGGCACCTGACGAGAGAAGCAATATGCTTTAATGAACCTTGTTTTTACAGCAAGAGACTAAACTTCCTAATTGGATTCTTTGCTGACGGGCTTCCTGGGTTTCCTTATTGAAGAAGATACTGTCCAAAATACAATAAATGCTGCTATGGAGGGAAAGAATAAATAAATAAAATGTAAAGTGAGAGAAATGTAGGCAGCTTATTTCCCTGTGTGTACAGTCAGTGGAGTCGCAACATAAAAATTAAACTCCTCCGTAGCAGTGGAATGGAAGTGTGTGTGTGCTTATGAATAGACATTTATGTTGACAGGCGTGACATTATGACCACTGACAAGAGAAGTTAATAACTTCTCTTAAAACTGACCATCTTGTTGATGATTCAGTGCTCTGCTGGTAAACTTGTGGACCTGGCATTAACGTGGATGTTACATTGACATGTTTCGCCCACTTAGAGCAGACCAGGCACTCCCACCCCATAGCAATGGATGACACTCCTTAATGGCAGCAGCCATCCCCACCAGGGGAAATGGTCTATGAACAACTCAGAAACATAAAAAATTAGCACAAGGTGTTGTCCTGGCCTCCGAATTCACTAGATCCCAAACTGATCGAGTATCTGTGGGATGTGCTGGAACAAGCCTGACCCACAGAGGCCCATTCCCTCAACCCACAGAACCCAAACTAAACACACACAACAGTAAGGTTGAATAACAACTGCGCTTCCAACATTAGAATGGAAAAATAAAATATCTAATCTGGATACATACAGCACAGTTGGTGTGCAAAAGTGATAGGATTTGTCGCAGAATCACTGAGAGGCTTTGCCTGGATTTGTCCCTGATAGACTCGGACTAAGGTTAGTGTGTCAAAGAAAGTGATGAACACCGGATTAATGTGTAATGCGTGCGCACGCTAAAACACGCATTCGCATAACGGCGGTGACAGGTGGACCGGATGGAGGGATGAACTGGGCGGGGTAAAGAAAAAGAGAGAGAGGGAAGACAGCAGGATTGTGCTTTGGGATTAAAGCGGAGACAGTCTGGACGTTTCCCTCTCCGTTGACCCATGGAGTGGAGATCCATTCTTGAAGCAGAATTTATCAGGTGTGCCAAGGAATTTCCACGGCACTAGATTCAATGGAACTTGAGGTTTCACGAATAATCACCTTTTTCCAACTCAATTCTCGTTCCTTTTCCTTTTTATTGCAGCAGTAAAGAAATGATACGCCTCGCAAATGCGCGTTTAACGTGGTGGATACACCATAAAAAGCACCGAGGGGGGCTCTGCCTCACGCCGCCGACTGTTTTAAAAGGAAGTGAAGCTGAAATGCTGCGGGCGGGAGGACATGAAGACAGGCAGACAGATGGACAGAGTGAGCAATGAGTGGCAAGGCAACGGGGATGGCGGTTCGAAGAGAGGAGGGGAAGACGGGAGAGGAGACAAGAAAAGGAGGTGATGGGTGAAGTCCCGTCTCACCATCCAATGACCCTGTGAGGAAAGTTTCCTCTATATGGCTTTTGTCTCCTTCTGTTTGTCTTCCTTTTCATTTTCTTTGTATTAGCCTCTGTTCTCCCCTTAGATGTCTACTCTCAAGTAAGGAGTCAGATGGGTTTGAGCCTGGAGAAAGATCTAATTTTGCTAGTTCTGCTCTATTTCTCAGTATCTCTGTGGTGCTTCACGTTGTCCTCAGAGGCTTACTGGAAATAAGGAAAAGAAACAGGCTGAATTTCCACCGCGCACAGACAGTGGATTTTATTTTACCACTTTAGGTCGAGACCCAAAATAGGTCATGGACTTATTCTCTACAAGACAAGGGAAGCGACGTGCTTTAATGAGCCTTGTTTTCGCAGCAAGAGACTAAACTTCCTAATTGGATTCTTTCCAATGTTCTCGGATGTATTAGTGAGAAATAAATTGTCCCGATCACAATAAATTCAGTGCAAATTCTCAATCCTCCATAGGAGCAGGAGGAAAGTTGTTTAGAAAGGGTGTTGATGTTGTTGTACAAACTCATCACTTCAGCATCAAGTACAAAACTTTAGTGGCTACTAAAAGCTGTGGATTCATTAAGATGGAACGTGTTTCATAGGATGCTCAGACTCAATCTGTCATGTTTGGAGGATGTAACTGTCAGCATGTTGTTGGAGACAAAATTTGACAGGACAATGTCACTGGTGGTATGCCACTTTCCTTTGTTGCAATAGTGTTGTGCTGGCCTAAACTCTACTGACTAGAGGTGTCACGATATATTGCAGCAAACCCAACAAGTGGCTCTAAACCCAACCTTGCTTTTTGGAAACAGTTGATTGAACACTAATGCTGTGTTTGTGCATAATCATTGCTTGTGTAAACTAGTCGACTGGTCAGTTTGTTGACTTCACTGCTGTGCCATATGTCGACATAAGTCGGTCCTGAAATACAACAAAAGTACTACGGAAATCCTCAGTGAAGACTTTTTTTCCCTGTGTTTTTATTCCTCTTTAGGCATATAAAAAATGATGCAAATCATTGCATCATTTCATTTTCAGGAACCCAATTTTCATGAAGTTATAGAATTGTCCACTCACATATGTGTGTGTGTGTGTGTGTGTATTCCATAGCAATAAGCATTGCTATGGAAGTTAACCAACAACTTGCTGGTGAAATTTATTGCCAGAGACATTGCAGTACACGCCAAAAAGTACAGAGAAACTGACTTTTAACCAGGCTACATTATCTCATCTCATACCATGCTGTGGAGTACCGTTAAATGCTATTGAAGGTGCTGAGTCGCAGCCTGTTTTTATATAGGCTATACATATCAACAGCGGCCTGTTCTCAGGTCAAGAATATAAAGTTCATTGTTGAAAAGCTTTTCTTTCTGCTGTGTTTTTATTAGTGACGTCCTCACTGACTAGTGGGTGTCACCCTTGACTTTCACCACATAATAGTCGACTTTAAAAAATCTGAACTCTTGCAACCCCGAATAAAGACGTGGATTTTATTTTATTTTTTTTTGTTGTAGTTTCTATAAATACAAAGAATGCAGGTGCTTCCACACAGGGCAGACAGTCTCATTGACTGGCAATGAGCATAAAAAGCATGTAAATCATAAGCTATGGCCTTCACAGTCATTCAATTTCAACCAGTTTTAACCAAATCTTCAGCTGACAGCGCTGTCCTCGACCATCAACAAAACACCACAGGAGAAATGTCTTTCCAAAGAATGATGACCAGCTGGCAACCCAACATGTATCTGTGACACATGTTGAATTGTCCTTTTCTGTCAACCTTTATTTGAGAAAATGTGCGTGAATGTGTTAATTAAGATTCCAGGGAAACAGCCGAATGATTTATTTACTTATTTTATTGATTTGAAATTGCGGCTAATTTACCGACACACCGCAATAAATGAAATAAAGGTCAGTGTTAATGATCACACTCATGTTCCTATAGATCATTCCCTGGATCCCCCCTAAGGCCTGGTTCACCACTTGTATTAACATACTTCTTTAGTGATCCACTCACTCAAGTACATCAGTTCACAGATGATAATACAACGTACACATAAATCAGTCAAGACATTATTGTCAGTAGTGACCACTTGTGATCAGATCTCTCTTTGCCAGTCTTTATGTAAGTAAACATGTAACAACCCAAGACGTTAACACAACCCAAGATGATCTACAAACTTGCAATATATTGCTATGGGCTTTTCAATTATTTCAGTATCTGGGCAAATCAGTACGTACTTCCTCTTGTGCAGAGGATGCTGTTTGAGTAGGTGGTCCTCCATTATGTCTTGGGACACATGTGCAAACTGACAAAACAATGGGGTCATATGCCACCTTCAAAGTGCACATACATCTCGGGTGCATTCGCACCTGTAATTAGAGATGTCTGCCTCTGTTTTCCAAGACACTTGTTAAGGCCTGGTGTGAACATGGCCTGAGACCTGCAAAGGATGCAGCACATGTGCTCAGAATGATGCCAAGGCAATTCCCAACTCAAACATTTGTCTATGTATATACAGTGTGTTAGACCGGATGGATCTGCGGTACAACATTAGCCTTAAGGGTTAACAAGCTGCGCCTTTTGAGACATGTATCGTGCATCTTAGTTATATTCTCAAACTGCTTCTTTTGTGCAACTAAATATAAACAGGAATATGCTACTTTTAGGAAAATCCCACAAGGGTTGATTTTTGGGCTGGTCCCAGGGGCTACTCAGAGGGATTTCGATGCCCATTGTAATTTATAGCTGAACAGCAACTAAACCTCTGCAATCTTTCCCATCCGCATGCCTTCGACTTATGTTTTATTTATGTATATGCAAGTCACCGTCTGACAAAGCTGGGTGCTCGCAGTAACAGAGAGCAGTGCTGGATAAGGTACATGGAGTTCTTGGTATGTGCGCTTGTGCGTGAATGAGTAGGTGTGACCGGAGAAGCCTTTGAGAGGAAAATCATCACCTTACACCTCAACTAAAAAAAGACCGCGACAATGTAAACTGTCAGGACAAACTCCTTCAGGGGAAAATTTCTTTTTTAACACCGTGTGATTGCGCTCCGAGTAGCAGACAGGGACTCACCCATTTGTAATGCATAATATACGTTTTCCTGCTGAATGAGAGGTATATTCCTGATAAGCTCGTTACTTGCCAAATTGTAACAGTTACAGTACGTGGCTGGGCTCAGTCTTGCGTTTCAGATGAGTTGGTGTGAAATGTCCAGAGCATTCTAGATATGAGGATTTAATAAATGACTGGGGTATTTTACGAATAAAAAAAGAAAAAAAACAGGCATTACACTGAGGACCCCTTTTTTAATGAGGGCGCATGTACTAACACTGGATTAAAGTTGGCACGCACGAACAGCATGTGACAAATCTAAGAAATTTTGGTGAAAGATAGAGGAAGCATAATCCTGGGACGGGCTAAACTGAATTCTGTGTCGCAGTGTCACACACACATCAATCTGTTACAAAGTTATGCTATTCCGTTGCTATTACTAGCATTTGCCTTGGCGCGATTTTAGCTGATCGAAATAGTTTGGCACCACACAAACACGCACGCACGCATGCACGCACAAAATGCACACAGACACCTGAGCCACGTGTTTGAATTGTGTGTGATATTTGGCAAAGGAAGACCAAAATCGAAAAATAAAATGTCATATTGCCATCGCCTCAAAGGCTGCCACGTGGTTGCTAGGCAGCGATGACATTTCCTGCTCCTCCTAACCGTCTGTCTTAGAGAGACAGAGAGAGAGAGGGAGAGGTGTCACTTGTGTCTTTGCTCAGTGTGATAGCTGGCAGTGCATATTCAAATACCTCACGCACACACATCAACCAAACCCCCCTGGTTTGTGTCGGCAGGATGCTACTCGCAGCATGTCGCTGCAGCCCTCATCTCATATTATATTGGACTCTCTCCTCCGTCTTTAACCTCTTTTCTCTCTACTTCTCCCTCTCCTGTACCTTTTCGTTTTCTAGCAACAGCCCATGGACGACTCCTCTCATCCCGTCTCCCTGTAAGCCTGTAACATTGTACCGTCGCGGCGGCGAGAGATGCTGTGATGACAGTTGCTGCAATGGAATTGTTATGAATATGTATGTATCCGTGTCTGCGGGGAAACGGGTCATTTTATTACCAGCCCCAGCTCTGGTAACAGCTGTACGGTAGAAGCCCTCGTAGAGGCTCCTCATTTATAACACAGACCTAAGTAGGCAGAGAAGGAGCGAGACGACAAGCCTGCCTAGACTCCCAGTCATTATGAATGAGCCTGAAGCTGCTTGTCTGCATGCTGTTTTGAGAATCAAGCGGCGACCGCGCCAGAGAATTGTGTGGTTTGGCAGTCGCTGTTCGGTGTTAAGTTCTAAGACACACGGAACTCCGTGGGGAGCCCTGACATCGTCTCCCCAGATGAGAAGAAATCTCAGGCGTCAATTTGCGTTAGGTTCCTCCTTCCAAGTGCGTCTCATCAATGTGACAACGGGCACGGTGCGTAAATACCAATAGTTAGCCGAGCTGTTTTGCGACTGGAACGCTCAGAGCAACAATATTTAAACGCAAAAACAAATTAAATATTCAACATACAATTTATGTGCACTTATTAAGGCAAATAATGGTCTACAGTCTGCAGCCTCTTGGGGCACACAGCAAGTCATTTAAAATATGTCTAAAGGCACAAACATCCCTTTTTTTTCATCAAACCAAGCTCCAGCATTTTGAAATTTTTTGACAGAGTTTTAAATAATTTTTAAATAGGTCTAATACTGTGGTGGCAGTGGATGGCCAGGGTAGACTCTTACAGTGGTCTATGTCAGAACGATTCAAGGCACCGCAGTCTGGAGAAGTTTTCCCAAATCAAAAGAGTAATCAAAATCATTGATCAAGTGGGATCCACAAGGACGGCTTGAACCTTGACGTGTTAAATTTAAGTGACAGGTGAAAAGAAACAACAGGCGATCCGTATCAGACTCGACAGAATCCCGTCGGCAACATCCGTAGGCCAACAGACGGAGGAACCACAGGCAGGAACTGCAGCACACTGGGAAATGGGTCAATACTGAATGGGGGAAAATGATGAAATGCAAAACTAGTCAAAAGCAGAAAAGACTGAAAATGCCAGAAAGTGCTGCTGTGCTGCGACTGCCCGTGTGTCCTACAAATCATTTGTTCTTCTGTACGGCCGGACCTGGTTTAAAACTAGATGAGCACTCTTTATCTACAGTATGTTATTGATTTAGTAAATAATTTAATTTCATTGTTGAAATGTTGCCATGGTTTAAAGCGATTAAAAGATCTCTTTCTCAAAGATTAGAACACAACACAAGCAAAGTTGGCTCAATACAATTATGTCTTTTAGCAGATTGATGCACACATAACGCCATCATTTATAATCAATGCGTGGATGTAACGAATGAATCCCATCACCACATTCAGATGTGCACACACTGAATGTCAGCAGATAAAGATTTGTCTTGAGACCTGGAAATTAGGTTTTCTCCATGCTGTCACTAAGCTGAACTGATCTGATCTGACAACCAAAGCTCACAAAGTAATTACACGTAGGTGCACAGATAAAATGGCCCAATACCATAACACAACAGCATAAAAGCTCCCCAGGAGGTAGCGTATAAAGACACATCTTGCCACCGGCATAAATCAATTAATGCGTTATTGTCAGGAGATAATTGAATTCTACACACAGGCGCGTCCTCAATCAGCTGCACAGCGCGTCCGTGGTCGCCGCCAATGCCTGCGCCGCGGACGTGGGCCGCGGACGTGATTGTATTATTTTATTCCATTCATGTGTGAGTCGAGCCACCAGGAAGTCAGCCAAGTTCAGCTCTGATGCAGATGCTCTCAAATGGCTGAAATAGAGAAGGGCTCTGGAGTGTATATGCTCTAGGCAAAATGCAAATGGCCAAAAAAAAATATATAAATAAATGGCCGAGGCCCTCAGATGTATGTATGTATGTGTGTGTCTGCAATAAGCAATTTTTATAATTCCAGAAGAGGATTCAGTCACCATTAAGGCTCTTTTAAAGTACTGGAGGACATAGATGGTGTAACCTATGCCCAGAGCCGGCCACTTATACTCATTCTTCACCTTCAACAATAGCGACCGAAACCTCCTCTTGCCTCGATGCGTCCCATCTTTATTGATCCGAAACCATTACTTTGAAAATATCAGAGATAGCAGACAGAAAACAACACAAGTGGAAATACGTACTGCCGAGCGGACCAATCACGGCTCTCGTGATCTGCGTTGTCGTGACGTGTAGTTCCATTTCTGGGGAAGTGCACGTCAGGCGTCTACGGCGTCAGGGTCTGCGTATGCTCTGCACTGTTGCCATAGCTATGGTGTCAAATTGATACAGAGGAATAAACTGCCTATCATACCAGCCACTTCCTGGAGGCAACGAGCCATACCAATGCAGATTCAGCATGACTTAAAATAAAGGAAAATGCATTTGTTCAAAATTTGCCAACATTTGTGCTGTCATCTGTCACGTCTATATGAAACTCAGAGAAAGGCTGGTTTACAAACTGGTTATTCTGTTGTTTTGTTATGTAGCAAAACTGATGCCCAGTTACCTAGCATCACAACTTACAGTGTTGCAAATCACATCTTTACGTTTTTGTGACACGATGTGCCCTTGGATGAGAGTGACATATTCATCCTAAGCCTCTTCAAGAGCTTTACAGCAGGCGCTTCATCATAAATGATCGGAGCTTATCCAACTGGAAGCTTCAGGCTCTGTGCTCATTTGACTGTAATTTAAAGCGTGTTAATGACCCCGCGCAACATTCGCACGTTTTCTTTTCTTTCCGCGAAGGTCTAAATACCAGGGGATAACATCCCCCCCTCAAGACATTCTATCCGCCCATATCTGTCTCAGCATTCATCGTGCGACATGCAACGATTTACCCAGAAGTGCCGGCTCTTGATGCTCTCTTGCTTAGCAAGACTTCGTGGAAAGTCTATTACATAAGCTCGTATGCTCGCTCACAACACATTTTCCACATCCAGTGTTATGCCGCTGTGTAAATGTAAGAGGTTTGATAAGTGATCAAGACAGACATACACAAAACACGGGCATTAAGTGGGCTTTTAAGCTATATTCTCTCTCGCTCCCTCTCTCTTTTCCTGCTATGCACTCCATTAGTATAATGCTGTTTAATGTTTTATAACAAAATAATCAAAGCTGAGACAAACACACACTTTTGTCTTGATGTTGCAGCATTGTAGCCATTGTAGCATGTAGTGTGTATACACTCACACATATATATATACACTGATGTTCTCCAGTGTGTTCCATTTGACGAATGAAACACGCAGCTACGTTAATTGCTACAATGTAATGAACATTCGCTGCCGCTTTGTGTGTTTCAGTCCACCCATCAATCCATCAGTTAAAGATTTTCACTGTAATTAAAAATTCCATCTGCATTATAACACAATCACTAGCGTGGCAATTCATTTTAGAGTTCTTGGTTGAGGCACAAACAGACTGGCTAAACCAGGGGGTCTTCAATGTTTTTTAGGCCAAGGACTCCCAAAGTGATGAGAGATTAAGTAGGGACTCCCTACCAGTTATATGTGTTCTACATTAAACTTGGCCTAGTGCCATTTATAAGTTTTCCCTATTGTCATCATTTTGCATTCAGTGTTACGCTATTCAAATAATACACAGGTTGAATTATTATTTTTTTTATGTCAAATGTGCAACAGTAGGGTGGAAATTAAAAGATTAAGAAAATAAAACAAAGTGATCCGTTTTGGCCTCAGTAGTAGGCTAATAGTAGCATGCTGCACTGTTAGCTTCTCTTATGCTAATAATGCACCGTGCTTCTGGATTTCACATGGGAATGAACAGGCTCTCAGTCAAATGCGGGGAACCTGACAGAGTCTGTGTGTAACATGCGTCCTTGTGATTGGCTCAGCAGCAACAGGGGTGGGGCCTATACTGTGTACAGGAGGCTTAGATTGACAGGTCTAGTGTGGCACTCATGTGTGAAAAAAAGCGCTGTTGAGACAGCTCCTGTACCACTGAATGATATGTGATATAGCACTTAATGAAGTGCTGACTGCAAGATAACGTCTTCTGCCTCCATGTATCCCTTTACTAAAATATGTTGGATTAATGTTAATGTGAATTTAAAGGTAGCCGAGGTACTACTACATTTGGAAACTTATGGGCTAAACTAATGTAGCTGGGGTTGTGAGTATTTCTTGACCGGTAGCACAAAACCACAAGTAGTGCATAGCACATAGAAGTTTTTATCACATTAGAGGTGCTAGTAGGTGGATTTGGGTCACGTGGGGCCAAACCAGACTTCTAGCTTCAAGACTTCCAAGTCTTCAAGTCCTCATACTGTGGCCTCTAAAAAAGACCAGAGTGGAGTATTTTTTTCTTCTACTTTGAATTAGTCTTAAATGGGTGGCACTGGTGTCCTCAGCAGCCATGAAATGAGACGCAACAAATGCTGCATCTCTTTTAGTAAGCAGTACACAGTGGTCTTTTCAGAGAACGTGTCACACTTAGCAAACTAAGCAAACAGATTTGAGAGCAGTATTATTCTTCTCACCTAACAAGCTGCACAAATGCAAATATTAATCCAAAATAATCTAATGTGATCTGAATCAATTCACTCCTCACATGAGCATAATTTGTCTGAATCCACCGCTTGGCTAAACATGTGTCCTAAACACACATTAGCACGCAGTTGCGAGGTCAAATGCAGCCTCCTGGCTTTTCCAGCCTCCTTCTGCCGGAGGAAATATTTTGCCTACTCCGTGTACAGTAAGGATTAAGTATGTACTTAACAGATTTTGGACAGACGATGGGTAAAAACGGGCTGCTTGATTGAGCGCCCCATCAGTTCCAGTGTGACCTTGTGCAGTGGGAGCTTAGTCGAGCTGAGAGGGGGGATGGAGCGCCCTGCTTATGTAAGTGGTGTCAGATTCTGACTTTGCTCCAAAGCTAAGTGGACTGGCATGGTCTGCTCGCCTCTGATAGAACAGCACACAGCCCCCTTATGTGAGTGAGCGCTAGTCTGAGTGTACATGGGTCTGTGTGTGCAGCAGAATGATATCCCGTAGTTGGCTCTGTAGTGGATACATTTTCCAGTTTGTAAAATAACCAGATTTGCTCAGCATCAGTGCAGACTAGTCTAATCATCTGTATTCTTATAAAAAAGATCAATGCTGAAAATACACAGGATCAATTATCAGCCCTTATATTAATATGTAATAATGACCAACGTAACCTGCAGAACATTAACCTGAAGCTGATTCATTTATGCTAGTTCCATAGCAACTACAATGAAACGTGTCCATTGGTTACTGTGCTCTCTTAAGACCACAGAGTGAGTAAACAGTTTCATTGTACTAAAAAAAGTAGTGGTAGTAGTGACTCTTTACTAGAAGAATGATCAGCTGCAAGTGGAAAATCAAATATACAGTTTTATCATTCTTCTCTCAAACGAATATTTTGAGGTATAGTCCAAAAAAAAAGAAGAAACCGATTTAATGTCTTTGTAGTCGCTTTTGACTTTAAGTTCGATTTAAACTCCAGCAATATATTTACACAAAGCCTACATGAGTGGTACGTTGCGAGCAGTCATACTAGTGCTCTGGTGGAGCTTCGCCGTGTGCTTCAAACAACTTGGAGCTAATACGGTTACTTTTACTGATGTCACTACAACAAAGAAAAGCATGAAGAAGTCTGAGTAGACGGTGTGTACAAGGCAGAAGGAGGGAGCACTTTCTGTGCTTGTCTGGCCATTTCATGTATGCATCCGTGGGATTACATTCGCGCAGCACTCGGAGCGGCAAAACAAAAGGTTTTGAAATCTTATTAAAAAAAAAAGTATTGCGAGTCTGTTGTTGTCTGATGCTCTGAAAGGCTGAAGAAAATCCACCTCTCGATAAATTGTTTTATATGAGAGGTTTTCTTCACAGCTGCAGCACTGACATCACAATGTTTCTCCGGCACGGGTTTCAAATTTGCCTGTGTTCTCCCGGCGCACCGGTTTGTTTTCCAGGTTTGAAATCTTGTAAGCGGTGGTCCAAAAAACAGCAGCACGTACGCCGTATGAATAAAAAAAAGGCTTTGAAAGCTTGAAAATTCACAGACGAAATCTCATTTCGGAGCTCCAAAGGACGTGTATTTGCTCCCGTATTGTGGTACTGTTGTTTCAGAGGTAACATTACAACACTCACTTTTTTAGAGCGTGTGTGACCGTGTGACGACGGGGAGGCTTAATGTGCAGCTCACACACGGCTCCTCCAGCCTTAAGTCAAACAATGGCGTTTTTGATTCAGAATAAATAAGATGCTTTCAAACTCGAGCCAAGGTACAAGAAAAAATAGTGAGAAACTGTGTTTATGGTGACGGGGACTTAGACAGAGGTGTGTGTGTGTGCTCCATTAATATCTTCGCCGTGTCAGAGCTGCCCGCAGACATCAGGGGGCAGAGAGAGATGTTAAGGAAGGGGGGGGGGGGGTGGGGAGGCAGACAGAAGGAGGCTGACAGTGGGTGGAGAGAGATCAGACATCCAATGTGATTTATTTGCGGTTATGAAATCTGTTCCATATACCAACATTTTTCATCAGTATGTTCTCGGCTAAAATGGCTCAGTGATGTCAGCTGAGCATCCACGGCTCAGACAGCCATTCGGTGGTAACGTGTGTCTCTTTATTGGTGGCTAGTGTTGGTTACGGTTAGGTGAAGGTAAGCGTATGATGTCAAAGTTTTTTCCCCAACATTTGGCGTCTTATTTTTCGTGTCTCCAAACTTTCCAAACGAAACAGACCAATGAACTCCCACTTCAGCTCCAGGGCTAATGCTGACCTGCTAGAAGACTTCATGCCTACGAGGAGTCAGGAAGCAGCAGTCGCCACTAGACTGGCCTGATCCGCTTTAACAATTCGACGATAAATAACAGAAAAGGGTAGGATTGTGTGTGTCTCCGTGGCACTTTATCTTCGTGACTAATACTTGACATGCACCGTATGCTCTGAATGATGTCGCAGCCCTGGCGTCGTTTGTTCAAGCTGTACCAGAGGCCTGAAAATATGAGGTGAGAAGAATGTGACTTCCTAATATTGGAGTTAGTGATAATTAGTACAATCATCAGGCCTGCCTGTGTATAGACGCTGTATGTACAGTCGTGTGGTGCTAAAAACTCTCAGCAGCAAAGAAAAAAAAACTGTGAAGCTGCAGCTCCATCGTAGGAAAAACAAGAACATGTGATAATAATAAAAACGAAATAAATAAGATAATTGCATATTACCCATGAACGTGCCTATTTTAGCTCTATGAGTAATTTTTTACACTTAACAAATTTGTCCATGCATTGTGTGTCTTCTACAGTTTCTCATATGAGGGTTCATTGTGGCCCTCTTGACACTCTGTTCACTTTTGTGAGCTCAACCAGTCACCATGTCACCGTAACCATCTTCCAAGGAAACCCAAAAAGAGTGAGGATATTAATTTAGGGAGAGAGGTCAGTCCATTGATCATCCTTAGAGCCTGTGGAGAGAAGCTATTCAGCTTCTTGGATGTTCTACAGATGATGCTTGCGTATCTTCTCCCTGAGGGTGGTAGGGAGAAGATGTGATGGGATGGATGATGAGTCTTTAATGATGGACATGGCTTCATGGATGCAGTGCTGCTTGTATAATCCACCGAGCAGAGAAGTGGAGCTCTGATTCTGTCTTCACATTTCTGTTCATATGCTTTTTTTTTCACCTTTTCACTACAACTGCCAAACCAGGAGGTGAAACTATAGGTGATGATACTTTCTACACTACCTCTGTGGAATGAGATGAGATGTGAGGCGGGGAGGCCGGTTTTCCTGAGTGTGAAGTGAGTGGAGCCGCTGTTGGTGCTTTTTTTTTTTTTTTTTTGATGAGTTGAGGTCATCAGCTATGTGAACACCTAGGTGTTTCACTCTGCTGGCCCTCTCCACGGCAGCTCCGTCAATCAGCAGGGCTGCACGTTGTTGTTGTTTATAAGCCCTCCTGAAGTCTATCACAACTTCTTTCGTCTTCTCCACACTGAGAGAGAGGTTGTGATGTCTGCCTGACCTCCTCCCTGTATGCAGACTCATCGCTGTCCTTAATAAGGCCTACCACAGCCGTGTCACCAGCAAACTTGACGATGTGGTTGGAGCTGAATCGGGCTGTGCAGTCATAGGTGAGCAGGCCGAAGAGGAGCGGTTTGGACTCAACACCCTGGGGAGGGGTCCATGCTCACTGTGATGGATTTCGATGTGTGGCTGCCCACTCTTATTGTTTGTTGTCACTGAGTCAGGAAGTTAGAGAACCAGCTGCAGATGCTGTTGTCGATATTTAGGCGCTTCAGTTTTTCCACCAGCTACAGTGGAATGACGGTGTTGGAGGCACTGCTAAAGTCAATGAACAGAAGCCTACAGTATGCGTTCCTCTGCTCAAGGCGAGACAGTAAGAGGTGGAGCATGGTGGAAACTGCATCTCCTGGAGCTCTGTTAACTACTGTGTAGTGGATCTAGATCTGCAGGAAGACATTTCTTAATGTTTTACATCACCAGGCGCTCCAAACAGTACATCACTATAGGTGTGAGAGCCACAGGTCAAAAATCAGAGAGGCCTGTAGGGTTTGAGTTTTTCTGTACAGGGTTGTAAATGTCTCATCCACATCAATGCCAGGTCCAAAAGTTTCCCAGCAGAACATTGAATTTTCACAAGATGGTCAATGTTATTCACTAATTCACTAGTGCAAATCAGTCACTATTTATTTCCCAAATCGATTCATTATTGGTTCATAGTTGTGAAAGGGATTTCCATATAGCGAATCTTGGCCCTGGAGACTTGTGGTATTTCCACAGTAATTAATTTCTAGTTGGCACATCTCTCTTCTCTACTTCCTAATATTCTACAACCCCCATCAGCTTTCAGGCCTGACAGTTCTCTGTGTCATGTGTCATGTCCCATATGGCCATAATATTCTCATTTATGATAACATGTATGCCAGTTTGAATTAAGCTGGAATAACCTTTCAATTGTCAAGACAAAAAAAAAAATATCTAAACGTGTTAATGGACTGCTATTTCAAACCAAACTCTAGACATAAAAAAAAGAAGGGATTACTGTGTGTGAAATGAACGGTATTTTAAGGTGAGTTAAATCATGATGGGGCAATGTGCAAACGGCAATTTAAATGACATGTGTTGAGCTCTCTAGGCCACAGTGCAGACGGGCGGGCTGAGTCAGAGGACTTCACGTACGCTGAATCCCACTGTTGACTGCAGCATTAGTGCTTACCTACTGCATACATTTGTGAGCGCACCGCGCGACCGCGTGATTCGACGCGCGTGCGCGACCCCGATCTGTGCCTCTGTTTAAGTGACCTAGAAATGCATCTGTTGCCGAACAGCGCTTTATTTAACGAGAAAGCAGTTCTGCCGAGGGTTGTCATTAAGAGGAAGTGTCCTGGTGGCGGTGTGTTTGAGAGGTCTCAATATATATGATAAATCCCATGTATCCCGCAGAAAATGTGTCTAAAACGAGTTCTGACATTTATTTTACGGCCGAGATAATAGATTCTTTTAATTAGACAGGTTTATTAGTTGAATTAACACTCACCGGGATCAGTGCATAGTCGAGCTACCATTTCCATATCTGTTTCAGAAATGATATTTTCCGTTTAAGCTCACCCTGTCACAAACATGTATTGCGTAAATTCCATTTTAATGATTTAATGGATTCTGTGATAGAAAGCAGCAAGTCTCCAGCGGTATCTTCAAACGTGTTTAAAAATACATGTGGCACATTTCCAATTATCTCTCTTCCACTGAGGCTCGCAGAACACTGTGCACATCTCAGTGTGGTTACAGTAATATAGCTATTACTGCAGGGGTCATGTGTAATGTTAACATGGGCATATCGTTCTTGTTGCCACCGATGCTAATGACATCCACAGTTCATATATGGAGAGTGTAGAGATGAGGCGGACTGCTTGTATGGCCACTTGAGAATGGCTTCAAATGAAGGTCGGTGTTCAAGCTAAAAATTTTCAAGCTTTCCTGGTCCTTTGATCAAGCCTGTTCTGCTGCATCCCACAGATATTTGCATGAGTTTGGGATCTAGGGAATTTGGGCCAGGTCGATCCCACCACTGCTACATGTCTAAGTAATAGTCACATGAATGCCAGGTCCAAAAGTTTCCTAGCAGAACATTGTGTTGTCACAAAACGGTCAATGTTAATTACTTCGACTGTCAGCGGTTTTAACGTTGTGGCTGATTGGTGTCTTATTTCATGACAGATGACAGTTAATGGCACCAACAGACATTTCCATGCCCTGTTTATCGCCACCAGTAATATTAATTAGGACTAAACAAAGCAAGTCTCCACAGTCAGGTATGTGCTTTGTTGGAGAGTTATATTGTCTCTCAGTGAGACACTGATCCAACGTGAGTGCCTAGCTCTTAGTCCAATTAATCTCCCTCATTGTTCAGAATACAAACTGAGCCATTCTCGGCAGCCTGCGGGGCTTTGTGCCAGCTTCAGCCGTGGCTCGGCAGCAGTGGACCCAGGTGCGAGGCCTGTTTTGAGAGCCCGTCCCCACCCCCACCTGCTCGCTACACGTGGGGATGCAGACTGAGTTTTCTTTTGAACGAGGTTCGCCGTGGGGTCCCGCCAGGCCATGTGAACGGGGACAGCTGAGCTGCCCGGCCGCATTTTCATGATATCTCAATCGCTGAGTGCGAACCGAGGGGGAAAAATAAGGTGCACACTGCGATAGTAAGGCATGGGTAATTGAGAGATTACAGGGACGGACATGTGAGCTACAAGAAGACCACTCCGAGCCCCCGGACCAGCAGGGAAAACCCGAGTTGGAGGATCAGATTGTTGCCGGACTGTGCTGTGTATCTTGTTCCATATAAAATACTTTAAGAGATAGTACAATTGCACCTGTCCTGTACTCGTGTCTCCTGCTCTGCGCTCTTGTGTTTGCAGTTAATAGACCTCAGTGGTGTCTTACACCGGAGTGCGGTGCTCTACACTCTCTTTTTGTGCTCTCTTGTTGCCTCCTTCGTGCTCTTTCATCTGTATCACCTCCTCCATCACACACTCACTTGGAACAGCTTGAAAACACTTCCCTCCTACTATATCCCTCCACTCCCAGAATGTTGCTTCCCTTTCTTTCTTTTCTCGATGTAATCCGCGACGAGATAACGTGTACGTGGTAAATATAACGGTTATTAGTCATTCCACTGCATTCCTCGCTACATGACGGTGCATCTGAGGTTTAAATACACAGGTTTAACTGAGATGTTTTCTGGCTCGCTAAGGTGACGGATACTGTACAACTGTCACACACACATGTATTTCGTTAACTTGACAGTCACACATACACACTCGCAAAGCCACGTTTCATTCACTTGATGCTGACAGGTGTTCATCCTCACATCCATGCAAATACACACCTGGGAGAACACGCGGTTTTCCTCCGCCTGACAGCAGCTGATCCTGTTGGGCCGGTGGGGGTCCTTGTACACTTTGTCCCTCACTGTTGTCTTTCACTCTCGTCTTCCTCCTCTCATGCCTTATCACTGACGTGCCCACACTTCCTCCAAACTATAGATTATACACTGTACTTGTTTATTTTTTTCCCACTCTCACAGTCCTATGGGACGACTTTACAGAGCGGTCGGCCGACAATTGTTAGTCATCATGTCGCATCCTTTTTCTACAGCGTCTAAACAAACTCAACGAACCTCATCACAAAAAAATTACTCTTGGACATGGATCAGCATCATACTATCTTACTTCTGAAATGACAGAAACCATCCTTTAAATAGTGTTTCAGTTTGGCCCAAGTCCCATCCGCTAACATGGAGGGGGTGGGGCTTGTGACCTATACCACCAAGGGGAGCTCTACTTGCTTTCGGCTTCGCTTTTTTTTCAGGAGCTGTTCCTTCATCTTTACACTGTCTATGCTCCATCCACACATCGTCAGCTTCCATTCTCTTGATCCTCCTACGCCTTCCTCTCCTAACAACAGGTTTTATTCCGCTCACATTCTTTTCCTCCTTCCCTGTGCCATTATTAAATATATGTCAACCGTGGCCACCCATATTATTTCATTGTGATTTCTCCTAATGTAATTGATTTTAAATTATCAAGCGAATAGCCTGTATAAATGTCACAAAAGTACCACTGAGTTACCTTTGTTCATTTTTGCGTGGCTCTAAGTGAGCGCTTTATCACTTCGCCACAGTTTAAAACACTGAAATGTATTTGGGAATAAGTGCTGGCAAAGAAGAAATATTGTCCAGCCTACTAAGAGCCAAAAAAAAAAAGAAGAAGAGAGAAATAGAAACAGCGAGAGAGCACATGGACGGGACAGACAGATGAAAGCGTCACTCGGGGGATGGTTTTCTCTCTGATGGATGAGAAAAGTCAACACACTTGGCTGAGGGGGGGTGGGTGGGGGGGGGGGAGCAGAACAGCAGAACAACAAAAGGGAGGAGAGAATCCTTCTCCAGAGAGAAGAACAGGAAACATGATGCAAGGCGGGAAACAGGTTGAGTAAAAAAAAATAACATTAGAATCTCAAGAGCAGCAAACGCAAAACCACCGAAAAATACTGTATATACACTGTGCCGAAATAAAAAGTCATGCTTGGGGTAAACAACATTTTTGCACACAAAGTTTGCGGTGCTGAAAATACATAAATTGCAGTGGGAATTTATCTCACAAGAGGAGTTTGAACTTAAACTACTTTTGTCAAAACGTTCGTATATAATTAATATTTAGCTTAAGAAATAGCCACACTGGTTATCAGAGACCAGATATGTTTCAGTTACAGTACATTCTTGTAGAAAACAGTGTCTCTGCCTCCCTATGGCACTTGAAAAAGCCTCGTCTTCGCGCCGTGCTCCTCAACGCTGCTCAGCTCGACTATAAATCCCCAAACAGTCATGCTGTGAAAAGCACTAAACACGGCTACACAAACGAATGACTGAACAAAGATTGTCTCTTAGTGGTTCTCTCGAGCATCCAGTAATGATAATACCGATTAGACGGTAATAAAATATGGACGGCACCATGCTGTTAGAGCGTTAATATCCCCAAGGAACACGTAGGTAAAGGAGAGTGGAAACCACGTCTTATCTGACACAGGCTATATATAGATGATAGTCTACATTTTTCATGAGGGAAATAAAAGAAACTCCTGCGCTGAGCAGGAAATAAACAACGAAGGTGGAGGGCAACGAGGAAAAAGGAGCGGAGAGTGACTCCAGAGGGCACGTGATGTGCGTTGTGCAGCTATAGCAGTAATCGATATCCTGCGGAAACTGATCGGCAACACCAGGAGTTGAGGAATATAAATGAGCCGGTGGAAAGGACGGACGGCAGGAGGTGGATGCTTTTAGAGCAGATTTCTCTTCTCTCTTCGCCATTGTTATTCAATTGAATTCAGCTCTAGTGCACTTCATTTCATCCCCTTCCTCCTTTCCCTACCTTCTCCCCTTTGTGTTATTCTTCCCGCGGCCCGCGATGTCTTGTCATTCACGGAGAAGTGTGATAGCATTCATTTTGCTCCAAAACGCTGTATTGCATTGGTGGTGGGGTAAATGGGTGCCCTCCAGCATCGAGTTGTGCAGCAGAGTGGTTGCAAATGGTAGACAATGAAGCTCAGTGTGTTTGTATCCCTAGGCTGTTCTCAAGCACAGCTCTAACTACTGCCGCTGAAACTGAGAGGCATATGGAAACGGTGAACTCCGAAAGCATACAAGCAAAACACAAAACCCGGGCGCAAATACGGAATAGCGAGCAAATATTGTAAAAACTGGATTTTTAGTCTTAATGAGACAGAATTCTGAGCTTTGAGGGATTTTCTGCACCAGTCATGCCCGTATAAAGATATCCCAGCGTCCTTAATGCACGCTTTTAAACTGCTTATGTCAAAGTGTATGTTCAGTGGCAGCCATTAAGTCCCCCGGGCTGCATGTTTTAGCTTTTAGCGCTAAGTAAAGCAAAAGCAGCCTTCTCTTCTCCAACACGTGTAAACCAGGCTCGACATACAAAATTAGAGCATAAACTTTAATCTTTTAAAGATGATATCATTCTAATAAGGCCGCGCTGTTCGTACGATAGGTGGCCTTGGAGTAGTGACTGCTCAGAGCGTGCAGAAGCAACACACATCCGACCCACGTGCACACACCTACGCAGAGGGTTTCAAATTGAAGCAGCGTCTTTCAGCCGAGGAAGTTACCCACGTTGCATGCAGAGCAGGGTGCTGAAAGGGTGTGTGAGTGCGAGTGTAAGAAATGTGTGAAGGGTGGTGCTTATGTGCTCCGCAATTGGCACCAGATGCCGCCGATGGCGCCAAGTCATGAGTTATCTCGGGGTACAACTGCCTGAACATGCAAACACCCTCATATACTTCTGTTAAAGCTCTTCACATTCATGAAACTCATTTATTTTTCTTATTTTTCTTTGTTGCGGTGTCAAAGAGCCACAATGCCAGTTAATGAGTGTTTTTTTTTCTCACCGTGCAATAACTTAATTAATTGAATGATTTAATTTAAGATCAGTAGTCAATACAAAACAAGCATTATAATTATATAAATTCGAAATGATAAGGCTTCTACCTTACACTCTGATACACTATAGTAATTATATATAATTATATAAGTATTGTTATATATATGTACTATATATTTGTATATCTTATTTACATATATGTATATATATATATATTTATTATATATATATATATATATATATATATATATATATATATATATCAGTCCTTCACGAACTATATTGGCAGTGCCCATGGTAAAACTGTGAATGTCTTTTATTTCCAGCCCAACCTGTCTTTCTATGAGCACGCATCATTGCCTGTCTGTCATTAGGGACCTTGCCTCATTTGCTCTTGCCTTGTCTGGAGGTGTGTGCTATTGATGCAAGAGGTGTTAAAGGGCAGGAGTTGTGTGGCGATCACTCCACAATCAAACAAACCGAAAAAAAAGAATATTCAGTCTGGGCTGTAATTATTTGGACAGTTGCACATTGCTAGTTCTTCACGCTCTGTGCTTCAGCACATTGGATTTGAAATCAAATGCTGGATGCCACATTAAAGCGCCAAGACTCAGCTGTAATTTCAGCGGTTTTAAGTCAATACAGAAAAGAAAAACAAAACAAAAAAATAAAATAAAGTCTTTTCAACACAAAGGTCAGACGTTTAAAAGTAACTGGACACATCAGTTATTTGAAGACCTTGCCCTGTTGCGTTTTTTCTGGAGATTTATTTGCAGAAATTACAATACTTTCTACAATTATGTAAAGAGAGCGCTTACTCTATGGACACTGTTTTATCTGAAACAACATGCACTGAGTCCGGAGAACGAAATGAAAATGTAGCCATCCAAATACGTTGGGTTCGGAGTGGATAATACTCGTGAGACATATGCACCATATACGCGTATTACTGTCTAGTCTAGTGCTAGAAGTTTACAATGAAATTAAATGTGGATATCCCTTTAATACCTTAAACCCATACAGACACGCTTCATGGCAATGTCGGATTTTTATATATATATGCAAATGCAAATATACATGTATACATATGTATTTGCATCGATGTGTTCACACAATGTGACACACAGAAAAAAAAATAATGCTCCCCGTTGCTGCAGAAAAAAAGAGACCCTGTTTAATTCAGATGCTGATTGACAAAAGGCTTTTGTTTCATTACTTTGGGCTAATAGCAACAGGCCCGGCAGCACTCACCTTTGATTTGCGCCGTCTCTGCAATGCAGCATTTACCTCATCAGAATTTGTGGAGCTCGGGGACAGTTGCAATATTGCTCGCAGGAAACACTTTCGGCAGCAGATTCTTTGATGAGAGACATTATCAAAGTGTGTTTACCTCCCTCCCCGTTTTACTGTATGTGTCGTTAGCGCTCAGCATAGCGCTTGCATATTTTTATTTTTTTTTCACCTCACAGTAGTGGCAGGGAAAAGGAGCTTAGAGCGAGGTGGCAGATTGGCAATATTGCAGCAGGAGTCAAGAGGGATAACTCACTGTAGCCTGACAGGGTAGCGCGGGTAGCCATGGATGGAAATAATTTTTATTGTAATGAGAGAAGAAGTGTTAGTCAATAAGTAATTTTCTTTTCAGACTCCGATGATTCAATTCATAACACTTGATATTTTCTGTGAACAGATGAGACGGCTTGCGCCTTCCAGAGGTGAAGACGAGGCCCGCGTAGGAGAAGGCAGGGGACTGACATGAAAGAATATCCAGGCTGACAGAAGGGACAAACAGAGGAGAGGGACATCTTAAACTAGGCTTACGCTTTCTGCATCCGCAAGTGTGCGTCTGTCTGCTAGGCTTCGAGTGACGCAAATTACGTTATCAGAGTGTACGCGAGGCTCATTGCTGATGCGCATCTCATCTCTATCATCTTCTGCTACCAGCCACTACGCTACAAGTGAACCAAATGCACAAGAGACCGTAAGGTGGTGGAGAAAATAGTGTGATCAAAATAAAATATGAAGGGTCAACAGATGTGTACTCACGCATGGCGGTGTAAATAAGGGATAAGTACGTGGCAACCTAGAGGACTGCAGTTCCACAAATGACCACGTGGGGCTTACTCCAAAAGTGAGTCAATCAACATGGGACTCCAGTGTTAAACCTTTTCTGCGGAAATGAACTTATTTACAGTGTGCTACGAAAAAACAAAACAGAACAAAAAGCTTAAATCATATCAAGGTTTAAAGTTCTGCATCAATAGGTGGGTGCCTCCATAGATCAGCAACCTTCCTGTAGGCATCAGCGTGAGTGATGTGCGAGACGCTGCCATGATACTGATATTAAACGCACAAAGAGCTTTAAAGCTGCTTTTCAAGAAACCTGTGGGTACATCACAGAGGGTTCATCCATCTTTATATACAAACAATGCTTTCACATTCTCAGTACAAAGTAGCATGTTAACATAATCCCACAGGGAAGGATATAGGACAACAACTACTGCATTTGAATATTTTTTAAAAATGAATTACTTGGGTGACGGCTTTTATTATGCTTTAGGTCGCACACTAGGCTAGGCTGAACGTAGACATATTACACGTGCTTCATGCATGGCAGGCTGTGTGAGTCTCCGTGAGACGGGCGGGGGCATGGTGGGACATCGTGTGTGGATCATGTAAAGCCCATCTATTATTCAAGCAGTGTGGTAACGGTGTGTGTGTTTTTTGAGCAGAGCGGAAGATGAAGCTACTCTAGCTAAGGCTGCTTCATCTCACACACGCAGCTGTGTTCTCCAAAACGGCGCACACACTCGCGCGGGAGTAGCTGCGGAGTCACAGCAGGAGTGCTGACAGCTCGACTGTCTGACTAATGATTTTTCTCCCGCTTCCTGCCCCGTCGTCTCTCTCGCTTTCTCTCAGCCAGGTGTAGCCTACGCCAACGGTGACGCTCGCGGTAAATCAGCTGTTTGCCATTCTCAGATTGAAGCTTATCCCGTTAAGCTGTTTACGCGCCCCTTTAAAATCCGACAACTGAGTGATTTCGGCGGCTAAACCTGCGAATGTCTGCACACCTGTGTTGACCCATCAACAGATTCGGCGGCCTGCCAGCGTGAAAGAAAAAACTGTTAAACTGAGATGTATTTAAAAGTATTAAATGCCCCATTACAGGATCAGTCACATAAAACCGTAGGGACACTGCAGGAAAATGTAAAACCCATCCAGGGAGGCTGCTTATTCACATTGTTTATATCCACTCAGTTAGCATTTGCCTCGACTTTTTCATGACGCGGGTTATGTTAAACATGCACGATGTGCCTGTTGGCAGCAAAAACGAGATACCACTAATGCTAAATTATGTCACGTAATCACGTCCTATGTTATGTGCATTGTTATGCTCCCCAGAAGGCTCCTAAGCCTCTGACATTACCCTTGCTAATCACTGGTTTCTTGTTATTGCAGTGATTTCGAAAATGTAAGCTGATTCTGCAGTTGCAGGCATTGTCGCTGTGGCAAAGAGCTACTCTGAGCCAAATCCGTCATACGAGCCGTGTCCTCAGGTTAAATTTGCCCGAGTCCTACATCACAAAAATTGGCAGATTCCACAATTTCACTAACTGGCTAGAGCGGGTTGGAAGGAAAGTCGACGGATCACCAGAGGTATTGGAAATCCTCTGGGCGCTACGGTTGTTTGCATCAAATTTCAAGGCTTATCCAGCCAACGGTTAGTAAGATAATTTGGTTGCAACCAGAGTAGTGCCTCGAGCGGATGGCGCTGTCATCACTGAGGCCGCCACTAGCCTAGCCAGAAACCGGTAGCGAGGAACAGATGTGTAGTTTAAAGAGTAATGACAGGTTTTCAATATTGCAATTCAATAAACTTGTCTTACTGAGCAGAAGTATTGATCTTGGGATTAGTTAGACTCAAGTCACAAGGACTGGATTCATTGTTAACTATTCTGACCAGCAGGTTGATCTTATGGATGTTGCCAATTTAATTACATCTGACGCCGATCACAAATACAGCCATTAAACGTAATGTATAATCTGACTAACTCACATCGTGATCTGCGAGCGACTGTTAAGCATCACTATGTCCCATCGACAAACATTAACTGGAAATGACACGCGCACAAAAAAAATACACCCCTATTAGAACAATTTCACTGTTTTTCATGTTTAATACTTTCCTGAACTTTGGTGCACTGGTTTTATCCAGCGCCTCATTTGAAATGGCCCCAGTGGGCCAATTCCGACTGCACAGATTTTATTTTAATAGCATGAGGTTTCAGTTTCAAAGTTTTTAACGAGGAGATAAAATGCTACGCAAAATTCCCAGCAGAAATCGGTGGCTTCGACTGCTACCAACTGTTTCATGTTTTCAAAGCTTTGGCTATGTCTCAGCGTGCATCGACCACAGCCCGGTATTTTACAAATATAAAAACCAGCTGGTTGTTGTTAAATCACCCTCAAAGCGAATCACTTGCATTAGTTTCGGGTCTTTAGGATAGCTGTTAGGTATGTTGCGAGCCGTGCTCATAATTTTTCCCATTATAGGATAAAATAATTACTGCGGGTCCCTGTGTGCTTGCTGTTTTAAAACAAATTCAGATTGGTTGGAGGGAGCATAGGATCACTTTATTAGGACAGCTTGCTGCACCACAGGCCAACTGGCATCCAGTCAAGACACACACACACACACACACACACACAATCTCTCAGACGCAGGCGCTTTCTCTCTCCGTGTGTGTTTCTGTCTCTCTTTTCTCACACATACTTTTGTAGCTGCCAACAGTGAGTAGCCACTGGTTGCAGGATGAAATTATCGTGAGTGGAAATGGGAGGAAGGAGAAACAGCAAGTGAGAGTTGAAAACAAGACGAGTGGAAAGGCTAGAGAGAGGAAACAGGAATCGGAAGCAGTTGGGAGAAGGCAGCTACTGTACATACATGAAAGAAGCCGGAGAGGTTACATGAAAGACGTAGCAGGCCTGAGTTTGTGTTCCCTTCAGGAAAGCCTGAGGGTGACAATAGAGCGTCTCATGTGGAGGCACCCCACCTTTCTTTCTTATTTTTCCCTGGTCTTTATACTACTCCAACGTAGCTTCTCGTTGGTGTTCGCTCCCTCACCTTCTACCTCTCTCTTTATTATAAATCAGCCTTTTTTTTTTCTTTTCAGCCTGTCAGCAGCTTGGTGGCTTTACCTTGCTGAGCTGGCCTTGGCCCCACTTAACCCCGAGGTTGAAAGGCGACTGGTGCCACACTCGTCACGTTACCTGTTGTTGCAACCCAAAAGAATAGCTACATCTCCATCCACCAACCACTCCACTCTCAATGACTCCTACTTGAACTATTACCGCCGAAAGTGGTCACTCGACTGTCTGTGGCTGGCTGCTCGCCGAGCTGAATCAGTGCACACTTGTGTTTTCAACTGTTAATAGCCAAAAACAGTAGCTACAGCCGGTCCTCGGAGCAGAACTGCAGCTTGCCGACATGTTGACTTTGTAATTGTGGTTGGAAAAAGCAATGTCCTTTTTATATTATAATTTTTTTCAGTGGGGTAAAACGGGAGAATTAAAATGCAAAGGTTTGCAATAATGGAGTGAAAAGGAAATAAAGGAAGAGGTGGTGGGAGGAGGGTGGTGGATGCAGTGATGACACATTTCCCTGGCACCTTTGACTCAAACCAGCTATATGCATTTCATTTTTTCTTTGGCATATAAATGCACACTTTTCTATCAACTGAAATGTAACCACATCCAGCTGAAATTTAACCAAGTTCGGTCATGCACGCAAACTGACACTGGATCTTCACAAATTAGCTGTTAATATGTTGCTTTCAAACCTTTAGGACAGACCACAGAGTCAGTTGTTTGGCAAGCCTCGGTCTGCTTTGGGGGAATGCGGGGGAATAAACCAGTGGGCCGTAACTGTGTGTGTGTAGTGCTCAAAATATAACAAAGAGAGCCGGAGTCCAGTGAATTGTCATGAAAAGAAGATCTTGGAAAAATTCAGCTTTTTTGTGTATTATAAAAGGAATTTCAAAATAATTGATTTGCTTGTCGCTACAGTATACGGGTGACTGCACTCATTCAAGTAGATTGTTCACATTGTCAGCCAGAAGATTAGTGCTCATCTCCCCAACAAACTTGCATTAAGATAACAGCTGTGTCCCACACAGTGTTTTTTTTTTTCCATATAATACACCAGATTATTGTGTAGGTCTCCCTTGCGCCTCCAAAATAGTTGTGACTCATCAGAGAATGGACATGGGCCTTCTGAGGGTGTCCTGCGGTGTCTGGTAACAGGATATTGTTAGTGGAGGCCTTTGGGTCCTGTGGGTTGAAGGGAGAGGTCTTTGTGATTAGTTTGGGATCAAGGGAATTTGGAGGCCTTGTGCTGTTTTTCTTTTCTTTTTTTTTGTTTCGTTGTTCCTCAATCCGCATCGTGCTGGGGATGGATGCTGCCATCAAAGACTGTCATTGTTATAGGGTCATAGGGCGGATGGTGCCTGGTCTGGTCTAGGTGGGTGGTACATGTCTAAGGAACATCCACATGAATGCCAGGTACATCGCGTTCCCAGCAGAATATTGTATTGTCACAAGATGTTTTTTTACTTCTCCTGTCAGAGCTTTTAATGTTGTGGATGATCAGTGTGTCCTATTGCCCTTGTCATCAATCTGTTCATTAGACACAATCTCAGAGGGCATGTTAGAAGTAATAAAGACTCATGTTGGATAATCCATATTAAGTATTGGGAAGACAATCTATGCAAATAATCCTTTGTGTATTAAAATAGCTCAGATGTAATCCAGCTTTGATTCATTTTTCTCTCTATGAATATAAAAATTAGCCCCCGCTTCCACCCCCTGCTATGGCTCTCCTGCAGCTCAGGCATACGTGCTTCTTCACGTCCACATGTCTGACATTGATGAACGACGGCCCCCGTCCTTAGTCCTGGCTGTAATGATCACATGTCACGTAATACTGTAAGGAGCTTAAAATGATGTGTACAATGTGCTTGAAGTGGAGCGATATTTATACCCAGTTGAACGGTATCACTCAGGCCTGCTGACCTTTAACTCTACTCAAAACTATTAAATTACTCTATACTACGCAGCCAATGTTGCCAGATCAGGTCACAGCCAGTTGAATGGTTTTGAATTTTGTTTTGCTGGTGAAAATAGAGTCAAGTGGGCAGCAACAAATTTGAGCTCCTAACCCTAACCCTAACCCACCCCCATTCTGGTGGGTCGTCTAATTACTTTTTAATGCTGTTTCCTTTTTGATGCAAACCAAACTCAATGTATGCCTTCCCAGACAGTCTTTGTATATGTATGTGTGATCTGAATGTGCTCTGCTTGGGCAAAAAGGAAGATGCCTGTTGTGTTATCATTCCACATGACAAGCAGTGTTTGGTACATTTGGTTGAGCGTCTGTTTTTTAAAGAGTACAGAAGCACTGCATCTTCCTATCACAGCATCTACATGTCATTGTAGTACCTAGATGTGAGTAGTTGTGTTGGTTGTCTGGCACAGTTTGTTGCTGTATGCATTCTATGATAGGCTACACTAGTGGAAGCAATAGATTTTGCTGTATCTGACATCACGGTTATAGCAATAATGGAGTAATTCTGACATATGTGTTTGAACTGAATACTGTATGTAAATATGGACAACAAATTCCCACTTCCTTGCATTGGCTAAACTGACGCTTTTTTCCAGAGGATACGCACAGCTCCATCTTATGAGTTTGGAGCCAAAGTCTGCACAGTATGGTCCAAAAGTGGAGCCACAATATCAATGACTGTTGGATAATACACTGTACTTATTTACTTATTTTCCAATTCTCATGGTCCTACAGGATCACTTCACCAAGGATATGGCAGGCAACCTATGGTCATTATGATGTCACACTTGTTTATATGAGAGAAACTGTGAAAAACTGACACTCGAGTATGTATCAGCATTATACTGACTACATAAAATGACAGAAACCACCCTTGAAAAAACTTAATTTGACCTGTACTTTAGTGTTATAGTTCGGCCCATCCAGTAACATGTAGGAGGTGGAGCTTATGACCTGTACTGCAGCCAGTCACCAGGGGGAGCTCTACTGGCTGTGGTTTCATTGTTGAAGAGCTGTCCCAGCATCCATTGTTATACAATCTATGGCACAGGTCTTCAACAGGGGGTCCGTGACTTCTAGGAGGTGCATGGAGGCACTGCAGTGAGGTCGGAAAATCTTCGGCTGATTAGACATTTTTTTATGTATATATTTATATTTTCCCCCACAAATTTAATTTTCTTTAAATACACATTGACATGAATCCAAATGAATCCAAAATGATAATAATAATGTATATTTATAAATAACACTAGGACACATATAATATGTAGGGGGTCCCAACTCCCTACTACTACTCAGTTTCCATCAGGGTCCTTGGCCTGAAAAACGTTGAAGACCCCTGGTCTATGGTTTGAACTAGAAACTGAGAAGATAGAATAAGAATCAATCACTTCCGAGAAAAATGCTTTGACCACCATAGAAAATGACACCACAGTTCGTCTTGACTGGACTGGTTCTTTGGGTTTGAGGCTTAGGAAACCGGTGCTGTCCCATCTGTGGTTTTGATATTTTCGTTAATTACACCAGTTTCACCAGAATGGTCTTGACAGGCCTTGACTGCATATTTTTCTCTTGACATATACTCCAACACATACATTAAGAAATATACAACATATGGACACACAGACCGGGTTAAAAACTTGATTTGCATTGGAGGGGAGTTTTAAATAATGGGCAGACAGAAACAGAGCCATAGAGACATACACTGAGAGACAGAGTGAAATACAATTAGCTTAGTGTGCTGCTGTAAGGAAGAAATCTGAGGAGGAATGTATAAATAAATTATGGATCATGTTACCGTGAGGTATACTGCTGGATCCTCTGCACACCAAAGGCATTATTGCTGAACTGAATTACGTTCACTACAGTCTAACTTCGCCTCAGGTCAGGGAAAGAACAAAATCCCTGGAGCTGTTAGGTTTGAGACAAAACAAAAACAACGCCAAATCCGATGCTTTCCTCCTGTCCCAGTCCATTAAAAACTTAATTAAAAATTTAACAATTAAATAAAAATTCAACTGAACTGTTCAGCAGACAAACTGAAATAAAAGAACTGCAGATAGCTCAGACTGAACAGACACACACAGTAAATGAAAGTACGAGGGTGACAGTCAAAAACACATGAAGAGCACAACTGAAGTCATCCCATTTTCACTTTAAATCCACTGGCACACGCATGCCCTTACAACGTAGTAAGGTTGCCCACTAACAATTGGCTCCATTGACACTCACTGATGTTTTTCACTCACAAGAAAAAATTCAATTTCCAGTCTAAACATAGACCTAGGTCATAGAAATAAATCTTCTCACAACTTAATGGCCAGAAGGAAACCAGGCTTGAGTTGAATTTACTGCCGAGGTTCACTGAGTGCAGACTCATTTTGGTGAGAATGATATACAAATGCCTGATATAATGACATCTTTGAGCTGTCACGCACACAATTTCAGACTCGTTCCACCCTTGTTTTTCAGAAATCACTATCACTTCACTCTCTACAGAATGGTTTCCGTCTACACTGTTTCAGAAGCTGGCAGTCGTCGGATTTTAAAGCAATACAAACTTCTCTTCTGGGATTGTCATGGGAGCCTCCGGGGGCCCACAAATAAAGCGCAGTAGGTGGAATCGATCAGGAGAAGAGCTCTAATAAAGTCGCTTCAGACTCGTGCTTTTAGATAGATATAAACCATAATCAAGTACATTAAAGTAAATACAAGAATGCTAGGTAGATACGATAGCAATGGAACAACTTATGGCTCTCCACAGAAACAATACGAAAGACTGACAAATTTGTGGGTAAGTAGTGGTGGATGTTCACATTAACATAACATCAGACTGGAGCTGGCTGTGCTTAGTTTTTCCTTCTGTTTTTGGAGGCCTGTGTCAAATCACTACTTTGTAACGTAACTTACTTCTCTCTGTCTATTACTTTCATTTTCAGTCGTTAACTGGTAAGATTTGGTTAGGTTTAATATCATGTTAATATCATGATTATTAGGTTCCACAGTGTTAAGCACATGTTATAAGGCAGAGGTCTTCAATGTGTTTTTAGGCCAAGGACCCCCAAACTGATGGAAAGATTAAGTAGGGACCCCCTACATAATGTATGTGTTATTTGTAAATATACATTATTATTATCATTTTGCATTTATCCCTTATCCCTTTACTAAACTATGTTGGATTCATGTTAAAGTGTATAGAAATAAATTAAAAAAATTTGGGGGAAAAAAAATAAAAAATATATACAAAAAATGTCTAATCAACCAAAGACTTTGCGACCCCCTTGCAGTGTCTCTGTGGACCCCCTACGGGTCACGGACCCCCTGTTGAAGACCTATGTTATAAGGCAAATGTCTGCCATTTTCTAGCTGCGTAGGGATGTTCATGGGAGAATTTACAAGCACTTATACACACAACTGCAAATACTTAACACTGTCACTTCACTCGCCAAAAATGTCTTTTTCTGATGAGGACGGGCTTCAAATACCTTTATCACCACACAAATATCTATATAAATAGAGCATATAGTGGATATAGTGGATATACAGATAGAATGACTCACATCAGATAAAATTCTGCACCATTTAATATGACATGCAGCGCAAACCTCAGGTCACATAACCCTTCTGCTGAATTCAAATAAATCTGTATTGGAAGTCTGTTTCCCTGCAGGAGCAGATATACAGCAGATACAGAGCTTGTAAAAGGAAACTCCTCTTTAGCAAAGTGATACGCTGAGCTGAATCTGGCACACGGATACAAGGCTAGCACTCCCTTCATGCTTAAGTTCACGGAAAGGGGAGCTGCTTTTTGACTGTTGCAAATATTGCGTTGCCAACAAGAGCAGCGCCACATTCTGCCCAGGTTACACTGTGAATTTCACTATTCTCTTTATTAAATTTTGACAAAAGATGACTTACACACTGTTTGTTTGCTGGCATTGTCGAATAACCACGCAGAGAAAATATAGCGTATGTAAATTATCTTAATCTTACTCCGGCATCTAGTCTTGTCTCGCTGCCAAGCTTCTGATATAAATACCTTTATGTTTGTCCCTCTCAGTAGGGCAATCACAGTTAATCTAGGAGACTTTTTAAATAAATTTCAATCTCTATTGGCCTAAAAACCTGTGCATCCTGTCCATGTATATAACGGCTTCATCATCACCACTGTGTTTTTCTTTCATAAACCCTTTTTATTTCTTAAGTGGATGACATTATCCACTGCTCTAGTTTAAAAACTGCTCGCGGCAGAAAAGGTTGCTTGCGTTGAATGCAGTATCAGTTGGGATAAACTGTTGTAAACTTGAGATTTTTCTAGTAATTGAAAGATTTTGGGGAAACTGCACCGTCCATGAAGCAGCCTCAGAGGTGTCTCACAAACCTTCATGTCGCATGAGAAAGAATCACCACCCACAAATTTGTCGATAAATCCCAATTATATGTGCGCGTCGCAAGCCTGAATGTAAGCCTCGGTGAATGCACTTAGCAAAAAAGGAGGATCTACATGCCACGCTGGAGAGCATTCAGTGAATTAATTAAAAGTTGAAAGGGGCCACGTAGAAAGAGAGCACCAGAAAAGGACGTAGAGATAGAGGCTGGCTGCTAGAAAAGCGAAGACGCAGAAGAGAATTTGACAGAGGATTAGATCTGTCCGAGAGAAAAGAGCTAGAAGGAGGAGGTAGATAGCGTGTGCGTTCTGCCGCCATAACCTGAACCTGAACCACTCACAGCTCTTGCAGTCTGTGTCTCCGTGACACGTAGTTACATTTCTGGGGAGGTGCATGTCAGGCTACGGCATTAAGGTCTGCTTAGGGGCAGAGGTATGAACTGTGCCTAATAAATCTTGCTATGAGTCTGCCACTTCATGTCTGATCAAAACCAACTGGCAACCGTTTCTCGCAAAAACTGAAACATACCTGTTGCAAGGTGGTTGCTCATTCCTGCTAACCTTTGACACAGTCTACGGTCGGGGGCTTCAAACAAACCAGAAGTTTGAGGTAGAAAATGGCAGGAGGCAGGCTAACAAAGCTCACGACGGTGAAAGGAAAGGTTGTGAGGAGAAGGGGGTGGGAGGGTTTGGGGGGGGGGGATGAACTAGGAAAGATTGAATGAAACAGTGAAAGACCAAATTCGCCTGTTAAATTGCACCGTAATGAGGTCCGGGGTAAGTCGAGTGTTGAGAAACGGACCGCAGGATACACTGTATGATGTGTCTCTGTGACCGTGGTTCACTCGAGCAGTGTGTGTGTGTGTGTGTGTGTGTGTGTAAATGGAAGCCTTTTTATTAGTGAAGGCTGATTGGGTCGTACTGCAGGTTTAGATCAGCCAACCCCCTCATTATCTCTGCACAGGCACACACGCCAGCATGGGACGGGTAAACAGATAAATGAGTGAGCACTGACCACTGTGCCGCAGAGAAAAGGCAAAGTGGAGCAGGTGGGAGGGAGGGAGGGAGCGAAGGGAGGGAGCAAAGGGAGGGGAGTCAGATACAGTGGTGGGTGGTAGGTAGGTAGAAATTACAACCACGACACGGAGGGAACACAGAAAATAAAAAAAAATAAAAAAAAAAGTACAAGAAAAGCCGACGAGGAAGCGGCAATACGGGGTGAGGGCGAATGAAGCGTATTAAAATTAAGTTTAAATTTAGGCTGTAATTGTAGGACGACTTCAGATGGATCAGAAAATGTGGAAAGCCCAAATGAGGAGGTAATGGATAGAGAAGGGAGCAAACGAACGCGGGGCGGGCAATTTTGAGGAGGCAGCCGTCAAATGAGGGGGAAATGGAGTGAGAAAGTGAAAGTCGCAGAAGGGGAGGGGAAACAGATGGAGAAAAGACACGACAGTGAAGGCGGAGGCAGTTTGGAGGGAGCAGACGTCTCAAGGTCAAACCGGCTGTTTATTGAAATCGAGGCGAATGCGCATCCTTCACCGAGCAATTACGGGGCTGTCCCGGACACATGTGACAATCGCATTGTGTTTAATTATGGCCGACGTAGTGCTCTGATGATGAGGGCAACCCGGGTCAAAATTTGGGCTGCGTTTAGAAAACTGCTGCCAAATCCTCGGTGTCAACCGTGGTGATGTGCGCCTGTAAGCCAACCAACCGCAATATAAAACACAGTGGTGCAGAATACACTGGCAACATGTTTGCACTGGTGATGCTTCCAGCGGTAATGTCGGCCCGTTGGTTATTTGGTCAGTCTGGTCCACAGCTCCGATCCCCGGTTGAAGCATTTTAACGACTCCTTCGGCCAAGCAATTTGGCATCGATCGGGGTCCTCAGATGGCGAGAATGTTTTTCCCGGAAAACCGGTCGGTTTTTGTGAAACGTCTTGAGGCAGTTTGTTATTGTTATTGACGCTATATAAATAAAATTGAATTGAAAATTGAATCGCACCCTGCTCACTCCCTGTTTACAACCCATCAGGTCGCAGGTTCAGGTCCATGAGGATCGAAAACACCAGACACCTGAACGGTTGTTTCCCCGCAGGCCATCTCTGTCCTGAACAAACCTGTACACCCCACCGTTCCCTGAGACACGTAAAAAAGGAGCACACAACAGTCCAAAAGGCCTTTGAAGAAGAACGCCTTTTTGATTACCATAACCTGGATGCCTGTAATTATTACGGTCATTGCATCACACACACATTTCCGGTTTTTGTTTTGTTCTTGTTTCTTGCTAAGCTAACCTTTGTTTAATGCTACGTGGTGCTGATACACCAGGTGTAATTCCTGTGTGCGTTGTACATGTGGCCAATAAAGAGATTCTGATTCCTTGGCTCATCCGCTGCCTTTTCCTCCGGCGCCACAACACGAATCCATACGCAGCAAAATATCAGCGCGCTCCGGACGGTTATCTTTTATTCAGGCGGCGTTGTCAAAACATAAGCAGCTTATTCTCTTTTTTTCTGTTTACAGCGTAACGCCGCAACTCAGCAGGTGTTCAAGGCACAATTTGACACACTCCGAAAACTGATGCTGCAGAGTCACGGTGACACAGATCATGACTCAAGATTTTATTAGGCCCATCTCGCGCAATGTGACATGCACTGAGCCAGCGAGATTGCCGTTATCACGCGGTGTTGCCTTAAGATGAAAGACGGAGGGGGGAGGGGGGAGGGAGGGATGAAAGAAATAAAAGTAGTTGAGGCGGGGCCGGAGGTGCACCATAAACTTGCCGGTTTATGGCGAGACACTGAAGAAATTGGGATGGAAGGAGCGGGGATGATGGTAAAAATAAAGATGGGGCGAAGGGTGTGAAGGAGAAATTGAGAGAGAGAGAGGGGGAGAGACGGTAGATGAAGAGAGCCAGACGCGGTGCTATATTGAGAGACGAACGCCGGGAGGAAGAAGACAGTGACGGGAGTGATAGAGAGGCATGGTGAGAACGAGGGAGACAGGTGGAGGTGGGGACGCGGTAGCGAGGGAAGGGCACGGGCAGAGGGAGAGAAAGGAGAGAGCGATGGAGAGGTCAGTGTTAACCGCTGTGGTCCGGCTTTCTCCCTGAGACCTATCACAACCTATCAGCTCACTGATGAGACACACACACACACTAAACACAGCCCCTCCCTGGTGGTGTGGACAAGCTAAATAGAGAGAAATAGCCGCGCTGTAAGTGGTTGGGAGATGGGAAGAGGGGACGCGGATGAAGAAATAGTTTCAGACAAGAGAAGCTGGCAAAACATCATACCCCGGTGAGTGTGTGTGACGGAATCCTTTTGACCAACGCAAGGAAGCACCACTTTGCGCACAATCTGCAACGTGTCTGACTGTGAAGCGGCCACCATTAAGCAATTGACCTAAACTTCAAAAAAGCAGCCGCGCGCTGTCAAATCACAGGATTGAACCCACTTCAAAAGACGGAGCGTCTGTATTTCTGTTATCTTGCATTTGCATTTGGGCCGAGCACTCGGAAGCACTCGCGCTTGATTCAATAAACGCATAAAGGATAACTTCGCACGCGGAAGAAATTCCGAAGTGCCTTTCCGTAAAACTGGTGAAAAGAGTTATTGAAACACTGATGAAGCGGAGATCTTCCTCGGCTCGGATCGGTTCTGAAAGCCTTTTGTTCCCTAATCCGCAGCAGATATTGTTAGATGCTGCCAGGTAAATAATACCTTTTTCTACGCTGCATCGCCAATATTTTTTTGCGTAAGCCGTCTTCCGACCCGAGATACCTAACATGACACCCTCAGTGGTTATTTTCTCAGCTGAAGGAAAAACAACATGTAATTGTCACCGGCTCAGTTGTGCTATCAAAGAAGAAGTCTGGAGGTGTGGGAATTCCCTTTCAAGGTAGCAAACATTTTATTTTGCCGTGCGATAGCGTCGTGGCGTGCCGTATTCTCTGTGATGTTAAAGCCTCCTCCTGTGAGGGGAAAATGGAGGGTGGGCGAGACTGTGTGACAGGAGGAGAAGAAAAGGGGCAGAGGAGGGAGGGCGCCACAAGCAGCTGTCAGTCATCATCATCCACGCGGCGGAGTCGGGGCCCGGAGGCCGGACAGAGCGATTATACTCCTGACATCGCCGGCCACCTGCACACAAGTACGGCGCAGCGTTGGTGCGTTTATATGCAGAACGCCGAATTGGGTAATTTGCACGAGCCTGCAAACTGAAATTACAATTAGTGTTGGCTATTGGTGTTTGAGCTCTACGTGACGAAACTTAACACACGTCAGGTACCGTTGTGTCGCTTGATGATTCCATAGAGCGTTTACTTGGGATGGCTTAAATTCAAACGCTGTTTTAGGGGGTTACTCTTTTCGGAGTTAATTCGGCTTCTCTTCATCCGACCGGCTCTCGGGCAGTCAACTTGATTGACACCGAACCCCCCACGATACCCGAGACAGACAGCGGCGCGGGGTGCCCATTTATGTGCCGTAAAGTCTTCCTCCGGAGTTATGCGACTCTGTTTATCAGCCCCCACCCTCCCCCAGTCCTCGCCTCTACCCTCCATTTATTACTTTTTATCAGTTCCTCTCTCGTCATTCTTCTCTTGCAGCCATCTCTTAGAATCAAATTAAAATGAGGATCCACTCATTTCCACGACTCTACCAGGCGTTCTTTTATTAATTAGGCATCAGGCTTATTTATTTATTTATTTTTATTTTTTTGGTTTTAGTCATCCTTCTTTATTATTATTATTGAAATACAATGTCCTTATCATGATTGCGCTGCAGTGAAAAATGCAGAGCAGGTCAAATGTTTGAATAGCCCTGCTCATTCAGTGTTTTTTCAAAACTGTGAAGGAGCACGAATAGAACATCTACACCAGAATTTACCGATCAGCCACAACATTAAAACCACCGACAGGTGAAACAAATAACATTGACCGTCTTGTGACAATTCAATTTTGCTGGGAAGCTTTTGAACCTGGTATGGATGTTACTTAGAGATGTACCACCCACCTAGACCAGACCAGACCAGACACCCCATCCCATATGGTCTTGATGGTAGCAGCCATCCCCAGCAGGATGCAGCCTGACACGGACACACACGCAAATAGGGTTTGGGAACAACTCAAGAAACATGAAAAACAGCAAAAGGTGTTGATCTGGCGTCCAAATTTACTAGAAATGTCTGTGGGATGCACTGGAACAAACATGATCCACAGAGGCCCCTCCTCTCTACCCATAGGACCTAAAGTCCCCCACTAACAACATCCTGTTGCCAGACACCACAGGACGCCCTCAGAAGACCCATGTCCATTCTCTGATGAGCCTGCACAATATGAGGACGGTGGTCATAATGTTCTGCCTGACCGGTTTATGTTTCATGTTTTGGATTCTTCAAAGTAGGAATGAACCTTTCCCTTTGAAGACAGCTTTGCACAACCTTGGCATTCTCTCCACCGGTTTGGAGTTAACAGGTACTCCTTGTTAAGAGTGAATTGTAGAATTTCTCGTCTCCTTAACGTATTTGACACCATCAGTCGCGTTGAGCTACACAGGGAAAAGTAAAGAGTCATGACAGTCCATCATCACTTTAACACACGATGGTCTGTCATTGCCAAAGCAATTCTGGGGACCGATTCTCAAGGATGGCTGCGACAAATCATCAAACTCTACGATGAAAACTGGAGAGGAAGACCCAGAGTCATCTTCTGCTGCAGTGGATACGTTTCTTCGAGTTCCCAGCCAGATTACAGCCTACAACAATGCTACAGGTGGAAAACACATCTGAACATCCACTGTTCAGAGGAGATCATGTGATTCAGAGCTTCCTGCTGAAACTGCTGCAAAGCCACTACTTCTAACAATCTAAAAAAAAAACTGAATGAGAGGTTGCGTTTAAACTTCAAACATATTATTCAAATATGCCCAGTCGCAGCCTCAAGTCGTATTTGCCACCAGAAATAATCTCATCATTTTATTTTGTTCTACATTTCATTTAATTTCCAGGGACAGTCAACAGACTGACTCACTATCCGCGCTGCTGCCGCACATCCAGAAATGGCGCGCAGTAAATTGAAACATCAAACGAATCGGTCGATCCTGCAGCGTTACTGAAGGGCTCTATTTAAACACCAGCACAAAAGCAGAAACCGACTAACAAATGAAACATCTGATAACAAAAGGGGGTCGGCAGTGAAGTCTGACTGGCGCAAATACGTCGGCTGAACGGGCGCGACGCTATCGGGCTGTTCATAGCACTGTACGGGGATGCACACGTTTACCAACAGCGTAGGGAGCTTATTTGAGTGCGAGGCAGATTCCTGAAGAAAGCGCCAAAGCGCACTTAATGTCAACTTATCGTCGGTGATGTGAAGCATAAATATTTGGAGATGCATCTGCGTGGTTACATTATAGACTAAGGACTGTGTTGAAATAGATTCATGCCTCCCCTCTCATCGAATCTTTAATCCCTCGCACAGCTGGGGCACCTTGTGTGTGCTTTGTGGGTGAATTTAGCAGCATTCGCGTGTGCCAGTTTCCATGAGAATATGTGCCTCTGTGTCTGCGTGAGCCCTCCTGACAACACGCTGTATATTTAGCAGTTAATTTTGAGTTCAGGATGCGGCAGTGTGAAGTGCATATTGGAGAGGAAAGGTTTATATGTTGAACTGTATCTACTTGGCGAGGTCTGTTTTCTGGGGTGCGTTTCTGACTTGGTGAGACACGGATGAATTCCTGTCAATCCCTTGTCATTATGGAGACGTCAGTCTTGTTTTTACGTAATAGAAGACAACATTGCAATCATACCCCAAGCTGATCTATGCTATTCCTATAAATATATATACATATATATGTGCGTGTGCCTTTATTAGCAGCTTTATGTGTGAACAAAATACAAACACCATTTTTTATTGTTTTATTTTTCTTTTGCCCTGAGGGGTTCTGACACAATCAGTGAGACTCAGTTCCTATTTATATTAGAGCCTCCGGTAAGTTTGTTTCATTAAAAATAGATAAGGCATATACCAGAAATCAGAATTTCTTATGCGCCAACAGTGATTTTGTAGAGGTGGATAAATAATTGGGCGGTTAAGCCGTGTAAGGTGACCCCCCCCACCCAACAATGGCTACATCTGCATGAACACTAGTATTCCCCCAATAAGCCGAACGGCGTCCTAATCAGAACAGGAGTGGCTGAACAGAAAAGTAATAACCATATTATGTGCCATACAGGAGTCCATACAGAACCATGGCGATAGTGAAACTCTGGTTGCCAATCAATTAGTAGTTTAAATGTGATTTTGGGAAATAAAGTTGGGGAAACATATTCTTCCACTTCTTTGCCTCTTATATTTCGGGCACATTTTAATGCGTTGTTGTGGGCAAAACCTACCATATCAAAAAACCTTTGCTTTAGGCCATAGTTCACTTACAGGCGGACCACAGTCAGGCCCGTAAGCCGTCTCATATGGACCCAGACCGACAGCCGAAGCAGAAGGTTATGATTTAAAATCTGATGGGGTGCTTCTGTTTTAACTGATGCCGTCTGCAGGCAAGTTAGGCCACCCCACCTGTTACAAATCAGCCAGTCACATGGGTGCATTTCACGCAGTAAACATCGCAATACTATGAACACATAAAAGAGCTACACACGAAAAGGTGGTAGAAAGAAAAATAAAGGTAAGGATACGTGTAGAGAAAACAAAGGGATATAAACCACTGTGCTAGATGAGAAAATGACGAGTGGGGAAATTCTGGTATTAGGGTCTGCACACGCATATATCAGCCCGACTTTTGAATTAGTTTGCGAATAAAAAAACAAAACGAAGGAAAAAATAATGAAATACATGCATTTGCATTAACTAGTTTGAGGCAACTAGGCTGTGTCGTCGTTTTCTAATCAATGCTCCAAATGCGCATAAATACGAGTTAATGGAAACACTGCGAGGTCATTTTACACTTCAGCAAGTACGTCTGCATTTTCGCCATTGTTGTCGCACATACTTCGCTCTCAGTTATTCTTATTTGACTAGAAATGATGTATTAAACAAGATGGCGAGTTCCTTTGGTTATTTTGGTTCAGCTGTCAGCGCATAACAGGCCAGAAAATATCGAACCGCGCGATCCTTCATTAACCAGCGAATCAAGACCGCTCCCATATGTGTCGCAGTGTGTGCATTCGCATGTGTGCGCTCGTAAGCACGGGGGGGTTCTCGAGTGCGCTGGGCCCATATGTGTGAGCATGGCCAGTGACACAACATGAGAGCGAGGGATCAAATGTTACGCTGTGTCCAGATCACTGTGCGCTTTGTTGAACACCACTACACACACACACGCGGCCGCACACACAAAACACCACTTACACTGCGTGATGTACGCATGTGTAATGTTAAAAGACGTGCTGTCGGAACAGAGCTTTTAGAGGTCACCGCGGCGGCATTTATTCGTATGAAAAGCTCACAGATTGCGGTGTATTTATTTTTTTTTTGCACTTCACAAACCTACTCTGCAATTTTCACTTTATTAGATTCAATAATGTTTTTGCATTTGGCAGATACCTTCATCACACTCTGCTGGTGCTTGTGTTTTTGACTAATGGACTTCAGTGCGTTTGATTATGCTTTTTACAGCCTCTATTTCGCCGCTATTTCGCTGGTTTTAGCAGGAGAAGCCGCATGATAGGTTACGGGCAGGTTTCATTACAGAAACTAGTTATTGAATTCCACGTTTTAGCGATTTAAATTGAATATTTTGAAACGTGTAGGTTGAAAAACACATCATGTGGTCCCGTGTGCTGAGTTCTCCTTGCTTTAGCTGCTAACTTGCCTTTTAATTTAAAAAGAAATGATGGGCTTATTATTAAAACTTAAATGATCTTGTAAAGTGAATCTAGTTTTGATAAACACCAAATCAGGTGTAATGAGGTCACTTACAATATTTCTCATGAGGAAAGCAGCTCCAGCAATTTGTGGATTAAATGGATTCTGTGATTAGTGAACAAGTGGTAGCCACGGTAACAGTTTTTCTTCGTTCTCTCTGCATCGTACCCCGCATTTGGTCTTTAGCAGAAAGTCCCCCAAGAATTCTCTGGCATTACCTTAGGATGCGAACTACGGTCGCCACAACTAAATTTACTCAGCCAGAGAAGTAGATTAGGTGCACACATTAAAATTAATCCTGAAATTAATTGAGCGTACACACACTCTGCTTCCTAGAATCTCAAAATTATTTGTTCATTACCATGTGTCAGGAGAAGAAAAAAAATTAGCCTTTGTTTTGGGGTCTGCTCAGAGCTACGGAGTCACAGGACTCAAATTAGGAATTGTCTTGTTGAATATTATACTTTCCCTCCTCGTCTAATGCTTTTAAAGAGGCACACGATTTTTAAAACTGAATGCCGAGACACAGAAAAGCAACAGTTACAGAAGCGTCTTAGAGGAAAAGGAGCTTCTTTCTTGGCTCGGTTTAAGCACGGCCACAGGAAGAGAGGGCATCTCCGCAGTATTTCATTCCTCCATAGATCTCGGCGAATTAGTCCAGCATCTTTACCTCACACTCCACATAATTACCTCAGACCAGTTACACTGATGTGCTCTGTCACTAAAGTGGTTCAAGTGATGAGGGAGTAATGGGACGGAGGCAAGTGTGTGCCCGTGCTTCAGTTTCTGTACGACTGTGTGTTTATGTTGTGTCGGTCGGACGGACGGTGGGGGGGTGGAGAGGGGCAGAGCAGATGGGTTTATAATGAGGAAACAGAACGATTCTGGTAATGATGACCAGATAATTATGCGGCATCTGGGGGAGGACGGAGGAGAGTGGAATAAGAGGTGGATTAAAAAAAGAAATGGATGAGAGAAAGAAGGAGAAGAAAGGTGAATGACACACAGTATTGAATAATAAATAAATGTATAGTGTGTTCAAGGCCTGCAAGGGGTTCAACTGATGCTCTGAGCCCACTACTAGCATGTTACGCCAAAGCTGACAAAAATCAAAGAAGAAGATGATCCAGAATGACCAGACCTCCACAAAGCAGACTTGCTAAGTAGTTTACTATGGACAATCAAGTCAGTCACACAGAAATTGTAAATTCTGCAGTATGGCTGTTTGCCGAGGTGGTAGTAGAATATCATAATTCAGTACGACCAACTTCACCACCAAAAAAATCACAGCACACACCGAGTACACTCAGGAAAAGGTTGCATCAAAACAACAACCAACACTGAAAGCTGCATTTAAAAAAAAAAAAAAAAAGAAACGTTTCTTTGAGACAGCATCAAGAAGAACAATGTTCCGGAGAGGGTTGCTGAGTTTACGGTGTTGGATCACCAGCCTATTTCTGTAGCAGAGAACACAGGTTTTTACCATCTGCTGTATCTTCTGGAGCCAAGGGGAGCTACCATCTCCTCGCTACATTAGCTTTGACAGCCATATTTATTGCAGTTAATACAGCTGCACGGTGCACACAGGATCTAGGAGAATTCAGGAAAGATGAACCTCCATGACTCTTCAGAGCAAGAGATTTTATTTATTTAAGATCATACTGGTCGATACTGAATTCTAGCAAATCGATATCTGGGAGGCAAAAAGCTTGATCAGGTCATCCCTAGTAGAAACCAAAGTTATTGACTATGTTTCCTTGCAATAAACTCGGATGAGCTGAACATGAGCTGAATCCGGTTTTGTACTGTATCTCACCCTAAGTAATTTTTGCCTATATTCGCTACAACCAATATTCCATGGTCTCTAGTCTCCACGTCGCTGCATCTGTTCTACTAGATAATAGGTTGATAATTTCTTGGTTCATCTTTTGAACTCCTCTCCAAGTGAAAACCATCTTATTTTATTCATGCCTTTCACACAGACTGCTTTATCTTAACTCTAAACTATAGCACACTTGACAAAGGCTGGAGGTAGGTGTAAGGCCCCCGCGCCAACTCTATTTAATTCATCAGTTAAATTCAAATCAAACGTTTTATTCGTCCTGTAAGAGACAAGTTTGCAAGCACAAATGAAAATGTGATAATTAAAGAGAAAGAGTTGAAATACACAAGGATGAATGTCAGTTGGCAAGAGAAGCATCGCCACAGCCGCATGTTATGTGAGGCTGAGGTTAAATGAAAATTGAGAGGATTCAGTTATGGGTTGTTTCTCACAGCAGGACGTTCACACTGATGTGTATTACCACTGCCAGAGTCCAACAGAGATAATTTAATTCCTAACATTTTAGAGGTTTCTTTTTCGACAACACGCTTCTCCTAGTTTGAACTGATGCTGCTGCTAGCCAGAGAGTCTACCTAATAATAACAGTGTTTCTCTGCATAATTCATCTCTTTAATCTTTTTTTTTTCTACCAAAGGAAACTACAGTGAACTTGTTAATGCTGTGCAGTTTTAGAAAATGTAATTATTATTGGAACTTCGTGTTCTATCTGACATCTCCTATTGTCAGAATGTTGTGTTATGATTTTTGTATGGTGTGTATTGCAGTCTTCCCTTGGTCACACGCTGCAACATGTTTAGTGTAGCCTGTGAGTTGGGTTTTACTCTGCTACTGGAAAGTCTGCAGTAACAATGCAATGTGTGCATGTATGGTATAGTAGTACATTATAGTAGAGATCAACCGGTAAGGATTTCATTGGGGCCGATACTGATTTTTTTTCCTGATATTTATTTATTTAGCCGATATTTCTCCCTCTCCCTCTTTTTTCTTCTGCCAGTTACATGATAAAAATGACACAAACCAAAAACAAATATCTGTCAAACTCACATAATATTTAACGCTCTTATGCAAAATAAAAATAAACAGGTTTTTACAGGTTTTTTTTAAACAGGTAGAGCACAAGCTGGGGCAATTCTAGGGTCATTCTAGTGGTTGATTGACAACCCTCAGTATTAGTTTACCAGAGAAAGACAGAAAAAAACGTTACTACTGTCCTACTGGACAACAACAACAACAACAGTAAACGTTAGGGCTGCTGCTAATGACTATAATGTGTTGATGCTGAGTGATGAAGTAAACTCTTACTTTTAGGGGCGTTCGAGTCGACACGCCTTTGAGTACAAGCATTTTCTGGCTCTGCACGCACTCTGCTAGTGGGAGGGAGTAATGTATGGGCTGCACGGTCCGCAGCATCTCCAAGAGCATAGGGCTGCCTGTGAATGCGCCTGTCTGTAAATCTTGTGGGGGGAAAAATATATATATATATAATAACAACATACATATGTATGTATGTATATATATATGTATTGGCCGATACCAGTAAAAAATGCAATTATCGGCCGATCTCTACATTATAGTCTCTACTTCATAAAAGTCAGGGACGAGTCTGATTTGGAAACTTTTAGTCATGACAGAGAGCGCAACTTTGAAAACAATTCACTTCATTTTGCTATCTTTTTGATCTCTTCTAAAAAAAAAAAAAAAAAAAAAAAAAAAAAAAACTAACCATGCAGAAACTGACAGCAAGGGAATAGAGTGTCACAAAACTAAAAGTATAATAGTAAAAGTTATGTTCCCACGGGGTGATGCAAATCCAGTCTCTTGGGCAGCAGTCCTGAGAGACGTACTTTCATCTGTGTTTCTATGTGCTGCTGCTTCAGTACATCGACGCCCTCTTAAAATAGTGGTCCTACTCTTTTTTTTTCTTCAGGTTTTTAAACCTAAACTTCATTTGTGCCCAGCAACATAAAAACACATGCAATACACCACACATATCCAACATACCACACGTAGTAGATAAAAGAACTTGCAAAGCACAGTCGAGTGGGAATCAGTTAAAAAAAAACAAAAAAACAATTGGATTAAGAAGTATCTGGCATCCTTTCAAAAACTGCAAAGGGCTAAGATTTGTGGATGAATACAGCATAATAATGGGTTGTTTTGAAGCTCAGTGTGGTCACTCTCGCGGTCGCCATCTTGGTACTTCACTTCTACTGACTTGGCTACACCTAAAATAGACACAGAGGTGGAGTGCAAGTGAAGCTGTGGCAAAGAGGGTGACAACAAGACAGACAGCTAGTGGCCTGTGTGGGCACCTACTTGTCACTCAAAAACAAGACAGTAAAATATAACCCCTGTACAGTTGTTAAAACAATGAGGAAAGTCACTATAGTGACTAAATCAAGTCTGTTTGAGGAACTGGTTCCTTTGGGGGGCACCGCTGTGTTGGCTTCATTTTTCAATATTGAATGTTGCTTCTTGCTTTTTCACAAACTGCCATGAGAGAAAAGAAAGCAAATGTATGTCCATGGATCGGTTGATTACACCGTGTGTCCACTGCATGAAGGCATGGACACACGGCAAAAAAATGTAAAAGTGTTAAAGGAAGTTAGGGAAGATCAAAGTGTTGTGTAAAAGATGTATATTGAGAGGAAAAGAGTGGAGTTCGCCGTCTTCTTGCAGACGCACTGACAGGTGTGGCGTGCGTGTGTTCTGTTATTTGAATCATTTAGACCTTTGAGGTAAATTTTTCACATTGGCCTTTGTTTCTTCTTTCATGTTCAAAGGATATCGCAAGATTGTAAGTCCTTACACGCAAGCGAAGACACCTCACGGATACCCGTTTTTCTGCCTCATTCTCACACACACACACCTTTTCTTGTTGCCTCTTTCATTTCATGCACGCGCATGAAAAAAAAAAAAAGCACATGCATATAGGCGCACGCGGAGCAGGCTGACAGGTCATTTTACCACCGTCTAACAACATAGCGAGAGCAGAGAGCAGACTCTAAATATAGCAGCGAACTGAGCAGAATATCAATGGCTTTTCATACAATCCAGGCGAGCAGGGGTGAATAAGGCAGCGCTTTTACCGGACAGGTTCAAGTCCTGAAGGTGGTTAATGGGGAGCTTCAAATAAGTTTACTACAAAATAAACTTAATTTAATTTATAACAGGTGATGCACAAATGGTGACAAACAAATACACCCTCAGGCTGTTAAAGATGCACTTTGGTCCTTTTGGCTTTGTGGTAGTTCTATCTGCCGCGGCGAATTAAGAGTTGCTGGGAGGCATCAACATCTGTCTTCTGTACTGCCTAGCACTTAGTCTGTCCTTTTAAACTGCAATAATTATTAGCAATTGACCTACCTACCTGAAGTTGACTTCAGATATTAAGTCAACTTTAGTAATTGCCCGTTAAGGAGAAGCAAACGGTGTTTAATTCATTCGCTCTCTTTCATCCCTTAGATTTTATTTCGAGTGCACTTGTCATGTTGTTGTTTCATCCTTCTGTGTCGAGGCTTTGCTGGTTAGCTTTGGTCACATATGCACACTTGACGTTAATTAACGCAGAGTGTTGAATGCAATTTAAAACTGCAGTGCCATGTGCGTGCATTTATGGAGCCGTGGAACACAACAGCATGTGAACAGTTCTTAAACGCATACGGGCGGGTGGTAAACTCCGCGGTATTAAACTCTAGTTCACCGCCTGTAAAATGGGGAAAACGCATGATATCATTCTCCCCTAACACTGTAGTGACATGTCATGGTGAATCTGCTCAGACGCTGCAGAGAGCGTCTCGGCCTGTTGTTCTTTTTCCTTTTGGGCGGCGCTGGAGACGCCTGGAGGACCTGGTTTGAGACTGCTGTGCAAGTTATTCGAAATACATGCGGAACTTGTTAAAACACGGTGGTGTTAAAACTTAAGGAAGTGGCAAGTTGACATTTTAAGAAACTGGCATACTTCTGAATGTTGCCTTTAGCCGTAGGGAGGGATGGGCTGGAAAGCACTATGTCTTAAAATTAGTTGCTAAACAACTTATGTGTGAAGCCTCCGGTTTATACGGTTTATACGTATGTGGCACATCGACAACGCAGCCTACGCACATAACCCTACGTCAGTGCCATTCATACTTGCGTGCTCGTCAAAAAGGCCACCGAAACGTCAGTCGGCACTGTGCCTTTCTTGGCAGTCTGGTTAACCTTTGTTCCTACTTCCTGCTTTACTTTCAACAGCAGGCACTTTCACTAGATACCTCTGAAACCTCCTCAGTTAACCGTTCCTCATTGTGTTCCGTCCTCATTGATGCAAAACAATCAGTTTGAACACTGCAAGATGGAGAAACAGCCGGAACTGGTAAATCGGACCAAGCGGACCAATCACAGCTCTTGCGGCGTGTGTCGCCACGATGCGTAGTTACGTTTCTGTCGAGGTGCACGTCGGGCTAGTGCGTTAGGGTTTGAGCCATGGCGCCAAATTGATGAAGAGGTATAAATCGCACATTAAGGAGACTGGTTTTAACTTTTAAGTTCATGTAAATTATACAATTTACTTGTTATTTAGTGGAATTCTGTTTGTGTGTAAATCTCCGGAGCCCATTACCATGTTCTTCCATTCTCTTTTTTGTGAACTGTCCTTTTTTCTTTCTTTTTTCCCCTCCCAAAAATGCATGCTTTGCAGAGACGGCAATATACCGGCCTTTAAGGCAGTGTTTCCTGTTCCATATTTTTCTTTTCATGGAGAAGAAAAAGCACCGCAAGAACCCCAGTAATTGTGTCCTGTGTGGCATCTACTTTCCCGGGCTACCCTCAGCGAAAATCTTTAAGATGCTGCAGTTGTCATCCAGTAGCAAAAAGTGCACCTTCAAGTATCAGGAACCCTTCATTAGTGGCCGATGCTTAGTAACCGCAATGAACATGTGCTGTGTGCGAGGGGAAGGGAAGATGTGATCCAGAGAAAAAAAGAGGAGGCAAATTAAACAACTCAAGAGCAAAGATTATTAACTGAATGAGCATTAAACAGTTCCTTTATTACTTAAATCGAGAAGATGAACAGTAATTCCAGATCACATATTATAAACACAACCTAGTAAATTATTTTTTTCCCCCCTAAGACTAACTGGGTTTAATTGACACATTTCAAGATGGGACCCTGGTGGTTTGTAAAATCTACTCTGCAAAAGTTTACTATACTTCTAAGTACCTCATTGAAGCCCTTGATGGCTGCCACAAGGGACTAAGTGGCGGCAGGATATCATAGCATCTAGTGTCCTCTTGTGCGCTGTTGCCTTGATAGCAGGTTTCAGAACCTCGAAATATCGAGCTCCAAAGCCGACAGAGGGAAAGACAATTAAAGAAAAAATATAATTAACACGGTGCCGTCACTGCTACGGATGCGGGTGTGTTGTGCTTTACTTGTGTGGAGGTGCCTTTCATGAAGTTAATTAATAATCGTGATGTCAAAACCGGCCCGTGTTGTGTCTGTCTGTGTGCCGTCAGGCAAACTACAGCACTGACATGTACAGTCTGCAACGTGAGGGAAAAAAATAAATAAAAAAATAAGACACAGTCGCCTCGGCCGTGCCGCTGTCATTGAGAAGGATTTTTCAGGAAGTGTGAGGAACAACATTTGGTCTTCATTAGAAGCTTTGGTATCTGCATACACTTGTGTGCAGAACGCCATGTTGTCCACGAAGTGATCCTACCGTGATGAGACGACTATGGGCCTCTTGATGTGGGTAACGATTTTCTAATAACCTCCAGCTTGTTAGATCATGGACACTGATGGCCAAAACTCTCCTATTTGATGTGGTTTTTCTCTCACCACTAAAATACAAAAGTACATCCTGTTTGATGGTGCTTTGATCAATATTGGATGATGATTTTTTTATTTATTTTTTTTAACGTGACATCAGTTTTGCGTCACTGCCCACATTTTGAGGTGCCAAGAAGTATTTTAAATCCAGGAGTTCAAAACTGAGATCGACTTCTAGGTTTCCGCGATAACTAGGGCCTCAATATCTTATTTCAGAAAGCTATCAGTGCAGATATCCTTGGAGATAACAAAAACAAAGACAGAGAAATAAAAGGATGAGGCAGCAATGGCAGATATTCTCTCTTAATATGAAACAACAGCATTGCCTTTACGGTTACTGACTGAAATGCACTGTGATTGGAGTACTCTTTGAAGAACTATAATGTGTTTGACAGTGTGTGCAGAATATCTGCTGGATGGCTGTCAGCCGCACATGCCTGCATCAGAGTGGGTTGCGTTTAGGTGCTTTAGCATCTCACCGTGGTTTCCCTCATTTGTGCTGATAACTACAAGCTACAGGTAATTACGGCCTGAGCGTCGACCGGCGCCAGGACCCTCTTGAGATTAATTATTATCCAAAATGAATCACTTTTCTGACAGGCTAAAAAATGAGTGGAAACTCCGAAAAAATAAAATAAAACATATGCTCATGACTCACGTGTGGTAAAATTGTTCATGTCTTCTGGATCTTGTGCATAGGTTTGACAAAACGGCCTCATGCTATGTTTCACGTGGCTTCGGTACTCATCTGTATCTAGACTTACGAAAACCATATCTTACACAGGACCTTTTGTTGGATCGTACGTCCACGGATGTGTGACGAAGTTGATGTAACTGAGGGATCCATTCTCTTTTCTCAGCCTGCATCTACAGGCCAGTTTTCATTTACAGTCCTAGAACCACTCACCGGAAACAGGAAATCACTTTTTTATTGTGATGTACTCCTCCTAGCAAGTTGTTAAATGTGATCATGAAACTGCGATGAACTTGATGGGTTTTAATCAAACAGTGATCCCCTGGCGGTAGGGTCAATTTAATGTCTTGCCAGTAAAAACCGTACATGTATTCGTTTTGCACACTTCCTCGCGCTTGATAAGAGTCTAGATAAGAACAAAAGAATCTAAGTGTCAGTATAGGATCGTAATCATAGCGCCACCTACTGACAGCGTGTAGTCAGCCCTATATGACGACCATCATACATCTTGTGTTCCTTACACATTACACTACATAGCGTATCATTAGTGGAATTTCTCAAACACGGTTGACACAATATCTGATAAGAGTCCAGACTTGAAAACACCTTCATACCTGCAGTAAAACCATTCAAATGTGACATCGGCACAAAAGTTTAAACAGAAACTGACCAGCTTTTTTTATAGCGTGAAAAAAATACACGTGGTCTTGGCCCTGTGGTAAACTGGCATCTGTGGTAAACTGGCATCCGGTGTTTACCCCGGCGGCAGGCTTCAGCCAGTCCCCTGCCACACTCTCGATGACAAGCGGTTACGAAAAACATAATTGAATGAGTCAGTGAATTAAGTGTGGTTTTGAACCGCTACATGTTCGAATTCCCTGGAAAACGCTCTGAATTTTTCAAGTATATGGATGGGAACGCTGTGATGCCGTCCAGTTGGCCCACGGTGTTTGTCCAGATGACAGTAGCTCTGCAACTATTTAATGAATTGCAGTTAAATTAGGGAAGTCGAGATCCAAAGAGGATTAACTTTACTGACTTTGATAATCCTCTGGTTTCTCCTATAGTGTGTGTGTGTGTTACGTTTGTTTTTGTGGTCCAAAGCTTCGCCAGTGATTAATTGCACCAGTACGGTAACTGAAATGGTTAGCAGCTATTTATTCAGTCACACTTCTCAGTACCTCTGTCAGTCCCAGGTCCTGCATTGTAACGAATATGTTGATATTGTTTGACAGTGATGGCGTAGAATGGCTAACAACGAACAAAGGACCGAACCTTCGGGCTTTGCATTGTCAACACGGCTTAAACGCGGGGATGTGCCTGTAAACAATCAAGCTCTAATTCTTGTCTTGTCTCTCTTCTTAAGGTCTTTGGATCCATCTCCCTGGGCCACTTCTCTATTCTGTCCATCCACCTGTCACTGCAGTTCATCTTCATGTTGAGTCTTAATACATCACAGCACACCAGATAGAGGTAAGGCCGCCATTCACATTCTGCACTGGCGCCTGTTTGCCGGTGCTATGACTGCGAAAGCTAATTGAGGCTGCAAAATGGACTCTGTGGGGAACTGTGACACTGTTGTTTCATTTTAATTACAATGAAACATACATAAACAGTTATTGCCAATTAGGTTTAATAAAACTTTAATGATACCCTAAGGGAAATTAGATGAGTATGGGATATTGCATTACGCTTTGACTTGTAATAATAACTTACACTCACTCACATAATGTGATACAATAACTAGAAATCTTCGTTTAATTTTTGACATTTGTGTCTTCTTACCTGTGAAATGTAGTTTTCTTTACTAAACTGTGTTAAGCAATTAAGCGTTTGTTAAGTTTATGTGCATGAAGAGTGCGAGTGGCTGATACGTGGGACACAGGAGGTTGAGACTGTTTGTACACATGTCAATGTAAAAATGTGTGCGTAAGCTGTGTTGTGGGAGCAGTGCCTTGGTTCAACAATGTGCTCTGCCTGTGCTGCAGACATATTAAGCTGGCTGAAAAAAAAAAAGAAAAAGAAAAAAAAAGGCCCGTTAAGCCATGCAGAGAAACTGCTATTGATACAGGATAGCAGGAGGATAGATGGGTGGACGGAAATCAAAGAGGGGTAAGCTGATACTGAAGAACGCTTTCATATCATCAATTGTCACAGGCCTGAGTCTGCACTGAAATGACATTTTAAACATTTATAGCAGAGCGGCATAGATGGGTATTATTACTAATCTGAAGAGGCGATACCTCTGTTCACCCTGCAGCAATACCAATCAATTAAGCTCTGCTTTTTTTGGTGGATGCTTTAGCAATACAAAGGAACATATACATATAGAGGGTACGCACTTGACGTGGTTACGGCCACTGAGGGGCAAAAAGTGACATGGAGATTGGCCGTATTAGTTTGAATTACAGGCTTTAATAGTGTCTAAATTGTAAAATTAATTTTTAAAAAAGGCCGATGAGCTGTTGTGTGATTGTCTGTACCAACAGATTTGAAAAGCACAAATACAAATAAAAGAGAAGTCAATAGATCGCTGCATTACAAGAAACTAGTATCCAGCTCCCAAAACCTGGTGTTGTGGTTCACATTTAGTGTCAGGCAATATTAATTTATGCTGTATTTTTTGATGAAGCCTTAATTTACTTCTTCAGTTGTGTCCTAGAGGGCTGTCAGAAATGTTTTGTCAATGTTGTTGTTTTGGCGTAGTTACTGCCGACAGTAACTATTGCAGCTCCAATAACAAATAACAATAAAATAATAAACAGAATATTTGTGATGACTCCTCGTCATCCTTTTAACACTATAGTATTGTATGGCTAACGTTACTTGTCAGTAAAGCTCTGCTACCGTTAGCATCTTTTATTTAGCCACATTTGTTATAACTGAAATGACCTAAAGCTGAATTAAACTAACTGAAACTGAGGCTAATCCACTTTCCTAATCCATACTAGTTCGATCATTATCGAGGCCACCCAGGGGGGGTGTGGCCCCAGGCGGCAGTGACACCAGTGCACAACCTCTACAGCATATTCCCTTGTTTGTTTCTCATGAAAAAAACATCTTTCTACAAAAGTTATCTCTGTGTGCGGTGAACATGAAGCGATGTGACAAGTTCCCAGACAGACACATGGTGGTAGCAAAGCAGCAAGTGGTTCAAAGTAGTTTTTGAAAATATTAACAAATCGAAGGTGGAATCGACGTACGAGTGGATGACTGAATTCAGTGACGTCAGTAGAATTTGGGAAAAAAAGAAGCTACTAGTCCACGTAAAACGTATTTCAGTGATTTTTTATTTTTTTTAATTCAGATTTGTCATTTGAAATGATTCGTTTGAAGGTTTTGCAGAGAAACCTCTACAGTGGGTCTTAAAGGCAGAGATTCAGTTTCCATCACCCGGTACTTACTGCTAAGATAGCAGCTGTTGGGGAGTAAAGTGGAGTGGTTTAAAGTGAGATGCATCTGACCTGGTCAGGGTGAATTTAAGCTTTCATAAAGCAGCTGGTTCCAAGATGGAGCATAGCAGATCACATGCAGCAGAGCTTTTATTGGAGTGAGCCAGTCGCACCACAGGCTGGCTTATCTGTGTGAACCACCACCCCCCAGAATTTAAGATCAACATGAGCGAATGGAAAAAAGCTACTAAAAAAAGATATATCCCCACAATTACCCCCTATACACACGTTTTGTATGAAGTATTGGGCGCACTGCTTTTTTATTCTGTTGTTTATGTTTGAAATCACTACCACAAAACATGGGAAACCTAATCCCTAGATGCTCTGTTACCTCTGCAGTCTCTTTTTGGCCCTTTTTTTATATTTTTTATTTTTCCAGGGGCACTGACGGTTAGGAGCTATATTACTGAGCTTTCGTTGTGTTGCCTGTGTCAACAATACGTGGCTACTGGCTGGTGCCCAAACAAAAGTCATGAGAACCAGGCAGGCAATCAGTTAAAACTATTACACTTTCTTGTACATTTTCTGGCAGCGTAGCAGAACAATTTTCCCCAACAAGCGACCAGTCAGTATCTTTTATTTTATTTTTTTTTCTGTTATTAGGGTCTTCCTTAACATTCTGTATTCATTTAGTGTCAACTGCTCAAAGTTCAAAATTACTTTAAACATGAAAGGGAAAGAATGATTCAGCTAATTTCACCCTCTTCTGTAATGACTTGCCAGTGTCTTGCATTATTCTCAGTTTTGCAGAGTCAGCACACTGGGACCCTGTACCATGAATAAGAAACGTTTATTTGCAGTCGGCAATTGTGTGGATGCAGTGAACCATTAGTGATAGTCGGCGTCATAGCGGTTACAGCGTTTAACGTTAAAGGCTGTAGAGATGGAGCATTTAGATTAAAGTCTGTTTCTCTGGCCGAGTGGTTGTGTTTCAGGGATACGCTGATGAGGCATAACATTATGACCACCTTCCTAATATTGTGTAGGTCTCTCATGTCTCTCCAAAACAGCTATGACTCACCAGAGAATGAACATGGGCCTTCTGAGGGTGTCCTGTGGTGTCTGGTAACAGGATGTTGTTAGTGGGGCTCTTTGGGGCCTATGGGTTGAGGAGAGGGGCTTCTTTGGATCATCCCACAGATGCTTGATGAGTTAAGGATGTAGTGAATTTGGAGGCCAGGTTTTTCGTTGTTCCTAAAACGTTTTTCTGCCTCCCGCTGGGGCTGCTGCCATCACGGAGTGTCACTGCTATCGGGTGGTTCATCTGTGTGGTACATGTTTAAGAAAAGTAAAATTTGCATGGATGCTAGCATTGTGCTAATAAGTGGAATAATAGCTCAATAAGTACATATTAGCACCTAGGAACCAACTAAATGCTTGGTTCGATCGTTTCTCTCTGGTTTTAATAAACACATTCCCCTTGCCCCGTATGAGGTAAACATCAGGTGTGAAGCATGTGAAGAATTTTAAGCGTCAGTAACAAACAAGTAACTGGTCAATCAAGTGTTGGAAATGGAGTAAAGTCAACTACAACTACAGCATACACAATCACTTTGTGCGTGTCAATAAAGCGTTGAAGGAACATTTCCGTGTATCCACTGATTCATTCAGCTGTAATTGAGGGATTTTTAACGTTAAAATTATTTTTTCAACACTTAACAATGAGACAAATCTTCTTATTTGCATAATTGCTGTGCCTTTGCTCTATGCAAAATTAGTTTCAATATAGTCCAGGTTTATTCTCTTATCCCCTTTGAAAGCTGGAGAAGATTCCGCTTTATCTAAGATCAGTTCACTTTGAAATCGAAGGAGACTGATGTTGGGGAACCGGATGGTTGTCGTCTCTAGAGCTCAGTGATCCCCCAAAACACTAGAAAGACTGGGACAGGTCATTTTGATTTCTTTGTAAATGCGAGGAAGTGCGTGCATAGCTGACTGAAGTGACACATTTTTTGCAAAAATTGGGAAACTGCTGAACATGTACCAACTCCCTTTAGTCAATTATTGCTTCCAATGCTGGAACCTGCTCCCAATTAAATGTGTGTCGTGTCGTGAGTTTGCACGGCGCAGTCTGTTCAGTCAGTCACAGAAAATACCCAGATGCATACACACCATGTTTCTGTGAAAAAATCTCAACCACCCTTCAAACTAGTTTGGTCTGTTACTGTTGCAGAGTTCACATTTCCAAAGATCTGTTCCCCAACAACACACAAGTCACATGAATCTGAGATGCAACGCAACCCTTCCTGTCTCCCGTCTAATTCTTCCCCCCCAGCTTGGATTGAGGAACAGCGAACAAGACATTTGAACATTTCTGGAAGTGCGCCTAGCCCGTGCACACGACGTGCCTCTTTCCGTTCACAAACCTGTAATTTGGCTTGTGAAAACATGTCAGATCCGATTTGTTTCGTATGTGCATGTGGTCTGACAGCGTCGACAATTTGTGCGGCTGCTCGCACAGGTCAAATGTTACCAACGCAAGTCAGTCATTCGGGTGTCGTTTGCTGTATGGGTAAATCTTCAGGACTAAGAGACGCAGAAACACGCGCGCACACGCACAGTCTAATTACGTGCCTTGTTTTAGATGCTTTGCTGCGCATAAAGAGATAAATGTCATTTATGAAACATGCAACAGACTGGAAGAGCGGTTTGCCTCTCAGGTGTAAATTCCACACCATTTAACTTCTAAAATGCGACTGTTATGCTGTGTAGGCTGCTGTAATACAGACAATAATTTAAAGGAGGCTGCATTCACACATGGCTGGAAATTGAATATTTTCACACGGTGCATTATAAGCGCCATGATTGGGAGGTTTACCATAATTTCATCAAAGTGAATAAATAAATAAATAAATAAAAAGGCAGAAGGAGTTTTCCTCCGATCAAAGCAGCTTAATTTGTACATACGTACATGCACACACATACAAGCAGAGGCGATTCAGGCCTCAGGCAAGAATCAGTTAATTAGTTCATTTATTACTAAAAAAAAAAAAAATACATTGTCCAGATTGTCCTGTTTTCCACCTTTATAGCCCATAAAATAACCGGTACAACTCTGTCAAACACAGTGTGTGTTGCTGACAGAACAAGCGACACAGACGGAGATTCAAACCAGTGACCTCACGGTTCTAATTCTGCTCCTCCGAGATAAAATGTCTTTCCACATTTCCAATGTACATGTACTGTGTCAGATATCGCTTAAAGACACATCTTTATAAACTTTCCTCCTCACCTCCACTTTACTTTTTTGGGCAACAAGGTTGGAGGAGATTGATGGTGCAACATGTCATAACAAGGGAAAGAAAATGGAAACTGCAGAGCTGATTGTTCTGAAATGACAACAACAGCAGAACGTTCTCTTATTCACGTTCTGCCTAGATGAGCAATAAAGTGGACTTGACTCCAGCTGATGGTGTCGTGGAGTCTAGAGTGGTCACAGAGTTTAATAATACCACCTGTCAAAAAGGAACAAATGAAATAATGTGATGCCGGTGGAAGTTATTTTATGTGAATGTCTTTCCCCCTAAGGACTGGACTATTATTGTTTATCATCTAGCAAGAGTCAAACACACATGAAATGCAACAGGAACGAGGGTGCCGAGTTCTCGTCAGGCGGGGGTCCCTAAGTGAGGTCCCGTACCGTCACAGAGAACTCACCGCTGCTGTGGTTTAACGTTTGTCAGCCCTCAGCTGGCCTGGGGCTCCGAGCAAGTTGTGTGCCTTCCCCGTTGACATGGAAATTGTTCTCTGTGTTTAATTCATGCTAATGAGCACACTTTGACTTTGGGCAGCTATGCAAAGCGCCTGGGGAACAGTTTGGGGGCTTTAGATGATTACTCAGTGCACTTCAGTCATGGACATAGACGGGGATTAAAACCAGTGACTTAACGGCTCTAATGCTGCTCGTCCATGTGCATGTACTGTGTCTCCTTACCTCTGCTTTACTTTTTTGGGGCAACAAGGTTGGAGGAGACTGATGGGGCAAAAATGTAACAGCGAAGGAAAGAAAATGCAAACTGTAGATCCGATTGGATTAACTGTGAGAGCAGCAGGTTCAATTAAAAAGTGTTTCTGGAGGAAGTGGGGCATAGTTGAATAAGAGTGAAGAAAAGTGAAACAGTGAGTCACTGACTAATCCTTGCATGAGATTACCTCAAATGATGAATAGGTGTTTTGCTGAGGCTACAGTGAGCCAATCTAATGACTGTGAAATTTCTTTATTTACTGTGCTGCATCCCTGTTTAATGAAGGTTTGACTTCATTATGCACTTAATTAACCCAAATCCGACTACATACTGTTGATCTCCGCTGAAGGACAAACAACAAAGATATCTCCTTTAACCCTTTATGGGGCGAGGAAACGTATTTGGTAACTTCCACATGCATTTTAAATGGTGTCCCTGTGCCTCTCAGTGGGGGCCAGTCAGCGAAGATGAACCAGCGATTATTTTCTAAAGGTTTAAATGCATGTTTACATTTACCCCTTAAGGGAAAAGAACCATAAATGGTACAATAATTGATCATTTCTATGTGGCAAATTAAAAGAAATTAAAAATAAAAATAGTATAAAAGTCTTCGTACGCCCTACAATAAGACTTTTGGGTTGAAATGTTGAATTTCCTGGTTTCTATGAGTACCCTACAAGGTGGAGGCAATGGGGTCAAGTTTACCGGTGTAGTGACACTCAACTGGAGCAAAAAATTACACATTTTGAGAACAAACTGAAGCAGAAGAAGTTCAGCCACCAATCAGTGCTGGAGAAAGAGTTACAGCTGGCGAGCTTTGGACATTAGCAATGCTAAATGCGCTAAAGTGTGTTAGCCAGCAGTCCTCAAACAGCAACCAGGGTCCCTGAGTGCCTTTATGTGAATGTCAGAGGATCCTTGGGGCTGCGGCAGATTCAGCACCCTGGACAGCGGATGTGACAACCGGAGCCCCGGGATAGAGAAGACTGGACACAACAGTGGCCACTGAGATTATTTTAGTGAGGCAAAGTGGTGAGTCACTGGGCGTAGAGACGATACATCTAACTGTGAGCGTGTACAGTTGAGGCTGAGAAATCAAAACGGCAGTGTGGTTTATCAAAGATGGCTCTACGCAGCTACAGCGTGATATAAACCTTGGGCCAAACTTCCCCGTGCTGAAGCAAATCATTCTGCTGCATCATGACACAGTCAGTGTCACGTGACTCCTTCTCTCCAGATGTGTCCCCGCTGAGTTGTGTCCTTCACTCAGTGGCAAGCCTTGTCTTGCGTTCCGCCCATGTACCCACTCGTAGGTATGAATATACAACATGCCAGCCTATATCAAAGCAAAGGTAAATAACTTAATAGATTTTCCACCCGGGGTACCCCTAGGTAAATAAAGAATCTAAATATTCTATTGAAGCTGAGAACCATGACAGCCATGTAATTCCCTAAGCCGCCTCTGAAAGCCACAATATTCATATTCCTTCATAGCAATAAAACCATATTACCATATGAAGGCCATACGATAATATTATTATCAGTCAGCTCTCTGTGTGTGTCTCTCCAGTGGCAGGGATCAGTTCAAAGCCCAGCCCAAAGCATGGGAGCATGTGTGCGTGAGAGAAGGATGGTGTGTGTCTGTGACTGAGGGTGTGCGTGATCACTTCCCTGAAGCGACAGCTGCACACCGAGATCCTGAATGGAGAAAGCTCCTCTGTGATGACTACCAAGTGGCACACACGTCTCCCCGACCCCGTCTCCTCCCTCTCCCTAATCTTTTGTGTCTCCCCCCTTCCTTCCCTCCCATCGGTGATTGTACGCTGTATTTTTTTTCCCCCCCTTTTTCTGTTGCGCCCTCTTCTTTCCCTGTGAACTCCATTGTCCTTTTATTTTCCGTAATGGTGTTTCTCCACAATCACCGTAATTACCAAACTGCTCTCTCGAAAATGAGGCGCATGTGTCACGGCTAAACCTGAAGAATAACTCTGAATAAGAGCATTAGGAAGAGTGGAAGGAAGGAAGGCGGGAAAGAAGAAGGAAGCGGTGGAAGAAAGCCTACGAGGGAACCGAGGAAGGGGAATGAAAAAGAAAAAAAGAAAGAAAGAAAAACGACGATGGGGATTGAGAAACGTGGTGGATGCAGAAACCATGAAGGAGGGGCAGAGAGCGCTTCAACGTGGGGGAACCTGATGAAAAGGAAGAGTCTATATTTAGTACTTTTCAGTCTGGTAAGTGTTTGATGTCAGAACCCCATTAGCTGCACTGGAGAGCACTTGGAAAGATCTTGCCGTATTGTGTGGGTATATGTAAGCGAGACGGCGGAACGCGCACAGATGGAGACTTGAAACCGTGTATCCTGACGTTTCAAGGTCTCCCGTGAGCCTCAGTGCCAAGGTCTCCGGAAACCTGCTGATGGAAGGTTCAAACACGAAACAACCAGAGATGCAAAAGCGAAAGTCTTGATGCGAGCACCTTGGCTGTTTAAAGTCTCCCAAGGTCAGGTTGCCGGTGATTGTTCCAGCGTATCAAACGGCTCCTAGATCTCCGTGTTGCCCTGGAGCTGAGTTTGCCAAATGATTGCAACATTTGTGTACTTAGGCAGCCATTTTCTGTTTTTATTTCACAACACAGAAAGCCACTTTGGAAGTATATTATGAATATTATGCGTCTCCACCAGGGTTTGAAAGTGTGTCTCTTAAAAGTAGAGAGCGCACCCTCAAACAAGTCATAGTCACTGGCTGCTACATGAACTGCAATGAGACTGGGCTGCATTTAAAATAAGGGTACAGCCCATCTATGTACACTACTTTAAAAATGGTGCTCAATGTAAATGCAAAAATTACAATTTGCATCCACGGACAAGAATCAGCAGATCCCGATTAGCAAAGAATGGAGCCACACCTTATTTTTGGTCTACCCTCCAAATTAAGCGCTGCAGCCCGTATCATCACCCAGGCTCCCTCCATGGACCACATCGCCCCAGTTTCTTCAGCTGCTCCACTGGCTTCCAATGAAATTCCATGTTCAGTTTAAGATCCTGCTACTTCCCCCCAAGGCCCTTCACAACCGAGCTCCATGATGTCAGTTTGAACTTGAACTCCAATTATACACAACCTCACGTACTCTCAGATCCTCCTCAGTCACCCAACCTTCTGCACCACCTGCCCGACCGAACACTGCCTCTCTAACTCTCTTATTTATTTTTTTACATACTTTTAAATCTGCTTTTATTACATTGCATTTCATGTTTTATTCTTGTGATGTTTTAAGGTGAGTGCCCCAGAACCTCACCATGGTTACTAATAAATGGCATGATGTAGCAGATACGTAAATATGAAAACACGAATTGATTAGGGTTTGAGATTTGCTTGCTGGCACTATATCCAGTGACGTTACAGTGTTAAAGTAACAAGATTGGTCTGGAGCATTTATAATTGAAAGTGCGATTGATGTTCTTCGGTAAAGAAACAGGGTAAGGGTGACACAGAGTTACTGGATCCCTGCAACAGAAGATGGCCTCAATTAGAAGACGGCGATGACGAAAAGAAGGGGGCACACTCTCTAATGTGGTGAGGCAGAAAAGGGAAGTGATAGATGTGTTGAGCAGAGGAGACGGAGAGCAGTGGGGTGTGTGTGTGTGTGTGTCAGTGTGTGTGGTTAGTATTACAGTAAACCAGAGGCCGTGGTTAGTATTACAACAGCGAGACAAGCATTGATGCACTGTCCTAGCAGCCGCAATCACCTCATTATCTACTGTACTGACGGGGAGAGGACAGGAGCGTTAGAACGAAGACGGGGGGAAAGAACACAGGAAGAGGGGAGAAAAAAAACACATGATGACTAAGGCACAAAAGGAGATTAGTTGATTGAGCGAAAAAAGAACAGTGCGAAACAGCTAGAACGAGAAGTAAATAGACAGGAGAAGGGAGCAAAGGAGTCGTGTAACTAAAGAGCCATTAGCGAATGCCTGTTCCCCTCCTCGGCTCAGATCTCTGAAAGACAGCATCAGTGTGTTTTTGTGACTCAGATCACAGCGGTGGAAAGAGTCCCACACTGGCAGTGCGGCTTGGATCGGGCGACTTTGAGCATCAACCTGTGTCTCTATGCAGATGGTGTGTATTTGTGAAAATTTTGTGGCTTTGCGTGCAGACTTTGTGTCTTTTTTGCATGGGAAACGTACGCAGACGGACTAAAATGCAGTTTCTACACCTCTGTGGGACGTAGACGCCTTAACCTACGCCGGCATGAGTCATTCATACTTCCATGTTCGCTAGGTTGTCTCACTCTGTAGCAGCGTGTCCCGACCCGGGTCCTGGGCCATGACAAAAAGCAAAGATGCACAGTGACGTAACTTTAAAGAAAAGCATAAATAATAACAACGAAAGCGTACCACGTAGTTGGGGTGTCGATATCAGTGTTTGTCAGTGTGCCTGTTGTTTGGTGAATGTTCTTACATTGAATGTAAAGTGTTGGATGCAGTAAAATAACTAAGAATCGGGCCGTAGCCAACCAAACAAAAACATGGGAGCTGAAAGCCACTCCTTATATAGGCCACCCACTGGGAGACTGGCCAGGTGCTCCCAGGTCGCCTAACTAGGCCCCGCCTACCAGCCAGGCACCTGAAAGGCAAAGCAACAAAGGAAACACACCAAAACAGGTCCCGGCTTCACTTTCAACAACGGCGACGGAAACTTTTCGCAGAAATTTCGCCGAGTTGTGCAAATGTTTGTAACCTTCGAACCTCCTCAGTCAGTCTTTTTTTCGCCGTGTTCAAATCGATTCATTAGCATAAAACCGCCTATGAGACCTTGATCGCGCAATCAACAATACACTGGCACGGACTTTGTTACTGTAACTGTGAGGGAAATATTTATGGCCCTTTATACAAAACATTCCTGAGGCCGTAGAATTACGTCTCAAGTAGTTTTCTGTGTAGCACCACCAGCGATGCAGACACATAAGACACAAAGCTTTTGAAGACAGTTTTATTATGGGTGCATGTATCCACCTAGTCAATAGATTTTTCAAATCCACGTTCACCGAAATGTATAACGCGGTTGTAGTTTCGAGCTGAGTATTACTTTTTGACCTGTTTAGGCAAACTTCAACCCGGCCTTATTTATGAGTCACTGGCCTACACAGGAAATTACATCCATTCACCAGTGTATATAATGAAAAGGTCCACGCATTTGTGATGGTCTGGCGGTTTAAGGGCAGAGAAAAGGTTGAAGAAAGTAGTTAATGGAAAAGTGCCATTCCTTTTTTTTAATCTGCGTCTCCTTCAAATTAAAACCTCACATTTTAGATTGTCAGCTGTTTCATTTTGAAATGGCAAATTGGCTTTCAAATAACCTCAGTTCCCGGCAAAAATCAATCAGCACCTATAGCATTAACTCCCTCACATGTCAAATAACTTTTAGGGAAAGCAAAAGAGTTAAATTAGGCTGAGGTCTTTGAAAGATACAGCAGCGGCACTGTTTGCGTTTGTCGCGGCTCAGGCAGCAGCTGCAGGCAAGGAGAAAAACAACAAGCACAACATTTCTCCCACTGATTTCAGAGGGTGAGCGGCTCAGCTCATGGGCTATAATAATAGCGATCCCCACAGAGACAGTGTCACATCTTTCATTCTCCTCGGCGGGAAGGTCTGGGTCAGCAGCAGTACAGCGCCACTAGGGATCCCCGACAGGGATGCACTTTCTCACTCCGCAGTGGCAGATCGGTGCCGGCGCAAGATCCGGATCCCGGGTCCACAGCTACATTTTTTTATTTATTTAATTTTTTAAAAATGGGGTTAAGTGAGAGACTGTCAGTCGGAAAGATTGAAAAAAGATCAAAGATTTACCAGCGTGGGTTTTTTTCAGGAGTGCAGAGAACTCTACTTCAACCCTGCTCGAGAAGTTCACTCACAAATGAAAGAAAGGCGCAGATGAACTTCTTTATGTCGTGAGTGAAAAAATATCCATTATGATTATTTATATATTATATATTTTTTTTTTTTTAATTGCTTGCATACATATCATTAAGTGGGAGGGAGATAGCTCATTTTAAGGGTAGTGGGCGACACCTTAAACACAATTTAAATTGGATTCTCTAATTAAACCGCTACTAATTTAAACCTGGGTGCGAAAGAGTTATGGTGCGGGGAACATTAACTCCGCAGCTCAACGAAGCTCTCGGGAAGCCGCGGCCACTCGTTCAAAGGGGTAACCCGCGTTTCACCCGCGTTTCACCCGTGTCACGCGGGCTGCGTACGTGCGAGGTGTTCGCCCCGGGTCGTCACGGAGACACATTTCCAGACACGTCGGCTCGGTGGCTGCTGATCTGATATCATCCGGACTTTTTATGTGCCTGATTAGGCTCTTGTGATATGATCAAAAGTTGCAGATCAGGCGGTCGGGTTCGGCTTTGTTGTGTCAAACTGTTGTTTTAAAGATCAAGGTTTTCTGCCGAGTGGTCTGAGCTGCGCTATAACAGGCTCACTTTCCTCCTAGGGGGTAGTCAAAATAAAAGCGCAGCCCGGCCTTCGATGTGTTGTGTCAGTTATGGCACCGGTTTACTGCTTTAAAGTGCACGTTTTTTTAAAACGTGCATTTTATTACAGTGGTTTTGCCTCCTCCAGTGCAGCTCACTTTCATTAAGGCTTTGATGAAGGGCTCAGGGGAGAGTTTGAATGCTCTTTGGGGGTTGGGGAGTGGGTGGAGGGGGGGGGATTCGCCAACAGATGAGGAAAGTTAAAGCAAGATTAAATTTGCAATTTATCTGATTAAAATATAGTTTAATTGGAGCAAGAATCGCAAAATAAATGGTTGTTATGATAACTCGTGGAAGCCCTCAATGCAATCTGCGTCTTAGACAAAAATAAAAGCGCGGACCACTACACCGCTCCCGTCCTCTCCCCCACATTCACCCTCTCTGACGGCAACACTCCAGATTCATTACTTGTGAGATCTCCAGACCAATCTTGTACTTTCTCACAGCCCCCATCCACACACACACACACACACTCTCACTACACCCCCACAACCATAACACACACACACACACACACACACACACACTCTTCCCACCTCCTCACTGTTACCATCCATGTGTCATTGGCTGTTGCTAAGTTACAAGCCCCCACCAAGTTTTTTTTCTTCTTTTTTTTGTTTTTTTTTTTTTTTGCAGCCAATACAAGCTTTGCCTTCGCCACTGCTTTTGACAGATCCCCCATTCTGTAGGAGCATTTTGTTTTGGCTTTATCTATTTTCATTGCTTTGCTTTGCCTCATGGTTTTTTTTTTTTTTTTGTTCAGTCACTTTCAAACATTTAAATTCATTGAACAAAGCACGGGGAGGGGAGTGAGACTATCAAAGGCAAAGTAGCGCAGATGATGTGTTTTGGTTTCGGTGACAGCCGACGTATTGGAGTGGATGCGAATGTGGAAACGACACCGATCAGCCACAACATTACCACCACTGACAGGAGGAGTGACTATCACTGATCATCTCGTGACAACACAACGGTCTGCTGGGAAACTTTTTTCATTCATGTACCACCCACCTAGACCAGACCAGGCACCCCCACCCTATGGCATCCCCAGCAAGATGCAGCCTCAGAAAACACGAAGAACAGCACAAGGTGTTGACCTGGCCTCCAAATTCACTAGATACCAAACTGATCAAGTATCTGTGGGATGCACTGGAACAAGCCTGATCCACAGATGCCCCTCCCCTCAATCCACAGAACCCAATGTCATGTTGCCAGACACCACAGGACTCTCTCAGGAGGCCAATGTCCAGTATCTGATGGGTCACAACTGCTTTTAAGGCGGAAGGGAGATTTAAACAATATAAGGAAGGTGGTCATAATGTTATGGCATACTTGAGTACAAGTTCTCTGCACAGACGTGACACTCACTTCAGCTAACATAGACATATACGCTGAATCAAGTGAAGTTGAGTGAGCGTGCGAGCCTGCATGTGACTGTGCACACAGTATGCTCGTGTGTGAATGCAGCAGATGGATGCTGCTACTTTCGAGGTCATTAACAACACCACGTTCTCACTCGGGCAGACTCGGCAAAAATACACAGAACAATGCATAATCGTGGGCACACAGCAACAAAGACGGCAAGGCGGCAAGCGCTTACGGACAGCGGCAAGAGGACGCACTTACAGATCCTCCATATAGAGTAAAGACATGCACGGGTTTGTGCCTGCACGCACAAAAACAAACAGACCTCGCGCCGACATTGTGCACACAGACGTTACGCTGTTCTGCTTATTCCAAAGAGGTGACCGCGATAAGCATTAGGCAGGCACGAGCGCGTGCGCACACACATGGGCGTGTTCATGCTTTAGCACGTATGCAGCGCGTTATACACGAGACGCTCCTCACTGGGCCCGAAAGAAAGCTGACAGGGTAATCCATCTCCATTTTGGAGGTGCAGGGAAAGCAAACCGGTCGCTGCGTCAGCCAGCGATATACAGTGTGTGCACAGCCACAAGCCTGCACACACAAACACATCTCACAACGTAGATGCTGCTGATTATTTTCTATTATTGTCAGGTGGGCGACTTGCACAGGACCGACGGGCAATTGCGATACAGTAACGGTGTGGTAGTTGTCAAACGTTTGCCCGTTCGTTAATGGAACTACTTTCACTTGTTGGTTTTATTGTGCGTTGCAGATTTTATAGTGTTTTACAGCGTTTATATCTCCTGACTGGTTGAGTTACTTTGTAAATTTGATCATTTTACTTAGAGGTTTTGACAGAATAGGAGGTGAATTCAAATTTTAAATGCAAATCTGACGTTTTCAGCCCAGTCAGTTGTTTGCTGATGTAAACTAAAATTGAGGACTTCAGCCTCAATTTTACTTGCATTAAGTAGTACAAGAGAATTTTGTGTGTGCAACAACCCATCAATGCCCAATGATAACCTCAAAATATACAAAATATCATATAAAATGTGTAAATTCAATTCGTATGGATTTGGTATAGTGCAATGCTATGGAGTAAGTGGTTGCGTTTGTTCATCTTGTTCTTTTAGGTGAATTCTGTTGCTTGCATTGCGGTTTTTAAGTTTGTGACGGTGCTTCCTTCGCATCAGTGCGTGCAAACTGTAAGTTTGCAGAACATGCTCGTTCAGTACATCATTCCCGTCCAACCGAAGGGCGACTAAAGCGGCAGTGAGCCCCGCTGATTGTGAGATCGAAGGTTACCGAGGTGGAGTAAAATCTATCACAGGAGGCCTTTGCCTCCTCGAAATTAGAGTCTTTTGAAATCCGTGAATACGTAACATCCCGTAGCCAGGACTCCTGGCAGCCAGGTCGGATGCTGCGCCGTTCTAAAAAGTATCCTTCAATTGGCAATTAAAGAGAGGAGAGAGTTTTGACTTTTGCCTGCTCGGAGGTCACAATCATGCCTTACTTTGTAAAGCTTGAGGTAGCGAATTAGGGGGCAGGATCTCTTCTGAATTTCGGGAACTTCGGATATCTTTTTGAAAAAGTATTCACAAAATCCCACCGGGCTGTTGTAATAGCACAGCATGCACGCAAGTCTTGTCACCAGGTTACGGAGAGTTGTTCCTTCATTTACTTATTTTATTTTTGCCAGAGTAGACCAAGAATTAAGACATTTTTTGTATGTTTCTGACAACCATAAATTCCAGCGAACCATCCCCTTCCCTCACTCCTCATTATCTGCTCAGCCCCGCAATCATTCCACCGCTACTTCCCTTCACTCCTCCTGTCCCTCTCTGATTATTTCCATCTTCTGATTTGTGGTGGTTTCTGCGATCATTTCTGTCCTGCTGACTTTTGCTCTGCCTCGTTCTCTGCCCCTCTAATAAGCACATTTATCCGCGTGTGCAGAGATTTGCGTTGATAATTGTTTCAGGCGGAGCCGTAATAACGCTCGCGCCTTTTCTTTTCAAAGTTAGTTCTTACGACCGCTAATCCATCTCGCTGGGTCTGACCGCTGGGAAATTCTCCGGTTTGATGTCACGTCCTTGATATTTACAACACGAACATTGCGAACGCAGGCGCTCTCTTTTGTTTTCCATTATCTTGCAAATGCGTTATGCATGCATTGGAATAAATAAGCTTTGGGGTCGAATCTTGCTCTTTCAGGCTCGGGAGGAAGGGCCGTAGACGCTCGGCGCTCCTTCAAACAGGATAAATAAACAGTGCATCGCTGCAGTCTGCTTTACTCACAGCAAACACATTAGAGACGATGCCGCCTTGTTTTCACTGAGAAATGATGGGAAATAGATCAGGAGGAAACACCAGGGGCTGTCATCACAGATAGGGTTGAAATTACCTGCGATACTTTCCCCCTTAGAAAGTGGCTTATGTTTATCATGTACACCGATCAGGCATAAGATTATGACCACTTTCCTCATTTTGTGCCTCCAAAACAGTCGTGACTCATCAGAGGATGGACATGGGCCTTCTCAGGGTGTCCTGTGGTGGTGGTGTCAACACCTTGTTCTGATATTTATTTATTTATTTTTTTAGTTGTTCCAAAACCATTCTTGTGTTTTTGTGTCAGGCTGCATCAAGGAGTGTCATTGCCGTGGGGTAGGGGTGTCTGGTGTGGTCCAAGTGAAACGCTGAAAAATATTCTGCCTGGGAGCAGCTGATTGATTCACAAATGCAAAGTGGAGACAACATTTGTCACTGCTGGACACGTCCCCCCAGTGTTGTTCTGGGAGCTCTTACAATCACTTAAAAAAAAAAAGAAAATAAATATCAATTCCTGGACCATTCTGGGTAATTACCACAGAATAAAGCTGGATGTGCCTGTTACCTCTGACTTTCAGACATGAAGAAGTGTAATGCAAAACGCGTATGACATTTTGCACAATGAAATGCCACACGTCTAGGGGGGGGAAAGGTCTCACAGTGTTAGACAGTTAAAAAATATTTACACAGTGCTTTGCTGTACATGGATCGTGGCAGTTTGGCATTTTGTGATCTAATGCAATGTGTGGTCTGATTTACCAGGCTCTGTTTTCCTCTAAAGCCCGCAAATAAAGAGCTTTGTCTAGATGGATTCACTAGTGATTTTTTGTGATTAAAATGAAATCAAGATGATGCATTTTTTTTTCTTTGATGAAGCTAAAACTGGTGCAGAATGATTGCCTAGATACTTTCTTTTTCTTTCGTATCACTTTGTCCTTACTGGGGATATTTCTATAATGGTGCCTAATTCATTAAAACTGCCCAATTTATAGGCCCTTATCAGATTACTGCATGGATTCCATGCTTCACTCATATGTTCTAAGTGGGATCTTTCTGGGCTGCGTCACATGGATGAAGTCTTTTGTAATTGGCTTCCATGTTGGACTCATGACATTATCCTATTGGACACTGTTTGCACCCAAGCTGCAACATCTGGAGCTGAAAATGAAACTGAAGAAATTGTATCAAGGCTTTAAGTTATGCATATTTAAAAGCACGGCAACACTGATTGATGGGAAGTTAACCTCTAAGGTTTTTTTTTTAAGCAAAAGCGTGGCTCCATAGACATATGCCGAACGTGAACCACAAGCATTTGCCTCAAGTGAACTGTGGAACACGGACATCTGCGGCAGATGGGCCGCGATAAAATACGGACTCTGTGCACATTTATGTTTATAATAAACTGTGACGCCCATGAAGTTGGAATCAAATATCGTTTTTATCTCTTCTCGTGAAAGTATGCATCTTTTCAAAACTTTGCCGATCAATCTCTTGTGTACATATCGCTGATTTGTATGAACAGGAATAAAAAGAGGGGGAAAACAACTTCTCGACCAACAGCGTATAAACGGTGAGGAAAATTTGTGGTTTTACGGACTAGATGTGTAATCAGGATCACTTGCACTAGCCAGTGGCTAACTTTTCTTACCGTGTCCTGTTTTAACTATATCAGTACCTCTATTTGGCAGCATTCACACAGCGGTTCAATATGGGACGTATGAAGGTATACAACATAAGAAAACCAATCACTGTTGCAGCAACGTCTCAACAGCAATTATTTGTGGAGCATTAAATAGTCATTCAACTTTTTGCCAACAGCTATGATGGGCCACTCTAACTGGTAACAAGGGCAGGCAGCTCGAATCTGCTTCTGTTGTGTCATTAGCCGTTCATAGCACGGTTGTGAGTAATGGCGGGTGACTGAACACCATCATCCTCACAAAAACCGCATGGGTCCATAATTGAACAGCCCCCAAAACTCAGCCATAGCCCGGATAAGTGGACCAAGCGAGGTGCGCCTAAATGACTCATACGGAAAACACAAGCAAGCTGGGGTGAGTGGATGAGCCAAATGAAGGATGTGTGCATTTAACACCACAGTTCGTAGCAGCTCCTGCAAATAAACACATTAAAGGCACATTACAATAGAACCGCCGTGAGACGAGGTGAGAGATGGATAATGGAGGACGCAGGGCTTGAAGAAAGAATCGCGGAAGGGGGGCTGGCGAGATAGATGATCATGAGAAAAGCAAGGGAGTGAAAATGAAAGCAATAGGGAGGGTGTTATTAAGAATTTCCTCCTCCGCAGGAAGCACATTTTATAAATAAAATTTCATGAGACGAATTGCTGAGAGGCAAGCGGGAAGAAAGAGAATTTGGCAAAAATGGAGAAGCAAAAAAAAAAAAAAAAACCCAAAAAGAGTTGTACACGGAATGATTGACAGATAGAGGTGAGCAGCAGAGTGACAAGATGAGAAACTAAACATCTAAAGACAAAAACACATTTGCACAGTGCTGAAGGGCTAGCAAATGACATTATGTTGTTTGTGTAGCATGTGATCTATTTGGATGGGTTTAAAAAGAGGGATAATGGAGTGAGCAAAATGTGAAGAGAGGAAAGCACGCCTATCAGGATGATTGAAAATTTTGAATTGGGAGCTGTACGAGGGGAATGAGCTGGGGAGGTATGGCGGAGGGGATAATCAAAGGTAATGGGGGGAAATATATTAAAAGGCACAGAAAAACACTGGGAGGGAGTAAAATAGAGAAGGCTGACAGAAGAACCGCTGTGTCTGTGTAGTTAGATAATCATTATTTATGTTGTGCGTTTTACATTGTGGGAGGATGGAGAACATGAACTATAAAATTACAGCATCGCTATTTTTTTTTTTTACCAGGCTCATGAGACAGCGTGCACTTTCGTTTGTTTGTATATATTTGGCAGATTCCCTTTACAGGATAATACACAGGGACATCTAATATAAAAATAGGGACACGTGTGTTATTAGTCTTGTGATGCCGTATTGTCAGGCCTTGATGAAAAATGTTCCGTTAAGGGTGTTCGGTTCGTCAAGGGAGGAGCATGATGGAGAACTAGTACACAGGCCCCCTGCTGAATAATGGTTCAATGCCATTGATTGGCCTGTTAGTCAGACTGGGAAGGCTAATATACTGCTGCCCACTGATACACACACATGGCACACCATGAGTTTTGACTCAGCTGTTAGAGGGTGGAACTGGTTTCACATTTAAATGCCTTGTCAAACTAGGACTATAGGCAGAATTTGACTTCAGTGATACTTCACTGCAGCTCGAACTGCAAAACAAAGGTTGTCCTTTCACTCTGTGAAATGAAACTGATGAAATTCTAATAACTCAGGCACATGCATTTGTCTATATATAGGAATTACAGTAAATGTATCAGAAGCAAGGTCTTGTTAATTTAAACCTCAGTTTCAAAGCCTCACCAACAAGACAAAGCTGTTATGTTTAGGTGCAACAAAGATTTGCTGCAGTTGATGTGTCGAACAGGGTGATGAACGGTGATCACACGTTTGGTTGTGTCTGAATGCAATACAACTGTCTCCAACTGTCAGTTAGATATCACTTAAAGGACCCATGTGTAAGATGAAGTGACATCTAGTGGTGAGGTCACTGATTGCAGCCAACTGTATACCTGTCACTTGCCACTCTCTTTCCAAATGTGTAGCAAAACCCATGGTGACCACCACTGATATGTCCATTCTGGGATACTTCAGTAACATTGAGGTGCCGCATGGTTGTAAAAAAATGTAAAAAATAAATAAATAAATAAAAATACATTAAAAAAAAAAAAAAAATGACCCATTCTCATCATTAGGGCTTACTCTAAGAATGAAAAGCACTGATTTGTAGGCACAGGTAACATAACTATGTAAAGTATATTCCATTTTCACTAATATCAATCCTTATATATCCTTATATATTTATATGTTCCCCAAATATAAATCTGCAAACATGTCACTGTGAAATATGATCATGTCAGTATAGGTAGTCATGACTAGTACCACAAACTGTCATTGCAGTCAACACCTATTGCATTTCTAATTCTAATGAGAAGACAGGTGTCCTGACAGGGTTTAAGTATTTTAAATTGAAAAGTCAAGTTTTAACTTTTTTTTTTGAGGAATGTTTTGATGAAACTGTGTCTAACTGTGTCCTGAACTTGTCACCACTGCCAGGACTGAAGTTACTTTGCATTGCAAGTACTACATCACTAGAAAAGTGAGAAGAAACAGGGTGGATATGAAATATTTGTGTGCATTTTGCTTCAGCTATGACATGGCTCTGGGAGATTCGACCAAGGTAACCCCAACAAGTCGTATATGATGGGGTCTGACAGTGAATGTCAAAGTAATTTAAAACTAAAATAACTTTAACCTTCTGCCTAATATTGCCAGAATTATGATGTAGCAAACTCAAATTGACTTCAGCTATGGTAGATGACAGATGTGAGAGTGAATATTGTTTTTTATTGTTTTGCTGGTATAACTGCCACTATAACTAGTGGATGCTGTAGCCCCTAAACAATCGCAGTGACTGCCCTCCAATGTTTGGAAAGTACCCAAATGAAAATATCATTTAGACACAAAAAAAGAAAAAGCCAAACAAACCGATTTAGTCAACGTCCATATGTGAACTGATCGACATGTCAGCAATTATGTAAAACTTAAAGAGAAAATCATCTGCATAATTGCATAATGTCTAATGTATTGCACAATTAAATATGCAAAAAAATAATCCATAAATGCTTTTGAACCTGTGAGTGCAACAATAGACTGGGTCATGTAATTCATTGTGTTAATTAAGGCAGAGGCCAGACTGTTTAATAAGTAGTGGTAGTTTAACAGGCTAAGTGTGCAGCATTTTTAAAAAATCTACCCAAGATAACAGGTCAGTTGGTTTTCATTCACAGCATGTCTTTTTCATGACAGATCGAGTTACCCTGGAGATCAGGATTTTTTTCCCCGGTTTGCCACTTCCTCACAGCCTTGACTGACACCATTTTTGTCTCCAGTTTAATTTTTTGCTCCGTTCTTTCTGTCTCCCAGTTGCCCCGTTCCCAGTGGAGGATAATGGAACGGCTGTGGTTCTCTTTGCTGTTGCTGGCAGCAGCATGCAGGGGACAGCCGTGTCCGAAACGCTGTATGTGCCAGAGCCTCTCTCCGTCACTCGCTATCCTCTGCTCAAAGACGGGCTTGCTCTTTGTTCCCGCTGCCATTGATCGACGAACCGTGGAGCTACGACTTCAAGAGAACTTCATCACAGGTAGCAGCCTGTCTAGATCTTCTGGTTAATTTACTATACCACTGTAATTCAGGCGACACATAATTTACACACCCATAATTTACAATACCTATATTTGGATTGGAAACCAACCCAGCGGCTGTTCTGATAGTTGTCAGTGTTTTTACTTGGTTGTAACTGAACAGTTTATTAACAGTGAACAGAAATGTCATTGAGATGTTTAAATGTTGTTTTCCCATTGAGCCCGGGTATTTGTTTCCAGATTTAATATTTCTTTTCTATTTCAGTTTTCCTTCTTTCTTTCGCGGTCCAGCCAGGCAAATCTCATTTACGATTCATCTCCTTATATCAAATAGTTATCTTGGATACTTTGAAGTGTACTTATTTTTAAGAAGGGCTGCTTTATCCTTTTATTTTAATCTGGATTCCCATTAGCTCTTTTTTCCATAGTTCATCCAAACAAAAGACGAACAAAAGACTGAAATGAATTTCCAGTAAATGTCTCATATTGGGGGGATATGAGATTCACTCTGATGTCGATGTTCTAATTTGGAAATTAACAATAGCATAATTTATTACAAGGTCCATTGTCGGAATGCTGGAGGCTATCAGGCACATGAGTTCATTTATACAGCAGCTGCATCCAGAAGCCATTCTAATATGCTGCATTTATAAGATATGTCTAGACATACAAATAGTATTGAGTGGTACTACATATACTATACAATTTAGAGAAGAGGATTGCCTTGGGGCTATAAAGGATCAGCTTGATGAAAAAACAGAAGCATGTCTCATACATATTGTTCTATATTCAAGGGCCAGGTTATTTAGTTCTTTGTGTACCTAAACAAACCTTCTAGGTCAGTTCTATAAAACACAGGTAGCCGTGTTGCTGTGGCTGCATCTAATCTAGGCAGCTGCATTTGGAGCACAAGCACCCAAAAATATTTTGTAGTTGATTTAGTGCTGGTGAAGTTTCTGAATATAAACCAAAACATAAACCTATTTCAAGTTTTTTGGATGCAGGACATTTAACATGTCAATATACACTCACTTGCCACTTTGTACACCTGTTCAATTGCTTGTTAATACAGCCATCACAGGCTGCAATTCAATGCATTTAGGCATATAGAGGTGATCAAGACAACTTGCTGAAGTTCAAACCGAGCATCAGAATGGGTAAGAAAGGGGATTTAAGTGACTTTGAGCATGGTATGGTTATTGGTGCCAGACGGGCTGGTCTGAGTATTTCAGAAACTGATGATCTACTGAGATTTTCCCACACAATCTTCTCTAGGGTTTACAGAGAACGGTCCAAAAAAGAGAAAATATCCCGTGAGCAGCAGTTGTGTGGCCGAAAATGCCTTGTTGATGTGAGAGGTCAGAGGAGAATGGGCAGACTGGTTCGAGTTGATAGAAAGGCAACAGTAACTCAAATAACCACTCGTTACAACCAAGGAAGGCAGAATACCATCTCTGAACACACAATATGTCCAACCTTGAAGAAGATGGGCTACAGCAGCAGAAGACCACACTGGGTGCCACTCCTGTCAGCTAAGAACAGGAAACTGAGACTACAGTTCACACAGGCTCACCAAAACTGGACAATAGAAGATTGGAAAAATGTTAGCATGCAGGTGGCAGGGTCAGAATTTGGCAAAAACAACATGAAAGCGAGGATCCATCCTGCCTTGTATCAATGGTTCAGACTCGTGGTGGTGGTGTGATGGTGTGGGGGATATTTCCTTGGCACACTTTGGGTCCCTCAGTACAAACTGAGCATGGTTTAAATGCCACAGCCTACCTGTGTATGGTTGCTGACCATGTCCATCCCTTTATGACCACAGTGTACCATCTTCTGACGGCTACTTCCAGCAGGATAACGCACCATGTCACAAAGCTCAAATCATCTCAAACTGGTTTCTTGAACATGACAATGAGTTCACTCTACTCCAATGTCCTCCACAGTCACCAGATCTCAGTCCAATAGAGCACATTTGGGATGTGGAGGAACGGGAGATTCCCATCATACATGTGCAGACAACAAATCTGCAGTAACTGTGTGATGCTGTCATGTCAATATGAACCAAAATCTCTGAGGAATGTTTCCAAAACCTTGTTGAAAGTATGCAATTAAGAATTAAGGCAGTTGTGAAGGCAAAAAGGGGTCCAACCTTTTACTAGCAAGGTGTACCTAATAAAGTGGCTGGTGAGTGCATTATCAGATGGTAAAAGTCAAATGGTATACTAACTTGTGACAGAGCCAAGTGGAGATTAAAGGATAGAAAGCATATGCATATTAGTCAAACAGTTGCTTTATAAATGTGATCGTAGCTGTCAGCTATAAGGGTTCTACACCATCAAATAAAAGCATACATTAGGTCCACAGTTCCCTACAATAGTTTGATGAGACAACTGCATACGGCCAGAACAAGACCACCATCACATTTGAGTAACCTTTTCTCTCCATCTGAGTAAAATACTAAAAAAAGTTCTTATAAAAAGCTACAGAACACTACAAACATGAGTCATCCACCTTTGTAAAAAAAAAAAAACTCATTCCTCGGTCGGCATAACATAACAACAGCTTGCTGCTCAAGGTCTTTTTATTCTATTTATATCTTGATATTTGGTATTCAGATGATCAAGTCTTTTTGTGTGTCTATTCTGCTTTCTACCAGCTGTCCGAAGAAAAGACTTTGCCAACATGACCAGCTTGTTACATCTGACCTTGTCCAGAAACACCATCAGTCAGATCTTGCCTTCAGCTTTCAGTGACCTGCGGCGACTCAGAGCACTCCACCTAGACTCTAACAGATTAACTGTGATCAAGGTAAGACGAACGGGTGGAACGATGATGGGGAATTAAAAGGTCAACTGGATCACACAACACGGTTACAAATGATGCACAGAGAAGTAGATACACTAGGTGTTCCTGTCTTTAGCACAATATACTCATGGTTTTCCCCTTTCCAACAACCAGGATGAACACTTCAAAGGCCTGACCAACCTTCGTCATTTGATCCTGGCAAATAACCAGCTGCACTCCATATCTCCCCATGCCTTTGATGACTTTCTGTCCACGCTAGAGGATCTAGACCTCAGTTACAACAACCTTGCCCAGGTGCCCTGGGACACGATCGGGCGGCTAACCAATGTCAACACCCTGAACATGGATCATAACCTCATAGAAAATGTTCCCCAGGGGGTTTTCACCAACCTGCACAAACTGGCCAGGTAACAAAAAAATGAGTAGATAATGTGCAGAGAGACAGAAAACTGGAAGAGAAATTGTTTCCCTTAGTATGTGCGTCCCTTTTATGCCTCTTGTCCCCCCTTTCCTTTAACAGGTTAGACATGACATCCAACAAGCTGAAGAAAATTCCCCCGGACCCGTTGTTCCTGAGAATCCCAGTTTACGCCAAGTCCAAAGGCTCTCCCCTCTCCTCTCTAGTGTTGAGTTTTGGTGGTAACCCTCTTCACTGTAACTGTGAACTTCTTTGGTTGAGGAGACTAACCAGGGAAGACGACCTGGAGACGTGTGCCTCTCCCCCTGACCTCAGTGCCAAGTACTTCTGGACAATACCCGAAGAGGTGACATTTTGATTTGAAATTGAATAATGAAAATGTGTTATCACAGACAACACTCCAGATTTTGAAGTGTGACCTGGTTTCTTTTGCCTTTTAGGAGTTTATTTGTGACCCACCAGTTCTGACCCGCAAGTCACCTCATACGGTGGCTATGGAAGGCCAACCAGCCAGTCTGAAGTGCAAAGCGAATGGTGATCCAGAGCCTGAAGTCCACTGGATTAGCCCTGAAGGACGTCTTATTTCTAATAGCTCCAGGTATGGAAATGAATTTTGATGAAGGTGTAATCTGATCTAAAGCATACTACGTTTCTCCCTAGCAGGGAATGTGACCACTGAAAGCACCTCTCTGCATTCAGTGATGTCAGTAACCTGGCAGCCTAGTTGGCAGACACAGGAAGATCATGAAGTCAGGGAGACAGCGCGGATCATTGCTGTGTTGGCTGTGGTAGCAAGGTGTAGGCACTTGACTTGTGTGGGCCAACTCTGACAGAGGATTACAAGAATCTCCTCACCCGGAACACCCTTTCACATATTTTCATCTGGAAGCCTAGCAGGCACACTGGTCAGATAGTAGTTTTTTCAGCTACAACATCCATTGACTGATGATCTCTTCAAATATAATATCTCTTTAGCTATTTATTTCTCTTTACAGGACCGTTGTGATAAATTAACATTATCCCTCGGCCTGACAGTCACTGTAGTGACTCTGAATGGGGTCCGAGGGGATGCTGGTGGAAGTTGGCAGCATAGTACACACGCAAGTAAATGGATTGGTTCCAGTGTGGGTGACAGAGAAGGAGGGCTTTGGTGATTCAGAAGTGGAACTGAAAGTGTCTTGCCCCTTTTCTGTTAAAATGATAAGGGAGCAAATTTTGGTCTGGACCATTTTAATATGGCGTTGATACTTTGCCAATCCAAGTTACAGTCTACAATAATTAGAACCATTGTCCTATCTTGGGTGGCTACAAGGGACTACGAGCCAGGACAATGAAAGAAGGACTGCAGGAAAAGTAGTTAAGAATATTAAAGATGAATTAATCTGCCTTGTTTTTTTTTTTTGTTTTGTTTTTTATAATAAAGTCACCCCAGTACGTTAAATTTTCTGTTTGTTTCAGGACTTTAGTTTTCCCTAACGGAAGCCTAGAGATCAACGTAACATCGCTGAAGGATTCGGGAAACTTCACCTGCATTGCCTCCAACGCAGCAGGTGAATCTACAGGAAGGGTGGAGTTAGTTGTGTCTCCTATGCCCCATTTGGCGAACAGCACAAGCCGTAGCCGAGATCCTTCCTCCGAACCTGCCCCCTCCGACATCCTGACCTCCTCTAAGGTTGCGATGCCCAACAACGAGACAAGAGGGGCGGACCGAAGGGTCTCACTGGTGGAACTGACAGGAAACTCTGCCCTCATTAGATGGAGCAGTCAAACTCCCACGACCGGAGTCAGGATGTTCCAAGTGCAGTACAACAGTTCAGGGGATGACACGCTGGTTTACAGGTATGTCTGTCTGCGCTTGCAATTTATACTGCCCATCTGTGTTCTCTGATATTCATAAATCTTTCAAAGCATATTTGTAAAAGGCATCCCGGCGCCTGTATGCATTTGTAAGTGTGTGTGCAGCTGTGTGTAAGTTATTCAGGAGACATCAACCGCTGCTGTGAGGATGAGAGCAGATGATAGACGATATGAGTGGAGATTAGTGCCATCCAGTCGTAAAAAGGCTAATCAACTGAAATCATAAAGACATCTGTAGTGGAACGGAGCCATTGTAGAGTTAGTTAAATACAAGGGGAATCTGGGCTAAATGTGACGAATCCTTGCCTCGAATTTTGCTTTATTGCCATGCTGATATTTTTGCAGAGCGCTTTCATTGCTGGTATTTACTTTTATCAGTCAGATACTTTGCTGTGTTTCGTGAGGTTTGACACGACTTGAACGTAGAAAGAGGAACATATTGTTCTTTACAGATCTCTGAAAGTTTCTCTGCACATGACATGCTACTCCACAAAGAGCAGACTGTCTTCCCGAGTCCAAACAAAAAAGGGAACGAACAGCGTCTGGGTGCTGCAACCGATTTCCTGAATGGATTAGATTCCACTTGAATATTAGTTAATTTTTTGATATCTCCGTTTCAATACATTTTTACTTGGTTATGAAAGAGATTTTCTTGGTACCTCCACAACATTTTACCTCCAGTTTCATATCTTGCTTTTGCTTTTGTGCAGCTCTGTTGTCAGGCTCTTTAAATTCAATTCAATTCAGTTCTAACCTGATGGAGGTCTCGGTGTTATATCCTCCATCATGCTTTTGGATTGTGGTGTAATCTTGTCGTCTTATGAGACTGGAGCGAAATTTAAAACATCAGGAAATGGCATGCATTTTAAAAAATGTCTGAGGTACTTAAGAATCAATTTCAGATCTTTGGTCCAGTAGGAATATAAACCACGTTAGTCCTCTATTTTCCTGATTATGCTGTGTAAATTAACACATTGTGATAATGTCCATTTTCACAGAAAGACTATTATGCTCATCCAGCTGGAGAAGAGTCATTGCACAGGTCTATATAGTAACAGTGTTACCAAGCCTTTGACAGCGTAGTCATGTAGCTACACTCACTTGGAACAAGTTCAGCACCCCTGCTGCTTGTGAGATGGAAGAGGTGTTGGTTCGGCTTGTATGAAAAGATTGTGCAGTGAAAGTGCTGATATATTTAAATCTGTGTGATTATTGCCTTGTTCCTGTACTGCATTGAATATACAGTATTTTCACCTCATGGAAAAGGGAGATACACTGGAATTTAATAATATGGAACTCATTTATTTATACAATATGAGCTTGAATAAATGATTTCACTAATGAGTATCCCCTACACAGCTAGTAGATGACGTACAGCTGTCACTATTGATTTTACTCCATATTTGATCACATTTTTAGTTAACAATTCATTAATACAGACTGTTCAAATACACCTGCTTTCATTAATAGCTGATGAGGAGTTCTCAGTTGGTTCCTGAGTTGCTTAATAACTTCAGAGATTTTTGTGCACCGCTCTGTAATTTGCCACAGATGCGGCCGGCTGGAGGTTCATGTGTGCTAGAGCTGTCACCCCCTGGCGATTTAAAATTAGAAGTCGGTGTTTAAAATGCACACTTATTGATTCAAGTGTGCTTCTATGAAAGTAATCATACAGGCAGCAGGTAGTGTTTTCTTCAATGCTGGTTGCGGTTTGTCTCCCATTTGCACAGTCAATTTATGGCAAGGTTGGCCAGGGAGATTTGTCTCTGCAGTCCTTATCACAGAGCCTGCTGCTTCCTCTTACCCTTGTACGAGGGCTGTAGCCAAAGGGAGCTGTATGCTGGAGTTGTATGAGAAAAAGCTTGGTCAACTACCATGAAGCAACTGCAGTTAACTCCTCCTCTGAATCTCTGTGCTCTTAGGGAGTCTTCCACATCCTCTCTGTGCCAAAATCCAAAGCACTGGCAACATCATTGCCTAAATCTCCCTCCGAAAGCCTGGGAAAGCCCTGTTTGTTTTCAACTCTGAGGATTTCTCATATGTTAGACCGTTGTCGTGGCAACAGGTTGGGAAAATCTCCTAGATCCTGTTATGAGTGACAGGTGGCTTTAATACTCGCACACTGTGGGCTAAAAATGGACAAATGCATCGCTGTGCTTTCTGTGATTACCAGCGTGAATCAAAAACTGTCTTCACTGTTTGACAAAAGTGCCTGCTAACCAGTTTGGCTTTTTTTTTTTTTTTTTTTTTTTAGGGCAGACAATGTCTCTCAGGGAAAATAATTCTTGAAGGAGGAATGTCTGATGGAATCGAATCAATTCATGTTGATGAGAGGAACAGACTGTTCCTCTTAATTTTTGAAAAGTCAACACTAGGATTCAGGGTCTACACAGAACATGTGATTGTGATGTCTTAGCCAGAGAGGATACTTATTCATTCATTTATTCAGACAAGCAGCTTCTTACTATTCAGCGTTTTCCCGCATAGCAAGGGCCCACCGGCTAATAACTGTCAGTGCTGGATGCTGTTCCCGGCCCTGCAGCCACTAAACACACCTTTTACAGCTCAGGTGTCTCGTATTGAGCTTTGTGTTATCGAGCAGATGGTCTAGTGGTTGACAATACTCAATTAAATGTATTTATTAGATCTTAAAAAGGCTCTCGCTTAAGGTTGTTTAAATCCAAGGGTGTATTTCAGTGGTTTCTTCATGTGTGAGGTCATATTGATCTGGCACTTACATAACAGTGATGGAGCCAGATAATCCAAAATCATTTAATTTGTAATTTATTTTCCATTAAACATTTAAGCCCCAGGTAAATTTTTTTCAGGCCAAGGTCCACCAAACAGATGAAGAGATTTAGTAGGGACCCCCTATTCAGTATAGTGTTCTATATTAAATTCGGCCTAGTGCTATTTATAAATTTGCATTATTATTATCATTTTACATTAAAATATTAAGTTATTCAAATAAAACATGGGTTAAATTTTTTTTTTTTTTGATTGAAACATACAACTGCCATAACCATAAGCATACCTGACATAAACTTACGTATAAATATAACTATTTAACTACAGATAGACAGATGAAATTAAAAATAAAACAAACCGATCCATTTTGGCCTCTGTAGTTGGCTGCTGGAAGCTAGCCGCACTGTTAGCATCTCTTCTGCTAATACTGCAGCATCTATGATTTCACATGGGGACTGAATAGGCTCTCAGCCAACTGCAGAGTCAATGTGTAACATGTAGCCTCGTGATTGGGCAGCAGTGATAGGGGCGGGGCCTACTGTGTACAGGAGGTTAAGATTGACAGATCGGGGCAATGGTGGCGCTCTATGTGAAACGATGCGGAGCAGAGACAGCGCCTGTATTGTTGAATGAGTGAAGTGCTGACTGAAAGATAACGTCTTCTGCCTCTGTTTATCCCTTTACTAAAATGTTATAAATGTTAGATTCATATTAATGTCTATTTAAAGAAATATAAATTTGTGGGGGAAAATTAAAATATATACATATATATATATATAAAAAATGTCTAATCAACCAAAGATTTTGCGACCTCCCTGCAGTATGTAGGGGTCACGGACCCCCTGTTGAAGACCAGAAAACAACCAATCCAACCTACAAGGCTGAAATTATCTACTTTGACCCCATGGATAAGAGCTTTGATGTACAAAAACTACCCATGTCCTTGTCAAATAAAATAGCCTTAAAACAGCGTGTTCAAACAAACGATTACATTGAACCTGTTATGAAAATCCTCACTGGTAACTCACTCACCAAATTTGATCATTCTGACGACAATTTCATCACCAAAATACTCGGCAGCCTTGCCATTGATGTGCTACACTTAACAACCTGGATATTTCTCAACATAAACTGTCACATTTCTTTCTTTCCTACAGCTAGAAATGTAGAAGTGTAAGAAATTATTATTGTGCTTTTGTTTACTGTACTAACAGTGAAACAACAGTCCCATTGTGAGACCAAACTGGTTAACGCAACAAGATTACAAGCTCAACAAAATTATCCCCCGTCAGTTGCATCCATCACACGTCGTTCTTTCTACAATATGTATGAGCTACATTATGTTGCTGCTAATAGCTGCGGCTATAAATGCCTACTGCCATTCTGACTGTGAGGCAGCCCGAGGAAACATTAAAAATAATCCCCCAAATCCATTGTTAACCACAACAGTCACATCAGTTCTTACAAGACAGAGATGTAATAACAAATAATGGACACAGTGAGCTTCAAGAATGGGAGATTATGTGGACAACTTCTTAGATACTTCATAGAGTCGGACTGGCTGCAATTGTTTTTTACAGTCTATTAAAACAGTGCGTTGAACTCAAAAAATAAAGAACAGAACAACTATTTCAATTGTCAATGCAAACCAAAGAAGAGAAGGCATAAGAATAATAAGAATGTACTCATGAGCTACACAACACTCACTCACATAGTATATGAGTGTGTATTTCTTATGATGTAATCTTCCTTTGTCACATCAGATCATGGCTGAATCATGAGTCTGATACTGAAGGAGTAATCACATGGCATCGTAAGATTATCGTCCATTAGAAGGCATCAACACTGCACCAGCTCACTTTCTGAGAAAAGAGTTGGGGGGGGTGGTGTGCGCATACGTGTACAGTTCTCTTCTGTGTTTCTTTGGTCAATAGCCATTAGGAAGAGTGAGGCAAAACAAAATGCCACGAAGTGAGAGGGGGGTGGGGGAGAATAACTGAGGAGTTGAGGACCACACAAGGCAGGAAATAGGGGAAAGAGAAAGCAGGTTTGCTGCTGCAAGATTGGGCCAATTGAGCTCAACGCGTTTATTTAGCCACGTCCAATGGCACACAGCATCATTAAAGCTGATCCACGTCGTTGAAGTTTATCAATACTACAGATTAGACCTAATAGATAAAGCAGTCAAAGTGTGTTCTCTCGTCTCGATGAGATACTGCAGATTGCTTTGTGACACAAGCACGGTTGAAACGTTTCTGTACTGATTCAAAGGCCGGCATTGGAGGCACGAGACAGATTTGCCTGTCACGTTTGTCTATTCGAATTACGATTTTAATTCTGGATTTTGAGGAACTTTTGAAGAATTTCTTGATTAAATTAGTCTGGTCACAGCATCAAGATCACGGCTTCTTGTAAGCTATATGCCGTCTTCTTCGGTGTCCTTTTTATTTTACTTTTATTGAGCAGGCAGCTCAAATCAGAAGACGTGCCACTTTAGAAAGCCTACCGATCGTCTGGAGGTTTTCAGACGAGTCCAGAAGATAAAGCGGGCTCGCTGAGGCTGCCTTGGAGACCCCCTATACGATCAACGGCGTTATCCGAGAATGTGTTGAAGCATGAGCAACCGTGTGTATCTACATGGAAAACATTGCCATTGGTTAACCCCATGATTGGGACATGCTGTTCAAAAACCTTTAGCTAATATGATGAAGGCCTTTTGAGGCGGGAATGGATGAATTAATGAGTTCGGCCTGTGCCCTTTTATGGTCCAGCTCTTGGGCAATTATAGCTTTACATTACCTTTATATCTATACATGATACACATCTTTCTCAGAAGAAGTCATCTTGCAGGCTGGTAACTATCATCTTGTCCATGTGTTAAAAGAGGCCATATTATGGTAATTTACAGGTTCAAGGTATACTAGAGTAGATTAACGTGCTTTAATGCTCAAATAACACATCGGCACCACGTCATTTCACGCCGTCTGAAATGTTGTTAACTGTGAAAGCCTTTGACGTGCACAAACGTGCGTAACCACCGATGAGGCATAACATTATTATAACCACTGACAGGAGAAGTAAAAAGCAATCTTCTGCTGCATGTAGCACCCACCTAGACCAGACCAGACCAGGGACCCCAACTCCTTGATGGCAGAAGCCACCACCAGCGGGAGATAGGAACAGCAGTTTAGGAATAAAAAATAAAATAAAAAAAAACATAAAAAACTGCACAAGGTGTTGATCTGACCTCCAAATTCACTAGATCCTAAACCGACCGACCGATCTGTGGGATGATCCCCCCCCCTCCCGTTAACCCATGGACTCAGGAAAGTGGTCAAAATACTATGCCTGATCCTGTGTTTTACTTAAAGTGAGAACACAGAAACACACCGTGATGTGCTACGTATTAATGAAGTCACTATCCTGTTAATTTGCACATCTGCTCAGCGTTCTGTGTTTTCTACAATTACCATTCACTACGATGCCATACGGCGCTTCTATATACGTGAACGAAGCATTTCCTTCACTAGTGAAATAAGGGGATATGATAGGAACAGCAAGTATGTTTCCTTACAAAAATGTATGCTGCAGGAATGGAGAAACAGTGACGTATACAACAGACAATTGACACCATAATCCCCCCCCAATCCTTCCAAACCGTCTATTTACTGTAGTTTGACATATAAGGCATTTTTATGGTCTCGGCTGAACTCAGCCATCAGACAGCGGAACTGATAAAGCTTCGTGGATAAGCAGTAAAGCCTCTCGGATGAGCAGTGAAACACAGCACTTGATAGATTAATTTTGACTCAACATTTTACTACTTGGATGAATTGGATAAACCTACACCGACGGGTTGCTTCTCAACTTTATGTCTTCGGTTTTATCCGTTTCCCCCTGATGTCAAATTTTCCGCGTCGATTATCTGCCTTTCTCTCACCTTATATTTCTCTCCGTGATCTTTCATCGTGTTTTCCTCTTCTGAGTGAATTTTTATAAGCGCCATTGTTATTTAGTGAACCCCATAAAGTCATGATGGACAGGTTTGTTTGTTTGTTTGCTTTTTATTCTGTCTGTGATGGCAGCTTTTTGGAAGGAATGTGATAATTACCTGTCTGGGTTTGTTATTATTTTTCTTTATTTGTAATTGCTCATAAAGCTACACCTCATTCCGGTGACTGTGTCAGTGAGAGGTGTCTAAGTGGGAGCCGACAACAATAACACCTCTGGTGAGGGAAAGATAAAACTGGTGCTTTCTGCGGATCTGGGAATATTTTAAACTCACAAAACCACGCGACTCCTCATAGAACACTTACTTCAGCTCCTTGTGCAAATATTAGTTTTAAGTAAAAGTAGAGACTGCCTAAAGAAGTAGACATCACACCATCTTGTTTACTATCATTTTGAAGGCTTTAGTTTGGAGTCCCGGCCGGCGCCACCTTGGTTTTTTGAAGCGAGAAAAATTAAGGTGAAGGCCACAAACTAAAGCGATACAGCCTCAAAAAGGTGGTCCACATATCTCAAGTGTTTCTGGAGCTTTGACCACATGGTGCCTTTCTCCATCCTCCGTGCACATTTGAATTGAAGTCAGGCCAAACACGAACACTTCAGACTTCGCTACTTCTTGAAGACGCAATATGTATAAGAGAGGGTGGAGCTACGAAAAAACACTTTGCACACTGATGCGGTAGCAATTTTCTGCAAAACCAACATCGTGCTGTACTGAAGAAGGCTGGAAAGTCGTGATGGGGACTTAAGTCATAAATCAGATGCAAATTAGTTTAATTTGGAACAGTCGTCTGTTTGTAGCCGGAGGCCTTTATGGCCATGAAATAGAATGCAGATTTACTGCACTACCACAGTTTTCACATCTGACCACAGCATACAACATCTTCTATACTATGTGTTGCGCTAACAACAAAATGCAGACCTGACCACGTAACATGGACATGATCTGCCTTAACAATACAGTGCAGTGGTGATACATTGTGATACGCCTCAGCTGGAGCACAGTGCAGATCTCAAAAGGTAGATTTGTTCATCAGTCAGTACAAAAAATGTAAATGTTCTATTATAAAAGCCAGTTTATGTTTCAGTTTGATTTTACAGAATAAATGATTAGCAACATGCTGAATTGTTTTTTCACGCAAACCTTTTGTAATGTCGGGCTCCACGTGTTGGTGAGAAATCACAATATATGAACTTCTGTCACAAATTCAAAGCACACATTTACAGAAACAGTTCAAATTCCATCTTAAAAGAAATGTGTTTGACTACTTTTTGAAGTCGCACAGCTTATTCTGTCTGGCTCGGAGACGAGCGACTACATTATTGAACACACAGTAGATTCTTTTTTTTTTTGCTTGTTTGTTGTTTTGTCTTTTTTGAGTATGTGCCTGTGTGTTTGGGTCTCCGCGTGTGTGTCCAGGTTTAGCCGAGGCACTTTATTCGCCTCACATCTCTGGTAAGGCAGGCAAGGGCAGACAGAAGTCAATGTGAATCTCTTTTCACCCCAGAACATACAGCACCTAGTACACACCCATGAAAGGGCGCGCAGACTGCCGATCCAACGGGTGCTTGTGACCTGACTTTCCCTCTGTCTCGCCACGTTCATTGGACTGACAGACAGGTAGAATGTGCTTACTTCAGCAGACTGGGAATATAGTGACTGGAAACAGGCATCAATAGCAGTTAGATCACTAGGAATGGATAGCTGCTCCCTCGCCTGTTTGTCAATTCAGTCTGCCACTTATTCAACCCATTAGGACATTAGACACCCTCTAAAAAGACATTTTAACCAGCCTAAGCATTATTTGAAAACAATCCCCTTGAACCATATTGAACCTGAAAATTACTTCATGAAAAAAAAAGACAGAGTCTGAGTGTAGCTCTACAGAGAGAAACATCCAAGTCATAAAGACACGATATATGCAGCTCCCTCTGTCTCACTGCGTCAGGTCACAGATACATTATGTTGCAAATGCACCCTGTGCCTTGTTACACACAGCTTGAGATGACGCTCATGCTCATCCGTGGGAAGTTTTCTTAAATCGTGAAAGTGTGGACATGCTGGTCTAATTTTTTTGTCCCTCATTGTCGGGGAGACTTCAGAGAGGTGTAAAGCCATCAAAGAGATCAATAGTCAACGTTGGCGTAAGGGAATGTGGAGCGCAACGTGTCGGTAGATGTTCAACAGAGATAATAGTGCAAGTGTGTGCATTTAAAGGGCGTTGGGAGGGCTGCTTAAGTGGAGCAGGTGCAGGGAGCATCTGGAACAAAGCTGGGTGGGCTGAGGTGTTCCTGCGTGTGGGCAGCTGCATGTCAGGTGGGACGTTATAAAGAAACAGCTAGAGAAGAAGAGGATGTGTGTGTGTGTGTGTAAAAGAGTAGGTGGCTGAGTATAGCTTATATATATATATATTTGACATTTGCAGTACACAAAGCACAAACACGCTTGTGCGATTTGCATTTAGCCATTTTTAGCATGTTTTATATGAATTCGTGGGGGAGGAGTTGTTGATTATCATTGGTCTGTTAGCATGTTAGTAAAACCGCGACCGTTTCACAGCGCAGTTGGCATGACAACTTGCAGTCATCGTGATGTCACATCCTGTTTCTATGGCATTGAATGACTAACTAAAATTAAACCTGGATACATTTTAGTCCCCTCCGCTAACATGGAGTTGGTGAAGCTCACTACGTATACTGGAGCCAGTCTCCAGGGGGCGCTCTCCTTGCTTTGGCTTCACGTCGTCCACCTTTATGGCTTTAAGCTAAACTGTAGATTTGCAATTCTGAAACACTTCAACAGCCGTCACTAAGCAAGCACTACCATGCAAAAAGTAAAGGGGCAGGTATTTATTTTTAAGCAAAGATGTTAACACCGCACACAAAGCCATGTAGAGAAAAATCTACGAAGGTTGCAACCGTATATAGGGAGTTGCAAATGAGAGAGGTGGGAATATTTTTTTGCAACTTGTGTTTATTTTCGATCAGATGTGACAAATCTGAACTCCAGCGTTTGTGAGGAGGGGAATTTATACAAAACCGTTCAAGTCAAGCTGAAAAATCAAGCAGCTCTGCTGACAAGAAAATAAAAAATAAAATCCCATAAATTACCTGTGGTAAATTGCGCAGTATGGATAATGACTTTGTTTTGACTTGCTCCTTTTTACAGTAAATTGTAGTTTAGTGAATGAGCCCTGGCCAAATGCACGTGGCCTTGGCATGAGAAGTGATACGTTATATGGCTCGTGAAAGCGAAGGGGCAGGTAAAGCATTGACTTTTGCTTCATTGTGTGGCAGCCACTCACTTTAATAACATCAATTTTAGACACAATGACATTTTTTTTTAAGGAATTCGGTGGATTTAAACTGAAAATCACTGCTTTTTAGAGGCTGCTGTGATTGCTGCTTATACACCCGTGAACACACGCGGGGGGGAGTTTACATGTTCAAGGCCACTCTTGATGCCAAAATTATTAAACTAAAGCAGGAAATAGCACAAATTTTGAGCGGTAGCGAGTGCTGCAGCCGCAGCCAATTCAGGTTCACATTCATGCTCACCAAAATGACATATGGTGAAATCAGAACACACACGTTCATGAATGCTTATTTGCAGTTCTTCACATCCTCTGGCAGTCACTTTGCTGCAGGTCATTGTCACTTAATTGAATGATTCACTGGATACGTACTAATGGACTTAAGGCCCCAATGACAAATGACTGGCCGTGCACACACAGACATACTAGCGCGCGCACACACACACACACTTTCCCTTGAATTGCTGGCACCAGCTGCATTGGTGCCAATTAAAAGCATAACTAATGAGTCAGATCAGAGAGGTTAAGTTCAAAGACACCGAAGACACAGCGTGTTTACTCATCTCTCTTCCCTTTCCTTCACTTTTTCTATGTTGGGGACTTCTGAAGTTACTTCTCTCCCCTTCTCATTTCACATTCCTTTTGTTTTGTGATCTTCTCCTTCAGTCTGTATCGCTTTCCTTCCAATTCTCTCTTATTGCCGTCTTTTTTTTTTTTTTTTGCTGCATCATTCTCCTCTTCTGCTCTTCACTTTTTTATTCCGCCGCTTCACTTTCTTCCGCAGTCTTTCTTTTGCCTGACCCGCCTTGCCCCGACCTCCCTCCCTCCTTTTTACTGGCTGACCTGATCCTCTCTAGCTTCCCCTCCATCCATCTTCTTTGAACTCCTCTCCTCTTTCCCTCTCCGCTTCTCCCCTGGACATTTGCGCCGCTCAGCAGAATGCTGCCGGCCGCCTCACCCGTAAACTCCCTCGTTTCGCATCCCGCTGCCGATTTCATCGTCGCTCCAAATCGACGCTTAATTGGCGGGACGCGCCCACCTCTCGTTCCTCTTTTCCTCTTGCATCATCTGTTCTTCCCCCCTTCCCTCTCCAGCCCCCACCTGGCCTAGACCTTCAGATCTTCAGGGACGGAGTGAAGAGTAATTAAAAAGACATATGACACAGAATGACCGAGGGAATGCGTGCGTGTCTGTCGTGAAAAACGAAGCAGAAGAAGGAGCAGCGGCAAAGGCAAAGAGGAGACGGGTTAGAGGGGGGAGAGCGGGGCAAGAGGGAGAGGGGCCGAGAGAAAGAGAAACCGGAGGGGATGAGAGGAGAAGAGGGGGATTTGGATGGTAAGTAGGGATAAAAGATGAGAGCTGGCGGATGGATTGCATCCCACAACACTCAATGGAATATGAGTAAACAAATGCTTTATTAATGATTAGGTTTCCAGCGCACAAAAGCTTAACATTCAAGCATGGTTTATGTTTTAATCTCCCTCATTGTGCCGAGCGTCTGTATGAGGCAGAGGGTGTGAGAGTTCTGTGACATCTTCACAAACAGCATCAGCGTTCGCACCATTTATTTAATCATCCGCAGTCCACCGTCATTTTATCAATCCAAGGAAAAAATTCCATTTTGATCTCCCCTTTAAGCCCATTGGCAGCTGGCTAATACAATTTAAATCTTTTTTTTTTCCAGGTGAGAGCGTAGCTTCCTTTTTGTTTATCCGCCTCTAAACAGCTCTTTTGGGGCCAGTGGAAACATTATCCAGTCAGCAGAGCACTGCAGCCAAGAAGATTTGCACTTAGCCATGCAAATTTAGCCAATCGGGGTCCTCCAGCCTGATGCAAATTCCATTATTTTTTTTTGTCGTGGGAAGTGGAATCAATCGGCTGTTGTTTTTAATTTTTGTTGTTTTTTTAACGGCCATGAGACTCAGAATGTCAGGGATTTATATTAAGTCAGGAGGCTGGCATTAACGCTAATACACACATGTAAACTACAGGAAGTCTTGTAAATGTATGCAATCAGTGCTTGCTAGAGCAGTAACTTTAGATGCAAATGGTAATATCGTTAAAGTCAGTTTTACTCAAACATTGGACAAACAGCATAACTTTTTATTTTAATTGTAAAAGTAATCAAATTTGTGGTCCTATTGTGGTTGTGTGGCACAGAGAATGTGAGACAAGTGTCACGTCTGACTGAAGTGACCTGCGTTGACGTTTAAAAATCCCAGCCGCTAACCTAAAAAGTGGACATCGTTGTTGTGACACAGAAAACCGCTCGATAAAGTGTTTCGTTTGTACACTGGCTTAGTGTGGAGCTCCCAAATCTTAATTCCGAACACACACACACACACACACACACACACACACAGGCACTTAGGCTAAATCTCTGCATGTTTGGGATCCGTGATGGGACCAGCAGCTACACACTGGCACGGGGACAGGAATGAATGGATGAAAATAAATTAATGGAACTATTTATATAATTAATGGATGGGAAACGCAGCTCTAGAGTAAGAATACACTACTTCACGTGTCAAGCTCCCTACCACAGACTGCAATCAATAATACACAAGAAGAGTCAAACCCATTCCAATCAGTGAAACCCAACCCAATATATTGAGTGTATTGCAGTCCAATTCAGTTCAGCAGTAAGCCTTGATGAGATTAAAGGCATTAGGCTCCTTTGCCCTTGTCCTATTTGCAACTGGCTTAGGGAACTGACTTATGAAATCTACATATACGAGGATGGTATATGCAATAAGTTTCATTATTATTTAGTTACTTTTTTCTCTCTTGGGGTGCTTAGTTGGATTACTCCCCAACCCTAGTTTAAGTACGTTATGCTGTTATCTTTCATCCACTGGGATGGGGGTTATGTTTGCGACTGAAGGAAATTCACACGACAAACTGGAGCTTAAGCCTGAAGTTTAACAAAACAAAACAAATAAAACAGAAACTGAAAATGCGTCACATGCCACAAAACTGGCACTTTACCTTTATAGGACCGGAATAACAACAGTTTCCAGAAAGTTTCCAGGAATTGGTAGCCAAAACTAAAGGATATCACTGCCTTCGAAAACTAAAGAGAAAAAAATCTGTTAAAAGAAAACAGACGGTGCAAAGGACTGAAAACCTTTTAACTGTTTACCGAGTCTAAGTGCCCCAATATAGTATGAATAAATTCTGAAGCAAAAGTCACTACTTTCTTGTATCTCTGTATTAAAATTCCACTTTATTCTATTTTCTTTACGTCTGTGCATTTTCAGTCTCCCCCTCATTATCACCGCGATTATTCCATCCTTGAACAATGCCTCCCCGTTTCTCCCCTGTCGAGGAAACTTCAGAAACCAGCAAATAAAAATGATTTCGAGCGCATTAAGGTGATTTAAGTAGGAAAAGACGGACTATAAAAGGAGGGCGCGTGCGTTCTTGTGTTTCATACAGAACAAGGGCATGACATCTGAATCCATAATGAGGAACACGTCTGTTTGCAGGTCATGTGAAACATGATTACAGCAGAATTATTGATGCTATTCTCCGTGGATAGATACATTTTTTCCTGTTGGTATAGACTTGAAACAAAACACCCCCTCTTTTCCACTCTTTGCCTGTCATTCTCTTCCTTGATTGCTTTCCTACTCATAACGTCGTCGCCTTATTACCTCCTCCTCTCTGCGACTTTCATTTCGCTCTGCATCTCCTCCCGTCTTCCTATAAACAAACATGCACGGGCCTCCACACGTACGTACGGAGCGATCCAGTAGTGTCTTGTGTTGGGTCATACTTTTCAATTGACGCGCTCACTGTTACATCGATCTATTGGCTGTTAGCAGCTCGTGTCGGCGTTGAGGATCCCCGCGATCCCTCTTCCTCCCTGCTCCGCTCCATCGTTCAGTCTCCATCCATCCCAGTCAATTACTATTTTAATCCATTCGACCCCGTTAGAGGTTCCATTGTCGAACGGCTGAACTTCTCAGAGGTTAATCTGCGTTGCATATGTACACGGAAGAGTCTGATTTGAATAACTGCAGCGTGCTTTACCTCACAGCGTTAGAACACAGTAGAATTAACCTCAGACATTAAATCGTCTGGCAACAGATACAGATATTTGCAATTCACTCAGTTTATTTAGGTAAATCAGTGAATTATAAGTATGCCTGACCCTGACGTTTGCTTGTTTTGTAGTTGTTACAGGGGCTTTGTCAATTCAACATAAACAAAAAAGAGGTGGAGGAGAAGTGACGTAGAGCCACAAACTCGGTTTAGGAAGAATGCTGGGGTGGACGCGTGGGTGCATCTATTCTGCATTTTTTTTAGTGGTGACTTTAGATCAGTGGTTCCCAACCTATTTTCTATATCTATCTACATTTAGTAGGGATGGCCGATTCGTCGCAGGGTTAATAACAATGAACAAATTGTCTTAGCAGCTCCTCGTCCAAGAAACACTTTAATATGAATATTTCATCTGCATTTCTGAATTATTACTGTACATCGCAGAGCATTAATCTGTTATTTATAACATCTGCCTAAGCTATGAGTGCGTGGAGCTTAACGTTGTCACATGCGGTGAATTGTTTCCGCCATCAGGAGCCTGTACACTAAATTAATACATCGAAGCGATGGGTGGCGTTGCCGTGGAGATCCTGCCCCGTGACCTCAATCCAAAGCTACACACTCTGCTTAGTAACCTGTGCCCGGCTTTTCCATTTCAGAGAATATCAGCTCATATGTCAGCGTGTTGAAGTGTAATTAAAGCAACAGCGCTGAGTAATTTTGTTATGGTGCTTCATGTTTAATTATCAGCGCTTTCCAATCACGAAATTTGCCCTTTCTCGGATTCTCCCACTGTTATGAAGTGAAACATGGCCTTGTTAATATGTGAACCGCGCTGTCGTTATTCGAAGATTTATTCTGCACTTCACAGATATCAGCGTTCAAAACTCGGATTAATATTCTTCCCACAGAAACCGCAGAGTTTAACAACTGCGAAATATCTTCTACAACTCAGCGAAGCGTTTCCAAACAGTTTTACTCGACATTTTCTTCACTGTAATGCTAATAATGAACAATATTTATAATCTTGCCGTTACTGTCGACTCTCCCGTCTGACACTTGATGTAATTCTAGAGCTCTATTCCCATGAACGGCCTATCTCCATGGTCCAAATGACATCCGGCAGACAAATATAGCTTTCAGTGTAGTTTTTCTTTGATCGTCGTTTTCATAAATATTTTTTAAGCACTCCGCCGTTGCTCGTATCCGGAGTGACTTACAATAACTTCAAAGAGGTGCATACGTTCATTTTCATTTTGCTTCTATTCATTAATTTTCATATTACCGAGATGCGAGGCGAAAAGGGGGGAGAAATGGGGCAGAGGGAAGAGCGCGGAGGGAAGAGAAAATGCAAAAAAAAAAACATGGGAGGGGTAACAGGTTAGAGCTGAAAACAGATGAAAGAGAAGAGGAGAGGAGGTGGGCAGAGGAAAGGGGAAAGAAAAGGAGGAGAGTGACTGGAGAGGAACAGAAAAAAAGAGGGCGGGGAAGGGCAAGGAGCAAGATGAAAAGTGGGAAGACTGACGAGACTGGGATACAAAAGGTGGAAGGGGACTGAAAGATTAAAGGAAGATGAAATAAAGGTAGGAGGGTGGAAGGAGGGATGCCTCATTAGGAGAGAGGACACCAGCTCAGCTCCACACAGAGGACCTGCTGTCAGGGGTCTCGCTGAACAGGCTTTGAGACGCTACTGAGTCACCAACCTGAAAACGCACAATCGCCATATCTTATTCATGCGGACGGAGAAGGGACGGCGCTCATATATGCACTCAGATGCTTATCGGATAAGAATATAAAGCTCCGCACACCGAGGGACAGACACACACATCAAGGGTTGTGCTAGACTTGAGAAGGCCTGGACAGAGTCCTGCCAGTGAGAAGTAATTAAAAGTGAAAGGTTGCTGAGCTTTCACCTTCCCCAGCGCTAGGGTTTAAGTGTAGCTCAGCCCGGCTCCCTTTTATTTTCCTACTACCGTATAGCGGTACGCAGCTACGTGTAGTATTGGCGACAGTGAAGTAAACAGTGCATTCGGCGTTTCCTCTTTCTGAATGACAAGCGAACGGAGACCAAATCTGAATGCGCGCACGCACTCCTGGGCGACCAGCGTCACCGCGGAGCTGGCTTCCTGAGTTTGGAAAGATTCCCAGACGATTGGGCTCCAGTAACTCCTCTGTGCCTGAAGATACGGTGGGTTTGATTTGTGTTCCTTTGGAGAAGGGCGCAGCAATATGAAACAGTTTCTGGGGAAGTAGAGGGAATCGGAAAAAGTAAAAGCAGTGTGATGCCAAGTTGTGATCAGGGCTAACTTTTTCGGGCAGTTGAGCATAATCGTTTTTCACTTTCAGCTTTCAACCGTCCAGTCTAACTCAAGCATGCTGAGGAGAATGAATGTAACGAATGTAATTATTTTTTTTTTTTTTAAAAAGTGAAGTATCCTAACCTCAACTGGAAACACTGACACTGATATTTTTGTAGTAGTATGACTCGTTTTAATCATCTTTGGGTCCTGTGGGTTGAGGGGAGGGGCCTCTGTGGATCGTCCCACAGATACTTGATCAGTTTGGGATCTAGTGAATTTAGAGGCCAGGTCAACACCTTGTGCTGTTTTTCATGTCAGACTGGATCCAATGTCGTTGCTACACTGTGGTGGTGCTTCGTCTGGTCCAGGTGGGTGGTACTTGTCTTAGTAACATCCACACAAATGTCAGGTCCAAACATTTCCAAGCAGAACTTGGAGCTGGTCAGTGTTATTTACCTCGCCTGTCAGTGGTCATAACGGTATGATGGGTCAGCGTATACTGTGTAAAGAAATATATTTCTGACCAGTTATCATTATCCTCGACTCTACTTTGTATTTAGGTCTCATAGAGTTAGAGAAGGGGCTCAGAAGAGGCTAAAAGGAAAAAGCAGTGCCCCAGATTGAGGCTCCTAAACCGAGCTGCTTAGCTGGAGCTGTTGTGTTGTGAGATGGTGACGCTGGGGCTATAAATTTGTGTATTATTGTGATCGGGGGGATTCTTGTAAATGAAACAATAACTTTCTGTGAAAGATTTTATTTAGTTTAAAAATAAAAAGTTTAGGAATTTTTTTTTAACTAACTAAATAAAGCTTATAATAAAAAACACTTAAAGATGAATAAAAGATGAATGAATATATTTCATAATTTACAAGTAACACATTTCACAAGATGTGATGCAAATGTTTTATTCTCTGTCTGGATGAGGCTGGGTCATCGCACCATTAACAGCCTAAAAGCGAGGCATGCATTAAATTTTGTAGCCTCGGCCTAAAAGGTGTCGCTAAGAAGAGCGCACGGTACATGAAGTGGATGTATACAGTTGTGTCAGAATTAAATTGATTTTGATTGTTATTACTTGTTATTACACAAAGAATGCGCACTGTTAAATGTCAAACACAACCACTACTAATTGGGTAATGTCTCAATAAAACAGTGGTCTTTTCTAATTTTCTATTTATTTATTCTAATTTTCCTATTTGAGTATGCATGTATGTGCATGGGTGCACATATTAACTCCTGCACGCTTATGTGTGTGTGTGGAATCCGCCGCTCGGTATTCAGGCTAGTAATGAGTATTCCTCTCTAGCTGTCCATCATGCTGTAGCCGCATGTCTCTGGATCCATTTGATCTTCATCTGTCCTCTGTCACACGCACACTCTCACCTGCTACGTCGATAATTCTGTGTACCCTCCGCTCTCATCTCTGCCATCTTCTGCCTTATCCCCACTTTTCACAGCAGGAAGCTGCAGTAATGACCAGCGTTTTAAATAATCGCGCTCATGAAGAAGACACGCGTATCACAAAATAGCTGCGAGTGCTCATGAGGTCTGCGAACAGGGAACAGAGAAGAGGTGCAGTAGACAGACAGAACCTTAGAGCCTGTAAGAGGACAACAATCTCAACCTACAGTGCTAACAGTGCTAACTCCTTTCTGCTGTGCCACTAGTCACAATTTATGAGTGTGTGTGTGCACTTATCTAAATGCATGTCTGAGTGCCTGTTTATGTATGGGTTTGCATATAATGATGGATGAAATATTAATAATTTCGCAATGCCCGTGTGCTGCGCTGGGCCCGTGAGCGTACGAGGGTCCTTGCTGAGGATACATTTTGATTTAATAGTGTTATTGCATTTGCTGACACTGCATTTGCATAAGCCAAGAAGATCATTTGCAAAGGCTGTACGTGTGAGGGTGTAAACATTGAACTAAGCCAGTTCCTGACGCTGCAGAACATCCGCACTTGTTTGTTTTTTGCTCGTAACGCTGCCGTAAAACTGAGCCTCCCTATCTCTCTTAATTCTTTGTTCCCGCCCTCCTTTACTTATTAATGTCTCAAACAATTTAACCCCATTTAAGTTTGAGGGTTTTTTTTGGCAATTTTTATTCTTTTTTTTATTTTTTATTATTAAATCTTAGCTTAAATTCACTATGTTGTAATGCATTCATTTTGACTCACAGCAGGAGAGAATATTACATAAAAACTTAAATGAGAACTGAATAAGTCCACACTGTAGGGCCTACAAGCGACTTTTATGTGTTGCTTTTGAAGGCTGCAGATAACTGGGGAACAATCGTGGCTCGGTACCAGTGATTTCGGTACCAGGTTTATCAAACATATGGCATGAGGTTGCCTTTACAGATGGTGCCTTTTTTTGAGCGGGCATTTCGGGGGCACCAGGTTTAAAGTGAAGGATTCTGCAGGCCTGGATCTTCTGCTTAACAGTATTGAACAGAAGACGTGTTTTTCCTGAGCCTCTAAAACCTCCATCGTGTACCAAACGCAACTTGTCATTGAACTCAAAGTCTATCCCAGCCCTTACAAGACTCTTAAGCCATTAACAAGCATCAGCCTCAGCCCCACTCTCTTCCCCTATGGCCCACTTAGATGGATGTAAAATTAGGCTTTAATCCGCCTGCTGAACTAAATACATGCTCCCTTGTGTCAACACAGTTCATTCCATAATATTTCATCTCTTTCCCTCACACTCTCTTCTACTTTATGTTCCCATCTTCTCCTTTATTTTTCTTATTACTTCTCTTCCTTTCTGAGCTTCATCTATGATGGACGTGCTAAGTTTAGCGCATGACTCCCACTGTGAACACTGTACTTGGAACGAATTTAACCCCAACCCTCTCTCCATCTTGCTCCCTTTGTATCCGTTTCTCTTATTTGACCCTTTCTTTCTCTTTGCGGTTGATGGGCCATGGGCGGTTTGCGGATCGATAGTTTTGATAAATGGGAGGAAATGCGCCAGTGGCTCTTCGAAATCTAACCTATTACAGCTGGTTTAGGAGCTAACTAGTCAAGAGGCTGCGTCTGTGTTGGTGTGTGCGTTGTGTGTTTCAAAATTACTTACAGAGAGGCGGAGACAGACAGATGGGTAATATTTCCGAGTTGTTTAGCTGTGAGCTGGCAGTGATTGAGAACAGATCCCCAGTGGACACCGATGCCATGTGATCAATGTCAAGCATTAGAGGCTATTGATTATGCTTTATTCACATTACTGCTATTACTGACCACATTATTTTTGCATTACTGAGTCGCAGCAGCACCTTTACGGCATCAGTTCCTTTCATGCTTGCGAGCAAAATCTTATTGTTGCGAAATTGTAAAGGGTGAGAGAAGTGGTCCTCCCAATTACTTTACAAAAAAGATAATAAAATACCAGCACCTCGTCGCACGCTGCCTTATTTGCATGCAACTCCATTTCAGGTGTTCAATCGCATGCATTTCAAGGTTACAAAAAATAGCAATGTCTCATTCCGTTTCTTGTATAAAACAAAAAAGAAAAAAGAAAAGCATCAGCAAAAAGAATTGGACATGCAGAGGGAACCGAGAACGAGTAAAAGGTAAGACAGAGAAAACATACACTATTGGCTCGGTGTTTCAATTATGCCAATTATTTGGGCTGTGATTTACCGCTATCACATCACAGTATTATTTGCATATTTTATCAGTGTATATAATTTCATTGTGGTATTTTAAAAGCTGTTTCCTTAGAGGCAAAGTGAGCCTGCGCCGGATAAAACAGCCAACATGATACGCTAGTAAAAGACGGGAGCGTTGGCTCTTGTTAAGATCCAAGAGGGGAATTAGAGAGGACGACTCAAAACAAATGTAATGAGCCTGTGGTTTTATTACTTGGACTCGAAATAAAGACGTAAAATGGGCAGAGTTATAGATCCAGGCTTCGGGCCAGAAAACAAAGCCGATATTGTCCAACTTAAGCTGCATGGAAATGAGGTCTTACCATACTGACGCAGTACCTGCTTTAATTTTACATTACATAAGCATTCTGCATTTAGAAGGTGTATTTTAGTACCTATTAAACACAGCTTCCTTCCACCTTGTGAGATTTAAATTGCTACACGAGTCTTCCCAGTACGTTTGCGCGCGCTAACAAGTTTATTTGAGTCGCTCGTGGTGTCTGGGCGTTCACGTCAGAGTAGTAGGATCTGTGCACACAACATAATGCGGCCTTTTTCCTGGTCCTTACGAAAGCACACAACGCCACTGGGTTACAGAGCTTCTGAATTAAATACAAATGTAACTGGTGACTCATTTGTCAAAGGGGAGCTCAGCTGGACAGCTTTTAAAGTAAGCCTCTAGGTCAGTCTCGATCAATCTGTATTATTGAACAGAATGTACACCACACATATATTTTGTATGGAATTCCCAACGCCGCAAATTAGAACTTTTCTCTGAAACAAGATAGAATGGCCAATTAAAAGCTATTAATTATATTTTTCAAAGAGCATATGTCTTTAGAGATTTTGCCTGAAGGAAAAGATTTTGTAGCTTTTGTCGTTCCTGAAACACAAACACTGACTGGTGTGGAAGACTAAAGCAATTACTTTATCCGATACTCTTTTGTGAACATACATTTAAAATGCAACATTCAAGTCTCGACGCAAGCTCAGATTTCCTTAAGACATAAAGATCTGTTCTGCTCCTCTTACAAATGTGGCTCAAGTTTCCAGCAGAACATTGCTTACTAAGTGGAGTTGATACAGTAGGAGGCCAGGCATCGGAAGTGTCAGAAATACGACGACTATTCTGAGCAAACCAGATGTCGAATCCAGGTTAAACTGGGGATGTCTCATGGATTGGCACGTGGCGCTCTAAAAAAATCTTTGCAGAAATTGGATCCAAAGCAGGATCGTGCAGACAAAACATCAACACACCATCTCAAGATCAATACTAATTTCTAAAGAGGAATAGTAAAGCAACAGAATTTTCTAAATTAAACAACTCCAATCAACAAAAAGCCATTTCAAAATTCAAGAGGGGTCTCAAAGCAGGAGTGGCATCTCTTAACCACTCGCCCAGAGGGGATACAAGGACAAACGTTTGGGGTGACTTAGCTATGCTAGCATTTGAAAGTGGATGATGGTAAATGGTGCTTTTTAGTGAGATTTGTTGTATATAGACGAATGGGGAGAATGATATGTGCATCTTTGTGAGGAAGGTTACACACTGCACCAGGATAATGAGCAATACCTCAAAGTTTCAAATAACTGCTTGAAGAAAAACAATACAAAGGAGCATTGACCGTTATGAACTTTCCCCCACGGTCCCAATCAATATTTCAGAGCTAAATCGTGTAGGGATAATATGAGGTTATTAGATGCTGCTCAAACTTCCTCCCAACTTCCCTCTAACAACTTTTGTCCCAAATTCCTGACTGGTTATTATTAATAGTAAAAGAGAAGCTTTGCTTTTAAAGTGCACTACAGGAGTGTATTGCTCCCAAAACAGTTAAATTGGACCGTTTTCGGCCCCATGGATTGCTCTGTTGAGGAGCTCTTACCAGCCATGAGCCTGTACTCTTCTGGTTTTATCAGGAGTAGGGCATTTGTACAAACATTAAAAAACACACACTCTTGACCTTCAAGTTAGATTGCTGTTGGGAAATGGAGAACAGAATTTGTGTTTAATTACAGTCTCGTCGTGGAAGCCGCGCAACCCTTGTCTTTGATGTGATCTGCTTTCACATTTTTTAGAATTTTCGGGCTGCAACAGCCGGCAAATTACTCTAAGACTGCGTGCAGTCGACCGATTCCATTAACTCCCCAACTTAACTTAACATAAAAGTCAACAGGCGCCATTTTTCAAAGGTTGACACATTGGCACATTCACTGGAGAGCCTAAGAAGCACTAAATTAGTTGTACCATTTGCCACATTTCCTTTTTTGTTGCATAAAATTTGGTAGCAGTTGAGAATTTTAGAGAAGGTTTGATATCATCTTAGAGTAAAGGGTTCCCCTACATTGATTTTCTGATTTAGTCTTCTAATTACATACACATTCTGGCTTTACAGCCATCTGATTTCTGTGATGTTTTCAGGTTTCGATCAAATAAGTCCCTTTGGCTTAAAGCAGGGGTCTTCAGCTTTTTTCAGGCCAAGGACCCCAAACTGATGGAGAGATTAAGTAGGGACCCCCTACCTACTATGTGTGTTCTATACTAAACTCGGCCTAGTGCTATTTATTTATTTAAGTATACATTAATATATTCATGTCGCATTGAGTATTAAGCTATTCAAATAATACACAGGTTCAAACATTGATTTTATTATTTCAAACATGTGCAACAGTAGGGTGGCCGTGCAACTGCAGTGAATGAAAGGGACAGTGAATCACAAAGCCATTTATGATGGAAAAATTGTGGGGGAAATAAAAAATATATAAAAATGTCTAATCAACCAAAGAATGTGCGACCCCCCTGCGGTAACTTCGCAGACACCCTAAGTGTCGCGGACCCCCTGTTGAAGACCTATGGTTTAAAAGGAACTAAAAGAAGAAAACACCCCTGAGTACCTTTGTAGCAAAAGTCGACCGGTGATTTCTTTCTTTCTTTCTATTTGTTTTGTACACAGAAACGTTTTCTACTGTATTAAATATGAAGACACAAATGATGTTGCTCTTGGGAGCTCCCTAGAAATCACTTGACACATGCATGGTTTAATACGCGTTTAGATACTTACAGGGGATATGGATTTAATTTAATTCCAGGAGTTCTGCAACTGTAGCTCATTAGTATTCAGGGGAAAAATCGCGATGATTTCTTGAAAAGGTTTGTTCAGTCGACACATACTGAATTATTGCAGAGAAAATGACACCTGTGACTCCCACCTGTCTTCAGCGGTAATTGGTCTGTTTGACAAAGTCTTTCATAATTCCTTTTCTCTTTTTATCTGCGATACGAGCCGAACTGAATGACAGGGGAGACGAGAAGAGAAGACGAAGAAAGATAAGAGCAGAGATTCGGTTTGCAATTCAGTGGAGGTAGGATAGGATGACAGAAGCAGCAAACGATAAGCTCGACTGCACACTGTAATCCACCGGTGGGTCTGCCCAGGGTAGCTGCTAGTTCTTTTCTTTCTTTTTTTTTCTTTTGGCCCTTTTCACAAATGTATTGTGCGCTTCTGAAAACCACCAGACGAGATCACACATTAACAGCAATTGAGACGCCTTTGAATCGCAGGTAAATGACTGCAAATAACTAACAACATTTGCTGAGGCACTCCATGACAGATGGGCTGAACAAAAGTGCTCAGCGTGCGATAATAACACCAACAATCAAGTGCAACCTCCACACACCCACCCACCTAAACTCAGCTACTGTGCTTTGTCTCACGTATACATACATTACGTGTGTTCGCATCTACGTTCACCTTATTGATTTTGAAATGCTGCGGTTCTTCTCTCAGACTGCACGTTCACTCAGATGGCCTGTAACTGCCTATAGGCTGAGCCACGCAAGCTCCAAACAACCTGTGATTTACTGGGAGTTTGGCTCTGAAGACCGATTGAAATCTCCCCTTTGCCGGACCTCCTCTCAGAACCAGTGTCAGAAACCTATTTTCACACTGATGCTAATGTGGCCAAAGAATCGACTGTATAGCAAAGCTGCTCTTTGAACTATGGCGCTACGTGTGTGTTTGTATATGTGTGTGTGTGTGTGTGTGTGTTTGCGTGTGTGTGGCTCGGTGAGGACGGCTCAAGGAGGGATTAGATTTTGACTGTGTTTGTGTGGGTTTAAATCCCTAACAGAGCTAGCTGACCTCAAGGCGGATGGAGAGAAATGAGTTCATCCTCAAGATAAACACACATACTCTCTGCAACGCGCACAAATACACACACACACACACACACACACACACACACACACACACACACACACACACACACACACACACACACACACACACTTCTCCACAGTCTGTCCGCCTCTCTCTCTCTCTCACACACACACAGTTTGGTTGAATAATGGCCCAGTGAGTGGTGTGCCTATGGGGAAAGCTGTCAGTTTAATTGAATCCAGTATTCTCCATTCTCCCTGCCTGCTAATTGATTCTGTCAGACTCTTCTGCTTGACAAAGAGACTGACATTTCCCCCTGCGTGACTATGGCTGTCACAGTGCGAGACAGTGTGTGTGTGTGTGTGTGTGTCTTTGTCCTTGCACATTATTTACTTAGTGCTTCAGGAACCTGAGTGACTGTGTCTGCGTGTGTTTTAGGCACATTATTAATTTAAAAAGACAGGGCCAGGTCCAGTTGGCCGAGCGTGCGTTCCAGACTGTTGTGTGCCTCCATGCTGTGTGCTCGCCCTCAGAGGCGCATATTAACAATCAAGCTGTCTCGACCTGACAACATCTGTTGTGTTGTTGTTGTTTTTTTTGATTGATACGCTTGTGCGTGTATGTGCAAAATCACTTTTGTGCAACTTGTTCATTAAAAAGTGGCAGACGATTGAGATCGCATCGCACTCTCAACATTTGATCACAAAACATGACATGAAAATTCATCAAAGTATAAACTTGAACTAGTTATTCAACTGTATGACAATGTCCCCTTGGTTTGGTCAACACAAAACATGAACGGGATTGCATTACCTAAACTCCATCTGTTGCATCTTCTTTCTTTCAGGGCATGCTTAACAACCAGCCCCCATTGACACACTTTACAGCTATGGCATATTCATGCAATTGGTATAATGGCTTAAGGGGAAATCGCTTTGCTTCGTCAGTTGTTAGTAATCTTTTGCAGTTACTTATTCATCTTAAGGAATGTCCCAACAGCTTGGGAGTTTAGAGAGGTCAATCGATTTGAGCTGCAGAGTCTCAGTTATCAACAGGTGTGGGGTGGCTAAACAGAAAACGGAGGAACACGTCCATGTCTTCACTATATGAGGTGTAAAAGAAGCAACAACTTGATAACACACATTTGCTAAATTTGCTGGAATCCATAATTTGCACCGTGAAACGGTGCAGTGGCCTGTCAGTTACGGCATTCAGATGAGATTTCATCTTGTGTTTTGCCACCATGGTACGCGAAACTCAAAAAGCATAACTGGCAGAATTCCTCTTTTGCCTCGTCATCTCTCAATTTAAGTGTTACAACACATTTGAGGTCTTCGACACGTTGTCTTTGCTTTATCAGCTAATGTGAAGTGAAGCATCACAGTGTGACGCTCACTGCTCTGCCGTGGTTCAGAGGGATGCCAGATACTCAAGCTGAGATGGTATAAAGTAAATAGTAAAAATACAGTTGGAGAATGTGCTGTCTGAATGCATTTTGGACGGTGTCCTTGGTAGCCATTGGAAAACAGAATATCCACATCCATTAGGTGAAAACCAGATACTAAAACTAAAAAAAAATATATCAGATTAGCTGAAGATTCATGCACAGATTTACAAGTTTTCAACTAGATGGGCAAAGGTCGGGTTAAGGCTATGACATCACTCGAAATATCAAGAAGTAGCAGATCAGGGGCCCCCAATTAATTTTACCCAAGGGCCTAATATTGCAGAGCAGGCTGAGCCAAGGGCCAAAACATCGTTTCTTTCCTTCCATTGCGCCAATAATAGTTGTATATGTGGAGATACTGTTATCATTAGTTATAGTAGAAGCAGTAGTATACACCAATCAGGTGAAGTTAATAATATTGACTGTCTTGTGACAATGCAGCGTTCTGCTGGGAAACTTTTGGATTTGGCATTCATGTGGACCAAGCCCTTGTGATAAAAAGCACTTGATATATTTATTAACAATAAGTTAGTCTGAACCTGTCAAGATTTGTTGTATTTTTGTTACATTTTGTGAAATCCCATTTACAGAGCTTGTTCATAAACTGTGTCGTTTTCACAGACATATGAAGGTAAGTGACCAAAAACATGATTGAACACTCAACATTTGATCAAAAACCATCCATAAAACCCCTCAACAGATAAACGTTGACCTAAAATCCAGGCCCAGCTTCAGTAGTTTCCAGCATATAGGAGATGGATCGGGTTAAAGATGGATGTGGAACTGCTCTTTGAAAAGTGAAGCCAAAGCAAGTAGAGCTCCCCCTGGTGGCTTAGTATAGTCACAAGCCCCACCTCCTCTATGTCAGTGGATGAGACTTGCACCAAACTAAAACACTACAATATACATCTTTTACAAAAAAAAAAAATTCCAAGGATGGTTTCTGTCATTTTAGATAGTTAATATAATGTTGATGTGTATTCAAGTGTCAATTTTCTGCATAGTTACAGAAACAGGATGTGACAGTGGCGACTACCAGTTGCCATGCCAGCCACTCCATGAAGCTGCCCTGTGGGACTGTGTGAGTTATAAGAAAAAAAAAAAAAAAAAAAAATGAGCACAGTGTATCAACCAACACAACACACCAAGTAGACAGGTACTGTTAATTAATTACTGCGCAGAGTCTGGCTCCAAAATCACTAGAAGGCGCTGCCCATATCCCTAGGAAAGTAGCGTATGTTTAGCCAATGTAAGGAAGTGGCGTGGTGTTGTCCATATTTATACAGCCCATGCTATGAAGCAGCAAGGATCAACGAATAGTAGCTGGCTTAAATTCTATGTCTTTTTCCCGTTCCTGTAAGTTTGTCTCACTTTCTATCCTTAAACCTGGGGGGACCGTTTTACTGAAGTGTCAACAACACGTATCATTTTTATTTCATTACACGTCAGCTGTTGATGTATTGCATTCACTTCGGTCCAGACACTCCGGGCCCCCTTTTGCTGCCCTTTCAAACTACGCAAGATTGGCAGTGGAAATAACGCACACAACTGCCAACATGCACTCACAGCAAATACAAGGTTGCAACCTGGAAATGTCAGTCTGACAGTTGGGACGGGGTTAAAGAAATAGTGAAATTCTGGTTGAGAAACAAAAGTGGGTTTTTGCATCTCTCCCGCAGAGAAGCAGAGAGAGAGATCAGTCCTGCCTTATTCAGTTGTTTTTGACATTATTACGTATAACAAAGTAAGGATGAATGGGCGATTCACTTCACTTGTGAACAAAGCGAGTGCAAACCCAACTTTACGTCTCTGTCAAAGCAGATCATCAAAATTAATGTTCTGTTTGACCAATATAGAACCTCTGGTTCATTTTTTGACAGAATGAAAGTGACAAATAGCGTCAAAAGTGAATTTGATAGTGACAAAATAAATTGTGTTTACTGTGGATGGAACCAATCTTAGCTTGTACCCATGCTGCACTGGTATCTCTTTGACCTACAAGTTGCTTTTTTTCATCTATACTGGTCGTTGTGCAGATGATGCTATTTCAGGACAGCGAACACACTTCCCGCTGTATGATGAAGTAAAACCTGAGCTTTATAAAAAATGTAAAATGTTTACTCTGTGGTTTATGGCTTCCATACGCACAGGAAATGGTAACATAAATGGGTCAACGTGCTCCGAAGGTTGCGCAACGCAAATGTGCGTAGTTGACTTTGCACACATTAAAAAGCCAAGACGCTAGGGAGGCGACCATTTACTGGTTAAATGGTACTTGGCCAGATGTTAGTGTCCATCAGCGTGTTTTTCTTTTTCTATTTCCGTCGAGCCGCTGGACTGTGGAGCGTCGCACCTGTTTCCTCGTCTTCCTTGCCTTCCGTTCATCATCTCTTCCACCGCAGAACATAAACACAACATACAGTAGACACAACTAATCTCACAGTAATCTCTGCTCAGATTATCTCTTCCTGTTTGCCAGAGTGATGTAACAGGAGGTAGCAGAGAGGGAATGGGAGAAGAGAGAGATTAGAGTTATGGGGTCACTAACTTCTCTACGTCCTATAAGACGTTCTCAGACCCGAATATTTAAAAAAAAAAAAAAAAAAAAAAAAGCAGGACAGGATGTTATTAGACTTCAGTGTAATTATAACAGAGTCTATATACAGCTGTTGCCTCTAAATCTATTTTGGGAGACAAGCACAGTACAAATATGACGTAGTTGGTAATCTTGTTCCTCTGTGTTTTTATAATCGTTTCTATTGTACATTTAATATATATTGTGCTTTTATTTCTAATCTTTACTATGTACAGGTCATTACGATGACATTCACTGAACCAAATCTGACTGGTTCTGAATTAAATCTCCATAAATAAATTAACCGTTCAATTAAATGGACACAACAAATACTGACGTACGTTAATAAACTGTCTGTTAATTCCAGATCAGTGATTATAATGAGTATTTTCCGCAAGTCAGGATTTTCCTTTGGGCTGCGGACTCAATTATTTTACCTTTAACATGCAAACCACAGCAATGCAATTACAATGTTTATGGATCGCACCAGATTTGTGAATGGATGCGTTAGCCTATTTTTTTTTTCTTAGCTAGTGTTTACTCTTTATTAATCAGTTTGTATATTCGGAGCTAACTTTTTACCACCTAACCACAGGCAAATTCCATTTTTACACCTGTTGTACAAATAGCATTATGCTTAGCATGAGTTAAGCAAATACAAATGTGATACAGTTTTTTTACAGCATGTACTTGCACTGTATTCTTTCCTGTACTGCAGCTTTAAATGGGGTCAACATGTTACAGCGTGATATTACAACACACGCGCCATTACTGAAGTACAGTATTAATATAAAAAAATGACATGATGTCACGGGTTTATCTCACAAAGGTCACTCACTGTCCTCAAAACACGGGGGTAAGGTCACAGTATTAAGACAAAGATCATTACTGTGGGGCAGCAGCGGCAGAAGAGGAGATTACGTCCATACTGATCACATGTGATCTTTATCTTCAGTGAAAGGGTTAGGAAATATTTCATTTTTTCTCCCGTCTTACAGTGGAATACAGTGCAATAAAAAATACCATTTTAAATTGGCTTTTTTTCCCCCTTTGAACAGCAGCAGCTAAAGAGAACTGCAAAGCGCTAGTATTTTCAGTCCAATTATGCTGACCCTGAATCTGTGGTGGGAAGACGTGCGGAGAGACGATTTCTCTACAGACATAAATGATAGCTACTGTATGACTTAGCTTTAAAGAGCATTTCCGACAGGGTGTGCGATGTAATATAGAGTATATCAGTGAGAGAATCTGAATGAAATGGTGAATAAAATGTTTAGTTACTTTTTTCCCAAATCTACTGTGTGTTTAATCTAATGTGACATACATAAATCATAAATCCAACAGTGCTTCCTGAGCACTAACTCACTAGATTATTTTAGAGTTTTCTTAGAAAGGGCCTCGTTTCTCTTCAATCACAGGGTTGGATAAATCCTATATGTCTGCATTATTACAACAGATTAGATCTACATTTATCTTGTCTGGGGCATCCACGAAACAGAGAGCGGCGGTGACCAGAGCGCAATACATGAAGCTTACCTTTTTTTTTTTTTTTTTTAAAGACAATAGACGCGCTAAAGGATTACTGCTGACTTTATCTCATATTGGTTAGCTTTTGACTCGATTGGAGTGAAGGTCAGACATCACTCAGTAGTGAATATAAAATGTCTACAGGGGAGTAATACTATTTTATTTTATTGTTAAGGTCACTGTGTTAATAGAGAGGATTATCTTCGCTTAATCAGAAAACACAGCAACAGTATCCGCGCGCTGTCTCGGTCAGTAAGAACAGGTGGCAGATAGCTTTTGGAGATTTAACGCAACATCAGGTGTGGCTTGTCAATAAGTCAACTGACCTACTTATAACCGTTTGTAGAGTCCAGCCCTGTGCCTGGCTATGCTCCAAAAAAAAGGCCCATCCACTAACATGGAGGAGGTGGAGCTTATGACCTATACTGCAGCCAGTCACCAGGGGGAGCTCTACTTGCTTTGGCTTCACTTTAGAGGAGCAGTTCCACCGTCCATCGTTATACTGTCTATAGTTAATACCTCACTCACAAAGCTCTGTGTATCCTCCTAACAACCTGGCCCCTACTGCTTGCGCCATATTGAGATGTCATGTTGAAACAATCTACCCCACAGGGAGGCTATCCCCTGTCGGCATGCAGGCCATATACAAGACATAATCACCTTGTAAGGACAGAGTTGTGTACATTATACTGAGCTCATCCAGCTCTAATATCTGTCTGTCTAATGCAACCCTTCAGATTAAAAAAAAAAAATGTAGACTGAGGAAATTTCAATTGATGTCAGCATTTTTCAATAAAAGTCTGACTTTCATATCCATGTTAAAATTACCGTCATCGACATGCCCATTTTAAAAAATGTGAGTTCATTGCTGTGACACTGTTGGCAGCCATTCAAGCTGTAGCAAAAGAGGCTGTCCTCTCACTTCTTTATTTAACAACTGAGCCTGCTTCAGACTAAACAGGCTCACAATTCATGTTAAATGCTGGCAGATATGTTTAATGGCTGACTTTATGATAGAAGTTTTATTGAATTACAGTGATTATTATGTGAGTACTGAGATTATACAAGGGCTTGTGTAAGAAATCAAACAGGAAACTGATCACTGGATCCTAACTAGCACTGCTCTGCTGACACTCAGCAATAGCTGCACTCGCTGACTGGAGATTAACACACAGCACTCTCTGCAATACGTGCAACCTCTACAAAAGCTTCAGCATGCTGGTGGTGTTGCTGCCCTTGCTTAAAATGATGGTGCTACATAAGTTGCGCGTTGTGCTGTTCTAGAGGAGTGAAGCCACTTTCGACCGTTCCAGTCTCTCTTCCATTGCGTCGTCTTTGTCGTCATGTGATGTGAATGACGTGCGCATAAAGTTGGCAAACAACTTTTAGGTGCATTACTTCCACCATCTGGACTGGGATGGAAAGACTGGCCATGAAAAGTATCGACCAGGAGGATCGATAAGCATGAAAGCTAATGATATCGATGAACTGAACCAGTTGGAACCGGCTCTTTAATGCGCATCGCTAATTTGGAACACGAAAAGCAGCAGTGTAAATATATTTTTCAACAGCTTATCCTTTAGGGGATCAAGATGGACTTTCCTGCCAACTGGAATCCGATCCAGCAGGTCCTGGGCTGTCCGTGGGCTGTCCTCTCAGTCCGTTGTAGCCAGTATACATTCATAGGGATGCACATGAGAGTTCTGCATCCCTGCCAAGTGCCAAACAACATCATCTGGCTCCTTTGACTGTAACGGAGCAGGCTTAACTCCGAGGCCCCCGGACTGTCTGGCTCCGGATTGTGTCACAGATCCTGAGCTCAGTAAGCATGTGGATAAACCTCATTTCGGCCACTTGAATAATCCATAATGGTATTCTGTTAGGCACTACCCAAAAGCTCTTGACCGAAGGTTCAGGGTCAAATAAAAAAAAAAAACAAAAAAAACACTGACCGCTAAATAAATATTTATGCGTTATGCCTGAATTGTCAGCTTCCATGTTCCAACATAGCACCTGAGTTTATGCAGCTCGGGTCTGCCCAACAGATCACCTTTTCTGAAGGGGAGCCAGAGCTTGACACGGATAGCATCAAAAATTCAGCAGCACAACACTCCGGTGCACACAAGACATCACAGTCTGTTAAGCATAGGGAGGACATCATTTGTGGACCGAAATACCAGCGTAATGTCACAGAGCCGGACGCCCTCAGACTTCAGCTCAGCTTTGATTTCCTTTCCACGTCTCGCTAACGCTGTGAAAGAAGGCTGAGAGACCAAACGTTTCCAAATGGACAATTCAACTTGGTATTTGTCAGGTTTCGACAAAGTGTCAGTTTTGTATTTTAAGCGGTGTTGAATCAACTATGTGATGTCGTCCGTTGCTTCTCGCGTGGCTCATTTCTATATGCGATAAAGTGTCACTATGGCTCATCAGGCATCCGAGGCTTGTAAATGGAATTGGTGAACATGAGAGTTCACCCTGCAGCGTTTCACTTCAAAGAACCAAACTACATGAACACCAGTAGCCCAGATATGATAGATCTATCCGGGTCCTGACATAAAAAACCCCAACTTAGTAGATACAAAAACTAATTTTAAATATAAAAGTGAAAGTTCAATTCATCTGTGTTTTGTCAAAAGTGCAAACTTGAGTGGTTTTCTGTTGATAGTGATGACATGTTACCAATCACAGTGGAGTGCGTTCAATGTAGAGCTAGACAGACATTAGTAATAACGAGACGTAGCTCTCCAGCCGTCTAGTCAAACAGCAAACCTCATTGTTCAATATGACCACATGTAGTTAGCTTGATACCTATTCAACGTTCCCCTAGCGACTACTGGAATTTTAAAATTTGGCGAGGTTTAAAGACAGTGCTCATCTCTTTCACACGCTATCTTCCAAGGGCGCCGTTGCTTTACCCTCGCCTTAGCACCACCCAAGACGACTGTGATTAGTTCAAAGAAAACAAGCCAGAGGGGTTTTTCCTTTCCATACCAGAATGATAATAAGTGCAACCCATCCACCCGCACTGGCACAACGCTGCGAAGATCGTTGTATGACACACACACACACACACACACGTCTGATATTTATTGGTGGAAAAAGTATGGTACTGTTTTGTTTTTAAATGCTATCGAGTTTCCCTGAGAAAACACAACACATTCTACAAGTAACTTATGAGCACCACTTCATAGAGTGTTTGGAGTTGCAGGTTGAAGGGAGTATGGAAACAGTATGTATTTGAAAGGGTTCACAGCCCATTGGGAAGCTCAGTTAGGGGCTTCACTTTGGGTCAGAGAAATCAGAACACATGGATTATACATGTATTCAGGTCAAGGGAAGCAGGAAAAGAATGGACCACACAGAGGACAAGAGCTAAATGAGGAACAGGGGAGTACTGGTCAAACATGGAGAGATTGATCTGTCTGCATGAGGGTAGAGCGGCTTCCCTTGTGTTTTTTGGCTACACTTCACGTTTGGGTTGTACCACTAATGTTTTGTTATTGGTGATCTTTTATGGGTCATTAGCAATCTGGTGTTTGCATGACTTTGAAAAAATGTCACAGGAAATGAGCGAGAAGTGGACATGTAAGCCTAGTTACTGACTTTTATCAAGTGAGTGAATCAAATCAATAAATACCCACACAGTAACATAGAAATGTAGCAGAGATTTTAAATTTCTGTAAATGAGCACTGTAGAACTTTAGATGGATTTATACTAAAAGAAACTCAGTCCTCATAATGAAATCATATAATCTGTGGCGTACTCTATGAAGTGAAAACTACACAGGGCTTAGATTCGGTTATTAATTTTGCGTTACTTTCAATCAGCGCCGACTTAATCGATAATCCCCCCACTTCTAAAACCATAAACAATGCCAAATTGATTTAAACAGAGCATACGGAGGGCGACACAAATCCTCCAGGCTCTTCCACTGATACGATCCATAATTTTGTTTTATCATTCCCCGTCCTCCATAATTGATCCGGCTATATATAAGCTCACACTCTATAGGCTCAGTCCAAGGGACAGCTGGAGTTCACAGCCATCAATGCGGCCTCTTCAATTACGGCTGTGATGCCCTCATGTATTTCTTTTAATATGGTCCTTGTCTTGTGCCCCCGCGGAGTATCACACTGAGTCCAATTTAAAAATCATGTGTTTTGAGCTGCGGTACAGTGTATGACTTGTTTCATCCAGCACTCACTCCAAGACACTTCTGCTCTACATGCTTCTGGAGCTGTAATCCTACTAAAATGAAAAGTCTTTGTCCTGTTGACACTGGGATACGTCCTTCTTGATAAGAGCAGCTGCTTACAAAATATCAAATATTACAGCACGTGTCGAAAGTGTGGGCCGAGCTTTCTAACTCCACTTGAAAATGTCCTCGTACAAGGTTAGCTGACTCAATAGCAATCCAGGTCAGAGCATCCGTGAAAGAATGTCGACCTTGCAAAAACGCGCTGAATGCGCTGTTTTGTCCGAGCAGGGAGCAACAAAGCTGAAGAGCAAGGACGCCGCCGCCGTAGATCTGCACCTCGTTTAACTGATCAACAAATGCGACTGGCAAGCATGTATGAGCTGCCCACTCACAGCTACTCCTGCCTCTTAACAGTGTCACCCATGTTTAATGATCGGGTCACGCAGATTAAAGCAGAGACAAGCTGAATCTGCATCACTGCTGCCAATATCCTTGATTTTCTGACGATCTGGGAGGAAAATTATTGCAACCAGTTGGCCGGCAAAGCAGCAAACACATGGTAAAATTTGCATTTTACATTCGCTGGGCACCCACAAAAAAAAAATGTTTTAAGCACTATGAGACGGAAAATACAACAAAGGAGGCGCTGAACCGTTAAGCAGCTGAAATCCCGTCCAAGCAAGAACGGGAAATGTTTCTCTTTCAAAATTGCAACTACTGATCTTACTTCCAGACTGTGGAAGAAGGGGTGATGCAAGCGAGTGGTAAACATTGGCCTGTCTCAACCTCTTTCAAACATGTTGAACAACTATATTATGATAAAAAAAAAAGAAAAAGAAATAAAATGTTACTTTTTTCACATTTGACATGTGCTTTTGCCAGAAAATATTGACTTTATACTATTTTCAAGTCCTGACATTGTCTGTATTCTATTAACATTTTACCCAGGATTTCTCATACCGTGTTAATACTCTGGTGACCTGCCGGGGTATAATTTGCTCCACCGAGTTTTTCCTATTGCTCCTGAAAGCATCTGATTTTTAGGAGATTTATTTACAGAGAGTTGGTTGAAACCTGAAGTAAACGGCTCCAGACGTAACGTTAACTAGCGAGTAAAGTTACAACAAAAGTCAACGTTTTAATGGCACTTTGTTTAATCTTACACCAGGGTCTCATGACATTTTGTGTCTGTTTTACCCAATTTTTTTGGAATATGATATTAAACAACACCTTGACACCTTGTGGTCATTTTAGCCGTTATCTCTGTCGAGCGCGAATGCCCTCGCAGTGTCACAAATCTGATCCATCTCGGCACGTGTGCGAGAAGCAGGGGAGAGGAAATGAACAGACCATTGTAGAGACACAGAAGAAGAGCAATGTGAGTTGATAGGAGGGGGGGGACAAAAAGCAGGAGGAGAAAATGGAAAAGACATCAGGGCAGAGAGACCGAGGAGGAATAACGCGTGGGGGACGAAAATGAGACACGCGAGGGAAAGAGGGAGCGGACTCAAAGTGACTGCTGCACCGAAGTCCGTGGGACCTTAAATATACTGACTCAGTTCCCCGGGAGAAGGCGCAGGGGGGACGGCTCACCTCCTAAAAGAGGAAAATGGGACAGGGCCCTCAGCTCGTGAGGTCCCAGAGCGGGAGTCCACACAGAGTGATTAATTATGAGGCACTTATTTTCATAATTAAAGCTTGCGACATCAAATTGTGCCCTCTGGGTCATGTGAATAACTAATGGCTACTCTGTTCTGCAAAAAGAGAAAGAGCTACACATCCATGCAGCCGTGTTCAGTTCGGTGGCACATGTAGTTTTTTTTTTTTTTTGTTTTGCAGTGTGTCTTGCAGGATGGACAGGGTGGGTGTGCTGCAGGGACTCTGCTGTCAAACCTTTGCCCTCTTCCGTTCTGAAACCCGTTCGCCAGAGGAATAATTGGCACGTTAAATTATTTAAAAACAGCCAGGGCACATTATCATAAATATTCACTTGACGTTTTGCTTAGATCAACAGTCGCAACCCGGGGCTCTTGTTGGGACTTCATGACAGCGTTTGCGCACGTGTGTGTGCGCTTGTGCGTACAGATATGCGTTTACGTATGCATTTAGGCCTCATTGATGGACAGCATCTGCAAACAAAACCTCCACCCGTCAGTCAGCCAAACTAAATGCAGACAGCATGAAAATGTCAGGCTCATGCACAGAAACACAAGTGCACGTGAGTATACATATCGGCGCTTGGGCTCACAAATGTCAGCTTCACTCGAGAGTGGGCGCACTCACTCATGAACACACACACACGCACAGGGCTCGGCAGTGCAGCGGACCTCGCCACTCCACTGTTGTAACAAGTCCCTCTAACAAACCTGTCACTGTTCTCACCGGAGACAAGACAATAATGACATGCTAACAAAGTCGCGCGGCACAGAACAGGTCTATTAGCACCAGTTAATGCAATTTGTGACGACAGACACCGAGGCCCACACCTCTGAGCCCGATGGTCGATCCTGCGCTAATGTACACTGCATTACAAAATGCAGTGTGCGCGCACACTTTTGTATTCTCTATTTCATATAACAGTGAAAGAGTAAACTAAACTGCAAATATTGGTGACGCATAGCACTTAACGGGTTTAAAATAACTCTAAAGTTGTATTATATTCATGTTTTGACGCATATTGATCGATTTCAACTTTCAGCTGGACAGAATGAGTGTCTATCTATCTCTCGTATTGTGTTCCTCGGGTTTAAATGTGACCTGACTTCAAATGTTTCTTTATCGCACAGTTTCATGTAAATATAGTCCGCTACCCATATATCCTGCAGAGACGTGTCCAGTATATATATATATTAATTTGTTGAAAAGAAGTTGGCTAACAATGTTTAACAATTTTAGGCTTTATAATTTGTCAAAGAGATATCTGTCTGTCTGTCTGCCTTCCTATCCACGTATCTCTCTATTTTAGCTATTTGGTTTCTCACCGTTTTCTCCATAAAAATTACTCAAAACATTTAAGGCTTAAATAATTTATCTATTAACTTTGTAGACTCATGGGATTATCGCTAAACTGGTAACAAGTGATGTAACCCCAACCGACAACGAGTAGCTTCTCCTACAAGCCGTGGTCATGGGAAAAGACGTTAGTCTGTTAGAGAAGGGTCAAATCATTGGCATGCATCAAGCAGAGAAAACATCTAAGGAGAATGAAATTATTAAAATTGGATTAAGAACTGTCCAATGCATTATTAAAAACCGGAGGATGGTAGGGAACCACCGTCTTCGAGGAAGGAGATGATGGTTGATAATTAATAGGCGATCACTTAAATGATTGGTGAAATCAAATTGAAGACAAACAACAGCAGAACTCAGGGCTATGTTTAACAGTGAAAGTAAGAGTATTTCCAGATGTACAATGTGAAGGGAACTCAAGGGATGGGGACTGAACAGCTGTGTAGCCTTAAGAAAACCACCAATCAGTGAGGCTAACCTAGAAAAAAGGCTTCAGTTTGCTAGGGAGCGTAAATACTGGACTCTGGAGCAATGGGAGAAGGTCATGTGGTCTGATGAGTTCAGATGTACCCTGTTCCAGAGTGACGGGGCATCACAGTAAGATGAAGTGATGCACCCATCATACCTAATGTCTACTGTACCAGCCTGTGGGGGCAGTGATATGATCTGGGGTTGCTGCAGTTGCTCAGGTCCAAGTTCAGCAACATTATGCCCAAAGAATGAGGTCAGCTGACTACATGAATATACTCAGTGACCAGGTTATTCCAACAATGGATTTTTTCTTCCCTGATGGCACAGGCATATGACAAGATGACAATGACAGGATTCATGGGGCTCAAATTGTGAAAGAGTGGTTCAGGGAGCATGAGACATCATTTTCACACATGGATTGGCCTCCACAGAGTCCAGACCTGAAACTCATTGAGAATCTTTGGATGTACTGGAGAAGACTTTGTACCGTGATCGAAACAACGAGCTTATCGAAACAACACCACAGTGAATGTGTGCTGTAATCAACAAAATATTAGTGTGTGAAATTTTTTTGGTCAGGCAGTTTATATACTATACATATATACCTTTCTATTTACATACATATCTACAGAATTATCTATGTTGCTGTCTGAATATATCATACGTATAAATCCACCCAAGAATCTACACTTTCTATCTTTCTTTATACTCATGTGTCTACATACATATCTATCTAAGTGTGGTTTGACTGATCTAAAGTTGTAGGAGAAAAGGCATGCAAATGCTCCTCTATTCTCTCAGGGACTTTCCATTGCACTTATCAAACAGTTAGATGGTGAATTTCACAGTTAAGTTGTGCTTTGCGCTACTGAAGCAAGGAACGACCTGGGGAAATGACTGCAATCTACAGTAATGACAAGTCTCCAAACACGGTTGTGTTGAAAGCAGTCAGGAGATGAAAAGCCAAGAAAGCAAACCCGATAAAGGACTGGGGGAGAAACATGTCAATAAAAGTCCTCTGTTAAAATGTTGAGAGACATGAGAGAATCGGGCTGATGGTTTTGAAAACACACCATCAGGAGAAGAAAGCCTCCGAACGATTTTCCTTTGAACCAGATCACACTAAAAAATAATAATTAAAAACACTTGCAGTATGTAATAGCAGCATTGGCATAGCTGTTCAGTATTCAGGTTGGGAGGATGCCTTGCTCCTAAGGTCTGACCGGTCACTGAAATCTCACTGGGCTCTCAGTGGAGATTATAAACAGTCTGTAAAGATCATGGTGGAGGTTAATAGGCGTCATTAACAGCAGCGGCCAAAGAGCTAACTGTGCAACTTAAATGAAAATGGCAGCAATCTTTTAGCAATTTTGGGGCCATGATTTAAAAGCTGGGCTTGAAAGAAAATGAGAAATAAGAAAAGGGGGTCTAAAAAATGGGAGAATAATTGGGCGAAGAAGATGCCTTTAATGGAAATCCTATTAGCCTTTAGCCAGCAAAAATGTAAGAGCCGACAACACTTTAAGCGCCATTATTTTAGAGTGAAGGCATCCTGTCAAGCTTCAGACCACCAGGTAACTGGTGAGTCTCCAAGAAATGAAAAAAGAAAACGCTGATATCATTAGTCTCGCCAGTATTCAGAGACATATAAAGGCCATCAAACTACTCTGCTGCACCTACATAGGCCAAACCAACAAGATTTGCTTGGACACATGCACACAGTCAATGCACTGACGATGAGCTACTTTACAAGCACAAGGAAAAAACAGTTTCCTCAGTGCTAACGCTCTGTGTCAAACCAATCGTATGTCATGTAAGTCACGTTAAAGAAATGGATGAACTGAAAAAGGGGGGGATTAGTTTGAGGAGCCGTCAGCTCGTCAGCGTCAATCACACTGTTGTCATGCGTGCGCAAGAACTGATCACGTAGGGTGCGGTAATCTGTTCAATTCAGCCTGTTAAATAGCTCATCTGTTTGAATGGCTTTTGTCTTTTAGTGGCGCGTAGGCGTGTGTGTGTGTGTGTGTGTGTGAGGATAAACCAAGGAGTGACAAAATGTGACTGTTGATCAGTTTGTTTGGCGTGAGACAGCAGCAGGCATCAGTTCTGCATAGCGCGTGTGTGTGGGTGTGTATTTTGAGAATCAAAATTGTGGAAGAAAGAAATCCATTAAGCTGTTTAACTCTCTCTCTCTCTCTCTGAGTGCGCGTTTGTGTGTTTGTGCGGCCGTGGTTGAACCCATTAACCGAATAAACCATCCAGTGTGATTGTGGTGTCAAATGGGTTTTGCTGAAGCATTTCTGCTGGGCCCAGCAGTCCTTCTCCTTTTTAAAGTCATGACACACTTACGCAAGACCTAAACCCCCCAGCCATACTTAATTATTGATTGGTTGGAAATGCTGCATCAATCCTCACACATCTGTATGACCGTGGATGTACAAAACACAAACAGATGCCGGCCAGCGAGCAAATTAAAAGCCATATGCTGATTTCAGTAGATATAACTGAAGTCGCTGCAGTCTTTTATTTTTTTCTTTCTCGCAACACTGTGCAATGCACTAAATCTACCATGTCTGTTTTGAAAGCTACACCTTCAAGGCATTCATCAGTAAATAAGAAAAGCACAAATACAAAAATGTTTTAAACAGCTATTTTAGGAACATTTTGTGATTCTTCTCCTAAACAAATCCTAGTAGTTCAAGTTTAATAACGTTCCGCTCTTGATTTTCCTCCACCTCATCCCACCTGATTACTTCTTGCTTCACATGCAGATGCCTTTTAGCAAAGCCTGAGGGCAGCGGAAGTTTCCTGCTTTAATTCCTATTAAGAAAGGAGCAATTACAGACAGGAGGGGGGGGGGACACCATGGGATTTTCAAGATTTGCTTCCAGTTAATGGCGGGGTGATAATTTCATTTGGGGGCAATGCGGATCGCTGGCGCAAATTAGCCGGGCAGTGCGAAGAGGTTGCAGATGGTAGACTGGTCACACTTCTTTACTGGCAAAGTAATTGATATTTATGAGCCGACATCTGCACTGGCCCAGTGGCCAGTGAGGTTTACAGACTTATGCCAACAGTAATGAGAGCAAGATCTGGGACATGAATGAAGTTCATGGCTAATAATGATGAACGCTCTTAAAAAATGTTGCGCTCTTTAGTCGTTATCTTTACTCAGATTACAGTCTCGTCAAATATTATTTGAAATTAAATGTATATTTGAGAATATGTCTGCGAGGGTTCTCAGTCATCCAGGTCATGGTGGTGAATAAAGGCAACTGGACTTGTAGAATTACTTGGAAATGTTTCATTGCTCATTTGAGTAGCTTTTTCAGTTCTGATAGACTAGTGGGAAATTGAGGTTTAAATAGGAAAACCCTGTGGGTTCACCCACCAGAAACTTGCTTGACCAGAAGCTGGTGGCACTAATTTCATAATGACTGGGTACTTACCTGTCATTAAGGAGGGGGACTGTGTGGCTAAGCTACTTACCCTATGAATGGTGCTATAACAAAGCCATTGTCAGTGGGAGCCTCCAGTCTCAAGGTGTGAATGTTGTTGAAACTTCTTGGGGATAGAAGTCAAGGCTGCATTGTAAATAGATGGTAAATTAAATCTCAGTCCACCTCCTCTGCTTAGAAAAGGTTTTTCCACTTTGACATAGACGGCTTCCTTTACTCCTCTCTCAAACCATCCGTCCTCTCTGGCCAGGACTTTGATGCTAATATCTTCAAAAGAGTGTCCTCTGTCCTTTAAGTGGAGGTGGACTGCCGAGTCGGTCCCTGATGAGTTGGCTCTCCTGTGTCGGGCCTTGCGTTTATGGATGGGTTGTTTGGTTTCCCCGAAGTGCAAGTCTGTACATTCCTCACTGCACTGAAAAGCATGTAGTGCTTTACTCTGTTTTTGCCTGTGTGTTTTGTCTTTGGGGTGGACCAGTTTCTATCTAAGTGTGTTGCCGGGTTTGAAATAAACCGGAATGCGGTGTTTTCTAAAAAGTTTCTGATGGGTTTTACCCAACAGAGTTTTCCTATTTAAACCTCAACTTCCCACTAGTTTCTCAGAACTGAGGAAGCCACTCCGGGCAAAACGTTGTTAAGAAATTCTACAAGTCCAGTTGCCTTTTTTTTCAGCGCCTTTTGGATATTTGAGAATACGTCTTGGGCTAAGTTTTCCGCTGCAATATAAAATATATTTCTTTTTGAGGTTTTTGAGATAGACATGTTTTTTCAAATTTGGCTCAGCACAGCCCAGTCATTTCGAAATTGAATAAAACACATCAAGCGTTCAAAGACACAGGACAGAGCTCACTGAAACAAAAGAGTTCAAATCAACTGAAAATGTGGAAATTGCCAAAGATCAGCCAAGAATAAAGTGCATTTCACATGGCCGACTACTGAACCACAACTGCCCTTAAGCACCAGCAGAAACTTGGGCTTTAGTATGAATTAATGGTGTCCCATCATCAGTGCTTATATTAGTTCATTTTAAAGTTCAATTTCGACACCATTATTTTTTTCAGCATCCAAATTTACTTCCATAACCACATGCATAGTTACCATTGGAGGCAAGTCACCCATACTGGAACTTGCTCCCTCTGTCTCCATGACGATTTAATTATCAACAGTCACGACTTTTTACATAATGTGTTTTGAGTCAGACTGTTTAGCTCCTTAGGGCCTTTTTTAACACACCTCACGTTGCGTTGTGACGAACATGCCTGCACGACCGAAAAAAGCAACGGTGAGAGTTTGACAGAAAGTTTCTTTTTAGAGAGAGACTAAAGAGACTGCACATTATGGATTAGAACCCCCCCCCCACACACACACACACACACACACACACAAACATTTCACCCTTGGTAAACTACGATTTTAGTTTGACATACTCTGAAGGTGAGAAATGGAAAACATTTTTTTTAACAATTTGGACACAGGTGCTCTTTTTCCTGCCAGTACCACTTTACAAACTTCTTACTGAAACCTGCTATGCTCTCAAATGACCACTTCGGCTAGACATCAGGGCCGCTGGAAGTTTCTTTGTTCGATTCCTATAAGAAACTCGGGCCAGGGATCCTTTCACATCACTTCACAACCACACAAGGTCAGAGGCGCGCACACACGCACACGGAGAAGCACACACCGAGCTCTCTGCCAAGTTGTACTTCCTGGTGGAGGTTCAATGGCATCGATGAGCTTGGCACTAAGACTGGGCCAGCCGATACCCTGCTGCCCACTGCCGCTGACAAACACAGGAGCACACACACACACGAACGCACACATTTGCCTCCCATCGGTAATATTTCATTGTCTCCATTCAGGGGTGGAAATACATATGCGAGGTGGTGATGGGAAAAGACTCGCAGCCCATAGGGGAGCATGTGAGTGAATCAGAAGGGAAATATGACTAAGGTAAAAATGCAGCAATGGTGACAATTCCCCTAGTTATTCTGAAGACCCCTGGAGTGAGTGCGGATAAAAGGATAGAGAGAGCAAAACCAATGCAAGTACAGAAAACCACACAGCTCCCATTTACCAGGATGATTCCCATTTACCCCACTAAAGTCCCCCAAGAAAAGTGTTCTGGCAAGGAAGATTGGATCTACAGCAGTCGCCTTCTAAAAAGCTGAGGAAGAGGTTCACAATGTGAAGAATCAAGAAAGTGTTTAATCAGAGAATGATGATCTCTGCAGCTGTGAGCGATGGATCTGTGCGAGTGTATGTCAGACAGCGGGCTCCTGGGAAATAAAGCCGATGAGGGGACTGTTGCGCCCCAGGCAGCACCGCATGAAAATGTATGGTGATAGTGCATGAGTAATTTCTGCAGCTTTCGCATTATAACACACAACCAAATACAAAGCAGCAGAGGAAGCAGCTGCAATCGTAAGTCGCTTTGGTGAAGGTTTCTGAGCTTTGCTGGTCCAACATAGAGTTGGACAAAGTGGACAGATAAAGTTTGTGTTGGCTTTTATTTATTTGGTTGCGTGGCAGTTGATAACCTGATGAGTCACAGTTTTTTTTCTAAGCGAAAGTGCTCTTGCTAATTAAATCCTAACCACAGTTTGGAGGTTGGATGTCAAAACCAGTTATGTGCTTTGTACGCCCACCATCCCACCCATCTATCTCCACTGTAGGTCCATTAAGTGTCAGACAAACTAAAAATGACATGGTAATGTCTCAATTATGTTACATCGTGTCACAGCTGAGACTTGTGAGTCTTCTTGTGTCTCATATAACCTTATTAGAAATGTCTAATTTCCTTTGGCATTTAAACAATGCTCAACTTGTACTAACAGGCCCAAAGTGTGCCAAGAAAATATCCCCCACACCATAACACCACAACCAGCCTGAACCATTGATTCAAGGCAGGATGGATCCATGCTTTCATGGTGTTTACGGCAAATTCTGACCCTGCCATCTGAATGTCGCAGCTGAAATTGAGACTTGTCAGACCAGGCAGCATTTTTAAATCTTCTATTGTCCAGTTTTGGTGAGCCCGTGCCAACTGTAGTCTCAGTTTTCTGTTCTTAGCTGACAGGAGTGGCACCCAGTGTGGTCTTCTGCTGCTGTAGCCCATCTTCTTCAAGGTTGGACATGTTGTGTGTTCAGAAATGGTATTCTTTATTCCTTGGTTATAACGAGTGGTTATTTGAGTTACCGTTGCCTTTCAATCATCTCCAACCAGTCTGCACATTCTCCTCTGACCTCTCACATCAACAAGGCATTTTTGTCCACACAGCTGCCGCCCACTGGATATTTTCTCTTTTTCGGACCATTCTCTGTAAACCCTAGAGATGGTTGTGCGTGAAAATCCCAGTAGATCAGCAGTTTCTGAAATACTCAGACCAGCCCGTCTGACACCAATAACCACACCACGTTCAGTTACTTAAATTCCCTTTCTTTCCCATTCTGATGCTCAGTTTGAACTTCAGCAAGTTGTCTTGATCACCTCTACAATGCCTAAATGCATCGAACTGCAGCCATGTGATTGGCTGATTAGCTATTTGTGTTAACAAGCAATTGAACAGGTGTACCTAATAAAGTGGCAAGTGAGTGTATATAACGTGTTTATTTAACTGTTCTCTTCTCTCCCTTTGTCTTCTCTGCGACAGGATGATCCCATCCAGCAGCAACGACTTCCTGGTCCGGGACCTCGCCGCTGGACGCAACTACGACCTGTGCGTCCTGGCTGTGTTTGACGACGTCATCACGTCGCTGACTGCGACGCGTCCCCTGGGCTGCCTGTCATTCACCACGGACACAGAGTTCAGCCAGTGCCAAGCGCTGCACAGCCACTTCTTGGGGGGCACTATGATCATCATCATCGGAGGGATTATCGTCGCTTCTGTGCTGGTTTTCATCATCATCCTAATGATAAGATACAAGGTTTACAGCCAACAGGGGACGGGCCACGGGAAAGCGGCCATCGCGTCGAGCGCGCCAAGGCCGCAGAGCAACGGACAAGGGGGGGCCAGTCAGGTCCAAGTCCTCCCTCGCTCTGCCTCAAAGATGACTGACAGTCAGGACGAACAGGCGATGGCACCGTCAAGGGCCACGTCGCCTAGCAACACTATGAGAGACACTGTGGCATTGGTTGAGGAGGAGGGCAGCGGACGGAGCATAATGACAAGGACTGACTCCCTGGCCAATGAGGAGTTGCTCTCACCCACCAAGAGCCGTTTCTCCTCCAGGGTTGCCATTGAGATGAAAATCAGACCGCCATCTGTCGCCAAAGAGCCCACCTCTACCATGGAACTGGCAGGTAGTAAATAACCAGACAGGGAGAACGAATTAGACAATGAGGGAGCAGGCAGCAAAGCACGGAGGAAGAATTTTAGACAGGTGAAGAGACAGGCAGCATAGATATGGGGACACGTGCAAAGAAAGAAGGGACAGAGAAATACAGTCAAACAGAAAAAGATATAAGGACGAGAAACAGACAATGTGCAATTCAGGGTGTGAAATTGAGCGAGATAATAACGGAACGAGGAATGGTGAGAAACTGAGTGTGAACTAGACAATGAATAAGAGAGATGCCACTGGAAATACAAAAAGAGACACAGAGGCAAAGAGGGCGAGACACGTCTCTCTCTATATGGGGTTACAGCGGATTCTTGAGTTGTATTAAACTTTTCTCCACGACTGCTCAGCGTATGTGTGTGTGAGAACGGTTATGAAACAAAACGGGTTGGATTGACCTCCCGTCAGGTTTTTTTATTTTATTTTCTGCTGTTGCTAATTGGAAAACTCAAAAGTTTAAGAAACAAACGAGTTGTGCAAGATGCTGTGAACATGCTGCCAAAAACAGCACTTTTATCAAAGAGTACTTAAAGTGCAGTCAGTGGCAAAAGGAATCTTTATCATTAGAGGAGACAGTTAACATCTTCCCGGGTAGCATTGCTTGTTCCGTCTTTGATTAGACTGCTACAAACTGTTAGACCTTAGGCGCCCTAACAGAGCCTGATCACCATTAAGAATGACACGTCCTAAGTATTTAACAGAGAATGGGGAATGTTAGCTTAGTGCAAAAGAAAGGCTAAACCAGCCGGCTGAAATTCAATACCAGTTTGGAAAAAATCCAAAACCAAAAATTAGCTGCATTAAAAGTTAGCTGTGTTCTTTTTCAGTCGTATCTTTGTGTCTTTCTTTGCACAACAAACATTTGTTGCATTACTTTTTAAATGAACGAAATCACCTTAAATACTTGGATACGAGTTGATTCAATGAATACTGACATCTAAACTATACTGTATAATAATACATATATGAAGCATCTGTACATTTTGTCACCACTGACAGCTGCTGAAGAGTTTTCTCAAACCGTAGGTTTTATATGAATATCTGTAAAGTTGTACATACCCACAGTCACGACTCTAACCCCTTGGGTGCTCTAAATCCAGTGTTTTACATTAGCTTCAGCGGGGGTGTTGTCTCCAGGGTTAACAAATCAGAATCTGGCAGACACAAACAAGTTACATACTGTCGAAAATCCACGAGTCAACTGAAGCAATCGCAACCATTAATAATGTATGTACCGAGTAGGTGGGGAACTGCAAGGCGATAAGGCTGTGGCAGTGGAAAGAGAGTTCAGCACAACCGGTGAAAGCAGTTTGCCCAGGATGCAAGGAAAAAGGAAAGGAATAAGGGATGAGGAAAGAAATGTGTTAAATTACACTGTAAAAAAAAAAAAGAACGTGTATAAAGTCTCAACAAAAGAAGGTCGGATGGCCCTGACTGTGGAGGCGAGATGAATGATGGAAACACGCTTCTCTGACACCTAAAAATTGGAAATCCCGAGCTCGTGCTTTTGCCAAAAACTAGTTTCTGAGCATGTTCCGGTGAGTGTGAGTGACAGGCAACCAAATTTACCACATCGTAACTGGTTAACTTCTAGCTTAAGAACTATTCGTGCCACTTTAGCGCTCAGCTTCCGTCCACTCTCCTGACTGTTTGGCTCTCGTGCGCAGTCAGGGATCAACCTCTTGAAACGGAGTATTTTTAGTTTCTTGGGCAGTGCCTGCTGGCTTGGCAATAGAGAATATCTGTCAGATGGTGGACAGATGGCAAGACGCGGAGAAAGAACGATCGCTTGTCTGATAAAACTGCGAATCATTTATTTAGGAATGTCATTTTTTATTCACAGAATTATTAAAGTAGTGCAAAATACCTGACGGCGAAAGCACAATGTGGCACAGTTCTGCGATTTGGACCCCTCAGAATGGAAAATACTGATGGAAAATTGTCTCTCGCAGCAAAGGCCATTAGATAAAACCTACCATCTATGTCATCAGACCCGCTTCCCTTTATCCAAACTTTTCAAGTGACTCGCACACGCTCACAGAGATCACTTGAAATGCTCAATGGTGCGATAATAGGAATCCACAAGAGCACGCAAATTTTCTTTTTGGGTAGAATTTTCCCCGCGCTAAGCCTACTACAGCGCACTTCCCCTTTAACGCTAATCCACTCAGGAAACGGGGGTTGCACTGGAATGAATAAATGGAGTTAACAGTTTCACACGAGTGCCTTAAATAGCTGAGTTGAAATACTTTATCGGAGGTTGATATGTCATTCAATTGGCCTCTGTGAAAGGGTTGAAATGAGGTGCAATTGAGCCCCGTGCTGATAGCGCGGAGGAACCGAGAGATCAGTGCAGAGTAAGGCAGATTAGCGAGCGAGTTCAGGGAAAGTTTTCACCTTTGTGAACTTTGCAGGTTTCCGAAGTCAGTCTGATAATTCCAACTCAGTTAAATGTGCTCGACGTCGAACATTTTTGATTGTGTCGCGCGCTGCACTTACAGATAGGCCTCCATCGACAGTAACTGACTTCAGACATTATCTAAAGCCATATGAAGGGTAGTTTACAGAAGAAGAAGCCAGAAATGTATTCCTGTAGAGTGAGAACAACCAGAGAAGTCCTCATAGGGTCCTCCCACAGCAGCATGCGTAACACACGCTAAACGCTGTGGGAGATGTTGGAGATAGACGACGAGAGGCACCTTTTTCGTCAGCTGGTCGGGTCACGTCGTCGCCACCCACACACAGTTTGGCAATCAGCAGAGATCAGCGGTCACACTGCAAATACTAGCATAACCACACCCGCTTCCAATCTCTGACTAATCAAAGAATAATTGCTGGACACCGCACAAGAAAAAAGTTCTGTCAGGCTGATGTGTCGAGAACAAGCTGCGAGAACTCCCACACAAGAAGTTACATCATTTTGGTTCTTGCGGCCCCACGAGCGAGGACGAGTTTCTAACTTCTCACGGAGCATGCGACAGCCTTAAATTGGAGTTACAAAGACACGGAAGTGAGGTGTGTGCTCCCTAAATCTGCAACGAGGCAGAATTTTGCAATTTATTTAGTTTCAGCACTAAGGCGTCACCATATGCACGAACTCAACCGTTTCCCCTAAAGGCCTAATTAACAGCCCTAACCTCACGTCACCCTCAGCTGACTGAAGTGTGTCAGTCAGAGAAGGCTCCAAAGGGCATCCCTAGACAAGAACAAGACAGGCAAACAAACCAATTACTGTAGGTTTTTTATTTTTATTTTGACGCTTTACCCAGTAAGAAAAAGTTACCAGCGGCCTTTTGTGCTCTTTGCTTCCACGCTTTGATGGCACGATCGTTGGCACTTTGAGGGCAACCTACAATGAGGGCTAATACTGGTGTGTTTGTACAAAGGCTGTTGGGGTTTCTCAGGGTCTAACGGCGCCTGTGATGTGTTTCACTGGCTGCTGCATTGCAGAGAAAAGGCAACATTGATCTGATCACAGGGAAAGCGAGCGAGCCGCAGTGAGTCAGAGAGCCCGAGGAGCAGAGAAGCTGACAGATGCACAGAGAGACCCCATCAAAGGCACACGGTTGTCAAAAAATGTGACCCGGCGTGAAAAAACAGACACATTGTGGGTGATAGTTTTGCTGTTGTTTGTTTTGCCCCGCATGCGTGATCTGGACGCCCGGTTTTGAATTTGTTAGTTTTTGTTTTTGTGAGAAATTAGAGTTTTTCAAAAGGGTTTTTACAACTAACGTGAGAACTTAAAAAGATGCGTCACTCGTAATATACACACCTGACTTAAGGAGACGCTCATGAAAGACGAAGCAGAACTATTAGTTTCTGAGCTAACTAATAGTCAAATGATAAGGTTTTCAAGTCCATAAATGAATCCACATTCTTAAAAAAAATTATTTTACAGTTGAAGGTGAAGATGCCCTCTTCATTGTAATGTTTGTAGAATAGAATAGAATAGAATAGAATAGAATAGAATAGAATAGAATAGAATAGAAAAACCTTTATTTGTTCCACAATGGGGAAAACGCAGTTTGCAACAGCCTACATAGCAGAAAAGTAACAAGAATAAAGAGTGAACTGTATAAAAGATAAATAATAGGATAAAAAATAGAATAGAATAAACAATATACAATCATAAAGTATTGAATTGCAAACGGATAATAACTGTCGGATATTGCACAGGGTTGTACACAGTACAGAGTCAATACTTTTTTTCTATTCTATTCTACTTTTGTACATTCATTCCTGCATTCATTCATGTTTTTTTCCACCTGTATACTTACACATATAGTTCAAGTTGGTTAGTTAGTTTATTAAAATGTGCTTCAGAGAATTCAGAAACTATCCCTCAATTTGGAAAAAAAGAGAAAGAAAAAAAAAGGATCGATGAATAAATTCACAGCCGATCTCAGCATCCTTGGCGTCACCTTGGAGCCGGAGCTCTACCTCGCCACACAAGGGCTCTTCATGCGGATTCGACAAGTCTTTAACCTGAATACTAAGTGGGGAATTTTCTATCTGGATTAGCACCAATTATATGCTCGACACAAACTTATTATGATCGTGTCAAAGCAAAGGATGTCGGTCCACAAACACCGGAGCAAATGTGTGTAAATGCACGAATCGTGTTCTGGGGACTAAAATCTGTCCACGGTCACATTGTGGGGACAAATTAAAAAAAAAAAAACATGTCGCCACCAGGTAAAGCATTCATTTCACTAGGTTAAGACTTGACATTTAGGTTAATTTCAGTTCAAGCCTAGAGGAAACAAAAGTAAGGCAACGTGATGCCCTTAAACAATAATAATAAAAATAACAATTGCGTTTGATAGCTCAGGGTCCCAGCAGGACTGTGTGCATGCATTTGTGTGAGGTTATGTGCAAGCTTTAACCGCCTTGAGTCGGTAACAGCGTTGCCACAAGGTTGGGAAAACAGCGAGGGTAGGAAAACAGGAACGAGTGAACCGCGATGTGTGTGTGTGTGTGTGTGTGTGTGTGAGTCCGTGTGAAGAGCAAGTGCGTGTTCTCCCCATGGCCCACCCATGACCCTGTAGCCTGTCTGTCCTCCGTGTATTTTAATCTATCATCACTCCTTTCAGTGTCACCCTGTATGCCCAGCCTCATTCTTCACCGCCGTCTGTCTCTCCGAATTCATCCCCCAGAATCACACCCCCCTCCCTCCCCTCACCCCTCTCCCCCCCACGTTGTGTTTCTCAAACTCTCTCTCATGTCTCCTCTCTTCTTCACACTCTTGACACTTTTGCTTCCTCTCTTGTCTCCCCCATCATCGTCTCTGTTCCTATTTAGATGTATTTCTGTCTGTGGTTTATTTATCTTTTACTATTACAATTTTTTTTTTTCCCATCCAAGTTTCACTTTTTGGCTGTTTTCTGGATCTGGTTCCATTTGTCTCCTCTCTCTTCCCTCTCCAACTCTTGGACGCCTCCAGCTGATGATGACAGACGGCCTCGTAGCGTCGAATGGAGAGACTTTAAGATCTGAAAGTCTCTTGGCCGATACTACACACACAGAGTAATGACTGGCACTTAAAACTTGAGCACGGCCTGCATTTTACTTATTTATTTTTTTGCTTTCTTCCTACCGTTTCTTCCTTCCTCTGGCCCCGTGGCATCTCTCCTAACCTCCATGTCCCTGCTATAGCCTCAGTCCTATGACGCATGCTGCCTTTTTCTCAACTGGTCAGTTCTATTCAAACTATGAACCAAAACGATATGGTTCTTTGTAGGGCTGAGCGGTATTACTAAACATGTATATCAGGTTTTTTTTTTTTTTATGCATACTCACGTGTTCACAAAATTTGAGAGAGAAATTAATGCAACAGCTTGACAAAAGATGGACTATTTTACTGTGATGATGAGTAAATACACACGAGTAATCAAACAGGTTTGCATGGCCGCGCGTTAGCACTGTCTACTGATGGGACATTAACAGCTCGGAGATTAAAAAAAATAAATAAATCAAGATGAAATTAAGAACGGTTCATATTTAAACAGATTTAAAGCACTATCTCTAAAAAGTCTACCGGCTACCGTAATAGTTGTAGTCTGCGCGCACCATTTTTTTTTTTTCATATTCATAAAGCTAAAACTGGGGACAGTTCTGGAGACATCAAAAACCTGGGGACAGCGGCTGGGGTTTAGCTCAGTGAGCAGAGCACCCCCTCTCTCTGCCTCCCCTTTTCCTGTCTATCTCCACTGTCCTATCAAATGAAGGCCCCCCAAAAACCTGGGGACAGGTCATCCAAAACGGGGACCGTCCCCAGAAATCAGGGACGCCTGGTCACCCTAAAAAAACAACTGACACGGCGCCTTTTTTTGGCACAAGTCCTCTCGTTCTGCCGCTTCATTTTTCGGACCTTTCCATCTTCACCACGCCTCGCAGAGATGCAGTCACATCATGCGTGTTAAGAAGTGCCACACTGAAAATGGTCCGGTCTGAAACAGTGTCTCGCTGCACAGCGTAATATACATATTACAAACACATCATAATGGACACAAAAAATGAACCGCCTAGCCCTAGTTCTTTCTCGTTCTATCAGTTTTGAGCACCGACATCTAATATATCCATCTATGACATTAGCCCCACCCTAATTATCGATGCAGATGACAACATATAAATACTTCTCATTAAGTATAAAAGCTTGATATTAACCAGTTATGGCTCATCGTTTGTGGGAGTTTGCTGCCTTTACTCGTCATATGTAATAGTAAATTCAAATTTAGAACCGTTGACTGGATCAAAATAGTGGACTTGATGTCATGGCCTTAAGCGCCACAAGACTCTTACCCGTGTTTTCAAGGCGTTCTTCTCATTTCAGAGACAATCCAAGCGAACGCTCTGAGAAATGAAATATTATGTGATTTACTGGCGATGAAAATTGTTCCAGCACTACTGACATTCCTCACCCTGAACTATTTTTTGCTGAAATAAAAAGAGAGAAAAAAAGCAGTTTCCATGAAAACTAAACAAGTAGTTTCCATGAAAGCCGTTGAGTGGTTTGCAGGATTAAAAAAAGTAACAGGGACACTGACTGTAAAAAAAAAAAAAAAAAAAAAGTAATCTTGTGCTCTTTACCCTCTTTTCCCCCCAACCCTGCCTTCATCTCCTTTCCGCTGGCACATCCCTTTTTTTTCCCCCTCTAATACAGTTCCTTCCCCGTATTAACTCCCCTTTCCCTGTCGGATTTCGGTTTAAACACCTTTGTTTAGTTTTTACTCCTCACTCCCTTTATGTTCTTCACCGCCCGCGCCGCATTATCGTCACTGCGTACCGACTCCCCTCTGACAATCGGCCCATCTCCCTTCATCCACCTGCATGTTACAAAGAGTGATGGAGGAGGAGGGGGGAGGGAGAGGAGCGGCGGATGATGGAGGAGATAGCAGCGGCTGTGATGGATCAATACAGACTAAGGCATTAAGAAAGCCGTGCTTCATTCTTAAACTGCCACAATGAGCGCTGGCCGCGCACGAGCGCAGTTAAGAAATATTCCTCCTGACAAACACGGTGCACACTACGAACTGCAGCCGCGGCAATAAAGTGCCACAAGAAGTACAGCCACATCCCTCCCCGAGATATTGCACATCTTTGCTTTCACTTGTCAGCAAACCTTGCTTACACCGGAATCCATTATATCTCTCGCAACTACACAGCAGTCATCACAAAAGAAGACAAACTGACAGAGAAGTTAAAAAAAAAAAAATGTTGAAAACATTTTGTCCTCATTCAGGGGCATTTGGATATGAAGACAGAAATGTCCTCGATAGGGCTGTTATGTTTACTGCGTTGTCACAAGTATTTGAGCTGACTACGGTGAACTTGCACAAATCCTGTTGATTGATGCCATTCTGATGTGTGAAAAGAAAGTGATGTTTCAATCATTATTTCCGCATTCATTTCTTTGACCGTTTATTTTAATGTTGTCATCGCAGTGTCGCACTTTCTTCTGCTGTGGTTTAATGCATAGGTCTTCAACAGGGGGTCTGCGACCCCTAGAGGTTCCGCAGAGGTACTGCAGGGGGAGGTCGCAAAATCTTTGGTTGATTAGACATTTTTTATGTATATATTTTTTTTTATTTTACCCCCACGCATCTTCTTGAATACACATTAACATGAATCCAACCCATTTTAGTAAAGTGATGAGGGATAGCTTAATATTGAATACAAAATGATAATAAAGTATATTTATGAATATCACAAGAACACATATAAAAGGTAGGGGGTCCCTACTTAATCTCTGCCTCAGTTTGGGGTCCTTGGCCTGATAAACATTGAAGACCCCTGTGTCTACCTTCTAATATAGTTGACAGTATACAGCCAAAGCAATGCTGCCATTCAACACGTCCCTCAAACCTCAAAACACAAACTCATCAAACTGTGCTGAACTGTGACACTTATCCTTTTCGAAAACGTCCGCCCCGAAAGCCACAAACGCGGCATCTTAACCGTGAACTTCCTTGCTACTTCTTCTCCTAGCTTCGCATCGTTTCATTTTGCTCTGTTTACCCTCAGAAGGTAATGCAGTCAGAAAAAAAATAAATAAATACACAAAGTTTTCTCTGCGAATATGAGTTTTTCTTTAACATTCTTGTCAAGGCACAAGTTATGAAAACAAATTAAATTATTAGCCTACTGAGAGACTTTGATAAATGAGGCTCGCGGCTAGGATCAAGTTTAGTTCTACATACGACATTAAATAAAAAAAAAAAAAAGCACTAAAGCCCCTTAAAGTTTTATTATGTTTTCCCAGTGTATGTTCAGCGCTACGGTATGAGCTACGAATACTGCCGTCTATGATTGATGATTTTCTGTTTTCTAAAGGGCCTCTGTTTTAAATACATTTCGCCAAGAACTTCTGTCAATACCTGACGTTCTGCTCCTGACCCCTGAGCTTTTAGCCCCCTTATTCTGAATATATTACTGCATCGTCAGCCTTCTACTTGCTTAAATCTCTTTTCTCCTGTTTTCTAGAACCCTGATGGTGTTGTTCCGAGCGGCAGATGTGGAGAATGGACGCCACCGCTGCGAAGAAGCTGGTGAAAACCCTTAAGAAAAAAAGGCCCTATAGCTCATCTCCCCGTACCTCCTTTACTGCCCCCATTTCCTTTGTTGCCATAAATATCATGGGGTTATAGACCTATACTGTCTGGTTTACTTTCAAGTGCTTATCATGGTTCTCGTGTCTGGATTGGACGACCGTGTCAAGGCCCGGAGTCTGTTTTGGCTGTTCGCTGCGGGATCCAGCCGTCGGTTTGATAGTCTCAGTCCCTTTATAACGGAGGGGCATTTTCCACCGCACGAACACCCGCGGCAGTGTAGACGTGGAGAAACTGTGAAGTAGATTATTTATTTGAAAAGCAAAACATAAAGAGGCATATGGAGATGTCCGGACATAAAAATGGACAGAATTTACAAATTAACATCTCACCATCTGGGGCCGCGTCAGAATGCGAGAGCGGAGTGGATGGGGAAAAACAGTCGAACAGAAAACGAAAGGTTGGAACAGCGTGCATAGATGATCGCACGCAACCTGGATGTACTATATGATCGACTGCGCTACATAAACATGAGGCATTCGTAAGCGGCTCGGCTCTTTTAGTGCACGCGGAATAAAGCAAGTCTGTTGAACTGATCCCGGCTGGACTGAACTGGAGCTGGTTGTTAACCCTGAGTGGACCCTGTTATCTCACGGACAGAATTTTACCTCTGGAAGGCACATAAATTACACAGGGAAGGCTGAACTGAACGTGTCTGAGCGCAGCTGGAGCCAGTGGAGCCTAAACTGGAGCTGTAAAGTGATCTGATCCAGGCTAAACTGTACTACAATGCTTAAGCCTGTTATCGGTCTTGCTTGAGTAGTCTACCGCTCCACTGCTCTAAACTGGATGGGACTGGTGAGGACCTTGCGGACCTTTCCCAGCCTCTCTCACACATCTCTCCAGGCCCACTTAAACAGGTGAGTAATCTGCTGATTAGCCCATTAACCCAACCAAACAAGGAGCCAATTGAGAAGTTCTCACACCCAAAGACTTGGGCTCATTAATTAGTGTGACATATGGTAACCCACCAGCAGGCACCTTGGCCTTCCACCAATACTGGGTCCTGCCCTAGAGTTTACGACACCCTTAGATTCTGCGGAGCCTCGTCCTGATCTGACACCTAATGAGGGCAATGCCGTAACGAGTGTCTATCTAATTGCTGTCAGCTACACAATTAGAGAACCAGCCCGACAGACCGAGCCGCTTAGTTAGTGCTCTCTGATGACGATATCGCGACAGTCGACAGGAAATAGTCCCCACCTCCCGTTTGTTTCTTTTGGCGTCTGAATCACTCCTCATCTAATGCACCTCTCTGCCTGTGTGTTCATCAGATGCCTCATTTTTGTTTCGTGCCTGCCCAAGGCAGTGATTGAACATTGGTGGAGGATATAATACGCCAGGAGTGGATACGGTTATGGCTGAACAGCACCGCCTAAGGGATGGACTTCAGGCTGTAGGAAAGGCAGGGGGCTCAGTGATTTCTCTTTAGTCATTTAGGAGGCAGGCTGCTGATGTCTGATGCAGAACTGAACTCACCCGGTCCCGAGCCTGGAGAGTCAATCAGTCAACTTGAAATTACCCCGTTTATTAGAGGTAATCAACACCATATTCGTCTCTTTTGGGCTCATTTTAGAAATCCTGCTTCCCACTGGACGGAGAATTATTGATGTTTATGTGACATGAATTTACACACGAAGTTGATGCCCCATCACTGCATGGATTTGGGTGCGAATGAAGAACCAGCCAAGCACAGATTTCTAACGGTCTTTCCAGCGCATGAAGCCATTTCTCTCCCCAGATAATTTGTAGTTATGAATAGCCCCTTTGCCAAACCCACAGTGTTTTAATGCACTATAAAAATACGACTCAGGTGTTCTTCATTGGCCACGGGTGAAAACACGGTTCCCACAACTTGCCTTTTAGGGATTCACAATTCTTCAAAGTATGTTTTACCCATTCAGACTAACTGAGACAGATTAATTTACCAAACATGTAATATACTTAAAAGGCCATGTGTAATTGGCATGAAATGCAATTAGCACTAATTACTCTCATCAGTTGCGGTTGTTGTTTACATGTCAACAAACAATCATTAACTCGAGCTGGAACTCTAAAGCACAAACCGATGACTTGTTCTCGTTGCGGCGTTGGAACAACAAAAGCCTCTACGGTCGCGAAATAAAAGCCGACCAACGCTCAAGCGAGGCCAGGGATGACGGTTCCAGACACAAACACATGAAAGAAGCTGTGAGAAGAAGGCTAGTGTTTTCTGGGTTCTCATGTCTCTATTTTCTCCTTTCAACTAAATATAACAGCGACTACATTGAAAATAAGAAAGACGTCTTAGACATGTTGTTTTTGTATTTATGTTTCATTTTAATATCAGTCATCGGCGGACAACAGTGTGTGAATAGCAGGTGGATGGACAAACTAGTGAGTGAACACAGTGATTTCTGCTGTGGTTGGACCGGACAGCAGGACAGAGATGTTATTTTCTCCAGTAAGTGATAGTTATGGGATGTTGCAGGGACAACCTAGCAATGACACAGCCTCCAGTTTCACTTTACATTTCAATAACAAAGCGTTCAATAACCCGACCGCTTCCAATGTTCTTTCAGTAATACCAATAACAATGAATCACAGAGCCTGTGCTCTTGGTCCTTGATGCCTTTCCGTGTCCGCGAAGGGTTCACGTAACATAAATCCTGCTCTAGTCGGGCAAGGTCCGCGCGGACGCCTCGGTGAAGTCCGCAGTAAAATTTGTGAACTGTACGCAATGCACTCACACACAGGAGTCCTGTGTGCTCTCGTTCGTGAGTTTAACGCATACACCTCGATGTGTATCAGAGCATGTAAATGATTCCTGCATCCCAAGTCTGCACTGGTCGGCAGTCCTCGGGAACCAAGAGCCGGCCTTAAGTGTGCGTGAGTGCGTGTCTGTGTGTGTCCTCTCAAGACTGCGTGACAAGTATGAGTCTGACTGCAGATGTCAGACACCAGAAAGTGTTTACACCAACAAACATTTTTTTTTCTGTCTGTTGTTGGTGCTTAAGCCATCTTGTCCATTTCTTTCTCCTCGCATGGACACAAACAAACCAGAGAGAGAACGAGGCAACTTAACAAGAAAACAGAGATCAAAACAACGGTGTAAAACTACTACTGCTCTATTATAGCGGGATATATAATATAATAATGTCTTCTTTTTCTTTCAGATTTATAAGTTGGTTACATTTACATTACATCTTTTTGTACGTGTGAGAAGATTTGGCTTGTGCAACAACAAACGAGAAGTGATTATCATCATCTTCTGTTAAAATGCCTCCGCCCGGCACTTTTGCGGTGACCTCTACACACTGCACAATATTAGATCAGCATTGCCTTGGACAGCCTGTGGGATGCGTTATAATGTAACATGACAGATAACACGACATGTACAGAAACATCGGGGACGCCTCATGACAACAACAACGTCAACAAAAAGGAGAGGAGAAAAAAAAAAAAAGCAGCGTGTCAGAGTGATGTATGGTTTTGTGCATCTAATGTGACTGGCGCAGATATAATTTATCAACAACTTCAGCGACGTTGACTGAGCAGTTAGCGCGGCACTTCCACTGGGTTCCTCAGTCTGTGTAATGACAACTATATATGGCTATATGGAAAAGAAACGGAAATGTACATCGAGGTCTACCTGCAGGGGAAAATGGCAATACTTTTTGCTCCGGGCTTTTTTTTCCCCCCTTTCTTCGTCTAAGGCATGAAAGTGAATGATGCTTGCTAGATGTGGTGCACACATGTGTGATGATGAATGACACGTTGTTACTGCTTCCCTGACGTTGATCGTTACTCTTCACTCCTGCTGAACATTTCGCTCCCTCCCACCTGCAGCATAGTGTAGTGGCTTATTATCTTGATTGAACTGAGTGGTTAATAGGGTAAGAGGCCACATTAGCTTAGCATAGATTAGCATAACAGTGGTAAGCAACTCACCTGGCATAGCTGTTGAAAGATTTGTACATATGCAAATTTTGTAATTGTTTTGGCTTATACTGTTTTATTTATCATATTTCCTATATAATATAATAGGTTTTTTATCATTTGTATTTATTTTATGTTTTTATATTATTCTTATTATTTATTATTTATGTGCAACTGAGGTACTGTGGATAAGCAATTTCCCTTGTGGATCAATAAAGTCTAAAGCATAATATCTCATGAAAAAATGAACTAAAAACTAAAAGATTGTATAGGAGAACAGATGTAAAAACAACAGTCTCTGGCTGTATGAGGAGCTGTGCGTAGATAGGGAGCAGGGAGTCACTACCAAACTATCCATACCCCCATTTTCACACAATCCTAAGCTAATCACAAGTCAGTAGCTGTAGCATAGTCTTATATCTTCTCATTTAAAAGAAAACATATGTTAAATATTTGTTCAGAAACGGTCTTGTTTCATCAGTGTAACAGCAGGCATATGTGGACATTTCATGCTACGTACCTCGCAGCAACCAAGCAGTTTATTACAAAAACAGCCCAAAGCGCCGCGGAGTGAGAAGCGTGAACTGCCTTTTTTTTTTTCGTCTCGATTTTAGAGGCGATGCCGTGCGCCTTCTCAGTGTCCGGTCTCATGAGTTTCATGTAAGCTGCATATTGAAACTGTTAGCTGATGCTGTTAGCCCTTTAGTATCCATGCATTCGTTACTGCATTTGGATTAAAGTGTCCGAGGTCTCGGTCAAGCACGCTTGCGTATCTATAAACGGCTTTTCTCCGACGCGCGGCTGCATGCAGCTTTGCTTATTTTCACACGGCCTTCCAGCTGCGCGAATGAGAAAGAGTGAACGCGTGTGAAAAGTTCACCCAATTACGAGCAATGAGTGCGTGCGCCCCCCCCCCCCCCCCCCGTGTCGTATGACCTGTGGTGGTGTAAGAGGAGCGTCCTACAAAGGCCCTGACATTGTCAGCGATGCCCGTGACAAGCAGAACAGCAAGAGGGGGGGGGGAAGAGATGGGAAAAGAGAGAACTGGAAGTGGGGAGAATAAGAGAAAACCGAGGGAAGGTTAGAAGGTACAGGGGGTTCAGATACACGAGAAGGGGGGGAACAGCGTGGGAACAAGAGAAGAATTGTTATAAATAGGTTTTACAGGGGAGAGACAGAAGCAAGGGGAGAAGTAAGCCGTCGTGAGATAATTCCAAATTTGCATATACGTGCTTGTTCAATAAAAGCTGACAGTGTTCTCACATGTATGGATGCTCCTGTGATGATCTTATCATTGCCAGCGAGGCTTCTTGAATTGAACCGTCAGGGAGAAGAGCAAAAAATGGGGGGAGAGAAGCCACGCATGATAAGAAGCTTAATAAAAAAGAGGTGGTGGTTGCAGAAGAAAAAACAAATAGGGATTAAAACAGGGAGGAGGAGGAGGAGGCAAAAATGAGGAGATGCGAAGACGGGCGAGCAAGAGCGAAGGAGGAGGAGGAGGAGGAGAAGCAGAAGAAAGGGTATAGAGGGGAAAACAGAAGAACAGTGAGTGGGATGTGCGGAGGATTACTCAGCGTGTATCGAGCTCCAGCTGTATTGTGCTGTGAGGTGTCTTTGGTTCCTCGCAAAGAAAACATGGTAGTATGAATAATAGATGACACAACATGCGCACACAATGCATGGTTATTTTTGTTGGCATTTATTGTGTGACTCTTTTTCCACTTATAAATGACAGGGGGAAAAAAAACAGATCTCGGCAGCAAGGCGGAGTCGAACAAATGTGTCAGGACGTGGACACTTATTCAGTCGGAGACTTTTTGTGGGAACGTCCTAGTCTGTAGGAAATATATTTGTATGAATGTGAGTAATACTTGTTCTACCAGCATGTCACCAAGGCCCATGTAAGACTATATTATTATTACAGGAGAATCTAATAGGGGAAAGTTAACCACCAGCGTACATGGCAGCATACAGTCCTGTTACTTGAGCACGCCCCGCTGAGACCGAACACCTTTGACCTATATTGTGTTGTAGCACTGTGAACAAAGCTAATTTGCAGTCGCGCCATTAACGGAGGAAAATGACCGGACCGCCAGTCATTTCCACATCCAAACAATTGGCTCGACATTTTTCCTCGTCTGTACCTGTTCACAATAAGATAGAAAAATAAGCCCGTGCAAATGAAAAAGCGGAATGATTTAGCCTAATTAAATCCCGAAACAAGACGGAATGAATAGATTGTCCTTTAATCCAGCGGCTTTTGTGCCAAGCAAACATTTCGTTTGTCCGGCTCTGAATGAGAGCGTTGAACATTGTTTGATATTCATTCAAAAAATACCACACAGAAATCCCTGTGCCGAGGCCTACACAGATTCAGCTCTGGTTCTTGAACTGGTTCCATGATAGATAACTGTGAACACGGTTCTGTCCGGCGTAAACTACCCTGGGTTTACACCAGCTTCATGCAGAAACCTTGAAAATTAAAGAGAGGTCATTGCGCAAAACACAAAGGAAATAAAGAATAGCAGCCATAAGATGCATCAGAACAATCACCTGCTTCAGTTTGCTTATTACATGCACCGATCAGCCACAACATTAAAACCAATGACAAGAGAAGGAAAGTAACATTGACCATCTTTGGACCATTTGTGTGGATGTTACTTAGACATGTACCACCCACCTAGACTAGACCAGACACCCCCACCCCATAGTAATGACACTCCTTGATGGCAGCAGCCATCCCCAGTTGGATGCAGACTGACACAGACACACAAACACAATTTGGAAACAGCTCAAGCACACATGAAAAACAGCACAAGGTGTTGACCTGGCCTCCAAATTCACTGGATCCCAAAGTGATCAAGTATCTGTGGGATGATCCACAGAGGCCCCTCCCTTCAACCCACAGGACCCAAAGGCCCCCGCTAACAACATTGTGTTACCAGACACCACAGGACACTCTCAGAAGACCCGTGTCCATTCTCTGATGAGTCACAACTGTTTTGGAGGCACAAAGGAGACGCACACAATATTAGGAAGGCGGTTTTAATGGTGATCAGTGTTTATTTAAAACAGGCGTGGACTAACTCATGATAAAAAGACATAGAGGATGTGCACAACACGAGACAATGCTGAAGACACACACCTTGCATTCTGTTCATTCTGTTGACATTCATAGCTATCTATGTCCCAGTATCAGGCTGCACGCTTAGAACTGAGATCATGATTCTTTGGCACGATTTTTTTTCCCCAAAATGTTTATTACACTGATGAACTTTAAGGGTTTGGTTCAGGTCTGTGGGCGACTCTCGCCTGGGGTTTCTTCACCATCCATTTAACTCTCTTTACCGCTGCCTTCTCTCTGCTTCTCTCCTGTTTCCACACACAGAGGTCGAGGGAGGAGTCAGCGGCAGCGCTGCCTCCTGGGAAGAAATCGTAGCATTTGCTTGTGACGTCGAGTGTGAAATAAAATGCTTAAGAATCGTTGTGTTTCGAAATGAGATCACGTGTATGCGTGAATCAAGATCGCGATTTTTTTAACGATTTATCATGCAGCCCTGTCCCAGTATCTCTAAAATAAATAAAAGAAAGAAACGCAGGCAACTGCACATGTCTGTGTTGGTGGAAAAGCTGTAACAGAAGGCTCGGTATACTATCCACTTCAGCTTAAAAAAGAAAGAAAGAAATAAAGAAGAGCAAATGGTGCATACACTGTCGTCTTCGTTAGCTGGCGCATCCTCACTAGCACACGTCATCTTACTCAGCCTCCCTGTTGCATTCCATTGTGGGTATAATGGCGTACCCCTGGTGCTGCGTGTTGTGCTCTACAGCACATTACATTCCCCACAGGGTCTCTGGCTCGGTTTACTAGAAAAGGGAACATGTGTTTTTGGTGGTATTGAAAATCAACCTGGCAGGGGACGTTTGTGGCTTCATGTGTCAGTCGTTCAAAAAAAAGAGACGGCAAGTAACATGATATGAAATTTAAAAAAAAAAAAAGCCTAACAGCCCTGTCCTCAAAATGAGGACCGGGGTGTAGAATGTTAAAAGCTACTGTTTTATATGCAAACGTCTGCACACCAGTGGGATTTGTTCAACAAAAGAGTCAGCTCTCAGTGTTTCAGTGTCAGTTTGTGAAGGTCAGCAGCATATTTTCCGCCGCTGAAAAGCATTCCTGTTGATTTGTGTATTCAGTAACGGTCTAAAGCCCGCATATCAAATGAATTGGAAGTTCAAAACAGGATTTGTGAGCACCGATGCTTCTACAGTCAACTGTTCCAATATTATCTTAGTTTTCCCAAAAATGATAAAGACTAAACACAGCTGAATCTACGGGATGGTTTTAAATTTTTATTTTTTTTTAATTTTATTATCATTATTAGAGCACATCTGTCAGATACATGCATAGCGCAGCACTGAGAGAGATTTACTTGTGGTCGGGGACAGCTGAATAGCCGTTAATTGGCGCTGAGAGCTTGTGATTTAAATTAGGGAGCAGCGATTATATTTATAACCGTGTTAAAAAATTAAACATGATAGCAACTGGAAGTGGCTGACATTTAGTGATACACAGACTTGTAAAAGTCAGCTGTGTTGCAGCTCAGTGGAGCGTGTGCGAGAGCAAGTGTGTGTGAGAGAGGGAGTGTAAAGAGCTGGAGAAGCTAATTGAAGCTACAATTTTACTGCAAAGCATTAGTTGATATATTATACATATATAAAACCACCCCCCTCACCCCCCAAACCCACCCACCCATTTTACTGCAAAGCATTAGTTGATGGACTGCACGTATATAAAACTACCCCTCGTTCTCTCTTTCTCCCTGCAGCCCTCTCTCTGCTGCCACAAAAGCCGAACTTCTCGTCTCATTAGCCGGACAGAACTGGAATGGTTTGAAACGTGCCGTACCTTCAGGATACACATGCAAACACAGAAAAATACAACAAATATTGTATTCAGCAGGTTACGAAATACCCTGAGCCGTGCACATGTAAATGGCCACAGCTGTGTCTTCATCAACTTTTTCAGGGCTTAAAATTTTCATGGTAGTCATTCAACTGCGTTACACTTTCATGCAATATAACGTCAATTAACCATCCTTGATCTAACTTCAGTCATCTCTATTTGTCGCTTTTCAAAGCCTCATAACTACTCCTTGTGTTCTTTATGTCTGTTTATGATGTGTGTTTTTAAATGCATTGCAACAGCCACATAGTAAAGTGTAAATGAAATCCCAACTCAGTCAGCGGTAGTGCAAGCTCTCACACATCCATCAACTGGAGGGACTTGAAGTGAGCACCCTTCCATCCATCTCACGGCAGAAAACCATTTCCTTCAGCAGGCGGGGGAGAAAATGGGACTGTCGTGGATTAAATCTTCAGCAGGTAGAAAGTTTTAGGTCGAGTCCTGGCAGCTTTACAACAGAAATGCTGATGCGGCTCGTTTGTATTGAGGGAGCGGAGCGTTGATTTTTGCAGATTGGTGACTTTTACATGTTAGAAAGATGTTGGAAACCTAAAATGCGCCGTAGTGCCCTATTGGTTTATTGACGGGGCCAAAGCTTTTAGTGAATAATGGCGTTGATATTGCGAGGTTGATATTGAGAGGGTTTCTTTAAAATGTCAGACTGAACAAATCCCATCAGTTTCTCCTTTTTTTTTCTGCTACTCCTAAATTCTCCTAGTGCTTTTTTGTGTTGCATGAAACATTAGTTTTGTGTCTTTTAGATGACATTACTTGGCAAAGAACCCAGGAACATCTTGGTCGTTTCTAGCTCAATTTGGACCAAGCACTATATGCATTGCTACGTAGCACATATTAAATTTGCACCAGAGAACTGTGCATGATATATGTTTGCTGTTTACCACCTAGGGATGGATTCTAATGTAGAGACAAACCTTAGCTAAACCTCAGCTTTGAAACTGCAGTCTAAATGATCTTTTTCCAGACAGGATAAGGCAGCTTAACTAATCATCCGACATTGAAAAATGCGGGAATTATACATGATTCATCCGTATATTAAAAAATATCGGCCTCTGAATCAAAGTCCACGTGGTCAGTCAGCTCAACATCCTTAGATCTACATAGATTTTAGAACAGGGGTCTTCAACATATTTCAGGCACAGGACCCCCAAACTAATGTAGAGATTAAGTAGGGACCCCCTACCTACTCTGTGCGATCCATATTAAACTCGGCCTAGCGCTATTTATAAATATACATTACTATCATTTTGAAATCAATATTAAGCTGTCCCGTGTCTCTTGACTAAAATATGTTGGATTCATGTTGATGTGTATTGAAATAAATTTAAATTTGTGTTGGAAAATAATAATAATAAAAAAAAAATATATAAAAAAAATGTCTAATCAACCAAAGCTTTTGCGACACCCCTGCAGTACCTCCATGGAACCCCTAGGGGTCGCGGACCCCCTGTTCAAGACCTGTGTCTTAGAAGAAGGTTCTCTACCATAACTCCTCCATCCAGCTGTGTGTGGCCGACAAAAATGGGTGGGAGAATGGACTAATTAATTATTTCTGTCATTTAACCTCCCAGTGAGTGTTGCATCTGAATAGTGCATTTATATTTTAGTTTGGACCGGATTATAACCAGTATAATTAAACAGGTCAAATTACCGGAACGCATGTTTTTTCTTTTCTTGTTTGATGTACGGGGGAACGTGTGCTCCCCTCGTTTGCAAATACATCTAAAACTTGCATTGCGCTGCAGAAAAAGTTGAGCCAAGTTAATTCTGTGTGGGGGGTTTTTCAGCCTTCAAGATGGACTCTCCCACTGTGCGGTGGTTTCATTAAAATGTATGAGGGGCTTCCTATTTTTTTTTTCATGCGGCGCTAATATTGGTCTGAACGTGGCCTCAGGGATGTACTGTTGTGCGGGAATTGCAGTGTGATTTTTTATATTTATTTAATTTTTTTTTGATGCATTTGCAACTTCACTTTTTGGTAAAGAGAGGGTTTTTTTTATTTTTTATATATATACTACGAACAAGCTGCCTGGACCTTATAGTCTTACATCAAACATAAAGACACAGAGCTGTTTCTTTCCTGCATGTTGAGAGTTGATCTTTCGCTGTGTTATAAACCCAAATAAAATCTTTAACTGTATCACTTAGGGGGTGTGATGGATTAGATTTGCTGCTGACCAACACATTATCCGATCTCCGCGGTGTATTCGTGAGGTTGTATAAGCCTTCTGTGGGATTGTTCTCCACTGAGAAACACTCACGAGGACCGGATTGTGCTCCGCGCTTTAAATCTCTCTGTGAAGACTTTTTCCAATGTTAAATATTAACTTGTGCCTATTATGTACCGCTGCTGCCGCACAATGCAGCATTGTGCAGAGACACAAGAAGTGATGACTCTTTTGTCTGATCCATTGATCTCGGGCACACACCAGGCAGACAACAGTGTCTACTGTTTAATGTCATCAAAAGGGTGACAAACTGCAGTTTAGATCTTGTGTAAAGGGTATTGTTGCTGTGCTCGTTGTCGTGCCGTGCTTAAAGGGGACTCAGCAGATTTGATGGATCATTACCGGAGACTGCACCTACTCTGCTAATAACGGAGCGCTTATTGTTTGGCAAACTTGCAAAAGATACTTGGCGACAACCACATGTAGACCTGCTTGGTGGTATTGTCTGTGCTTCCAACTAATAATGCCGATATTGTGAAACTGGTGGTTTGGGGGTTCTGTAGCACAGTCCCTTGTAGGTCATCTTTTCTAGGTGACTTGCTCACCAAATACCTTTTTTTTTTTTCAACTTGGTTTCTGGTAAAAAATGTGTGAACAGCATCAGGGTTGCTCCCCAAGAAGAGTGCTTGCAGCGTGACAGCTAATCATTCAAAGCATGCACACACTGAGAATACGAATGAGGCCAGCAGCGGTAGATTTGCTGAAGTTTAACAAAAGGTTCGGTGGAACGGCCAACTGTCTCCCATCACAGCTTCTCCATCAATCTACGCTCATTTAGTAGAATGCGCTCGCTTTAACACGTGGTTCGCTGGTTAGTTCTGGATTTAGTTCTTTTCTGACACTAATTGTAATCCTGCAGTTTTACAGTTTTTACAGCTTTGTGCAACAAGTCTAAGGCACAGCATGGCATGAATGAATTAAATCTTATACCTTGTTAGAGTCGGGAAATGAGAAAGCTGGCAATTTGACTCGCTATGGGTGACCGTATAGACTCGTAGTACGTATTACGTGCAGCCTTATCGCTATGTTTATCTAAATGGGGAACGTGATCAATTGCTGCATTTCCATTACCCCTAGAAATGCGTAATAAAACACTTACATTTCGAAAAACCTCAAACACAGCTAAAACACTTTGACGTTCTCATGAGGTGGGGGATTATAACAGTTTATCGCAAAAGTGCAATGGAAACACTTGTTCACTGGAGATGATGCAGGGGGTCATGTGACCAGTTCATTTGAAGTCTATTTCCTCAAAGCGAAGTCTCGCGTGACAGGAATTTCAGAGAACTATGGAATATCGCGAGACGAGACTTCACGAGAGTCACAGCTAATTCGCAGAACACAGTTCAATGGAAACTCGTACTTTATCGAAATCTCAGAAATATCGCTTTTATTTTGTGAAAAAGCGTAATGGAATCGCTGCTAATGGCTTGTTACGTTAGTTGGTGATTCCAAATTTGCCGTAGGTGTGAATGGTTGTGCGTCGTCCTGCGATAGGTGTACAACACCTCTCGCACAATAACACTGGGACAGGCTCCCCCAAAGGACAAGCAGTTACAGAAAATAAATGAATGAAGATGTTCCATTATCAGAGTTGAAACAGGACGGAGCTGGTCTTTCTTTCTTAGATGAAGTGCTATTCACAATTTTTAGTGTAATCAGGTTCTGGGTTAGCCTGGTAGCTAGCCCAAAGCGCAACTTTTTTGGAGAGGGTGGCTGGTCTGGAGTCGCTCTGTCCAGAGTTTGTTATGCCCCGGAAAAATTGATCTCCTGGGCTAATCAAATTGTGCTATATACTGTGATGGACATAAGAGTGACAGTGATGCAATCATAACGTCATCTGAGCACCGTGGAATTGAATTTGTTCACAACAAAATCATTATCTAAAAACTCAATGGTACCACCGGACTGAGTTTGTCTGATCCGATCACAGAGATGAAAGCCCAAACATCCAAGCCTGAAAATATGGTTTCAATGGATTCTGACTTCCGACTGGAAATCTAACGTCCGTCTCTCTTTCTTTCAGACGCAGCGATGAGGAGGAAAGCCACGTGTCCGAGGTCAAGAGAAGCAAACGCGCCACTGAGAAAAGAAAACTGAAGTAGCAGGGCACCAAATTACATGAGTCGCTATTAATATCCAGCAGTTTCATCAGAAACGTCAGCGCCATTACTTTTCACCACTGAAAAAGTTTACAAGTTACACGGAGTACAACACTGTAAGTCACAATAGTATAACGTGAAGAAAAATGCTGTATGACTGTATATTACCGCACAACCTGCACCGTTAATATCTCGGCTGGCGTCATCCAGGCCCCCGCACACCTTCATCATCACCACCACGGAGTGCGTTTACGTGCACACAGTGCGATTGTTAGCAGGTCACGTCACAGCGTTTCGCGTCTATAGAGCTGCATCTTTATGTGTGTGCGCGTGCGAGACAGATATCCCTTTATATTAATCAGCCGGATATTCCACATGCTCCGTACCAGCGTCTCCCTGATCACGCTCTGACTCTGATTAATGGGACAAGTGGTACCGATGCCATCTCCGATGCTATATACACCATGTGTGCACGTAATTGCACTGCCATTATCATCACCACCGACACCATTATATTTATCATCATGATTGTTAAAGCTCCCTGCAGATCTGTAAGGTGTTAGAACAGGAAATAGATGGAGAACCTCAAACTTTTCGACCCATTCCCAGGAGAAACCCCCACCCCCCCCCAAAAAAAAAAAACGAAAAAACAACTACAACAACGCTTTGTCTTCACTTTTCACCTCCTGTGTCCCTCTCACGTTTTCTTTGGGCTTTATCTTTTGTATGTGTACATAAAGCAATTTCAAATCTTATAGTTTTGTACATGTAATTTTTATGGTGTGTGGATATTTTCTAAGAAAATAAAAGAAAAAAAATGGATGACTTTCTCCTAGACTGGCTGCAGGGTTGTTCTTTTCTTTTTTTTTTTGGTTGTTGTCGTCCTCTCATCTAGTTGAGCCGTCTGCCAGATGTGAGACACAGAGCTATGATTAACCTGCGCAGCACCACGTGTAACACGTGAGCAGAAGTTCACCGAAGATGAGGGTAAACACTTCACACGCTAATCTTATGAGTACGAGAATAATTTCATGTTTTCCCACCGAGCGGCTTGAACGAAACGAGATTTGAAAGAATAAAGACTGTCAATTACCGTGGGCCGGGTGGACGGGTGTCACGCAAACAGAACAACTGTCGTTGTTTCTCTGAATCGACCAAATAAGCAAGTAAAAATAGACGACGCCTCTTTTATCAAGCTTGCCTGTGACACCTATCCAGGGGACAGGGTTAACCCTAACCCAGCATGTGAGCTCATTATTTAGCATCAGTGGAAGAATTAAGAAGCTGCCGTTTCAGCCGTAAATAAGTCATAACCTATGCTCATAAGTACAAGTTTACTTTTAATAATGCATGTTTTCTCCAGTTAATGATAATGAATGATGTATATAAGTGCACTGACGGGTGTATATCCAAATATAGCCTCCTTATCAGATCATGTTGAGCTGCTCGTTGATGGCCTCCACACTTGTACGACCTCAATCCAGCAGAGCACCTCGGGGACGATGCGGAATGAGAGATTTGCCTCGTGAATGTGTCGTCGACGAATTGGCAGCAACTGCACGGTGCTAAAATGTCGGCACGGATCAAACACTAAGCAATCCCTCAGCAGTTTTGAAGACAAAAGCAGGTCCTAGCAAGTTGTGCATAATAGAGTGGCAGGTCAATAAATAATCCCTACTACTTATCGATGAAATAACGTATTTTAAAATATTGTTTCTAAGACTGAACATACTCCACGCTCTAGACTACAGTTCCTCCCAAATGGAAATGCCAAATGCACTCCATTTACTTTTACATCTTCAGAGAACTGCATATATTAAAATATATTAATTATAATTTAAAATTATAAATTAAACCTGCTATAATCAGCATTTTTCCATGGAATAAACAAAAAAACAGCTGTGTGTAATCTCTAAGTCTACCCTCACAGTAACGAACCCTCCTGATATTATGACTTCCCTCATATAGTTGTTTTAGTTGCTGCCTACAGCTTTACGTCTTTATTAGGGACGTCCCCATCAAGTGTTTTCACCCTTGATTCGATCCTGGTCATTTTAATATCGAATCACGCTCCACTCCCATGTGTGCCTTTAGCATACGTATGCTTGAGAGGTGAATAGCTCTGCACTGCATCAAGAATAAACCTGGCTTCATGCTATTTCTTAAAGATTTTCACTACAGTAGAGCCTTCAGCTTTCGGTGGTGTACAGCTTAACTTGAAGCCATAAATAGATGTGTGAGACTAGTGGAACTCATTAGCATCTAATGTGGATGTTTCATTCTACTGCTGCCACCTTCCCATACATTCACATTGCACAATATACGAGGCACAGTCTCACTGCCTTCACTTTCCAGGTGTTTTCCTCCCGCATTCAAATGATCTGTCCGGGCATCCCTCAATCTAATGTCATGAACCGTAACAGATTTCTGGCGATTTCTTTCTTTTCTTTTCTTTTTTAATTTGTGCAATATTTGTTTTTTAGGCATCTCACATTTTATTTGATGAATAAAGCATTCTGTCTCTGTAAAAGCACTATGAAATTCGCCATCAGCATCAAAACGCACACAGAAAAGTTAGACTATTTAGTAACCACAGGAGACGGTGGCGATGAGACACGAGGTAAAAGGAGACTGAATTATTTTCATTATGGAGATGACCAGCAACCTACCTTTAAATTATTTGTAATGTTGTTCTATTTCTGAGAAATAAGAAGCTGTGAACCTTTTATTGTGGCAATATATCAGACTTTAATGCTTTTTTATGCAAGAAAAATACCGCCCACATCATTTCCTTTTATTTAGTGATTTTCTGTCTAAGTTCCCGGGTGGATGAGTGCCTCTCTTACTGGACTTTCTTTTTCTATTTTTTATATGATTGCAGCTTCCAATGTGGAAAGCCAGCTTTTTTTGAAATTTCCTCTTACTCTTTAACATATTGCTAAAATACTTAGAGCCTCGTAGCTCTGCCGTATACTACGCATGGGTGCATTAATCTCAGGCCGACTGACAATATTACAGATATGAGCTTTGCGTAAAGCCCGTCTCACGTTGTGTCATCTTCAAAAAGCAGCCAGTTTGCAAAGTGTAACGTCTCGTGCCGTCCTCCGGTTTCTTCATCCCGTTTTTTTTTTTTAATGCATCCCATGAACATAACCTAAATCTGTCTCTCCTATTATCTCGCCCCCTCATCTATCCCCTTCAGTCACCTGTGCTTTTCTCCCCCCATTCTCTCGTCTCCCAACTTTCAATCCACTCCTCTCTCCAGTTCCCTTCCTGCTCTGCTTTTCCTCTCATCTTCAATACCCAATCTGCTGTGCGCAGCTCCACTCTGCTCCCCGTGTCTACTCCATTTCTCACTCCTCTGCTCCTCACTATTTGGCAGGCAGCCAGCGCCAGAGCAGCCAACCGCCGTTCCTGCCCCCCCCACCGCCATCTCCCTTACACTCGTCACCACCTGTTAACTCCATCTATTCGCCCGTCCTGTTTTATTTCGCGTGTCTTTATGCGGACACAAGAAGCAGAATGAATTAGAAGGGAGGGGGCTGGAATGAAAGGAAAAGTGAAATATATATTTCCCAAATATATATTTGCTTACAGAAGTGGAAAAGAGTAATGACTGCTCCAACATTGCCGCAGCGCAGTGACAGACAGAAAAGGAAATGGGAAAACGATGAAAGGGGGATGAAAACAGTCACACCAACAGCCATCAGCGGCTCTAGAAAAAAAAAAACGCCACCTGGGGCCTCATTTTAAGAAGGATGCGAGTATTAAAAAGCGATTCATATTTCACACTCGGAGCTCTACGGAAAGAATATGATAACAAGAAATCAATGCAGCGCTTCAGAACAAAGTCTAACACATCATGATGAGTCATTATTATCGTTGGGAATTTATTATAGCGGTCACCTTTGCCTGACTGCAACTTTAAAAGTTTTCTTTAAAGGGGGCATGAATTAAACAAGAGGCGTTTAAGACGACGCCGCATCGAGTATGATGCTGTAAATTCCAAATAATTAGTCGCGTTCCTGAATTCATTAATTAGGCCAGGTATTCTCGTAAACATACTTTGCAAAGTGTGAATAAAAACAGCCCGGAGAAGTGATAGCAGTTACTGGAGAATGATTTTCATTAATATTTAAACCTATTCAGGAAGGTACTCAATTTAATCAGAGCATGTTCTCGACAGGGGCAAGTCTTTGTATGTGTATTGAATTCCTGTCATCTCCTTCAGTTAATGTGCGTAAAAATGAAATAAAAAAGTCTATTCATGGACACATGTCAATATGTTGCGGAAAAAAAAACACTCAGAGGACAGCGTTTTTGTCCCACTGTCCTTGGTAGTTCTTTGTGTGAATTATCAGCATGGTTGGAATGAGTACTTATTTTTTTTAGTTTTTTTTTAAATTAAATCTAAACCTTGAAAGACTTGATATAAAAAATAGAACAATTTAAATTGGTTTGGAGATTAACTACAAAGTCAACACATGCCTGACAGAAAGACAGGAAATTTAATTTTTTTTTCGAAATAAACCTGTAACCTTGAAAAGCCTACAGCAGCCCACACATACAACAGACACTCTCCCACAAACGTCCATGTGAATAAAAAACATACCGATAAGACTGTCTAATAATAACTATATTATTAAAGAATCTATCAAATGGGACTAAAATACTAAAACTACTGCAAGCTGAGCCCTGAAAAAGGCAACGTAGCGATGACAGCGGATGAAGGGTTCGCTCTGACTTTCCATTAACATCAGATCTGGGCTGTCCAGCAGCAAATGGCCGTGTGTTCAACCTCTCCAAATCTCTTTTTTTTGGATAATTGGATAATTTTTTGGATAATAATTTATTGAGTGAGTGGTTTTGCTCATAAATCAGCTCCTTACATGTCATCACACTAACACACAATCAGAGGATGAGTCTGACCAGTGCATTTAAAAGAGGTTATGAGTAACTCTGAGCTTCTCTGCAGGACTCCTCCGTCCTACATCTCCCACAATGCACTTCACCTTTCCACTCAGTCACAGTTCCGTTAAACTGGATGTTGGTAGCATTGATGACGTCCCTCCTCCACCTCCAGCCGAGCCATCTTTCCTATGGAGACCTGTCTCGGTATCGGCGCCAGTGTCGGTCGCCCCTCCTCCATCAGTCCCTCCGCTGTCTTTGGATCCCCTATTTTCCCGTTAGCCCTGAAGGCATCCCGCACCCATCTCACTGCTCCGGTAGTTGTTCGAGGGGAATTTGCTGCTCTCTCAAATCTGACCCAACCCACCGAGGCTAGGGAGACCGTGGGAAGAGGGAACCCCCATCTGCCACGGGGAGTCCCCGGCCCCCCACAGAAGGGAGAGGGGAAGCCACCACTTAAACCAGCCACCGTTGGACCTACAGAGGGAGCTGCTATGGAGCCATCACCATAAGAAACAAAGCCTAGCCAAGAGGACACCAGAGAACCCAGGTACCTGCCCCAACAGTCCAACGCAGGGCCACACTCTGCTGACCCATGAGACAACTAACGGTGGAGGACCACGCCCCCCCGACTGCGCCAAGGGATTATGAAAAGCGAGAATCGAGCACTGCGACACTGTGACCCTGGATGTGGTGGGGTGCATTAAGATTGAGGGAAACGAGGAGGGTGGGGTCAGAAGACTGCAGCACACTTCTGTCCTGTAGCCTTCCCTGACCCATCCTGGGCAGTCCCCCAAGGTGTAGTGCCTTAATAACATTAAAAACCGATGTGGTGTACCTGTGGCTGTGATAAGTAACACAATGTAGAGTGGAGCGTAATCTGAGTGCAATTTAAGAGGCAGGCAAGTGAGGGCCAGGTCCACTGGCACACTGGTTATTTATCGATCTCCACCCTGATGTTCATTAGACCTACACGAAACTCTGATTATAACTCAAACCCTGGAAGTTTTCATGCACAGTGTAATCTCTCTTAACCACACACAGCTCCCCATACATCAGTAATTAACACGGAATCGTGTACTCTACGTTAAATACTAAATTTGTAGAAACTCACTTTAGGTTGCTTTTTCCTTTTCAGGCGATCATTCATAAGAGCGGCTTTGTGTTTTTTTCTGAATGAATGAGTTAAACTCATGAGCACCAGCAGTGAGTATAAGTGGTCTTTAATGGGACACATACGACACAGACCCCCTCCAAATGTGGTCAGAAATCAGATCTCAATGCGTCTTGGTGGTGTTCACACCGGCCTTTTAGGTGATCGGATCGCCCGAATCGGATCCTAATCCCAAGACCAATGGAAGTGGCTGATGCAGTTGAATAACACCAATTCCCCAAAACATTTGCTACACAGAAACACGTTTAAGACTTTGCTTCCTACCACCAAAAAGTTCCCATGGTCATAACGAGCGTGGAGCGTCGGGTGAACTGGATTGAAAGGTGGCAGAGGGTTCAACAGCTGAGGAGCCTGGACAGAAAAAAAGCCTGGTCACGTTCACATCCTGGCATGTATGTGCATGCAAATAATCCTACAGGCATACGCACAGATACATTTGCATGTGGGCACAAAGCCTTGTTTATGACTGTTTTGAAGATTATTGAAGTTTCTATTCAGAGGTGTGATTGCTGTCCTACATGCCTGAGTGACATTCTCTCTTTCTTTTTTTGCATTGTGGGTCATTACTGCTTGTCCGACTCCTTCTTCGCTGACTTTATTTCTAACCGTGACAAAGTAAAATACATATTTTCCAGATTTAAATTCCCTGCCTGCACATTCAGTGGTAGGTTGTTTTGCTTTTCTTTTTGAAGACATTTCCCCCTCTCTTGGCTTAGTCTCAGTGGACTGAAGAAGGAGGAAAAGGGAGGAAAAAACGCGTGATGTGGCCAGCATCCTAAGATAGATTTAAACCCAGGGCGTCTGGCGGAATCTCATTTGCAAGTGTTTAACGTTCCCTCCTCATTCACACTTGGGGGAGTCCGACGCTACACCCCGGACGTGTTGTGCCTGCGAGGACTGCCTTCTCTCTCCGATGGCGTCTTCTCAGGTGGAGCCGGTCCAACTTCATCTTGTGATTTCTTGCAATTTTTCAGGTGTGAAATTGTGATGGATTGAAACTGCAAAAGAGGTCAAATTATCTACATCTGTGAGATGTCTCCGCTTGATTTTGCATACATTTTTTTGATGTGCACATGGCAAGAAACAACCTTGTTGTTGTGAGCACTTACAAATGGGATTTCCTATCTGTCTGTTGGACCGTTTGGATAGAGTGTGAATCCCCGTACCTTTGCGATGATGGAAGGCGGTTCTGTGGTGCATTCATGCCCACCTCACACTGCGATAGGCCAGCTGTGCTGTGTCGAGGCGAAGTGTATTAATGAGCCAGGATGCAGTCCTACGTGACTAGTCTCATGTGTGCAGACATTTGGGGTTATTTTGTCGCAGTGTGGCGACATTTGCATGATTTAGATTAGATCCACGGTTGCGGGTAATTGCACTGCTCTCTGACACAACACTTCATAAATCTGCAACCTCTGACACGGGAACATGTTTAATGCTGCTTGTAGACTGCAACAGGGAGTTGGTGGACTGAAAAGGAGCAGCAGTGCACAGATAGGTAGGTCTACCGTAAAAATCATAACTGTTACAGCTAAGAGCAGACTGCTTTACCAAAAAAAAAAAAAATCATCACAGTTGGTTTTAGTCCTGCCAGCTAATGAGTTTACTTTCTTCCGTGCTTTATTCATTTATCATCAAAGTGGCAGTGGCTTGATGTAGGGCCAGAAACAGACTTTACCATTCTCAGTGCCAAAACACACATTTTCCCACCAAAACGCCAACAATTGTCTTTGCAATTCCACATTTGAAGACACCCCTGACCTGCTCCTCACCACGCACCTGTTCATGAAACACAGGTGGGAGGAACCACCTGTATGGTGCCAATAGTGCCAGTATTGGTGTCCCCGGTTATATATATATATTTCATATGCACATTTTTCCTGAATTTTGACCACCACAAGCTTTCTGTCATGTGGCTCCAATATATCAGGGCTGATATCCCCCCAAACCCAGCAGACAAAAACAATCTAGAAGGATGAATAGCATTACAGACCAGAGGAAAAACAGGTATATTAGCTTTTTGGATGAATTGGCTCTTAAAGGGAGGGAGGGAGGGTATTCGCTCAGGGCTCCATCCTTATGTCCACATTTGAATTTTTTTTTTTTCCGGTGAGTACTTTTGTATTGTCATGGTGTCACCATAGTAACAGAAGACAAAATGGTGATAGGGGTTGACACTGCTCCAATGCCATTTTCATACCAATTCACTCCCCCCTCTTCAGCCCTCAACGCTAGCGGCCCTCCAAATGACGCACATCACACATTGCACAGAGGCTGCCTCTCATAGCGGAGTGAAGTTAACACCCCACTGAAATGAGACGCTAATGTCGGTCGCCTCGTGCGCCCAAGCCAACTGAGCCCCCAGGTGTCCTTGTGTTTCATAACGACAAGTTAAAACGGGACAGAATGACTCACCGGACAAAATGAAGTCTTTCAATTTACCTGTCTGAATTTCACCCGGGTCAGTGTAGTGGTTTAGTCACTCAACGAATTAATGCTAAATCTGTGGTTTCCTTCTGGCTTAACAGGTGGTGAATAATAGATGGAGTGAATCACTGCTCAATTTTCTACCTGTATAAGTGTACAATGGCCTCAAATGATGGCTCGAGCATATGTGTGTTTTGGAGACACCCGACTTGCAAAGCATAGGGAACTCGGGTCAACGAAGGTGATTGTTTGGAATAAGCAAAGCTGGGTATTTATAATAAAGAGCACCTCATGGTGCTTTCCGTTTCATCTTCTGCAGACAACCATCAGATGGGTTTTAATGAGGACAGCTCACTGTGAGAGAAAACTGAAACCTCTGCTCTCCCCTGGTTTTATCTCGGGTTGGATGCACACCACAAGATCTCATCAAGTTTAGTTCAACTAATTAGACTCAAAGTTACTGTCCTCTCCCAGGCACAGATTTTCCAGATGAGAGAACCGCTGTGAGTAAACCGCGGAGGAAGGACATTATGATGTTTGGGTTCCGAGAGATATTTTTTTTCAGAATTTGTATGCACAGGGTTGCTTAATTGGGGCTAAATCTTGTCAAAGCATGTAGTGTTTGTCCAGATTTGGCAGGAAGTAGCGGGGCGGTGTGGGGTTGGGGGGCTGGCTGCAGTGATCTGAGTCCGTATCTGAAGGCACAGCGGGGAAACCTGTCCAACCAGAGCCAGCATGCTGACTCGTGTCACATTATTGGTACACCTCTGTCACTGTGCAGACACTTTCTATAATATATCTGGTGTAACACCTGCGCTACAGGACACTGCACAAAACAGCCCACATCATTAACTTGCAATACGTGTAGAACATCTACATCGTGTGTGAAGTTGGAGGCGAAAAAACAAAAAGAACCTCTTATTGTGTTTATAATTCCTCTTGGTGTGCTGGTGATATAGTTTGTGTGGCACAGTGACTCAGTGGTTATAAACGAGGATTTTCTTTGGGTGCTGCAGCTCCTTTCAAAGCAAACAGCCCCGAAATAGACTCATTGCGCAACGCGATCACGTGTTTCGAGTTGTATTTCTGGCCGACTGGTGAATGTAAGTCCTAAGTAATCACTTACTCTTAACACCGTTGTAGGTCTAAAGCAACAACTGAGCTGCTAAATGCTCCACTATGTTCATTATTTAGTTGCCAACTGTGTGGGCCTGCTGTTTGGTGCCGAGCAGGTAGCGTACAGTCGGCTTTCAGAGCATTTTCGCGAAGAAACAAACCGCCGGCTGCAACTGAAAACGGCGCTAAGGGAGGTGAAGGTGGACCGAAACAGCTGAAGGGTGGACAGCTAAACAATGAGCTGAATGCTCCATAAATCAGACGGGAGCTGCAGATTCAGGGGATTTTTTTTTTTTCTTTGTTGTTTGTCATACAGTCAGGTGATAGATTACTATTATAGTGATATCAATTACCACTACTCCAGGGTATGTCTATGCCACAGCTTTAGCTGATGCTGAGGATACACCAAATACTGGATTTTTCTTTCCGAGTAAATATAAAAATGATGATCATCAGGCAGGTTGGCATCAAGCTTACTGAAATAACCAATGATAAGGTCATCATTTCCTAATGCGACTGAAGTCTGACCAAGAAATGGCATGATGTGTATGCTGTTTGGTAAAGAAATAGGGAAAAAAAATCATCCTTAGATGAGTCACAGGGTGTCGTGTTCAGTGGTTTCAGCTGTATACAAGAACTTTCCTTTGACTTCCGTCAAGCGACAGTTGAACTTATTTTAACTTTATGTTGAGAAGACATTCACAGAAAGTTAAGACAGCCAGAGATACTGATGTAAGACAGCAAGAGCTACTGATGTTCGGTTTAGCCACTAGTGGTTTTTGACATTAAGAGGCCAGCTTCATTTTTTTTTTTCTCATGGAAAGTAGCACAGAGAGGCAGAAAGAGGCCAGAGCTTTGAAAAAAACGTGTCACTATCCAACGCAATCGTCTGCAAGGTTTTCAAGAGAGCGCTAAAAAAGAGCGCTTCTTATAGGGGTTCTTTTAGTGGTTAGAAATCTAAGCGTTGCTGGAGTTTTCCTTAAAGATACATAATTAATTTGTCTTTCTATGCTCAATAGCTTCCACACAGCTGCCTGTGTGAAAAATCATTTTGTTTGCTCATCTGGCAGGTGTAAAAAAAATAATAAAAATAAAAAAAGAAAGCAGAGAAAAGAGAGGACAAAGAAAAGTTTCATAAGTCATCAGAGTTTTGTTAGAGGACAGCCTAATCGAAATGATCCTATCAAAGATTAAAAAAATAGTAATCTGGTCAGCCAATCAGAGCAGAGATTAGACTCAGTGGAGGGACCTGATTGAGATGTTACCGCCTGTGGCTGGAGTCATCTAAGGCTAGTGCATATGTGTTGGTGGGTGCGCGCGCCACGGAGACCATCGGTTCTTATCTGCCATCACCACTCACTCTGATCTTTCTATCTTTATATAAAATGACTGTATCTGCGGCCTGTCAATCCGTACATCAATCTGAACGCTTCATTGGATTTTGGACCATGACGAGGCTGTTTAATCCCCGAAATCTTCACGGAGAAATCTGTATTTTTACACGAATAAAATGTATTTAATTTTAATATGATTAGTTTAAATAAATTGTGTTTGAATGCGTGTCCTTTGAAGACTGATCCACGTCGTTTTTCTTTTTTTCTACCACAGTACATGTCAATTATCAAGACGCATAGACTTCACTCAAGTGTAAAATGGTTTGAATTGCTGCTGGGAAGGGGAATGAGTAAAACTTTGGGTAGCTTTTCACAACCACAGTTTGATAGGAATAAATACTTTTTGATTTGTTCCATATGTTTATCAATGTTGTAGTTTGAGAGTCATCCAGGTCATGGCATATATATAAAAAATAAGCTAAAACAAAGCCAACAGGACTTGCTGTTTTTTTTCTTTTGAAGATCCAAGTTGCTTCTCCAGTTTTAAATGACTGGTTTGGTTTTGCTAGGATCACCTGTCAGTGGTGTCCACCTGAAACTCACAGGACATCGCATGTGATGAAGGTGCTGGAGAGGTTGGTGCTGGCCCACCTAAGGCCGCAGGTGCGAATGACCCTCTACAGACGTGTCTATTGGTGGATGATGCTGTCATCTATCTGCTGCAGGCTCAGTGAGAATCACATTCTTTGATTTCTCCAGCTCCTTCCAACACCATCCAGCCTTTATTGCTGGGTAAGAAGCTGCGGCCGATGGGTGTTGGTGCATTCACTGTCTCTTGGATCTCGGACTACCTGACAGACAGGCCGCAGTTCGTGCATTTGTGCCGTGTCCTGTCTGATGTGATGTGAGTGGTGTGGGAGCCCCACAGGGGACTGTGCTTTCTCCGTTCCTGTTCACCTTATACGCCACTGACTTTCAGCACGACTCAGACTCACGTCACGTACAGAAATTTTCTGATGAATCTGCAGTTGTGGGGTGTATAAGTGGTGGACGGGACGAGGAGGAGTATAAAGGACTGGTGGACGGATTTGTGGGGTGGGCTGAAAGTAATCACCTGCTGCTTAACGTGGACAAGACCAAAGAGATGGTGACTGACTTCAGGAGGAGGGGAACAGATCCTCTTCCCCTCAGCATCCTTGGTAGGGACATGGAGGTGGTGGAGGAGTGTAGATACCTGGGAGGATCAACAATACAGCTGCGTAGAAGAAGGGCTGCAGCAGACTCTACTTCCTGAGGAAGCTGAGGTCCTTCAACATGTGCAGTAAGATGCTGGAGATCTTCTACCAGTCTGTTGTGGCCAGCACCCTTTTCTCTGCTGGGGGAACAGTATTGCAGCCAGTGATGCCAACAGACTGAATAAACTGATCAAGAATGCTGGCTCTGTCATTGGGTGCACACAGGAATCTTTTTGAAGTGCTGGTAGAGAGGAGGACACTTAAACTGTTATCAATCATGGATATACCCTGACCACCCTCTCCACCAGATGATAGACAATCAAAGGAGCACCTTCTTCCAGAGACTCAGACAACTGTGTTGTCTCAAAGAACGCTACAGGAAATCTTTCCTGCCTCAAGCCATATGCCTGTTCAACTCTTCATCTGTATGTGACAGATAACGGAATGGGAAACACTATTTCCCATTCAGTTTGTATTCACTTATTTTAATAAATATTGTGTATATAGTATATTGTGTTTTTATATAGTATGTAAGGTGTTGAAGCCTGTACATTGCTGCTGCAACTGTAAAATTATCCATCTATTCACTTATAATTAGAGGAAATTCATCCAGCTTTAGAACTGACAAAGTCACTTGGATGGTCGTCAAGAAGTCCCAACAAGTCCAGTTGTCTTTGTTTTTTGGAAACGCTACCTTTATGTTAAAGCTGAAAATGGCTGGTTCACCGTGAAAGTCTGCTACTGCTGAGAAAATTTAGTAATCATTTAGTAAAGACAGGCCAGTGCACCCAACTGAGAATAATTCCCATGACTAATGAACCTTTTTCACTATATCTGTGCCAAACTCACTGACTTACACCGGATCATAATATGCCCCCATTTGTGGTGCACTGTACAGAATCAAGTATTTCCTGTGAGTGCTGTGTTTACTTTGTAAAACACTGTTAAAACAAACACAGAGATAGAGACAATGAAACAGTCGAATAAGTGTTTGAAAAGGTGAAAGCTGAAATCGATATGCGCAGCGCATGGGTACATCTACAAAAGAACAGTCATAAATTAAACTTCTTCTATAGTGTTACGATATATCTTCAGCAGATTCAGCGCTATGATGTTCTATTCTGATTAATGCTTTGGGGAATGTGGACACAGTTACGTTGGAATCTGTAATCAGATTTATTTTAATCCACATGTTTTCCATGTAAATGTACCCCAAATCATTTAGCAATAATATTATTGTACACATCTGTCACCATCTTTTTTTTTTTGCCATTTTTTGCCGTCGTCACTCACATAAAATTAGCCCATGCACAAGTCAACTCCAGAAGCAGACTGGATTTTTTTTTTTTTTTTTCGCATTTGTCTGCATGCAGACTGGATTTTAAGGTACAGTCACGTATCATCAGTATGTGAATTCAAAAAATAGGTTGTGTGGAGCCACCCATTCAAACCGATACCTAATTTAATAGAATGAGACACACATAATGTCTCAGTTTAAAGGGTTTAAAGCTGCAGCAGCCGAGCTAGAGACTGAGCTTTGCCCGTTAGAGCGTTTAACCTTGAAGCTGAACCTTTTACTACTGAGACCTTTAAAAAAAAAACAAAAAAAACACACAACCTGCCAGTGCAAGTTTCAATTTTTTTACAGTTCAGGTAAAATCCAAATATAAGCAACTTAAGCATGTACGTATCGGTTGAGTTTCCTTATTACTGCCAGTCAAGAATTGGGAGGTTTTCTGCATAGGTGTTTTTAACAGCAGACATTTTTAACTTGTCACAGAAGGAGATAAGCACAGGTGTATTAATGAAGGCTGCATTGCACTCAGAGGTGGTCTTGCTGTTTGCGCCTAACAATAATCCTTATTATTTGTTAATGCCAACAAGAGACTATGTAATGGAAACGGGTTTTGGCCTACATATTTCTTTAAATCATATAAGCCTTTCATGTGATGAGCAAAATCACCCAAAATTAATTTTCCTCATCTTTGTAAATAAAGTAACTGTGCTACAGCCAGTTTCATCATCAAAACATACTTTGTAGAAGCCTTTGTGGCAGCAATGAGAGCTTCAGTAAGTCTCTGCAAGCTCTGCACACATGGATTTGGATAGTCTATCCTATTCTTCCTAGTAGATCCTCTCAAGCTCCATCAGATACGATGGAAAGTGTCAGAGAAACTGTCATCTTTAGGTCTTCCTTTCAGATGTTCTATGGGGTTTATGTAAAGCTTTGGCTGAGCCCCTCAAGGCGAAGCAGAGTCTTGTCTCAAAGCTGCTACAACCTCGTCTTGGCTATGTGTTACAGGTCATTGTCTTGCTGAAAGGTGAACTGTCACACATCATTACAGATGGACCAGAACTCCAGGATTTGTGTGCATGCAGCTGATGATGAAATCCTCAAATTATGAAAAAGAGGAGTGAATTCACTATATGTCAAAAACAAACGTGCTGTATTGTGAACGTCCGTCTCAAAGAGCGTAAGGCTGACGAAACTGAAGGGTTCCTAGGACAAAGAAAGGTAACGAGAGAAAGGGAGATGTGACAAGAGAAACTGAATGAATAAGAAGTGGTGCACAGAAACAATTTATTTTATTTGGGGAAGATAGGGAAAAGGTAATAGGAGTGGTAAGTGTCTATCAGATACGGAGGCTGAGAGTAGGGAAAAGAACAGAAGGAGAGGACAAGAGTGTAGAACACAGAAAATCATCAATCAAAGAGAAACCTTGTCGAGTAGTTGAGCCTACCTTGACTTCAAGAACACTTGGCCAAATTGAATGGGAGAAAATAGAAACATAAAGTTCTTGCTGATTAAGAATACGTTGTCCTGATGAAAAAATGACTCTCCTCATACAAGGAGCCAAGGCTTTACAAGTAAGTGAAAGCTGTGTGAAAGTATCATAGGCAATTAACCACCTATGTGGAAGAAAATAACTCCCTTACATTCCATCTTACAAAGAGAGAAAAATAACAAGGGAACCACTGACCTGAGAAAAGAGGTATTAAAATATACCTGTGAATTGTGTTAAAAATGAGGTATTTGACAAAAACATGAGATTTTCCTTTTTTTGCCTCAACAAAAGCAGAAGGGAAACTGTGATGAAGACGCTGTTAATTGCTTCTGAGATGTTGAGGTTCCTGCGAATTCTGTGTGAAATTATTAAATGATTCAATACATAAATGTAAAATACACATTCCTATGCTGTATGGAACACCTCGACACAAAAGACTACTGAATTAAAAATATTTCTATCTCAGGTCACTGATTTTATACATCTCCTCATATGCACGCCTTCTATATATGAGAGGAAAAAATACGAAACGTTAAAGGATTTCATTTAATGTCCAAGATTAGCCAAGGCTGTGACTGAAGAAGTGATATTTCCATGGCCGTTTCACATTTGTGGTTTCAGCCCAGACGCACCAAACAAACATCAAAGAACTGCCGGCAACCAAGGACGACTGAGACGCTGCGTCACTTCGTTGGTTGCAAAGACATAGCACATACTTTTTGTGTTTGTGTGAAGAACAACCAATACCAGCATTAAAAAGCAGAAATCAAAACCGCTACTATTAGCTCAGAGGTTAAGTAGCCAGGAAGTGCTACAAACCACTGGAGCTGGTCTCTCCTGAATCATGCTGATCCGTTGGGCAACAGCTTATTCATTCAAGAGACAGTTAGGTCCATATATATTTGGACACTGGCACAAGTTTTATCATTTCAGGTGTTTACCAAAACATTTCAAGATACCAAAGATTTCAGGGGCTAGAAATGTAGACTCTCAGCTGTATTTTGAGGGTATTTGCATCCAAATTGGAGGACCCCTTTAACAATTAAAGCTCTTTAAGCTTTAATTCATTAACCCTTCATCATTTAAGCAGGTAAAACGGCTAGAGTTGATTTTAAATGTAGCGTGTAGCATTTGCATTTGGACGCTGTTGCTGTGAGCCCACAACATGCAGGCAAAGTAGATCCCAGTGAAAATATAACAGACTATCCTTAGACTGAATAAAAGACGAAATCCACTAGAGAGTGGAAATGTTTGGATTGGCCAAATCATCTGTGTGGTACATTCTGAGAAAAAAACAAACAAGCAAAGCATTGGTGAGCTCGGAAGTAGGTGTATCAGTATCTAAGTCTACAATAAACAGAAGACTTTGTCACAGTAAGTAAAATGGGTTCACCACAAGGCACAAACCACTTGTCAGCCTAAAAAACAGAAAGGCCAGATTAGACCTTGCCAAAAAACACCCGAAGAAGGTAGCCCAGTTCTGGGACGCCATTCTTTTGACAGATGAAACATAAGATCAACCGTATGATGAGAAGAAGAAAGTATACAGAAGGTTTGGAACAGCTCATGATCCAAAGCACGCCACATCTCCTGTAAAATGTGGTGGACGCAATGTGATGGCATGGGCATGCCGAGCTTCCAATGGCACTGGGTTACAAATGTTTATTGATGATGTGACTAAGGACAGATACAACCGACTGAATTTTGAAGTGTATATGCATAGACTCTATGCTCAATTTTTGAATGCAGCTAAGTTTATTGGAAGGCACTTACAATACAGATGGACAATGATCCAAAATGCAGTGCAAAAGCAACCCAGGAAATTTTTTAAGGCAAAGAAGTGGAATATTCAACAATGTCTGAGTCAATCACCAGACTTCAACCTGATCAAGCATACAATTCATTTTGCTTTTGAAGACAAAAATGAAGGTGGAAAAACACACAAAAAGCAACAGTAAAGGCAAAGAATCACAAATGAGCTTTCATTGATGTCCATGGTTTCCAGACTTCAGGCAGTCATTGCCTGCAAAGTATTCTCAACAATAGAGGAGGAGACTTTGTACAAAAATGGGTGCTATTCCTAAACATTACATAGGATATTTTTGTTAAAGCCCTTGAAATAAACCTGAAAGTCTGCTTTTCCATTGCACCTCAGTCATTTAATTTCAAATTCAATGTGGTGACATGTAGAGGCCAAATCAGGAAGACTGTGTCACTGACCAAATATTTCTGGGCCTAACTAATGAATGGGATGAAAATATCTGCATATCCTTTGAGCTTTGTCACTTCCATGTCGATGTTGTGCACTGGTTCCCTAAGCCAATCAGAGAGATCTCTCTGGTTCCCTTTATCAGCAACCAATTTGATATGAAAAAGTCACTAACAAGGGTTTGATTAGTGCTATCAGTGCCAGAACAAGGACAATAGATGCCCAATCATGGCCCGATACCTTGGTGAGTCATGACCTCAATAAAATTTTCAATAACCCACTTGCCAAGTGCAATGATTGAATGACTGCATGCGACTACATTTGGGACGAACTGAAATGTTTCAAATGACCTTTTGCAATGTGTACAACTAAAAAGCTAGGTTTAAAGTAAAGTGAATCATCCTTATATATTACAGTATATGGCTATTTTGAATACGTAAATCCCAAATTATCCAGTGGCTTCAAGACATAAAGGCCAAAACTTTATTTTTTTGGTCAGGATACACCTATTTATCATCGCTATCAGTCGGCAAAACAACACATTTTGTGACATGCACTGCAAGAACAAGACCAGAGTTTAATACAACAAAATTACTCCCATTATTCGATCTTGAGGCTAATATTTAAGTACTATATTTGAAGCCCTTTGTACATCAAATCGACCCGCAGTGCACTGAAATCCACATTACACTGGCAGCCAAATAACACGTTTTCCATAATAACCTTTAGTATGAGAGGTTGTTAAAATCCTACAAAATGTCTAGGATTTTTACTCCAAGTGCAAAGAAAGGGCACTTGCTGTTCATTAAATCCCAGATCAAAGTGTACTGCATAATTTTCACCACAATGACAATGTGTTAATCACGAGGCAAATCCAGGTCAGCTTGCACTGAAAGCTTCTATTCATTTGCCCAACGTCTTCACTTGAAACAGCTGATTCACATGAACCACATGTATCTGAGAGTTTCCAGAATGATGAATCATACATGGTCCCACTTTGGCTGCAAACGTGCACAGCCCACCGAAATTTAACGTAGTTCATTTATTTGCATTTTTCAAATTCTAGTAAATGTTTGATGATGATTTTCATGTGTGATTCCAGAGGGTTCGAGCTTCACTGCTGCTGTTCTTACTAATTTCTAAAACTGGCGACAAAGAACTGCATAATCTCATCTCAAGCTCTTCCAACCAATCAGAGCGGCGCATTTTCGATGGTATCAAATTCTTCCTCTGCAGAGGAGGAACTTGATCGCCATAATGACAATGTCAAGTTAATGATGATGATGCTGTCGACAACATAAATGATGTCCACCCACATTAATATATTGCAGCACAGCACTAGCAGTGTTTGGCAAATGCATTTCCAAAAGGCTTAAGACTTCATCTTAAGTTTAGATTCAATGTTTTATGTCCCACTTTTTTTAATTTAGATGTAATCAGAACAGCATACATAAACTAAACACACTCAGTTCTGAGTCAAGCAACCAGTTAATGACTCCTGCTGTTGTAAATGAACCCAGTCATCATTGTGCTCTTGTCGCTGCACTTCAAAAAAGGACAGAGTTCACACTCAACCGGTCCTGCATAAATATTGCAGTTCATTATGCAGCCGCTGTTGTTTCAAAGAGCAACACAACGTTTTTTGGGTTTCTTTTTTCCTTCTTTTTTGCACAATAGATGAAACACACTGAAGATGAAAGATGGAGTGGAATGAGGGAGGAGGGGTGGAGGCAACGAGGGTGGGGGGAGAAGAAAAAAAGAGGGCAGCGAGTATGTGAAAGCCATCTCTGCAGACATGCAGGTACACAGCTACAAAGGTATTCTAGTGATGGAGGACACTGCTCTGAATTTTTGCCCTTTTGTTACCTCTGCTCCCTCTACTTCTTACCTTTTCCTTTTGTGTGGGTACGTGTGTACCTCATTACACTCTGTGTAGATGTACTTGTAAACCAGTGTCTGTCTACTGCATATCCTTTACCCTCCACCTCTGTGTCTGGCTTACTGTCCCAAAGGGTGTGTCCTATTAACTCATCTCTCTCCCTCTTGCTCCCATGTTCTCTCATTTCTCACTTTCCTCATTTCCCCTCTTTTCTTACCAAAATAAGCCAGATGTTTGTGTGTGTGTGAGTATGTGTGTGTGTGAAAAGCGTTCCACGGTTTGACAGCCTGCGGTGTTCTTTGATAGTATTCTGACTGGCCACCATCCCATTCTTCCCTCACATGGTTGAGGAAAAAATAAATAAAAATTTCCTCTCCTCTGGCGCTTTATCCATCGCTTTTCTCCATCTGCAGGTGGACTCAATGAAAGTAAGACGGACGTGACAGACATTGTAAACAGGGCTGAAATAACGCGTTGCGTGGAAGCTCCCACTGCCAGACATGCTGAAAATGACACCACTGCCAAAATCTGTTAAAAAGGTGTGGGAATTCCTTAAACAGAAACACGGTGAAATGGGTGTTTTGTAAAAGTGAAACGGCTACCACACAGTTTTTCGGCCTCAAAACAGAGAGACTGCAGCGGAAATATTTGGACTGTTACCTGGGAGTCATTAAATCCTCATCTGTGGTCTGTGATTTCCATTACCGTCACACTATAAGTGGGTGTAAGCAACCTTTCGGAAAGCAAGTCGTGGTGAATTACAGTAAATCCTACTCAACACCATCTTTGTTAATTCAGTGTTTCACACAAGGGTTCGCAAGTTGTTGGTGGTGGTGGGGTGGTGGTTCACATGTCTGGAGTCTTTTTCACCAGATTTAGACCAACTTTTAAAATCATTTTAAATCTCTATGGTTTAAAAAATGAATGGCACAAATGCTGGATTTTAAACAGTAGCGGTAACGTCCATTTGTATTTGTGAACAACACAGATGTGCAAAATTATTATATATTATTTCTGATTCACTACAAAACAATGGTGGACTAGATTAGCCCCTGGCGGCTCGCTAAAGTGTTAACATTGTATGGGAAAACGTGCTAATTAATAGCTTATAGACCCCCCTCTCGTCACAATGTTAGCTGGAGGCAAAACAGAGGGAAGCTTGAGGCGAACACTGTCACTTTCAACCATGAAAATGTCGCAACATTGGTTGCATGTTTCGGGGGTGCCCAAGCAGAGGTTGCATTTACTACGTTTCCCTTCACAGTGGTTCCACCTACTCCTTGTAATATCTTTGTTGGAGAGGCTTCACTTGATAAAGACAGAACAGACTTCTGGTCTCTCATGGTCTCAGACAGTGCGTGTATTAGTATACTCTCTAAACTATGCATTTTCCTCGTCCATTCCAGCCAAAACAGTCCATTGAAATATGCTAACCACCATTTACAGGCGATAGTGTTTGAGATGTTGTTTTGCATCCAGTTAAGCCCCGCCCCTCAAGCAACATCACATTGTTTACATTGTTTACTATAATACAGTAAACAAGTTCCTAATGAGGTTAAATCTAAATTTTTGTGATGAACAGTTTCATTAGATAAAAGACTGAGTTTGAAATAAAATAAATTTTATTTAGTGGTAAAATAACCACTGACGACTCTGGAAATATTGGGGAGATCAATCAACTGAGAGAAAAATCCCTTTTTGCCTAATTCTAATGTACGCTTAATGGCAGGAGCGCCGGACACAAAGCACTCAGCAAGTTCATCTGGTGTGCAGCAAGATGAACTGCACGCACTCTTCTAATCACAATGAGCATGGGCTCCAAACCACCACCATGGAGCATTGAAATGAAATAACAAAAGCAGAGTGAAATAATAGCAATTAGACAGCACACTCCGAGTGAAGTGGATGTTTTTCTTTCCCCAAGACTGAGCATGCAACCGTCTGCCTGACGCACATCTTGTCGTCATAGGATGTACTTGAGGCTCCTGTGACGTGTGACCAGCCACAACTAATCAGGTAATTCTGTGTGATATACAAGTGAACATCTAAAAAATGTGAAAAAAAAATGTCCATGTGTGATCTCAAAATTACAGCAACGCTTTGGATTCACAAAACGAAGAAAACTAAATAATAAAGTGGAGCTCTGGATCTTAAAAATGTGATCTTTTTTTTTTTTTTCATAACACATCCAGATCCACATTTGTGTGAAATGTAGTTCAATTAAGTTTAGCTGTCTTTTCTTCAGCGTCTCACCCAAAGCCATAACACTGCATAGTAATCTGTATGTCTGCTTTATTTTAGATGGCAGATTTGATCCTCCGGGGCATGGATGAATCCAGCCTTGCACAAATCCGTGAAGAGATGTTCTGCCATTCTTCACAGAAGATTCTTTTCAGCTCCTTCCTGCTGGAGGGGTGTTAGTCTCACTTCCACTTCGATTTATCCAAAACATCCAAACAAATTAATTTTGGTTTTAAAGAACGCGATGCCAGAATTTCTAACTTCTAATGTTTTTTGGTATTTTATTTTTTGTGTCAGCCTGTGAGCAACGTTTGTCTTATTGAACACTGTCTATAGAGGGGCTGACTTTATGAAATGTGCTTTGCACTGTGCAGAAACTGAAACACTCGTTTCCGAGGATAATCCTTGTGCCAAATCAGTAGCGCTTGTCTGCGTATTATTCAAAGCATGTTAGCACAGATTTGCCCTGCGTCATTTTCCAGGATTCCCACTGTGTCATATGTTGTCAGTAGCGTGTTTATTCTTCTGCTGCTCTTGTCCACACACTTTCTTGTCATGCCAAGCCAGGTTTCAATCCAGGCGAACACTCAGAACTTTTGTGTTCTCTGGTTCCTCTAGAACTTCGTTAATTCAGTTGGTCCAGAAATCACATGGGTGCTAGTTCCACTGAGGTTGCGCTTTGTGCCTGTTATGTTCATTATTCATCGTTTTACATGCTTGTTTTAATTAAACATAAGATCAAATGCTTTGTGCGTATGCCAAAAAAAAAGTGTGCGTGTTCACACGCAAACTGTGCATGTGAACTCAGTCAGTGATTAGGTGCATGATCTACAGCCAACAGAAACAGAGCGGAGCTGCCAGATGGATCAATTAAAGAACAGGGAATCTCACATAAAAAGCAAACGCACTACAGACAACTCTCTTCTTTCCCCCGTGGCATGCAGAAACGCAACATAACTAATAATCAGAAAGTCAACTTCCCCGGCAGATTATTGCACTTATAATGAGTAAAAAAAGGAGTAAAATCCATATTCTACATATTAATAATGTAATTCCCAACATAAAAACATGTCTTATTTTATATTTTCATCATATTTAAAAAGTAGATGGGTAAAACAAATTAATGCAACTAATGGAAAGCCAATGGTATTGCAGATTTTTGCATATAAAACGTGTTGTTGCTGTTCCTTCATGTGTTATTTGATATTTCCATATCAGTCCTTTCCTGAAGGCCACAGTTACTGTTTTACAAAATATTTATTGATTTTTAGGTCAAAACTATTTCAAAGACTTCAAATACTAAAGCTGGACATTGGAGCCATAAAGATCCAGCAAAAGACCCAGAAGTGGCGGGGGAAATGGAGGCTGAGTGAAAGTGGAGTGCCGCTACTCTCTCTCTGTCTCTGTGCAGATCTCCAGCTGGGCTGTTTGCTGGCGATCTGCCTGCACTGGATGTTGGCTACAGAGATAGGATCATCTTATCATAGCTCTCATTAGGAATTCAGAGGCAGCAATATGACAAAAAAATCTGAAGATTAGCAAAGCCTTAATTTCTTAATAGAGCTGGGCAGTTCGCTGGCACTTTGCCACTTCAGTAAAACTGAGCCTTTGCGTGTTATCATTATCAGCACATCGTTGAGCTCACATTGAATATAACAAAGGCTTACATTAGTGAAGGCTTAAGTTCACATTCAGTCCAGTTCAGCTCAGCCTCCTTCAAATGCTCTTTTTTTAATCGGGATTTAAGCATGAACAAATGATTTTTTATTTTTTTTTATCATTAGAATAGGCTTATTTTATATTCTCATGGCTATCCACTGAACTCCACCACTTATTACTGCATAAGTCTTACCTGAACATGTTAATGAACAGCTTAAATAAAAAAAAAAATGTGTCACCGTCCAACAATACAATATACAGAACAGTACAGTTAAGTGCAAGACTATTTAATACCTTCCTAGCAGACAACTTTTAATCTACTTTTAAAACAGTGGAAATCCATGGGCTTAAATAATACCAGTATACCAATAACAACCCAAACACGTGGGGGTGTTTTAATTAAAGACTTAATAATCTAAAGAGTAACATTATTGATTTAAAACTAGGGGTGTAACGATTCATTTTGACGATTCAATTCAAATCACGATTCGTGGTTGCCGATACAATTCAAGGAGGATTTTGGTTCATTTAGAACGATACGATCCGAAACGATTCAGTGACTTGAAATCAATTCAGTAACTTTTTAGCCAAAAATTAAACCAGTGTGACTGAAATAAATATCTATTCAGTGTTTCCTCTACATTCATTTAGGAGGGGGGGGTTCCACCGCCACTTCTTAGTCAGACTGAATCGGAATCATTAAAAGTGCGAAAAAAAAAACACATCAATATAAAGTCTGTTTAAATCCAATGTGTTATTTCCTAGTATCGATACCATCGATTGATTAACTTTTAAAACGATATTAGATCAATGTATGTCGTCTGGAAGGCCAACTTGCCGAGCACAGATTGTTGTAGTTGGATTGTAGGAAAATAAATCGATTCATCGATGTAGTGGATGAATCATTACACCCCTATTTAAAACACTTATGCCAAACACTGTGTGAAGATGTTCATCAAGACAGAAGTGCAGCTCCACAGCAAAACTAAGAAAACTATTTTTTCTCTTCCATCTAACAAATGCAAAGAAAAACTACAATAAGGCCAATCTAATGTCAGGAAGTTTAAATGATAGTCTGCTGTCAGATAAACATCCTGGATCATTATTTTCGTTCGTTTAATTCAACCTCTCTTTCTCTAAATGAGCAAACGTTGTGTGCGTACTTTCTCTGAAGAGTCAGGAATGCTAAAATGCATTGTTGTATTGTGGTGTCTGATACTCCAGGGGAGAAGAAGAGACAAAGACAGCCCTTCAGACAGACACGTCCAATTAATGATAACCTTCTGTTAGCAATAATATCTGCTATATCAACCAGAACAACATAAAACTTAAATGAAAACATATATAAAATTCCCAAAGGGTGCTTTTCTAGAGCATCTGTAGTCCAGTTGGCCTTCATGTGGGCGAACCGTTTACAACTGTGCATAACTTATTATGTTTGTCTGGTTTGTCTAGTGATACTTCCACTTAACTGCAGATGGAATAAAAAAGAAAGAAAGAAAGAAAATGGTGAACTGGCCTTCAGAATACATCCGATTACTTGTTAAATCAACTGAGCACATCCAAACTCTCCACTCCAGTATTTACTGTCAGTCTTCAGCGTGACACATACGCTGCTATAAATGTACTGAAACGGTCCCGAAAGGAAAGTCTGGTCCCAGTCGAGGCTGATTAAAGTGCTGCAGACTTGGACCTGAATGAACAGAATACCAAAATGAACAGGGGATGGTTTTGATTGACGGGCAGCTTGTTACCACTCCAATTAGAGAGTGTTTACAACCTCCTGCTGAGTGCATGTGTGGAACTGTGTACAATTATATCAGCATAGGTGTGTGAGATGAGAAGGCACGTCTGTGTGCGTGTGCAGAGTGTGGCGCCTGTCGGAGTGGTTTACAATTCCTGGAGCATTTGTGGCCCTCTCGATTGAACCCGAGTATTAATTGGTGTACGTTGTAACGACAGCATGGCACAGCTGTTAGACAAAATCTCTCTCTCTCTCCTCTTGCTCTGATTGAGCAAAATCTTAAGCGTTGTTTATGTACAACAAGGAGAAATTGGGAATATATGGTTTTGATGCGGAACATTTAAGGGGAGTACACACAGGAAGAATGTCATTGAACTAATTTTAAACTAATCTTTAACTTTTCTAGGGCTTTCTAGAGCTTTGGCCCACTTGGTTCGGGGAATGTGAGTGCCCTAGTGTGAGTGCATCCTAAATGCTTCACTCCATGTTACAAATAGCCACACAATGAGTACATTTACAAAAAAAAAAAAAAAGAATGTCTGACTTATTATTTGTCTCCACTACATTTTCTTGGGTCAAGGCTGCTTGTTCATTCAGTAAGATGAAGACATAGCAAACTAAAACATTTTTAAGAGAGGATGATGCTTAAGCAAATTTTTCTGACTGACTGTTAAAAAACACAATGTGCTCGATAAAAATTGTGTTTTTTCTTGTTTTCCGCCAACATTGAAAAATGTTTAGGCAATTATGCTTTAGGCAAAAAATATATACGGGGATTCTGTAAGTGCTTGTTTATGATCAGTTTAATGTTTAAAGACCTAAACATCTGCCCGCAGATTAAAAATAAAAAAGTTTGCAGTATTTGAATTACCGTAACTCAGCAACAGACAAAATTCAAAGTGTGGCTGAACTCTGGTAGTTGGGAAAAAAATAAAAATAAAACCGCCATTATGGTAATGATGGCGAGGCGAGGCCGGGGAGAGCCAGGAAGAGAGAATTGTTTGGAGAAATCTGTTGGTAAAAGTTATACCCTTGAGATGTCATCAAGGTCTTCCAGGCAAAAGTACAATTTCCCAGTGTTCAGCCACACTTTGAATTTTGTCAGCAGCGCTAACCATTGTGAGTTACGGTGATTCAAAAACTGCCAGCTTTAACTCATCGCCGGCAGTCCATTCGGTTCTGAAGGGTAAAGAGAAGAAACAACAGAAGTGTAAATCAAGGTGCAGGAAAAGGATGTGGAAGGCCAGCGAGGGAGCACGGCCTCGTTTCTGCACAAGCATCTGGTCGACTTGTTGCACCGAAGGTAAATGGGACCTCTCCATATGTAACAAGCTTCCGGTGAACATCTAAAAGGATGCGTACACACACACGCGCGCAAAGCTAAGGGTGACTGCATAAAACAACAATCCAATTTAATTTTCATGATTAAACAGAGGGACGCTGGAGTGCGGTCTGAATGCCTCTGTAAAATACCTACTTAGATGCAGGAAGGTTTCATGTTAATCTTCTGTAGAACAATTTCCCATCTAAGAGTCGTACATTATTGCGAATACCCGGAAAGAGCTCAAGGGGGGGGGGTGAATGAGCAGTTGCTTTCACAATGTGGGCAACAAAGAAAGCCAGTGACAGAGGTGAAGGTAAGATTACGCCTTCTTCTCTGAACCAGATTAGCAAAGTTAAGTGCAGCGTTGGCGATTCGACATGTTTTAAAGCACTTGTTTTATTCCTAACAAAAACAGCTATTGTGGGGAAGAAGTCTCCATCCATTTTGTTCCTATTTCCTATTTTTTTTGTTACCAGTGATGGTGATAACCTTGACATTACCTCCTACTGAGACAATACACCAGTGAAATCAAAGCTCCGCAGCGCAACATATGGTCCATCTGCACCGGAGAACTAAAGAATAGCTCGACTCTTCTCTGCTCTCTGCTGACGACAGCGCCGCGTGGTTTGACCTGTCAGTGAAGCTCCTTTGACAGACGGAGTGAACCAGATGAATGACGGACTCTGTCCTCTTTTCTTTCCTGTGTCAAAAACGCTCAACCTGCAGGAGAGTTACCGAGAGGAGGCTTCTGTGGGTTTTTATGAACACAAATGAATAAATTAAATATACTGCACTGGCTTTGTTGTAGTGTACTACGCTGAAGTGATTCTGTTGTGTGTGCCCGGCATGTAATGGTGAGGGTCAAGTTTAGGGTATCCAAGTTTCATAAACTATCCTGTGTGTGTGTGTGTGTAAGCTGAGATAGCGAGTTTTAAGTTATGTTGTGTGCCTCAGGTCTCCGCTCCCCTTTGAAGTGTGAGAGCTGTGTGCTTTTGATACGAAGGCATTTAATAACCCTCACTTACTGTGTGTGTGTGTGTGTGTCTTTAGCACCAAGAAATCCATTCTGCCTTGCTGTTGCAATGTGCAGCTGCACATGCGTGTCAATTTGAAGACAATCCAGTCCCACGTTTGGCACAGCACACACTGCTGTGGCTCAAGTTCCTGCCTCAAACACAAGCGAACATGAACACATCAAACTGACTTCATGCTGCCTACGATAATTTGAGTCCTAATCCTTTTTTTTTTTTTTTTCCCCATAAACATAGAAGGCAAAAAACATACCTCGCTCCAAGGTATCACTTAAAAATTTTAATATCATTTCACAACTCAACATGTCTACTCCGTTCAGAAAAACCACTCAGGACAGCAGGAATGTTTAGCTTTTGGAGGTTCGGTTTAGTTTATGGCAGCCGTAAAACTAAGTCAAAAGGTCGAGCTTGACTACGTGCTCGATCACGTCTAATTATTCTAAAAGTGCCCGTTATTTTGGCGTCCCCGCTGTAAAGTTGAGAATGTTATCCATCCATGGAGATTGACTCGCTGTCGTAACCAGTCTCAAGAGGCCGTTCGAGGAACTGCTGCGTTTGGCACTTTGGCGTCGGCTTTATGTTCCAGCATAACAACAGAAAGAGACTTCGATGCCAAACAGCGGGACCATACATCAGCCTCTGCCTGTTTTTATTGCTTATGAAAGTGCACAGTCTAAATATAGTCACTTTGTGCTCTTCCTATGCTCGTGAATTTTTTTTTAAATCTCACCCAAAGCTAATTCAATGATTTTAATGCTCGCGTTAGAAAATATATAATTTTGTCTTATGTAAATATTGTTCTTTTTAAATAAACTCCCCCTCCTGCGCCTTGAATTGAACCGGAGATCCCAGGAAACTCCAGCTCTTAACGCCGTTTATTAAACACGCTGCACCATGCAGAGTGTGGGTTTTCCTGAATACATTACAGTAAGTCTCTGTTAAGTTCGGCATGTTTGTGTACACCTAACCTAACCCGGGCTAATCCCAGCCTCAACCAGATGCACTGAGCTACGCCTGTTGCGTTCTCGCTTTCTCTCTCAGCCTTTCTCCACTTGTCTCCCAATTAGTGTTTCTTTTATTAGAGCACTTTAGGTTAGACCCTCTAATGACTGCCTCTCCCTTCCCCTTCCTCTGCTTTTTTCCTTCTCTCTCTACCGGAGCCTCTTGTTGCCTCTTTATCTCCCCGCGCCACTTGCAGCTTTACTCTACTTTGTCTTTCATCTCTTTTCCTGTTAGCCTCCTCTCATCTTCCACGAGATCGCCGCGTACTCCCGCTCTCTCTCCATCCCTCTTAAGCTGCTCTCCCTTCTCGGCATCCTGCTGAGCCCCTGCTCGCCAATCTTGTCATTACACGCTAAAAACACCTTTTCTCAGATGAGCCCTGAAAACAACACAACCCTCCCCCCCCCCCCCAACCAATGCTGTGCGTGCGCACATATTAACGACATGCCACATGAAACGGTCAACGCAAGTGATCACGACTGTGTGGGGAGCAGTGCAGCTAATTCACGTGATACACTTGCAGTATTATTAGCACGTTCTGCCTCGTCTCTCGACAAGGTGTTATATTTTCTGATCAATACTGGGAAGAATTCAGTGTTTTGCTGAAGGACACTTGAGCGGGATGGATGGCTGCTGTCACGCAGGATTGAACACGGTTCCCGCAGCTAAAAGGCCGTTTCCCAGGTCACTACCGTTCGTCACCGCGCCGCCTTTGCGCGTCAAACTGCGCGTCGGGCGAAAGTGTGGCAGTGACTGACAGCAGGGGGACGCAGAAAAGGAGACATCTCTCATGCAGGACAGAGGCTGAAAGGCGGACGGACACGATACGTCAGGACGCTTAAATGTGTGTGATCAGGAACGCGTAAAACACATGGAGCCGTCAATCCGGATTCAAAAGTTGCGATCGTCTCTGTGTGTAAAATAACGTATCTGCATCTTCCCCTGAGGAGGTTTGGTTCCTCGTCAACTGCAGGTGTCTCCATTTGGGCTGATCGAGTCTGTGGGCCACCAGCTGAGAAAACATGGCGCACGTATTTCTAGGTGTGTGTCCTATTGCTCACGCTGCTTTTCTGTTTCTTAATCTCATTATTCTTCCCATCATCTAGGCTTTGTTGGCAGATTAACACAGGAATGGGATCAGGCTGGATTTAGTTTCCATTTTAGGATACGGAGAACAGGTTTCTCGCTCACTTTGCGATTTGGCTTCACTTTACCTCACTTTACCCTCCCTCCCCTCGTCTCTCCTCTCTTCTCTTCGTTCCTCGGTGCCGGCTACACCAGTGTCTCCCTAATTGTCCTCTCTTCACCCTCCGTACTTCTCTGCAGAGCTCCTGTCTCTGCTCTGATTAAAATCGGTTATGACAGTTGGAGTCTGGCCTTATTCGGTGTAAAAAAACAAACAAAAAAAAAAGGAATGAAATTAACTTTATCACAAGATCGCACATATCTGCTCACACACATATGGTGATTATACTGATAATTTTTTATGGGCACGAAAAGTTAACAAGAAGTTTATCTTGTCAAATAAAATAAATTAGATATTTTAGTGTGAGGACTGTACAGTTCAGGGTCCATTTTGCCAGCTGAACCCGGTTTACCAGGTTTACTTAGGCCTACGACCAATGAAGAGGAAGACTCAAAACAAAACAAAGGACCTGCAGCCTCAATTCATAAATGACTGATTTTCACTGGTTGTGGTTTTTTGCTGGACGACTTATTAGTTTAATGTGACCAGACGGGTCTGAATTAATGTGATTAACATGACTTAACATGACAAATATTAGATTCGCTGAGCCGATCAAATCATTCAGTCGGACTTCATGCTGTGACGTATACACCGATCAGGCATAACATTATGTCCACCTTTCCAATATTCTCCCCTGTGCCTCCAAAACAGTTGTGACTCATCCGATAATGGACGTGGGTCTTCGGAGGACGTCCTGCGGGGGCCTTTGGGTAGTATGGGTTTAGGGGAGGGGCGTTTACGGATCGGGTTTGTTCCAGTGCGTCAGTTTGGGACCTGAATGAGTGAATTTGGAGATTTTTTTATTATTGTTACAAGCTGGTTGATGTTATTTACTTCTCCTGAGCAGATGATCCGGTGTTAATTATACTTTCCTTTCAAGCCGATACTGTGAGAACAGCGAGTTCTCAGTCAACGACGACGAGCGAGACACCAACTCACACGTTCTCTCTCCTGCATGGTGAGGAGGGCTGGCGACTGAACGACCAGTCTGGGTTGATTTGACAATTTACTCAACTACTGCTAACAGCTGTTGTGGATGTTTTGCTCATTTAATCTCTTTATCCCTCTTTCTCGCAGTCTGTCTTTTTCTCTGCTACTTGCATCATCACGCTGTGTGTGTGTGTGTGTGTGTTGTGTGTAGTTCCTGATGAGGTTAAGCACATGATTAATGGGTCTATCTAACAGCGTTTACACTGCACTCATCTCTACTTAACTACACACAGGAATGCACACATCACATACACACACACACCAGTCTCTCCTGCACCTTGTCGCCCAGGGTAACGGTATGTAAATGATATGTAGATGACAGAGAGTCAATTAGGAGACCAGAGAGCTATGACTCTGCAGAACTCCATTAGTGAGGCACTGATCAGCTCTCAGACTGACACTATCCATTTGTTCTTTGCTTTCTGTGACTCTACACAGACACATTCTGGCTTAAAACGACTTAAAGTCGCTGCAGTTTCTACATTTTGCGAACATTAAAAATTTTCCTGTAAGGATTAATAAAGTATACTGATTCTGAATGACTATGGCCTGTACTCACAGCTTCAGAAGGGCTGGCTGAGGGTTAACACTTAAAAATAGTGGTTACGGTAGCAGAGTGCTCTATATATACCCCGATCAGCCACAACATTAGAACCACTGACAGGAGAAGTACATGAATGCAGAATCGGTATCTGAACATGCAAAGACAAATGGTACAACTCAGTTTCAAAACGAATAACACTGTGAGGTCACCTGACTGTATATCACATCACAAACACCTGAAAAAGACTTAAAAACGACCAAATCAATCAGGAAAATTGAGCAGACAAAGCCGCCTGCTTCTGAAACAAGTTTGTATCTGACAGAACAAAACGGCTTTGAGGCCCGAGTGCAACAGAGCTGACCGCAGTAGAATCTGCGGGTAAGTGGGTTAGAGAATGCATTATGTCAATGAGTATCCTCACAAAGATATACAGGAGAGTGTGCGCATGTGTGAAGACCTCCATTAGAGGATCACCGAGCAGCCTGTAGACAGGGCAGTGCAGCGGACAGACGTGAGCTCTGCATGAAAATAACATAAAAATTCTCAAAAGAAAACAATTACACAAAGATATAAATGCTTTTTTTTAATACTGACATACAGTGTAGTATTACAGAGTGTTGTTCAGGGTATTGGATGCGTCTTCTAACAGCCCGGCTTTGGTAATCATAACTTCCTTTCCTAAAAGCCAGATTTTCTTTCACAACAAGTACAGTTTACATATAATGAGGTTATAATAAATATGATGCCAGCACTACTGAAATCTCTATTAATTCGTCATTTTAATTCAAAGCTGTTATTCAGTGAAACCTTTCTTTTGTCTAAAATAGAGACTGTAACTCAAGGTGATTCAAACCACCATTGTGTCCTAATGAATCTCAGTTTAAACAATGTGATTCATGAATTAATTTACAGAAACTTAGCGCTGACGGTTTTGCATGCATTTCCTGGATTTCAATGTCTTTATTTTTTTTAATAACAAAGATGCTCCAGGGTTTAGGCACGACAAACTACAGCAGAATTCAAATTAAAAACAAAACAGTATAGACTGCATCTTAAACTTTATCTTAAACCTGCTCAGTTTTCAGGGTGTAAATGTGCAGCCAGCAGCTGATGCTCTGCTGTTCCTTGGATATCAAGAACGTGCTGTTGCTGATGAGTTAAAGGTGCGTTCAAAGCAACTTCAGTTTGTTAAGAAAACTCTCTTTAATCTCGTACTTTTACAGGCATAAATAAGAGGCCGTAATGTGTTTATATTTATCATTCATGAGTGATTACACAAAAGTGTAAAATTGAAGAAAGGAGCCAATACAAAGATAATTGTCCATGAATAACACTTTTCATGACAGAATTTCTTTTTTCCCTTGAGAGGCTATGATTATCGCGATCAGCATGTGGTTAATCTGTCTGGGTGATTTCTTATATTTCTAGCTGTATGTATAAACTTACAATAAAGATTAAAAGCATAGCACTTTCCTCTCTTTTGACAAACTTGGGAGTTTCATCTCTCATATATATATGTGTGTGTGTGTGTGTGTGTGTGTGTGTGTGTGTGGCCCTTTATCTGTATCTGTCTGACCTATTTTTCTTGACCAATTCTCTTTCCTTTCGACTCCCACAGCAACATGTGTGCTATCCATTTTATTTGGTGCAAGGGGCATAAAAGCAGAATTTCAAGCCCCTGCCCAATGGCCCCGTCCCTCTCAAACTTACTAACCCCCTTCTAAAAACATCTCATCTTAAATCATGCATGACCGTACCTTCAGTCACAGTCGGTGAAAATGGGTTGAGGGACTGAAGCACACCTGTGTCTGCTCTATTTACCTTTCCCCCTCTTCTTATTTCCCTGCTTTCCACTCGTCCTCTCTTTCAGTGAGCAGCAATACAATTAACCAAAGTGCCTTCTTCCTTAACACTCCCTTCATCCATCTGGGTATGTTCCATTTGGTGGGTTCTTCCTCTTCACCTCCTCCGTCCTCTCTCTGTGTTGTGTCTGTGTCCACTCACGCGGTCAACAGCGAACATGTCCTCGTCTCTTATCTCTCCTCCTTCCGTCTCTTTGACTCTCCCTCTTTACTTCTCTGTCCATCAACCCCTTCCTTTACTTTTACCTCCTTGCCCTCGCTCTTCCCCTGTGCGCTCGGTCATGCGGTTAACGGCAAAAGGCAAGCAAGTAGCTGCTGCACACCAGGTTGATTCACATGGCACGCCGAGTCTGGCCCCGGCCTAGCACCGACACGCACAGACGTGGTTAACACTCGCAGGCTTTTACATCCCATTTACGGGTGAATATCTCAACAGAACAGGGAGCGGGGATCATGGATCCCTCGCCATGGGCTGTTTGTTCCTTGAGGCGATTAAGCCCCTTTTGGGTAATTTCAGTCTGGCTGCACATCAGTCAGATCACCCACATAAACCTTAGACATTTTTTGCACTTGTACCAATGCGCTTTTGTCGTATGTAAAATTTTTTCTTGTTCAGTGAGGCAGCTAAGTTAGCTACCAATCGAGACTTTCTAGTAAAAGGAAACGTGTCACTGAATGCACATGGCCTCCATACGGAGGGAAGCAGTCAGGAACATAGCTGATTTCAGTGACATGGATTACTTGCTTATTTATTTATTTTAATTCATTATAAAGACTCATTACAGACAATGAAATTGTCCACTACTGCTAATTTTTTCTTCTTTTGGAGAGTTCCTTGCATTTTGCCGCCTCCTAGTGGTTGCTGGTGGTATTGCTTCCTGAGCCTACCACTAAAAACTGAAACTTTCACAAAACACATAAAGAGCCACTTAACTTTTAAACCCCCGATTTGTTTGCTTGCAAATTTACGTATAACATAACGTAGGAGGAAGTCGATAAGTGAGCAAAATAACACAAGATCTGAGTTTGGTGCACGTGCAGAAACATTAACACCAGAAATAACATTACAAAATGCAAGGCACTCAAGTCGGCAATTAGATTCCTGGATGCACTTGAGTAATCATGAAAAACATGAACCCTTGTAATCATGATTATACATTTTTGCAGTCTGTTTTGTGTTGTATCAAATTTCACTGCACAAACTAATAATATAATACAGCCCAATGACATGAGAGCTCTCCTGAAACACAGAATTGGTAACGCACACAAATAAGTCCAGGCCAAACATTTCAACTACTGCAGGAACGTTTCATGACCGCATGACACCGTATACGTACGTAATTACGTAGTCAATATGTGTACTTTCTCCCCCAGTGTGGGCGTGTTTGTTTGTGAAATTCTCCAAATATGATCCAAGCGTTTCCATATTCACAGGAAAACATGCAAATCGATTTGTTCAGATTTTAATGCACATAAATGCAAATGGCAAACGTGTGCCTTCTCTGCACACGCATGCACAAACAATGCCTCAGAGTATACACACACAGTCCTTGACATAACCCACAGCACACGCGTACCGTGGCGGAAAAAAACCCACACCTCAAGGAATGTGTGTTGAAAGCGAAATGTTGTTCTCCCCCCCCGCGCAATTGTGTGGGCTGCAGAATTTGTTATCAGCTTCAGAACAGTTTGAGTTCCAGATAATTGAAAGGAGTCGAGGAATCTGCCTCACTCCCTCAAACAGCCACACCAAACACGCACATTTTGGGAAAACCGCATTTTCCCTCGTCCTTTCATTTCGTACAGCCGTTTGTAGCACAGATAACTTACTGCACTGCTACACATGTGAATACAATAATGTGAAAGGATGTAAAAGTTACGACAAAAAAAAAAAAAACGCACAGCAATCCGAGGCTGGTTGATTCGATGTTGCTGCAGTTGTATTTGAAGCAGGTGTTTAAAATAAAGGGATTTTTGACGCTCGTGAAACAATCGCTCAAACTCAAAGTTGTTCTCGAGCACATGGGCTTTCCTCTCCAGTATGGTCACCAACTGTGGCTGAAAAATGACTTGGGCACAAAGTTCAAACCCCATTCCTGCCTCTGGAGCTGCATTAGCGCCCTTGCTGTTCCACAGAACATCCCCCCATGCCACTTCTACCTTTTCAGATAAATACGGAGGAAAATCTGTCGACTTCTGCCAGCCGTCTCTTCGAGGAAACAGTTTGGGTGTGAATAAACGGAGCAGAGGCAGGTTTACTTAAATCATCGAGTAAAGTAATTTGACAACAGAATACTTCCATGCACATCAAGCACGCATTTGCAAATTGGCATTCGCGAAATCCAAGCAGCACAAAATTGGATTGTTTGTATTTCAGAGTGCTAGCGGAATTTATTTTTCCTGTTTTTTTTTTTTTTTTGAAAGCAATAAACCACAAGAGGGTATTTTTACGGTAATTTTAAAAACAGCTAAGAGCTGTTCACAGGCTGTGCGGTGAGAACCCCTCTCAGTTATTCTAAAATCACTTTGGTACGGCCTCAAGTGGATTATTGCTTTTTATGCAACAAAAGGTTACAAATTTTAATGCTAAAAATGTTTTGTGTTCAGTGTCTCTTTTCATGCTTGGAATCAATAAAAAATTAATTCAATTCAGCCACCGCAACCGACTAGTTTTCTTACCACGCTGTCTCGAAATGCGCCGGTCTTAAACTCACGTAGAAGTGAAAAAATGGACTATTTGACCATGCTGTTGTCTCCAAGAGGGCTATGAAATCCCAGTGTTGACGCAGACTGGCAATAAAAATCGCAGGCTGCTGGATTGTGACAAGGAGTCAAAGTGAAGGACTAGTGTCCTTTCGGTTTTAGATTTTCCCAGCAAATTTGCCCCGATGGTTCAAATGGCCCTGTCAGTTTTCCAATTGGCTTTCATTAAGTATAACGAAGCCTTTACTCCCCCGCCCCTATCCCCCATCTCCATCTGTCCCTCTCCTCCAGCCTTTTCAATGACTACACCCTATCCTCATGTTTTTTTTTTTCCCCTCATGTTACTTTTATTTGATTTTTTTTTTTAGTTTCCACTTGCCTTTGTCTGGATTCAGAGCGGGTTTTGGCCATTCTTACAGTAATTGAGACGTGATTTTTTATCCTCAGTGGATCTCGCTGAAATACAACCCAGGTCCACTGCTGCTTCTGCCTTTACCAAAATAAACCCACGGGAAGAGGATAAGAGACAGACTCAAGTCCAGATACGTTCGTTCATGTGTGTGCGCGTGTGTGTGTGTGTCTGTGTGTGCCCATGTGTGCACGCATGCAACAGCAGAGAGCAGCTGGACAAAGAGATGGAAATAAATAATAAATGGAGGACATATTCTAGACTCCCTGCGGAGTGAGTCAAGCAGGGATGGATTTGGAGGGTGAAAGAGGAGGCAGCGATGAAAGGAGAGATGGATTTGTTGCATCCATCCATATTGTATTTTAAGATGCAGGAGGACACGGACTCAAAGGGAGAGAAAAAAAAACAGAAGGGAGCGGTGATCAAAATGACTTGGAGCGGGGAGAACGTGACGGATGAAAACGTAGGCAGGTACACGGGGCTGACAGATGGGATGACGTCAAAAACAACAGATAATATTAAAAAAGAAGATGGAGAGCAGGAAGTATTGGGAAGTTGTGGACAAGGTTAGAGAAGGTGAGACCAAGCTTTCTGAGAGACTGTCAAATACTGGGTCAACTTGGATGTTTAAAATAAAAGGTTGGCCAAAATATTTGTTTTGTAGCAAGACGGGAGAAGTATGACTGTAAAACACTGACAACCATATTTGTAACTTATAGAAAATGTAGAGTAATGCTTTAAATCAATAACAACAGAATAAAATAAATAATATTCAGTTTAAAACCATAAATTAGGAGAACACATGTGGGACATAGGGTGTGGTTTTGATGAAGGGGGTTCATAAGTTCATCTCACAGGACTGTGGTGGTGGGAAATCAAACAAAAGCAGAGGTACAGACATTTTCATGGCATTAAGCAGGGATGTCCTGATCAGTATTGGGACACCAGTTTAGGGACTGTCCATTTAAAATGATGATCTTCTGAGTCTGACCTTTTGTATTTATATTTTTTATTTTTTTATTTTTTAAACCAAAACCACATCCTTACCCTTACAGTCACTTCTTCTTCTGTTTTAATGGCGGTTAGCTAGTTTCCAAGCTGCCAATAATCAAAGAAGAATCAAAGAAGAAAAAGAAATCACGTGTCAGCTGACTGGTGTCAATTTATTCGAAATGTTTAAAGAAATTTAAAGATTCGATCAGAACACGGATCGGCAAATACTCAATAATCTTGATCATGAAATTTCTAGCATTTATTATTTTAGTCTTATACCGGGACATATGGTAACATAAACACATTGATACCTGCAATAACTCTATACAAAATAGCTACTGTGTGTTTTTGGGACATTACAGACGGATGTTTTGTTGGGAATTAAACATGGACGCCTCAGAGAAGACAGGTTTGGAGCCCAGTGGGTCGTTACAGCAAACTAGCAGTGGTTCATCAATTGTGTGGACATACTTCACTAAAGATGACATGCAGAATATGTGAGTCAGTCTTGAAATACGACAATGAACTGCTGCAATTCACAAAAGGCATTGGCTAATGCTAGCGGAGGAACAGTCAAAATCCTCTCAACAGTCAATTAACAACTTCACCAAACATCCTGCGGCAACAGAGAGAAGGAGGCTACACATCAACAGTTTGCTAGTGAATGTCATTATCTGATATTTAAAAAAAAATAATAATTATATATTCCAGCTAAACTATCCTGCCCTAAAACACGCTGATTTACATAGGATACACATATCTGCAGTGCACAGTATTGATAAGCTCATATGTTCACTTCTGTTGCGTTCTATTATACTCCTTTCACATCAAAAATATCGGGTTGACATGGGACTTTCAGACCCGGGTCAACCTGCCTATAGTGTGTGCTTTCACACTGCCAGCAGTCCCAGGTCTGACCTCACACCAAAAATCTCTGCCCTTCAGAGATCAGTCTCTTAAGGGAGTAGACCAAACCTTTGCTCTGTTTCTGAGCTGCTCGCAGCCCTGGAGCTTCTACAATGACAAAGTCTGACAGTCCTTCCAGTGACAAAAACCAGAATGTGACACAGGCACATCAACGTCACTGTGTAAATTAGCGGGTCGATGGGGAATTCCTGTTCAAATCGAAGCCGAGCCGAGTGAAGAAAATCCCGGGTCGACTGCCGGGTCATTCAACACCCCCTCATGTCTTTCATTCGATGTGGGCTTTAATTGGAATTGTTGGTGTGGTTGTAGAGCAGCTTTTTTTGTTTGTTTGTTTTGCTGAGCGAGATCCACATATTACAAAGTGTCAGATTGACAGTGTTTATAGTACTGATGTGGGCTATGGGTGACAGTAGCCCCTGTTCAAGCTTAAATTACTTTGCAGAAAAGCCTCTGTAGCTTCTTTTTATAACATGCCTTAAGAAACTTGTCAATGTCGACTCGATTTTCACCACTTTCTGAAGTTGTTCAACCCCTACGAAGAACTACTTAAACTTGAGACACTTACCAAAGCTGGTGTTGTCACCATGCGTTTGCAGCTTCCTCCATTACATACAAGTATAAACTGCCTTAATAGTTAATTAAGGGCCTCTGTGTTAAGTCATTGTTGAAGATTTTCCTCAGTGAGCTACAATTTTATTTTCAGTCATGAATTATTCAGACGCTGCATTGAAATGCCCTCCGTTGAACTTCTTGTTGGCTGTTGTTGTTATTGTGATAATTAAGACCAAGTCTGAGGTCTGACATGGTGACGTGACCTGTAAGTCAGAGTAAGAGCTGTAAAAGCTCCTTGATATAGTCAAGCTGTTCATGTGAAGCAGAGCCTACTTTAAGACACACAACTATGCAATGATTAGCGTACTAGTACAACTCCTTAGTTTGAAGTTCAACTCATTTCTTCAATCAGAAATTTAGATCCTGACATGATCTGAAAGCATGAGCACGCTCGGTGATGAACTGACTGCCCCTTCGCATTCGTTCAAACACATTTTTGCAGACTCTGACAGCACCTTATCGTCAGTTTTCACATGTAATAAATAATCCAGGTCCTTTGACTCTGTCTCTTAGTAATGGTAAAAGAAAAGTGTCTTATTTTTACACCAGTCCCTAACAGTTGGGTTGCTTGGCACGTGTGTGGAAATAGTTTTCCGCTTGCAAAATGCTACCAGCTGAAATTTTAACATTGGCATCTAAAACCGTGTGCTAAACCGATATGACTGGCCTCAGGGAGCTGCATGATACTATTTCCCCTGCAGCCCCGCCCAGCTTTTTAAAACCACTCTGACTCCGCTTGTGTAATCTGTGAGGGAACAAGCATAAATAATGCAGAGCCTCTCATGGCGCTCATCCTCTTTTTGCTTCTCACAACACTTATAGGAGTAAGTTGTACATGAGTGCTTAAAACACCTAGAATACATTTTACACTCGTCTCTTCTGCAACATAACAAAAAAACAAAAATGACAGGACGACAGGCAGAGAAGAAGGGAAAGACTTCAAAAAATGTTTAAAATATGGGCTTGTTCCTTTTGACATTTTGTCGAACAATTGTAATTAACCAATACTTTTCCCGTCACAGAGCTCCTGTTGGCGCTGTGATGGGAAAGAACTGAGAGAAGAGAGACTCATTTAGGTTCTGAGGAGGTTTGTAGGTCAACGCAGAGGCAGCTACAACAATATTGGGCTTTTGGGAAATCAATGCAGATCCTAACCAGACTGTTGCAACTACCAAAGTCTGGAGAACTGCTTTGATGTAGCCCATAACACAAGTCAGTAAAATGCTGTCTGGATCGCATTGCTCTACTTTATCCCTGCACCACACATCTAAAAGTCACATCAAACATAACTCCAAAAAAGGCAGCGATGCGTTCGAGCAGGGCAGCTATTAGGAATAATGTGGGATAATGAGCTACAGTACACAATACAATGCAGGTCTGGGGCCAGACATCAAAGTTGCTCCTGACGCTGCGATTCGTCCTCCAATCATATGTGTTTGCTTCACCCGTTGCTGTTTATACATACAATTCCCGTAATTATGTTGTAACAAGCATGTATCTTGCATGCCAAGAGTCACATTACACGTCACATGGTGAACAAATGTTTCATTTTATATAAGAAAATCCACAGCTACGGCGAAGCGGGCCTCAAATACAATCTGCTCTTGGCGCGCTTAATCAACATTCAAGTTCCAAACACACATAAATCTCGAGGCGTAGACAAAATTAAGCATTGGGTTTTGCACAGAACATAAGTTAAAATGGGCTAACTTGGATAAAATCCTCTGAAATTGCTTAACAGCTGGGTGCTGTGAGGAAATAATGGCTAAGTGCGGTGCTGAGAACTTGGACGGGTTGGCCCTCGTGTGGAAATCTTCCCCACTTCAAATGAACTAATTTGCATTCATTTACATGTCCTGGTGAAAACCGCACGCCGCATGTGCAAACCCCTGCTGTTGTGGGAAAACCGTGTCACCGTGCACAGATAAGCACATGTTGGGAATGAAAATACATACGATTATTTTTGTCTGATTAATCACACATGTTTAAATCCCTACAATAACATAGGACAAATGTGTAATCCTTGATAATTTTCCATGGATTATTGGCAGTTTTCTTTCATGGGTTGTCAGGTGGTGATAATTCCTGATAAACGTGTTTGGAGCGAGGCTTTAAATTTGAGGTTCTCACAGCATTTCAGCCCACAGCCCATGTGAGCCCGCTTCTTCCCTTGTTCCACAGTCTCGGGTTAAAACCCTATGATAAATATAATGAGCGCATCCGAACTCTAGTCAGGTGTAAAAGCACCACAGGTAGGATGCCCCGGACTGAAATGTATTTAAAAAATCATTTGAGAGCAGCTGTCAGAAACAGGTAGAAAGAAGCTGGTGCCCACGGATGGAACGGTTTCCGACAGGTTCCAACAACGGCTTCCAACAGATCACAAATAGCACGATCCACATTAGACGGTGGGCTGTGACTAATTGCATTTTTTTTTTTAATCCGAGTTGTATCATTAATGAAAAAAAAAACAAACAAACAACAGAACTATGAAGCTACTGCAATAACCGGTCAAAGTCCACAGCGGCCGACCACCTCCCTCTTGTAGGGTAACGACAGCAGAGCAAGTGGCACTCACACTTTCATGAATTTCATGCACAGTCACGTTTACGCAGAGCGCTGAAACAACATGACTACTCTATTAACGGCAAATCAGAGAATTGCTCATCTCTGACAAAATGGAGCTCACCTTCTGGGTAATAACAAAAAAAACAATCAATGCGGCATCAACTTGCAAATCCTTTAGTGGGGTTACACTGTCTCCACTTTCGAAAACAACATGTTTTTCTTTTCTCTTTTTTAACCACCGAAGTCAATCTTAGAATCGGATGTTCTCCGTCTCGCTACTAATGATAAATAATTCTAATTAGAAATAATTATGTCTGGTTACTGTTTTATTTCTGGTTCTTAAGGCAAGACCTGCTCACAAATGTGTTGCCTGAATCAGCCGTAAACATCAAAGGTTACGTTTGCTTGCATTTACCTAAAAATAATAAACAATGCCTACTTTGTGTAACTGGATTTCGTAAGTGCTAATGAGAACTCAAGTTCCCTTTAAAAGGAAGGAGAAACCTAGTTAGCGGCTAGAGGTTTGTGGGAAGGAGAAGTGCGATTTCTTGGTCACCTACCAGCATTTCAAATACAAAAGCACACATCAATGACAAGTAAGGCGGCAGAAAACAAAAGTGACAGCAGCGCCGTGAGAGGGAACATCATTAACAGAAGCGTTCCTGTATCTCAAGCGATTAAAGGGAAAAAAAGAAAATTTGAATAGTTGTTTAAATAAGACAGCTGGCTCAAGTCAGACAGATTTGAACATTTAGGGAAAAAAGTCTTAATTATTTAGCTGTAATAAAAATAATACTATTACTGATAACTAATACTAATAATAACACTAGCAGTCTTGTAAAAATTCAGGATTGAACATCACCAGCATTAAGCTGCAGTAACTGCAGGTCAGGTAAAGCCTTTCTCTGGACGTACTCGCTTCGCCTGCAGCTCCTCTCCCTCACCCTCAATATTGGACACATTTCCAAAACTGTATGATATAGCCTGAATAGAGAATTCACCCTGAGCTGAAAAAAAAAAAAAAAAAAAAAAACATAAAATCTCCCTGGTTAAGAAATATTTTTTTCTGCCCATATTCTTTAAAGCTTAATCCATATTAATAACATTTTGGATATCAGTGGTTGACTTGCTACACTTCAGGTCAGCGCCACAGAGCCCACTATCGAGCATTTAATAATGCATGAAGAGCCGTTAAAAAGATAGAAAATGTAACAATGCCAGCAGCACATGCTCTTGGCAGCATTATTAAATACAGGCCGGGAGGCTGCACTACTGTGGGAATGGCCAAACAGTCTGAGGAGGCCTGCACAATAGCACCGAAGGACACGGGACTAATGCAGTGGTACGACAAAGGAGATGTGACTAATGCGCGTCCCAACAGGAGAGAAGCCACCGGCTAGGAAAGAAAACCCCCACGGACTTGTGTCCAACAATCATCTTTATCTATTTTGAGCAAGGGGCTGTTTAGGGAGGCCAGCACGGCCTCTGTCTTTTAGTGGGAAGGTTTTGGCTTTAAACACCCGCCGCCTGAAGTGCTACGACGCACGCAGATGTTTCTGCGCTGTCAACAGATCATCCTTCACGATGTAATGATCGGTGAGTGACGACACAAAAAGGCGTCCTCAGGGGAAAGTATTATTTATCCTGAGGAGGAGGAGGATAACGCAGACCTACAGAAGATAAGAAGATGTTTCAGGGATGACAGAAATAGAAGTTTGAATGTTTTTTTTTTTTTTTATTCAGGACTATGCATAATGATTTTAAGCCTCATCACAAACTTTTTTTTTGCATCTTCTTTGCCTACTTCTTTTGGTCGTCCTACAAAACACAGCATACATTATGATTCATTGAGGCGACCGTCTCCGGAGAAATTTGTATCTGTGTCTATTCCCGGCAATAAATTCATGTTGTGGTGCTTGTTGGGGAGTTCTCCTTTGATTTGTGAAGGCGCCAACGCCGCAACCGCTTGTTCAGCACGGACGCTTTAGCAGCAGAAATTTGTTATTAGCTCACCGTAGCTCCTGTCATACTAAAAACTGAATTATAAGACTGAATACAGAGATGGGCAAGGTCCTAAAGAGCGATTTCTGAAGCTCAGTGTGGATGGACATCAGCATAACTGCATACACTGAATTGGGAAATTAGCCATACAGACTAAAATTCGGGCATTTCTTTCTGTCTCATGTCTTATGAGGAATTAACTTGTCAATTTAAACTCGAAACAACATTTTCAGACATATTTATAAATCAGGGATTGTGTAAAATCTCAAATTGGTAACGCCTAAGAGAATCATTATGGACTACATGAAGATGCCACTGAAGTGCTGCACAGCTTCACACCTGGGAACAAATACTGCGCAGGAGGAACGGCTGGATACGTTGGCAGACTGTGGGAAGTTCACACAGTACAAGATTAAACACTGATATTACCATAAGCTTGTGAGATCACACAGAATGAAACCGGTTGAAGGTCAATGAGTGTTGGAAATGTAAATCAGAACTGGGAACTGTTTTGCACTGTATGCGGGAGTGTACATTAGTGGCTACAGTTTGGGTAAAACTTCCTGAGTGAATGGTCAGAATCAACGGTCCCCCTGAAACCAAATGTATCTAAAAGAACATTTCCTGTTATCATGGTGGGCCTGGCTACAGCTTCCAGAGAGATTCTACAACAATGGAAAACAGCTGTGTCTCCTCATCTGAAGGGGTGGTTGGATGCAATGGTGGAGACGTTATCCTATGGAGCTATGCTCTGTAGACTGAAAGGCAACTGTTTTTGGGAGTTACACAAAGCATACATCTTTTACTTTGTGGTGTGGTTCTCTTATAATGTGGATTCCCTGTATGTGTTACATTTGTTTGGATGTTTTGATAAAGGGAGAGAGGAGTCATATTTCTAGCCCATGAATGTAAAACCGGCTCAAATTCCCGCTATCTCTAAGGGATGTATCTATTTCTTGCCACTGTTGATCACCAAGTAAAGACTAACATCTGGTGCCGGACAGATAAAACAAAACAGCTTCCTGTTGAAGCCGGAAAGGAGGAAGATGAGAAGAACGAGAGTGAAGCCTTCAATTTACCTGCAAGCCAGAACACCCAAGGAGCTAAAAGACACTTCAACACTTTAGTTTGATCCATCTTTAATGAAAATAAGAGTTTTATGCAGCTTCAAAAAAAACAGAGTGCAATTATTTTCCACACACAGACGGGCAAGAGTACGAGTTATAAAACAAACGCACACACCAGCCAATGGGCCGCACCGCAACGGCGCAAGGTGGTTCGATAGACAACACAATGGCCTGTGGACCAGCAGGTGTTAAATCACCCAATCATGGTGCAGAACAGTGACCGGCAAAGACATTTATCATCCAGTTATGAGGCAGCATACTATCGAGTGACTCATGACTCAAGGTCTGTCAGGGGGAAGGAAAGCACTTAGGAAAACATGCAGGCGGCCTCATGTACAGATGTGTGCGCCCGTTAAATGTCCCCACATTTACGCAGTGTTTCATTTCAAAACTGAATGTCGCAGAGCCCGGAGGAAAAAAAAAACACGTGTAACAATCCAAAGACTCAGTCTGGTACATACGTATCCACACAAATATACTGTACACTTAACTGTATAATACTAATGCGTCCAAGCGAGTGAGTCATTTCTTATTTGTATCATGCGTTTCTCATTTAAATCTTATTTCAGCACATTCTGCAGTATCCCGCCACCCACAATCGCACACTAAACAGTAGCACAATTAATTTTCTCTCTCACCTTGTGACAGATAATAGATAAACTGGCTTTATGCCCCCTCCACACACACACACACACACACACACACACACACACACACACTCTTTCTGTTCATCTCCCGACCACAGAGCACAAACGTTCCACACCTCGCCGTGGGTGTAGCAGGTAATAGAGACGCAGACCGCAAACCCTCGCTTTCTTCCTGCAGCACTGGGCCACCGGCTCACTGCAGACACGGGCGCAGTGTGAAGCGAGCGAGCAGGGAAGATGAGACGAGACATAATGATAGACGAAAGGAGGAGGAGGAAGAGGACAGACTGCAAGGAGGAAAGTGGAGCCGGAGAAACACACGGATGAGGATGAGAGGACAGGAGGGGACAGGGGTAGACGAGTGAGAGTTCGGCGGAAGGGGCGCGGTGAAGAGATGAAACGTTTCACCCGTCATTAGGGAAGTTGCGCTGGTTTCTAAAGCTCCCCCAAGGCCTCGATGGGGAGGGTCGGTTCGGGGTCGCGTCTTTCAGCTCCACCTGGCTCTTCTTTCAGTCAGTCGCCGGCGCACGAGTTTCACTGTCTCCGGCGCCACTGTCGCGTACTTAAAGTCATAAAACCCACTTACTGTGCAGCCTTCAGACCACGTTGCCTGGAAACGTTGGTTGGATTTATTGTTTAAACCGCTTTTATTCCAAAAGTATGCATTCGTTCGAGAAAACAATCACTCCCTGAGATGCACCCAGTCAGTGTCTGCGAACACGCGTGTGTGTGCACGACACAAGGCGAGCGATGGTCTTCACAAATTGCTTCTCCACTTGCTTTTGTAGCACTTCTCTAGCTTCTCTAACAAGTCGACTGCACACGCTGAAGGTGAAGCATGAGCGGCGCAGTGTGGTGCTTTAAGTCACCCACGTTTTGGAATGGCTCGGATCCCCGTACACAATCACACGCATGAGACGCACGACATAGACGGAGCGTGATGCGTCTTTTGTGTGGAAGGTTGCTGTTGTGCTCTTGGCAGGACCAGCAGGATAAATCTATGTGGGAGAAGTGAAAAATCTCTCCCTCGCTAAGGTGCCCTTGAATAAGGCACTTAACCCCCAGCTGTTCCAGGAGAACTTCCAGTTGTGAATAAATACTGTAAATGAGCATGAATCGTGGAGCAGTTCAACTGGGTTCACAACGACATTCCTTCAGTATGGATTGGCACCTGAGAACCAATCTTTTGTTCCAACTGGTTCACTTCATCGGTTTCATTGGCCTTCACGTTCATAGATTCCCCCTATCATTTATTTTGTGCCGAATCTTTGTGTTGAAGCACGTCATTCACATCACGAGACGACAAGGAAGGCGTGATGGTGGAGAGACTGAAACGGTCCATAGTGCGTCTTCACTTCACAAGAAGGGATTGTAACAGCGCAACGTGCAATTTATGCGACACTATAATTTCAAGCAGCAATTTCAGCAAATGCACATCCCTGTCTACCTACTCCGCTAACAAAAATATATATATATATATATATATATCAAATATTTAATTAAATAACATATGGCTCATAGTTAAATAATGGGTATTCGTTTTAACTGTCTTACACAGATGGTGTCTGCAAAAATGAGACCCGGCCTTTTAAAATAACTAAGACATCTACATATTGTTTATTTATTATTATACTGTAAGTACATAGGTGCAGGAACCCAGTTAAAAAGCCTGGACATCTGTTCAGCATATTGACAGATGACGGCTGTCACTGAACGTGCAGGTACAGTATGTAAAAGGCCGTCGGACAGCCTGTTAGGATGTTTTACGATCGAGTCCTTGAATTAATTTACAGATTACTGTACAAGTAGCCTAATGCTTCATGGGCTGAGGGAGTGTCTCATGATCGAAAGGTCACACACATATTTTATTTCCTGACAGCCATTACTAACTTTTCCAAGCATGGAATGTGTCTAAACATGATTGATCGGAGGGTTGCATCATTTCCCTGGGGTAGGACCAAGTTTCACTGCACACGGAGAGTTTCACCGCATTGACTGCTTGTCCCAAACATATTAAATGGGAAGGCTGTAGTTTTGGGTGCAGTACACGCGAGAATATATTTTTTTTTCTGTTATTCTCCTCTATATGTGGAGAGCAAGGTCCAACAAAATGCAGCTAGCAGTTTTGCCTGAGACCCCAAAAGTTTTGCCGTTCCACCTTTACTTGATGTGAGATGTGCAGCAGCTAACAACACTTAATAATAGAAAGTGCTAAGTGGTAAAAGTAGATAAAATCAGTAAATGCCAAGATACCACCTCGCTATGCAAGGTTTCAATCTCTGACCAAGTTTTTATCCACAGATCGACTGTGGTGATTCAAGGTCAATCTTTATCTGAAACAGAAAGAAAATATTACTGTGAATCTCTTCGTGTATGGATTTCTCTGTTTGCTTTTCTACGTGACTGAAGACTCTGGTTCTGATAGCCAATGGGCACGCAGCTTTCTTTTAGACACCGGGAACATTTCTATGGTAGATAGTCTGGATTTATCTTTCTGAATAAACTACTTTCACTTATCCTCTACCTTGTATAACAAGAACAAACCTCTGTCAAGCGCACACAATCGCATGCACACAATGTGTCTTGCAAAGTATGTTCACGTGCACAGTACCTAAGCACACTATGAGAAATAAAGAGAATCAAAACCAGAATGTAATTGCGACCTAAATCCAGTGATTAGAGGGAGGGGAGCGGAGAGAAGCTGATCAGGTGATTTGGTTGATTAGTCTGACAGCTTTAATTCGCTGCGCATAGTCAGATAGAGGGCACGGTAGCCGAGAGAATAACCTCCCTTTCACTACAGCGTCAGCAGTACCTCGGCAGGAGAGCTTCAAAGAACGTGCGTCGTGTGTATCATGACTCTGCCGACCGCAATAAATCAGATAATCAAACTGATCAAGAGCCCTTTCCGCAAATGTGCTCTGTTAAATGAAAACACAGCTGAAACAGTCACGACACCGAACCAGTTGATTTGCGTCCATGGCGACAAACACACATTTTCTTACTGTTTGTTGTGTTGTAAATTTGACAATAATGTATTTAAACTGGCACCTGGAACACATACTGGAAAGGCCATGAGACTCTAATGAAGTTTCATCAATGGATATGAATTCCCGATGTTATTTTTATTACATTCACCGCTGCTTCTGTGAAGGTACATTAATGTCAGGTACACTCCCTTTACATTTTTATACCTGTTAGAGTTACTCACTGCTTTTCTTGGGGAGTAGCTCATTTATTTCCTTTTAGGTCAGATTGAAGTGATAACATTCATTTTGTTGGTTTTAGAACAGGCATTGGTTAAAGAACCCCTTTGAAAATAAAAATGAATGCCTGATTATTTTCAAGTCATGTTCTGTGACAAAAACAATGGGGATGCGCATCACTAAAACGACATGGGGTAACTATTTCGGTAAATAGTTATGTCAATGTACACTACGCGAAATAACAACTGAAATGTATTTTTATCAGACCGATTCTTCTTATTTCAAAAATATCATTCATCAAGAACGTGCAGTCTTTCCAGCAGCCTCAGCTGCTAATGGCTGTGGCTCTGTTTTTTTCATCATTAACTGCTGAATCTAACGGTAGTTTAACAGAAGGTCAAACTTTAAGGCACAATTCTCAGTGAGAAGGTAAATCCCCCTCCTCTTTTTGATGAGTCTCTTGGCGTCAAGTGCTGGTGGTGAGGAGATGATAATGGATGACAGTTTGATGGCAAATTGCCAGAAGCAAGGTTACATGTCGTCTGGGAGACGAGAAGGATGTAGTTTCTTACGCGAGCTCTCCCTAACTGCTGCTGCCTCTCCCCGAAGCACTGAGGCTGAAGGGCAGTCTTGTTCATGTACGGGGTGCTAATTTAAGAGGAGTACAGATCAAACTGAGTGACTGTTCCCCAGGAAAAGAGGCAGTTTTATTGAGGCCCACCGCACAGAGGAGAAATCAAGGGAAAAGAATCACCACCACCTTCCACGGCAAAGCAGCCGTCCCAGACGTTTCAGTGTGAGCTGAACACCCGGAACTACCGCCAGCAGCACTGAGGCACCACAGGGAACTGTGCTCTCCGCTACCCTGCTCACCCTGTACAACCTCGGACTTCAAGTACAACACAGGGTCATGTCATAGGCAGACGTCTCAGGTCGCACTGTAATTGCGGGGCGTATCAGAGATGGTCAAGAGCAGGAGTACGAGAATCTGGTGAACAACTCCCATGGTGCAGAGTGAACCACCTCGAAACAGCTAGAACCAAAGAGTAGCGGATATTCAGAGGTCCAGGCTACGCCCGTCACAATAATCAATCAATTAATCATGCGATAAATGAAAATGAATGGGATCATTTTGCCGGCCTCTGTATATTGCTATGTGAATGCGCACTAGCCACAATTTTGTTGTTGAGAAATGACGGTCCTCATTGCAGCATGGGTTTGATTCCTGCTTTTCTTTAGTTGTAATACAGGTCCAAAAGCCCCAAAACTTTTTAAATGTAAATGACCCTTGTACACACACACATCAAGAAGGTCATTATCAAGAATTCAGCTCCGATAAGGTTCTGCGTAGGCCTAAAGCTCCTTTTATATGAAAATGTGCAGTCCATAGTAATAAAAAGTGTGGTTTCTTATCACACTTATAACACGGCTTACAACTAAATTATTTAATAATGTGACTCAAATAATGTGACTCAAAATAATGATTCAAGGCCATTTTATTCGTGTAAAATTAGCTTCCTAGTTATTTTCACCTCTCTTGCCCGTTCTGCCCTCTTTTCTTTTCTTCTTCTTCTTTGCCGGGGACATGTTATTCTTCACTTATGTGTTTTGTTCCAGTGTTTTGTCCTCTCCAAATGAATTAAATGTTATATTTGGAAAATACACGATTTTGCTAGTTACTAAGTTAGTTAAAGTTGGGTGGTGTTGGTTGCCCGGGGCAGCAGAGGTCCATCGAGTAATAATCGCCGCTGAATATTGGCGATTCGCCAATCAATTGAGTATTCAAGAGAGCCATGTTCTAATTTTCGTTAGATTTTTTTTCCCTTTGTCTCCCCATCCTACGTTCCATCTTCAGATTTTCTTTTGTTTGTCCCTTAGACAGGTTTTTCTACATTCAGGGGATGGGTCTTGGGGGTGGGGCCGCTAACAGCAATTGAGCCCAATGAGGAGTAGGGAGCAACGCGAGTAGAAATGTGTCGGAATAAAAGGAATGATTTCAAAACAGACGAGCCAGTACGTCGTATTACTCTGAAAGTAGAGGCATCGTGGCAGTGTAAACAGAAGCAGCACACTTCATGGTTAAAGGTTGTATTTCCTCTCAACATTAAGGCAGTTAAACAGTTAAAGAAGAACTGAAATAAGAGTGGATAAATGCAGGCATTTGTATTTTAATGGGCTAAGATTTTAGCAGCCCACGCTGTTCCCCAGGATTCACTGTAAAAACAAAGTGAAAACAAAAACACTACAACGGAACAATACCTTGATTTGTGTGTCACTAAAACTAACGCTTCTCTGAATGTAATGGTCTCACAGGTGTCTAGACCTCACGGTACCGTGCCTCACGGAATGATTTTCACCAGTAACATTTGCACATCCAGTGCACTGCGTAGGTACAGTATGTCTCAGCTGGTGTGCAGCTGACACCCGAACATTTTCATTCGAGGACAAACACATATTGAGCATTACGTAAATTGAGGAATACTTTTCAGCAGGCACCTAGTCGCACAGGCACTTTTAAAATGTACTCCCTAGGGGACGTTATCAACAGTTATTTCAACAAGTATTTAACTTTGCGGTAAGTGGTAATCATATCGCCATAGGTAAACAGTAAACAGCAGCTCTGTTGGTGTTAATCTTAATACAATGTTTTTGTAGTCTCAAGGGAATATAACAGATGGTTTACTCGGTAGGAGGCCACTGGGCACATAATTTGTAGTGCCAACATTTTATTTTAGATATAACAAGAACAGAGCAGAAGGGATTTTTATTGCAATATTCCAAACTTTTTTTTTTTTTTTACATATGCTTGTTGATTTTTACCTTTGAAATCCTTTGCTTTGAGACCAACTGGCGACAGTAAGCACGGGGTCACACATTACCGGGACCCTGCTTTGATGAAGGGGCTGTGGGTGAGATCTGCTGCAGGTCGGAAAGGAGGAAAAGTGTCTCCGGTAAATAACCATAATGCGATCTCACACTGAAAAAAGTGACTTTCTGGTGAAGTAAACTCTTTTAGAGCAACTGGCATAATTTCTGCTTTGTATTTTTAAGATTCAGTAAGAACTAGAGGTTCTTAAGTAAAATTAAACATTTTATTAACGTAACACATGAGTTATGGGGAAAGAGTAAGTTTTACTTAGGTTTCCTCATACAATTTAAATGTTTAATAGTTGTATGTACATAAACCTAGAAATACTACATGAACTTTACTCTTAAAGTGTGGCGTTTTGAAACGCATGCACGACGGATGCGCACAGTATGACTGGCTCTCTGTGCGTTACATGAAGAATCACAGAGCAAGTTATTACTGTTCTGTTTTAAATTTGTGATAATAATATATATATATATGTATATATATATATATATATATATATATATATATATATATATAATATATATTATATATATATAATATAAATATAAGTCTGCATGTAGTTTGAAGCAAGATATGCCACTGTTCATAAGTTAATTTAAAGTAAGCATAACGCCACAAAATTGTACTCAAGTAAAAGTACTGTTACTTCAGAATAATATGACTCAAGTACTGAGTAACTGTTGTAACATCTGATTTATTTGTTAACACAAGCATTCAATCAGGCAGACAAAAATACAAAATAATCAGCTTTGGGCAAATTCGAGTTAATCCAATCAATAAAATTAATTAAAATTAATTACAAAATAGCTTAAACTAAAAATAATAAGGTAAACTCAACTACTTCAATAAAATAAAATAATTATAAATGAAAAATAAATTAAGCACAAGTAACAGAAATGTCCAAACCTTTGCACTTTTTCACCATGTTCTGCATGTTTCCTTAAGTTAGATGTTAAGTTTTTGAATGTTGACATTTCAGTGAAATGACCGTTTGTTTAGGTAGACACAGAAGACACAGCATAATGTAGCTGCTGTTTGCACTTTTTGTAAGGCGAACATGCTTTCAGTGTGAGGCCATGGGTGTTCCTCCTCGTCTGTGTCTGCATTGCTGACCGTTGATTTTGACATTTTTCATCCGTTTTTGTTTACTACCACTGTGCATTGTAAAGTTAACCCACAATCCCGCAGCCCGCCACTGAGGCTGAGCATGGTCACGTGACGAGACTGCGCGCGTAAAGTGTTACTTGATATTGCAGCATTAAATTTGACTTCAATCATTTGCGTGCAAATACTTACAATATATTTTTTAAGTAAATCTTATGAGTTATTTTTTTCAGTGCATCATTTTCCACATGTAAACAAAGTCGGCGTCTGTAAAGCGCAGCGCTGTTAGAGTTGAGCCGACATAAAGTTTAGATACAAAGCGATATCAAAGCGATACAAGCAGAGGGTCCCGTTACGAGAGACAGAGCCTTATTTTTTACTGTGCTGCAAAGAGGTTATTTTATATAGTGAGCAAAGCATCTGTACGTGATTTCTTCACCTTCATGTGTACATATGGTTTTCACACCCTGCTGGTAACAGAAGCAGTTGTAGGACAGAATGGAGAACAACTATAATAACAAAAAATCCACAGCTACAGGAGGTAATCTCCCCAGACTCAGAGAAACTGAGTACCATTCCCTGACAGGCTCCTGGTGATGATGGATGTGTGTGTGTGTGTGTGTGTGTGTGTGTGTGTGTGTGTGTGGATCGGTGGATGCAGCAACCAAGACAATATAGTGCTTGCAAGGCAGAAGATGAAGAGTCTAAAGCTGAGATCCAACTGTAAACCTCTCACCTCTCCGCTTAGAGACTTCAACACGAGCTTTTTCTATGTTCGCATCACCAGGCTGCACTGTGGCCCTTTCAGACACGTCTGGTCACTGGGCAGCCATCTTGGCAGCCATCTGGTTAAGGGAGTGGAAGCCACAAGTGGATTTTCTTAAGATCACAATGACTTTTTCCTGAACTAAGGTTTAATAAAGTCATTTTGTTTACACTTCTTCCACACAAGTGCAAGGTTTCACAACATCCTCTTTATTTGCGGTTCAATCACGCCGCGGCCGACGTCTCCTTTGCATCCCACTGGAGGATTCAAACAAACAGCATATGCTAAATCACATTATGGATACGGAATGCCAAGAAAAATAATAGGTACGGACACGCTTTGAGGTTTCTCTGAGCCGGCCAACAAGCTGTGTGAACCTCCACTGTGCGCTTGCCTCGGCGCAACAACACAGTTGGCATGTTGATGTTGATATGTTCCCTGTTCAGCAGAAAACTGGTTGGTGTAGGGAATTGATACGTATGAGGTGAGCACCATCTGTGGTGTTAAGGGTTTTTTTTCCCATTGGTTTCTATTGTAGATTTATAATTGTGTTTTAGCTGTTTGTGGGCATGCACTCGGTTCAGCCCAAAACATTAAGTTCTGTTTTGTTTTTTCACGTTCATACCGAATTATTAATGAAGCAGGAGGAGTAAATATAAAGCCTTTATGACCATAGATATTAGTCAAATCAAGCCAATGATGTGAATGAAACTCAATGTTTTCTCCTGACATGTCCAACAAAGATGTGATTTGCTCTGGGATGATGCTAAGCATTAGCAGCAATTAGCACTTCGCCACATATCTCTTATTCAGACAAGTGACATAATAGTCCATCTTAATCCAAGATGACTGCATTAACGTTTAGTTTTAAAGTCTGAGAGGGGTTTTAAAGAACTTTGTCCGGCCCAAAGGAGGAAAAGAAAAATAAAGGATTCTTTGACAAGATGTTTCCCCAGATTACAGGTAACAGTGATTTGGTGTCAGACTGACTTAAAGATGTGAGATCTGAGTCTCCATGACAGATGGACGTCTTCCAAAGACTGATTTTTCATGGGTTTACTCACAATATACAAGTTTCTCCTGAACAAAAGGCTTGATGCCAGGAGCATAATGAACAACAACACAGTTTTCCTCACATATTTCGAAGGACCAGACCTTCAGCTCTGCACATTTGGTGAAAAGTAATGTGAAGGACAGCAACACACTTGTTTTGTTAAAAGAATGGGCCACGTTTGTGAATAGCTTTACAAGGTCAGAGTGTTCCTAGTTTAAGATAAGTACAAGATTCAATAGTGCAGCAAGGTCTTTTGTACAGAGATCAGGCGTAACATTACGACCACCTTGGGTCATAAATTTTATTTATCATTAAAAACCGTGACTGATCACCATACTTTGAATAATTCACAGAGATAGGGCTCGTTTCTGGAGAGGCAGCAGCACTCCCTCCCTCAGACAAAGGCACGCATGCGCAGTTTGCTCTGAAAAAACATGGCACATGCACAGACATTGGTTCTGACATTTTTTTACCCCACGAAGAGGAAAAAGTCGGATGTCGAGACATATTTTGGATATTTTAAAAATGCTGAGGGGAAACTCACTGAAGATGGTAAAGCAGAAAATAAGGCACTGCAAAGGGGATTAACACTTCTAATCGGATGAACCATCTCCGTGAACACTACCCACAACTACACAGCGAGTGCTGTTTAATATGGTAGTGTGTGCATTTGATTTCTACCTAAGGTACACAAAACATTGAAAGTGTCCTTTATTTCTACAGTTTGCACAAAGAGCGGTTACCTCTTGCGGACATAAGATGCCATCTTCAATGCACATTTATTTTTATTTATTTATGGTTTTATGTTCAGGTTTAATATTGTTTAAAATTGTTGGATTTATATGCACATTTGAATTCTACTTGAGGTACATCAAACGGTGACAGTGAAACATATCCTTGGTTCTAATCTACAATATGGACAAAGTTCAACTAACTCTTATGGTCATTAGATGTTTATATGTTAATATTGATCTTGTTTGAAATTAAAAATTGGTTAAACAATTTTCAATGTGTGTAAAAGAACTTTTTGAGCATTTTGAGCACATTTCAACAATATCCTGGTCATTTTGGTCATAATAGCCGTGATATGACTTCCTAGGGTGTCCTGTGGTGTCTGATAAGAAAGTGTTGTTAGTGGGGGCATTGGGTTCCACTAACAACACTGTTCCACAGCATCCCACAGATACTTTAACAGTTTGGGATCTAGTGAATTTGATACTAGGTCGACATCTTGGGTTGTGTTTTATGTTTTTTTTTTTAAGTTGGTCCTAAGCTTTTTGTGTGTGTGTGTCTTTGTCAGGCTGCATCCTGCTGGGGAAGGCTGCTGCGATGAAGGAGCAGGGGAGCCCGGTCTGGTCTAGGTGGGTGGTATGTGATAAACCCACATGAATGCCAGGTCCAAAAGATTCCCAGCGAAACACGATGGTCAATGTTATTTACTTCTCCTATCATTTGTAAAAAGGGTATGCCTATGTATATATATTTATTTTTATTATATATGTATTTTTTTAATATATATTTTTTTTTAATATAGATGTTGTCAAGAAAACAAAACCAATTCCCAAGGTTAACGATTTTGGGGTCAGTTCCTTTGAGCTTCATAGCATCGGAGCGAATCGGTGACAAAAATAAACAGCAAATGTCAAGAAATCCAGCAAAACCCTTTATATAACCTGGACTCATCTGTGGGAAGATGTTTTGTTTTCTCTTCTGCTCGGTTTCACTGCGAATTTGTGCGTGAATGGTTTACGGGGCTTTTCGAAATCTGAGGAAAAAGCTCGGTTCCCGTTACGGAAAGATATGGAGATTAAGAGGCGCGTCTCATGACCGAAAAAAGGTACGGAGACAGTGACAGAGGAACAGAGTGTAACAGGGAGGTCAGGAGAGAGAGTGACGGAGGGATGATGGAGTGGGAGGAAGAGGAAGGGAGGGAGGGTGGGATACAGGGAAGATGGAGGGAGAGATCGAGGAATGATAGAAGGACGGTGGGAGTATAGAGAGAAGGAAGGGGGAGCGAGGGAGGGAGGGGGGAACAACAGTGGGAGGGATGGAGGAGGAACAGCATGTCATGCATTGTTTTATTCTCATCCAGAGGCCAGTGAGAGGAGGCAGATACCTGCTGATTATTCTGTTGTATTATCTAACACAAAAGAGAGCAAATGTGTTTGTTTGTGCATCTGCAGAGTTAGATAAGAGCTGCCGCTGATATAAAACAAATATTTACACCCTTGTTGCTCTTCACTTCCTTTAGCTTTCTCTTAAACTCACAGCTTCTGTGTCCCGATTCATCCTCCCCCTCTCCACCCTGACTGCCCTTCTTTGTCTCTATCACACTCTCACTTCTTCTTTTTTTTTTTTCCATCTCCGCTTTAGTTCTGTACCATATCCTCGTGCTTCACTTCCAAACTATAAAATCGAGTCATTCTTAAAAGATTTCCGAACAAGCGTTACATAACCAGGCTCGAATAATGCACAGAACTGCACACAAAAACACTGGGAGGTGGAAGTGGAGGTAAATAAAACTCCTACACAAGGAACACATCAATGCTCCTCGCTACTACCACGTGCACAGTTCTTTACGTTCCCGACTGCCGCGCTGCGCGGGAATGTTTACATTCAATGAAGGCTGCACTCGCGCATCCAGAGAAAATAAGCATTACAGATTTTCCCCGTATACCTTCATTTAAATATTTATGTCGTCTTGGACTGTTGTTACCATACATGCCTTCAACATCAAATGTTACTCAAGCGCTGTCATCTTCTCCCCTTCACAGAGGAGAAGGATAATACGTATTTCGCATCCTGAACGTAAGGAAAAGAAGCACGTTGTTGCATAAGTGGCGGCAGGGAACAGAGAGGCTTACCTGCCAAGAGAGAATAAATGTTTGATGAGGCCGTTTTGGTCTCCTGACGCATTGATGAAATGTTTATAAGCTGAAGGAAAGGGACCAAATGTACACGTCTCCATACGGTTAAAATGAGAAACATGGGTGAAGAAGTGCAGGTACAAAATGGACGGAAGCGTGTTCGCGTGCGCTTTCGTCTTCTGCCAAAGGTTGTGTGGCATTTTTACATTTAATTGCAGCTTAGTTTATTTACAGATCTAAATGGTAAATCCAATTGAGGAAGGGAGAAAGTGTCTAATCAGGAACATTATAAACTCAATTATGTTGTCACTCAGCCAGGAGCAAACCAGTGCGTGCAGCAATAACAACTGGAGCAAATAAAATATTCTCGTACACCCATGATGCAGATAATTAAGTGACAGGAAAAGTGTGTGTTTCATTTAGCAACCGCTCACAGAATGTAATGTAAAAGCTAGCAGACAGCGCAAAATTGAATTCTCACAGTACTGCAAGTACACACTAGGATGTGGAAAAAAAGTTGTTGTACTATTGCTATTTGGGGTCAAGTAAAACCTGCACTGAACCAAAACTATCCGTCATCACTTGAGTTTGGGCGTAGGCTGATTGAGGGGACGCGTTTATTCAAAAGCTTTATAGTAAAGCTTGGTAAGTTGTTTCCACATCACTGGAGCAGTAAAGCGTTTCTCATGAGACAACATCAGTCAGCATTTTAAATCAGTCTGTTTATTTATTTATTTATTTTTCATTCGAAAATCTTTCCTTTCCTCCTTTTGGTTGTCAAGTAGATACGGCAACAAGACAGAAAGAAGGAAAATACCTCAAATGTCAGTGTCTTTGGGTAATTATTTTGTATACATTTGAGACAACTTTGTCAGCGTAGTAAAATGCTCCCTGGTTAACCTGAAGAATGACAGTATACATCATAAGTGCTAAATAAAAAGGCAGTCAGAGAGGCCGTGAGAATGTGTTTGCCTTAGTGAACAGTGGTATGCAGTAATAAGATTAGTTGACAAACCACATGATCCGTGTATCAACAAAAAACATTTTCTGGTTCCAACATGTGAACTGAATAACATCTGCAAACATATTTTACTCCAAATATCCACAATACCAAGTTTTTTGATAGATTATGATGGATTTTGACATTTAGTTATATTGTAGTTAATGTTTCAGAAATATGTTATTTGAATGCATTGATCCACATTATATTCCAGCAAATTAACATCAGGGCATTAAATGCTCATGTTATTGCTCATGCAAACCGGAACTATCAGTGAATTTACAAGCAGCAGTCCCACATATTTTAATTAATAGAAAGGAAATGAACTGTGATTCCTGCTGACAGAGGGAAGAAAGTAGAATTCAAATGAATTTGCTTAACACATGTGTATGCCCTTAAATTGTCCAGTTAGAGTCGGGTCAAGGCAATAATTTCTTTTTTTCACGTGCAAGTGAACGCACCGAGTGCGTTTCAAACTGTGAAGCAGCCTGCCACTCCGTAGCGAGACTCTCCAGTAATTATCACAACTGGGGTTTGAAAATGGTTTCTGAAATTAAACTGGACCTGAACAAAGAAGGAAAGTTTAGTTTCACAACGTTTGCCAATATTTCTGGATGTTCAATTTTATTTCAAATCAAAATTGTCTCGAGACGCTTTACAGGACCCACAGCCTGAAACTCCCAGAGCGAGCCCTAAGGTGATGGTGTCAAGGAATATCACCTTATTAGCAGGAACCTTGAGTAGAGTCTTACTAATAGAGAGGACTGCTCCAGCCTGACTGGATAGTGAGATTGAAAAAGGTAAGATGGCTTCATCTAATATATTTCTTACATAATCCCGCTTCCAAATCATTTATAGAGCTCCCCATGCCGGTGCCAACATATCTTCTAATAGCTCGCTGTTTCTTAGGTGATCAGAGACATAAACCCACCATCCCCGCATGAAAGCTATCCTACTGGCAGTGTTGCCATTTCTAAGCATCTACGCATTTCTAAAAAGGTTTTTGAGGAGGCAGTGAATGGGGTTAAGGGTGAGCTGTAAGGGAGACGATAATGGGATAGACATGCCTGTTCTGTTTGATAACCATTTTAGGTTGTTGTTTTTTTTTTTTCCTCCTTTGCCCATGATTCACAGATTCATCGCGGTCCTCGAGTTTGTGTGTGCATGAGTGTACGAAAGGCGTGAGTAAGAGAGTTGGAGAGAGTTTCTCAGCCAGGTTTGTCCACCTTCGAATCTCGTAACTATTTCTGATGGAGCTCTGAGACAAAATGAGACGGCTCACTCACGAAAAAACAGAAAAAAGTGTTGGTTCAGTTTAAGGCAAACGCGATAAAATGTGATGGTTTTTACGTTGGCATCCTGCAACATACAGAGAATGTTAAATTTAATGTTAAATACAGCAGTATATAAATCTCAGTATTAATCCAGAAACAGCTCAGATACACTAACGCGATTAGCATTTATTAAAAACTGGAACAAAAGGAGATGACATAGGTACAAGCAGGAAATAGTGGTGATATATGGATGAGAGGAATATAATGTTGGCATGTCACAACATCATTAATGCCAAATGTGATTTGAGGTTTGTTGGATCAACTCACGCTCAGCTCATGAACTGCACAAGACTGAAATGCACAAGTCTGCACTAAGTATCCCATGCTTGGTTTGTGAGGAAAGCGGGTCATTGCAGCAGTGGAACAAAAAGCAGCAAAGAAGAAAAAAGTATAACCATAAAAATGTAACAGAAACGTACATATAGGTGAACAAGTGATATCTGGATGGTGTGATTTTACAGTGAATATCTGGGTGTAGCTGGTAAAAACAGGCGAGACATTGTCTGGAATGTGATCGGCAATTGGAGTTGGCTGGAGTTAGAGGTGAGAATCGAAAACTGGCTCCAACTTAAACTCGGTTCAAGTTTTCTGTGTCAATTAACCTAAACACCACACTCACTTTGCAATTTTTTCCTGTATTGTTTATATGTTTCAACATGTTCAAGTGTCAGGAGGAAAACAGCTGGTTTAGTGCCGATGACCGTACAGGATCACTCAACCCCTCCTTCGTGAAGATGTCTCGCCACTCATCCAAGTCGATTAGAAAACCAACTGAGCTCAAACTGAATGTGTCATAAATGTTGAGAACCATGAGTTATATATGAATATATGCACCATTTTATTTTATGGAACCACTGAACTATCCTGTTCAGGCCTGCTGAATAGGATATTATTTCTAAAATTGTTACATAAAAGGTGCCATCATAAGTTTAATGACCTATTAGACTGCTCATAATCAGACGCAGATGACCTTCGGATATACGCTTGGGTAACAAAACATTAGGTACACTAGTGAAAACTAATGCTTTCTAATATACAACAGTCTTTTACTAAATCTGAACTGATTTAGTACAGGGCTATAATATTACGCTACATTCAGTTTCACTAATGAACCAAATGAACTGTCATAGGTGAATGCATGGGTATATTTGATATGTATATGAATGTATTTGCACACGTTTCCAACAAATGCTTAAAAATGCCAACGCCACAGCAAACGCCTCTATAAGAAACCAGAACACCACTGCACTTCAAAGACAGTACAGTGTAAGCTCCCAGCCTGTGAAGCATCCTCCCGGCTTCCACCGACACCAATTGGACGACTGCCCCAACAAAAACGATGAGAAAAAACACTGTTCGCAGACACGACAAAATAAATATATGTTGTCTCAGAGACAAAAAGCAGAGCAGATCACCAACGTTGTGGAACACAATAAAAAGGTCAGGGAGTGGAGTGGATACCTGTGGTGCACAGTGACACCTATTGAACATTTAGAGACAATCACACACATGCATACATGTGCAGAGCATCACAGCCTACAGTGACAAACACATGCACATGTTGTAAAACTCACTCAGTAACACAGTCCTGCCAAAAACCTACACACTTAGAATGTCTAATGTCCATGAACAACTTCCTAAACTTTCTTTTTAATTCATAAATGGAATTTCAAATCACTGCCCTAATTTCTTTTCCCCCTTCAATCCTTTTCTGGCTCAGTCGCTCGCGCCTCTCCTCACACTCGCGGTTGAAATGGAGATTGTGTTTTCACAGCAGCGCGGAGCAGACCTCCTTAAAATTGGCTCGCTTAATAATTCAGCATTTGAATAAAACTGGAAATCTCGATGTTACTGCGTGTGATCGTGCGTATGAGTGAGAGTTCAAGACAGCTTGTGAAACACAAGAGGAGTGGAAAAGGTGGGAAAGAGGAGTGAGAGAGAGCGGGGTTTAAGAAAGGAAGTAGAAAGGAAAGGGATAAAGAGAATTTAGAGTGGGGTGTAATAGGTTTGGAGAGGCTTTTTAACATTAGCACTTACGGGCTGCTAAGACAGTGTGAAAGCATGTCGGCAGTAAAGAGAGAGAATGTGTAGTCTAGTGCAGACTGGATACATCACATGGCATCTCTCAACTATATCTCTGACTTACACAACTTCTTATTTCGCTGGAGAGATGTAATATTTAGAGGATCACTAATATTTTGGGGAATACATTTATCTGCTTTATTACTGTTAGATTGCCTCCTGCTCCTTATGTGGTGTGGCTGGCATCGAAGTCGCTCCCTTCAGACGCTGTTCAACTGGGCAGAGCTGTATGATTCAGACCTTTAAGCTTCATGAGACTTCATCTGGTTTTCAAGTGGGGCCCCCCCTGGCTTTCCTGGCGTTTCGTCAACTAGTCCACGACACCGCTGTGAAGCTTGACAGCAGAACCAACGTCCTGGAAATGTCTCCTCAGCCCTTCACGTCTTCCACATTCGGCTCTGGCTCCCCTCTCCTCTGCCGACCTGCTTCAGCGTCGCTCGTTCCTCTTTAGCCACAGCCATCTGGATGCCATCTCTGTCTGCTTTGACATGTCATTTACCAGGTTCTTGTAGGTTGTCCCTCTGACCCCAGGCATCCCCAGTACTCTCCAGAGTGACTGTCCAGGGAGGTCCCTGCAACCGATCTCCACTTGAAGATTCCAGGCTCTCTACCCCCTATGCTAGCTCTCCAAGATGAGGTACTCGCATTTCCCCAGCTTGTGCTCATGTACCGTCAGCTCTATTAGGGCCAGCTGCTCTGAAACCAGAGCATGATGTCTGGTCGGAGGCTGGTGACGGCAATCTCCTCTGGAAACTTGAGTTGCCTTCTGCGGTCAATGCTCCTATCCCAGTCCTTTACCGTACTAAGGATCCCTGTACATCTGTGGCCCTTGCCTGACTTCTCCCCAAGCCTGAGAGAGCCATTGAAGCGGGGATCTTTGTCTTGGGAGGTTGTTCTCTTCCACTTCTTCGCCTTCTCCAGTCCATCGGCGAGTCGCACCAGCACCAGATCGTGGTGCCACCTGAACCTCCCCTCAGTCAGACGTGCCCGACAGTATCTGACTAAGGGAATTAGACTCAGATCGCTTTCATTTATTTTAATACTATGAACAAGACTGGAAACTGATGAAAATCCGGTCGTGTTGGAAGTTAAGTCATCTACGAGGCACCTCTAAGGTTCAATCCTACATCCTTCTTTGTCTGTCCCTTAATGATGAGGAATATGTTGGCCCACATCATTTCACACCCACCATGTTCTTTATTAAAAAGCAACTGTATCTGGACAAAAAATAATCTGGACAGCATGGCCACAATCCTGGTGACTAGCAGAAAGAAATGAAATCTGTTCAGTCCAACTCCTTAAGTTTCCATGTGTTAAGGTTTTTAAGGTTTAAGGTAAAATAAAGCTATAAATAATTGTATGAGACCTGCTGAACTCATCAGCATAAACTGTGGATGTTTTATTTTACTGCTACCACCCCACTAAACATCCAAATTGCACAAATTACAAATACTGACTGCCTTCATTTTTTTTTTTTTAACTGTTAGCTTCCTAGATCCACGACTGTGTAGGGATACATCTCGTTTAAGGCCAGCTGCGGATTTTGTGGTCTTGCTTGTTGTAGCTTTTATCAGTATTAACTCTCACACGCTCTCCAACAGCAAAACTGGCACCCTTACATTACACAAAATGCATCTCCATTTAAACAGTGTTTAAAGATTTAAACATGTTAATGTTTGGTTTTGGTTTAGGGCAGCAGAAAAACAAATCCAGTAGAGATTCCCGGTTCAGCTCTAATTGAACGTGCATCACGTAGAGAACGATGAAATACTGCATTAATCTAGTAGGGGAAGATAAAGTGCACTTTGTAAATTCAAAGGCTCGTCTTTCATTGTGCACTTTTCTAAATGCACGTTTTAGTGAACTTTAGTTTGTGTGACAGCGTGGGTACCTGAGCGTGCCCCGTTTTTAATGTGTATTCAGAAGAGAAAAGGTTATGTTCAAGGACTTCACAGTAAAACATACAGTGTGTGGTGGCAGGCTATAGTCGGATTTAACTGAGGCATGCAGAGTATAACCGTATTCAAGCTGTCAACCCAGTTCACTATAAAGGAACTGAGCTACACAGAAATTCAAAAACACACCGTTCTCTCCTCCAAAAGAGTCAGTATTATAACGCTCACAGTGACGGTGCGCTGCGCTTAAGAAGGTATGGGCTGTGGGCGGGCTGGCCTCCAATGAATTTCAAATGGATGTGACAAACAACAATAGAGTTGATGTGGCATTTTCAAATGTAGGGCAGTCACTTCTGCACGCAGAGGAAACACAGAAGGCAGCAGATGTGAGGCTGTAAGGAGTACATTCAGATGAGATTTCTGGAATGGCGGTGGTCCTTTTGTGAAGAACGATGTTACAAAAGGAGGTGTGGGGGGGGGGGGTAGTGATATAAAGAGTCAGCAACACAGCACACATTTATTATGTACTGTTGTGCCAAGTCATTACATCTAACTCAAAGGTCCGGTGTATCCTCTATAGAATTCACTGTACAACGTGTTTTTTTCCATTCCCGTTACAACAACAACAAAAAGAACAACAACTGTGGCTTAAAGGTTTCGTATAGAAAACACACTAGGTTCCAAGTGAAGGTATGTAGGAAGTGGACTTTCGCAGGAGTAACGGGGAAAAATGGTTTCTTTCTTGTCCCCAGAACCATAAACACTGATAACGGTGAGCTACTGTTCCCTCAGACTGAGAGCTGCTGTCCAACCGAGCAATAAACCCAGCTCAGCCCGGCCTGTCCAGGAATTACCTTTGTACTAGGTGATTCACCAGCACACGAGTTTCATCCAGTGTGAGAATTTACTGCCAAAGTGGGTAGTGAATAGATGAGACCTCATTCTCATTTCATCTTCTACTACTTATCTACCTATCGACCACTTACTCATTAGGGTCGCAGGGTTTGCTGGAGTCTATTCGAGTTATCATCAGGCGAGAGGCGGGCTACACCCTGGACAGGTCGACAGTCTATCGCAGGGCTAACGCAGAGACAAACAACCATTCACACTCACGTCTAGGGTCAATTTAGGGTCACCGATTAGCCTAACGTGCATGTCTTTGGAGGTGGGAGGAAACTGGAGTACCTGGAGACAACCCACACAGACACAGGGAGAAAATGCTAGATGAGAACACATTTCACATCAAAAATTCATTTTGGCAATCACCATCACCTTTCCCCAACGTGGTCCGAGCAGTCTCTAAAATCATACAGGACTCTTACCACTGAAATCAGGTGATTTTAAACAAATACCAGAGCTATAACTCAATGGTATGTAACATTTCAGGCATCTTGAATGCAGCCACAGCAGCTGAGCTTCTTCAGTGAAAGCATGAAACTTACTTAGATTAATAATCAATCACAGTGAGCAACACCTACTACTGTCCTACTGTGATGTTTCTTTGATGTTTGGAGAAATTCAGGAAAGAATGAAACTACTAAAACTACTTGCTGGACATCCAAGTTTTTGTTCTTATTTTTAATGTGATTTTTAACACCGTACTGGTGATGTGCAAATATTAAAACAAGGGGTATAATAATAAGGCATTGTAAGTGAAGTAGTACTTGTCACTGAATTCAAATTTTATTATTTATAATTGTTGCTTACAGTTAGTTTCACATCCCCGCTTTGCATATAACACAACTTACCATCTATGTGATTCCCAAAATAGCTGGGGAAAAACTGAGCAGCAGACAACTAATTATAATTTTACAGCTTGTGTCAAACAATGAAAAAAAAGCAAAAGAGTAAATTCCAGTAAAAGTGTGTGCCGTGTTCGGTGATCCCTATAGTAATTGTGCTGAAATATTTGAGATTTGAAGTCCGTTTTGAATTCCTGTAAAAGGGCAGTGACACACAGGACGGAGCCCACTACCCATCTTTAATATTGATGGATTTTGACTCGGGAAAGTAGGAAGTCATTCAGTCATGAGGGAATCTTATTATCACAATTAACCCCGAGACCTCTGACCTCACCTGGCATGAGAGGATTTATTCATTTCAATATGTAATATTCAAACAGATATAGAGAAAGACGACAGGTTAAACTAGCATACTGACAGACCACTAAAGGAAGACTCTTTAACAAACCCTACAGACAAGCTGAACAAGAAACAAAAAGGGACACAGATTAATAAAACTAAAAAACAAACACTGTTTTGCAATGAGAAACAGAAAATAACTAACTGCTTGATCCCACACAGAGAGTAGATGGATTAACTCTCAAGGCTGTGGAACTACAGTCAAAGCGAGCTCACCTCAAGTAGCCCACTTAGTCAGTTCTGACTCCCCGAGGTCTGATGCCATGACCTTATTCATTCTAATCCACCACTGAATGTTCTGTATGTGTGCAGGGAGACAAAGAAAAACACGAGGGCAGGTTGCTGAAAGACGAGCCTGAACTTCACTGAACATGATTAGTTAGATAATATGTTTCCTGTCCTAAAATGCCACCGCAATTATAGGAGACATCCTTGCCTACTTCATATTATGCAATGCCAGTGACAGATTATCCCACATATAAACACGGTCGACAGTTTTTTCTTTCAGTGCAAAACAATGAAAACAAATTAGTGTTGATGTACAATTCTTCTTTTTATACTGTATATGCATTTTTGTTTTCCCATTTATTTATTTATTCATTTATTTCTTTTTTTAATATATATTATGTCTGGTATGCTGAGAGCCTGTACATTGCTGGTGCCATAGTGAAATTTCCCAGTCCGGAGTTAATAAAGCATCTATCTAAAAATATTATATACAAAATCTTGGACTGAAATATGTGAAATATGGAAAATCTAATATATGAGTTAGAGCGGCGGTGTTACTCACCTCCTGGAAATTGTGATTAATTAAAATAACACACACGGCGAATGCGACGTTAGAAAACTGTCATTGTGTGACACTTTTGCCCGTTCGCCACGCATTCAACACACTGCGATGACTTTGGCAAAAAATATCCAACAGTTTGATAACAATCTGGACATCCCAGGCGAGGTCATGATTACAGGACCTAAACGAGGGTGCCAGTCATGTCACAGCATGTCAGTAATGAGGCTCCTCACTGACCCAGCTGACCCGCTAATTAAAACTAAAAAAAATAAATAAATAAATAAATAAAAACACATCTAACATAATGCCAGCCTGTTCCTGGGTGGTATCAAGTTCACACGCCAGTTTCAAGCACTGGAAGCGACTCTGGGTTCTGTGTCTCGCTCAAGGACGCTTCGGCATGCGGTCCATGTACCTGGGAGGGAACCGCTAATCCTCCGGTTCATGGACAAGCCAAGGTGCTTCTGTTGTAACCATGGCACCATGGCACATTACTGCCTTTGACTAACAAGTGCTCCACTGCATTCAACGCTCAACGTGACGAACTGAATGAGAAATCCTGTGTGATGCGACGTGACTAGAATTCACACCTCTTGAGCTGAGCTTTATTTATTTTGAATATATTCAACTTGGGTACCCGGGTGTTCAACTAAATAAGAACCTGGACTGGACTGACAACACTCAAAGAATGTAAAAGAAGGACAAAAGCAGACTGAGGTCCTTGGGAGTGCAGGACGCCCTCCCGATGACTGTGTGGTTACATCAGCCATCTTTTATGGTGTGGTCTGCTGGAACAGACGCATCACGGCAGCAGAGAGGAAAAGACTCAACAAGCTGGTGAACTGTTGTCGTCAATCATGAACAATGCCTTCCACCCCCTGTACGACGCTGTCAGAGCCCTGGAAAGCTCCATCAGCGACAGGCTTCTTCACCCACGCGGTGCAAAGGAGCGGTACCGTGGGTCCTTCCTCCCCTCTGCTGTCAGACTCTACAACCAGGTCTGCTCCCAGCAGACCATCAACAATATATGTGCGATTCTCCTCCTCGCCCACTAATGCACTGTTCTGTATGTACACAGACATACATATTCATACCTGCTGTTTTGCACACAGACACACAAATATATATGAATGCATACTTGTTTTCCATATACTGCTACCTTGTTTGTTTTGTGATATCTTTGTATATTCATGCTCTTATTTTTATACTTTAGTCCACCTAAATGTGTGTTGTCTGTGATGAGTGAATATCTGCTGCTGTTAACAATGACAATTTCCCCATTGTGGGATGAATAAAGATGTATCTATCAAAAGGAAAACAGTTTCTATACCCTACATTAGTGATCTGTGATGATGAACAAAAAATAAACAAAAAAACACAACAATAACAACCACCACCAATAAGGTGACGCACTTATTCTTAATTTAGTGCAATATTTTCCGTTTTATCCATACATCTGCTATTATATTTTTATACATTTTAAATTTCATCAGGTCTGAGCATTGCTTCAGATGTATCTGTAACCCATTTTATAATTGGACACCACACCATGAAACACAAAAGCTTTTAATAATTGTGTGTGACCTGTGAATTTTTTACATTTCCTCTCAAATTATAACCCCCATCTCGATTTTGAAACAGCTATGGGACCGTAGGTGGTAATGAATTATTTTCGGCCCTGTATATTATTTCTGCTGTTTGTATTTTCTATATGTAAAATTATTGGTGGATGTAGTAAATTTTTATAGTTGTTACCCCATACTTAAAAAACAGTAACTTATATATGGTACAAGACATGCACAGTAAAGAATATGTAATGATTTGAAGTCAAGCATATGTTTTGCTACATTTAACACTGAGATGCTTTGTGATAAATTTTTCTGTACATTTTATGTGCTAATTCCAGTTGATCCCTTCATCTATTATGACGCCAAGGAATTTAATTTCCGGAAGTTTTTCAATAATAACCCCATCCACATGGACTTGCACCTGTGAATCACTCTTACATTTAACAAATAATTTTTTTTTTTTTCCTCGCTTACATTTAATGATAGCTTATTTTAATGGAACCTAATCTCTATTTTCTTAGTTCTTTGTTCTTTTCCTTGGTTTCTTCCTGCAATGCATCTCCAGAGTAAAAACGCTGGTGTCGTCAGAAAACAAAACCTTCAAAATTCTTACACAGATCATTAATATACAAAAGAAAAGGTTTGGTTCCCAATACTGAGCCCTGGGGGACACCGCAATTAATGCTCAGACATGATGAGTTGTATTTACCCAGGTCCGGAAACTGATGCCTTGAGCTTTAATAGTTTTAATCCAGTTCAAGACTGTTCTTCTTGTGCCGTATCTGTCTAATCGCCTTCGATCATTTCACTATCACCTTTGGTATACCTTTGGCCAGCGTTGTACATGAGTGTAAACATACCCATTTAGAACTAAAGAATGTGTGTAAAAAATGTGGCAAGAGTTTTGTTTCGCCAATAACCTTGAAGTACTTCAACAATTGCCACAGCTAAAAAAAAAAAAAAATACTTACCCCTTTGAGATGCATCATTTATGGATGCGTAAGTATACAAGGACAAAGGGGAAGGAAATGATTGGAGGCTAAACAGGTGGCACAAGGGGAAATAAATAGTTCAGAGCTACTCATTAGAAATAGAAAAAAAAAACATTCATGTTCATTTCTTATTTCTTTTCTGACTGAACTATGAACTAGACTAAGAGCTATGAACTGTAAAATTGTGAAATATGAACAGGAACTAACCTACGTAATTTCAGTCTGTGTGAACAGATTTCTGCTGCCTGAGGGTCCGAATTCATGTGTGCACGTGCTGCACATCCCCAGTGTTTCTACTACCTGGGAAGGAAAAGAGAAAAGGCAGAGCTAGCCTTCAAAGGTTGGGGTCAAAATTCACTTTCACAGATAAAACCATGATTACATAACTACATTACACTTGCTGTTTTATTTGTCAGGTGTAACAGTGAAGTCAGTCCCTGGCACTGTACCTATGACAAATGTACCACACACAAAAGGCAACAACTCTTCATTAGTTGAGAGCCAATGAGCAGTCAGTTCTCTTGGCCAAGACCTGGCAAAAATGTGCAACTCTGCCATCACCTAATTTAAAAAGGAGACCAAACGGTGAGTTTTTCAGTGAGATAAATCAAAGCATTGTTCAATTTCAACATGTTACAGTTTAAAGGAGTGAGAGTAAATAAACTGCTATAGAAAATACAGGAAGGAAATTGATTGTGCCCTTTCACACAAGCTACAAGTTCAATGGATGTAGATTTAAAAAGAAAAAGAAAAAGATTTTCCAATTTAAATTGATCTTAATTTGACATATCTAACGTTAACTCATGAAATCCTTGGATTCGTTTTTCTTTTTAAGTATATGCCATTTCCTGCATCCATGTCACTGCTGTCCTGTGAGACACATGAAAACCATCTACAAAGCCACAATTCAGAAAGACTCGTCGGGGCCTGAAAATTTTGGATTCAAAAAGCAAGACAACAGAATAGCTGGACAAAAACAATGTCATAGGCAAGATGACAAGACCAGCTAGAAGTAAAACTACAAATCTCCAACCCAAAATCTCCTTCTTAACCAAGCGAAATAGTTTCAAAACTGGAATGTCCTTACCTAATCTTAAGGTTATTGTGAATGAATGCGTATTTTACAGTGATTTCGGAAACGATTCATCATTTGCACAGACGCATTAGCCAAGAGGAGCAACGCTGTGGCAGGAAACAATTGAGTGTAGCAATAAAAAGGACCCAGTGTTCTTAAGCCCCTGGTTTCTATATAGGATTAAATCTGTATAAAATGTAGTCATCTTTGCTTCCAGTATGACACATGATATATTCCTCTCGAAAACAACCAGCTTAGCTTGCATCTTCTGAAAGTGGAGAGGCTGCCAGGTATTTTACATCAGATGCAGACTGTGTCTCTCAATGACAATATTGCTTACCATCCTTAAAGAGAATGCTCTCCTAATCATAAATATTTTGTCACTTCCAGCTTTGTCTGAGTTTAAAACATTAGCACAGCGTGCAGTCTGAAGCCGTGTCTGCATATGCGCAGTCACCGGCAAATTACAGTGTGTGCTCGTCTATCTGACTAATTACAGCAGCCAGCTTTCAATTATACCTAGAGATCCTGCTATAAATACAGCCAGTGCATCTGTTGATAAAGCGTGTACAGGCCTGATCGATTGAACATTCTCAACCCAAGCGGTCCTGACTAATGACATGATTATGGTGCACAAGAGTTGACATTAATAGGTTCATGTAAAAAGGAGTAATTGACTTCAGAGAGTAATATGAAGCCATAAAATCCCCAGGGTACAAGAGAATCATAAATCACCTACACTTTGACAACAAAAGGCAGACATAGTACATTCATGCTGATCTCAAGCCTTATTGTTTAATAACATATGTGCTTTCAAAGGTTTGATAACCCTTGAAAATAATATTTCATATTCCTTGATTTAATTCTCTGTTCACGTTTTAACTAGTGTATTTCCTTTTAGCATAATCATGAAGTGACGTGCATGTAAATTTTGTTTGTGTTATATGTATGTTTTCCAGTTGTATGTGTTGTGTTGCTTCTCTCAGTGACTTTGTGTTATTGGAATACACAGCTGCCTGTCCTGCCCAAGTCTGTCCTGAAAAGGAGATTTTTAAGCTCAATGGGACTTTTCCCTGTTACATAAAGGCTAAAAAAATAAAATAGCCAATCTTAAGACAAAGTGCTAGAGCTTGTAAAAAGCAAATGAGCCCCATGGCTACATCAACCATGAAGTTGGACAAAAATCAAATCCATCAGAAAAGTAACACCTTACTCTTGCAAAGATTGAACGTACTTTCTGCAAGTAATGCCGACTAAAATCACTGCCAAATTAACTTCATATTCAAGGACTCAAGAATATTCAAGAACTCCCTCCAAATTTAGCTTTTAAAAAACAGTGTTTACTGTTAAAAAGAAAAGAAAAAAAAGTATAACAGGTACGTCCAAAAATGCTCCTTTAATTTGCTGTGCCTTAATTAAAAATGTTCACTGCATCACAACACCGCACTGGAACACCAGATGCTAAGGCATTCAGTCTTTCAAATTTTGTTAAGACCTTCAGTTGGTCTCTTGACGTGGTATTGTATGCGTTTTGTTTTCAGTTACCAATTCCCAGTCTGCTAATTTGAATTTTAGACTCCTCTGGGACCCATTAAGGGGTTTCACAAATACCCTTGTCTGGTTGCCTAATCTTTTGACAGGAACAAAAATATATTCATAAATAGAGACAAAATCAGGGAATCTTATTCATAGAAATTACATCCAAAAAGAAAGTTCCCTCAGTTTAACTTACACTGGCAAGCACTAATTTTAGGTTCTAATCACCATTTAGAGTGTCACACAGCTTAACAGAGCGACATACATATACATAGCAGATCCAGCCCCTTTAGTCACCAACACACTTCCTTGTTCCGTCTGCTTATTAGTAGTTCCTTTTACCTTCACTGACGGTGTGTATCCCAGCTAGCAGGAGTTACCAGAAACACACTTTGAGGAACGTGATGGCTCCTGTAGCTCACAGTGATGAGGAAACACACTAAGTCACAACACGCACAGTGGCAGATGCAGACCACACCAGCTACAAAAATGGAGGTGAATGTGAGACAGGCTGACACTGACCCTAAACCAGATGATATTTGAAGCAATTTCAGACTTTGAGACAAATTTTCAGTTGCAGTAAACTCGGGGCACCTACATGCATTTTCTTGACATGAAACTCATTTCGAGTGAGGGCTCCCACATAGCTGTCAAAAAAAAAAAAAGAAAAAAGAATGAAGAATAGCTGGCAGCGCCTAGATGACACGCCGTTCATTACCTTCCATGACAGAATAAAACTGACAGAATTATCAGCACAATGCTGAATTTGTAATGGTGTAGTAATGTAATGTGACAATTATTGCATGTATGATTATCTTTCAGCTGGCAACAAGTGATTTAACCCCAACTGGTGCATTAAGTAGCTTCTAATTTCTTAAACAACCATGTTGACAGATGCATCCAGTGGTGATGGAAAAGATTTTAGTCTGTTTAAGAAGGGTCAAATCATTCGCAAGCAGAGAAAATATCTAAGGATATTGAAGCGGAAACGACTAAAACTTGGTTACGACCTGTCCGATGCATTATTAAAAACTGGAGGGATAGTGGGAAACCATTGTCTTCAAGCATGAAATGTGGTCGGTAAAAAATCCCAATTGATCGTGATCAATTAAACGTTTGATGAAATCAAACTGGAGAAACACAACGGTAGAACTCAGGGCTATGTTTAATAGTGAAAATAATAGTGTTTCCAGATGTACAATGTGAAGGAAACTCAAGGGATGGGGACTGAACAGCTGTGTAGCCTGAAGAAAACCACTACTCAGTGAGGCTAACCAGACAAAAAGGCTTCAGTTTGCTGGGGAGCATAAAGATTGGACTTGAAGAAGAGCAATTGAAGAAGGTCATGTGGTCTGATGAGTCCAGATTTACCCTGTTTCAGAGTGATGGGGCATCAGGGTAAGAAGAGAGGAAGATAAAGTGATGCACCCATCATGCTTCGTGTCTACTGAACCAGACTGTGGGGGCAGTGATGTGATCTGGGGTTGCTGCAGTTGCTCAGGTCTAAGTTCAGCAACATTGCCTGTTAGCACTAACATAAACGTCTTAATAATGACCTCTTAGTTTATACATTCATAAATATGATACGATCCATAGCTTTACTTTCTGCTACCATTGCCTGTCATTGCTGTGACAGTGACAGTGACTGGTAGTCTAACAGCAGCTAAGACATGTGCCTAAATTGGCTTGAGTTAGCAAGAAAGAGTGCAAACATTTAGTTTGTAGAGATATTTTCACACTACCCAGAGGATGGAGTGACTTTGTGGCTTGTTTGACTTTTTCTCTAGTCCCACATACTGGTCACTCAACAAGACATTCATGGTTTCCAGAGTATGACCTAACAGAAACTTTTTACCACTTTTTACCACTCTCACAGTACCACCATCAAGCAAAATCAGCCTGACCTGTACTTTACATTCAGTGCCAGTATTGGCATTGTTTTAAATGAAGATGATAAAAATGAAAAGTATTTGTCAGTGAAAAATGGCAACATGCTGATGTTGGCATTGAGCTCAAAGTGTTGCTTTGACTAGCTACACCTTCATCATGTGCTATTTTGGGCTTAGACTTAGTAAATCATGTCACCACACTGCAAGTCATCACCTGTGTCTGCTCGAACGGGTCAGGAGGTAATAGTCCAGCTAGTCCGTCACATCACAGCTCCCGTCTTCCATCTCCCACAGACTAACAGATGTGTTCACTTCCAGATTGCACAAGCAGCTTTCATGCCAACGAACCAAAAGCAGTTCTGGACTAGCAGTGTATTTGACTGGACACATCCTTTTTACTGCCAGAGTCCTCGGTCGCTTCTGCCTCGAGGCAGAAGCTCTCTTCTGATCGTTTTTCATGTAGCTTAATCTGCCTCTGTCCTTCCACTGCTCCGCCTGGTCTTCAGAAGAAGAACTACTCCGTCAGTATTTTACTCATGTATTTGTCTCACTGCTAGGACATTTTAACAGAGATATTTTACTCTTAATCCTACATGACCCAGAAATGTAGTTGCCTTAACTTGAAATACAAGTACATGGAACATTCAAGGACAATGAGTGTTTTCCAGTGTGAATCCAGCCTCTGATGAGAGGATGTGAAAACACTGTCTACCTCTAAAAGACAGTGGTACAAAGGCGACTGAGGCTTGGTGAAAACAAAATCCAGTAATACCAATTTTATCGAGGTTCATGGAGAGAGTCATTCTGGAAATGCAAGGTTTTTTTTTTTTTTTTGACAATCGTCACAAACATCATAAACACGAATCATACAAAAGCGTAATTTTGCCCTAGACCTATTCTTAGAAAAGTTCTGGTAAACAAGGCCTGTGATAAAGTGAAAAGCTGACAGCTAGAACATAGAGCTTGAAGGTTCTCAGCTTTAAAAGCTCTTTTTTAAATCTCTTCTAATACTCTGTTTATAACTTTCTTTCATGTTTTGTTCTAGCGAGAAATATATTTTTTAAAGGGGCTATTAAAATGTGCCTGGAAAGGAATCTACTCCCAACCTGACCTATTAGGTGCAAGCCTGAGAGGACGTTGTGAACACCTGCCCTGGAGACTGCTAAAAAGATCAAAAGTCTCTCGTTCTCATGACACTGTCTGTAGTCGTACTTTTTTTTTCCCCATTGCCATTAGTTCAATTAAATAAACCTCATCGGAGCTCTAGGCAGTGTTCAGTTGACCCACCTCCCTCTGTCTTTCCTGGTCTCGATATCCAAATGTGAAACGATTGTGGCAAGTGACATTTTCCAGCCTAATGCAGATAATGACAGAAAAGCAGTGAATGTGGATTATGCGCTGTGAACCTAAAGCGTTGAGGCAGTCTTTTCAGCTATCACTTTTATTGCAGAGGCAGGCAGAGCTGTATTGGTCCCGCTGAATGCCATCAATTATTGAGAACAAGGGTGCAGGAAGATATTAGTACAGTCAAATCACATTTTTCCTAAACTTTTCCTCGAGTTTTTCTCGCCAATTCGCCGAAAGTTTTAAATACTTTCTTCTTTTCTCATCTTCACTCTCCGTGTCCTGTGATGCGCCAGAGCAAAAAAAAAAAGTTGTTAGATTTTGTAGATCTGAAAAGTAAAGCTGGACTCAGACTAGAATAACAAAGTAAATAGCTTTGAACATGATTGATCCCCAAATGTATCCCTCTCAGCAATCGCACACTCATTAGAGACATGCAAATTAAAAGGAGGTATGTGCAACAATTCAAAGACTTAAAATCTGGATGAACCTTTATAAAAGTCAAGGAAAGAAACTGGTCCTGAAGCCCACGGAGGGGCTGATGGTGTTGTCGAGCAGCAGTCAAAATTCTAAAATGCAAAAATCTCTGACTAGCGAACTACAGCTGACAAAACTGACAGGCGTCTCCCCAACCGTATTTCCATCCACGCTCACTTAGCCCACATTGCAAAATATTAGTAAGGTCCAGGAAGTTTTTGCACTGCAGTGTGCATTTTGTTTATGACTACTGACCTGCGAGTTGACGTGCAGTAAAGAGAGATCTGGCACAGTAATGTAAATAATATCACCTAGTGTGTGCAAGTTTGAGATAAGAGTGTGTAAAAAGTTCCACCTTAATTGTGTAATGCAGCCTGATTTAAAAATAAGGCAGGATTTTAAATCTCCTGCTTCACTGACGCTGATTCACTGAGTTCCTGAGGGAGGAAGCTCTCCTTTTCTCCTTGTATTTTCAAACAAAACATTGAGAGCACAAACTTAACGTTTTTTTTTGTTTTTTTTTCCCCTATTTGCTCAGGATATTACATTTTCACCAGGTTGGGCCGATAATCTCCTCAACACGTATATCCAGCCTGAATGATAAGAGAGAGCTCAGCTCAGTTAGCTAGGGAAATTACAGGCCAATGTCAGCCTGACCTGGCATTTAGATTTGCGTGTGTCAGAGCTGACAAGGTAGTGATTGTATCCAGTGCTGATCCGTCCACGGACTCGGTGAGGCAGCTGGACGCGATGCCAGCCCTTTATTTTCAAGCCTGCGGTCTATTTTTGCCAGACACACCACCATCTGTGAGCTGTAAATGAAATACAGTTTTTTTCTTTTTTGTTTTTGCTTAAAACAGATAATGCACAAGGTGTTATGTGGTTACCATGTGGTTATGAAGCAGACTGATGGGTGACGGCTGAAATAAGAATGAATGTATCAAGGTTTCATGATGCAGTAATAACTTCAGCAGCGGAGGTTATGTGTTTGGTCCTATACTTTCTTTGAGTGAAGCACTGACAGGAAAGGTCAGGCTACAGGCTGAGATAGAACACATTCGGTGACAACATATCATTTCACATCAAGTGAAATGTAGCTGATATGTCTTCCTTTCCTGGTTTCACGCATAAAAACTCAATCTGTTCATAATCTTTTCAGTGTCACTGTCAGACACCTTGTCCTCCCTATTCTTCCTTCTCCTATCTCACTCCATCCCCTTTCGTAACCCCGCAACTCTCTATTATTTCACCATTACACCCTTTTCCACCATCGTCGTCCTTAACCTCAGCTCACTTTCTCGGTCAAAGACAGCTTATTCTGGTACGTACTGATGTGACCTTTGAGGGAGCAGAGCCGACAGGATCTCTGCTTTGATCTTTTATCGCAGCATCCATCTTGGCAATTTAGAGATGACGCAGCGTTCCACTGATGCAGCCCAGATGTCAAAGGGCTCACAAGGGACCGAGGCTCGCCGCGTCCGCCAGAGACACCTCTTTACACTTGCTTTCTGTTTCTCGTTGCTTTCACTGCAGAGCTTTTCTCAAGTTCAAAAGGACAAACATGAGCTAAAAAATATTTATGACTTATTTCTAACGAAGATCTAAGAGAAATAGCAGCTATAAACACGCTGAGGGCACAGCGGAAGATTGACTGTAGGCAAAAGTGTTGGGCTTTAATAATCACACAGAGGTGATGATAAGGCCAGTCCAGTTTCATGTTCTCTAGCTTGATCACTTTTTGCATCCAATATGAAGGAGAAGAAGAAAAAAAAAAGTTTAACCATCTGGAGACTGAAGCTGGTGCTGGAGAACTTTAAAGAAGTGCAATGCATCATTATGATCTACTGGCAACAGCCTGATTTTACCATCTTAAGAATAAAATCAGATCCGAGTGTCAGATCTATGAATTGTTATTTTATTAAAATGCAAATATATTCCTTTTATTTTCTACAGATTATTTAAAAAAAAAAAAAAATACAATAAATCTTATTTCTGCCGTTGATCCTGAAATATCTTAACCAGGTGCTAGGAGTTTGCTGTAGTGAGGAGTTCAAACTGTATAGGGCTGAACAAGAGTTTTATATTATCAATTAAATTGGAAATTATTTTCGAATTTAACTGTGTGCCCTTTATTGTGACATTAACGCATTTATTACAATTAAAAAATACTCAATACCCATTTTCATTATGTCTGCTGGAGTCTTTCTTTAATCATTCTGACACAGACACATATTGTACAGACAAAGGGGACAACTCCCACAATGAATCACTTGCTTGTTTTAGAGTCAGAACTATAAATGAAATGATGTCCAAGTTGCACTGTGCATATAAAATATAAATGAGATGTACAGACCGGCCTGGTTTATTTAGTGTAAAAAGTCTATACTGCGATATACTTCATGCCTATGTTATTTCATGAACTTGAAGTGGCTGTCATTATGTGTTAAAACGTGCCATTACCGCACTCTCAGGTCATTATGGTCACTGAAAGCACCACAGTGTTCAGAGTCTTCTAACCTCTCATGCATCATGAGTAAAATGAACAGTTGTGATACTTGACCTTTTTAACACAATCCCATGCTTGTAATGCCTAATGGGCCAGGACAGGATTCAAAGAAAAGACTGCAACTGAGACAACTGCAGCCAAAATTGGAGCGGTGATAATGATGGGTGTGAACTATGGCTCTCCGTCCGACTTACAGAGACAGACAGTGCACTGTTGGATCAGCTAATAGAAGAGAAGAGAAACACGCTGAAAATATACCAGTGTTTCCCTACCATTATCACAAATTACAACACAAGTCATTTCAGGTCACTATATACTATATATACACTATATCCATCAACAAACACATGAACACACAACTATAGCCAGACAGGGAGAGAAGAGACAACATGTCACATCAACCCCCACTTCCTGAAAAACAGGTCAAAATATCCACTGTTTTTTAAGAAGTTATTCCGGTGAGGCAAACGTCAGTAGCTCTAGGGTTTGACCTAACTTGGCTGTCAGAGAGGAAACATTCCTCTTGACTGTACAAAACTGATATCGGTAGGTACGTGACTGACAACCATACAGATTCTCCACCAGGGTTTTCAAGCCTAACAGTTAATATATTTGCAGGTCAAGACAAACATCGGCAACAGGCTGCAGGGGGACCATGTAGCAGCCTGCAAAATACCGTCGCTGGATAAGATGTGATATTTGGCACCTCTGGCAACTCTGCCAGGAGCCCCAAAAGTGCTACGTACCTGGGTAGATTCTGAATATGCCTGAGTACTCCTGTTTACGCCCGAATATCTGGAAATATGTGTGGCTGTATCCAGGCCAGGATACAGGTCTTTTCATGCACTGTAAATGCACCAGATGTGTCTGATGTTGGATATCAAGAGGCACTGGGAATGTTCGCCCTGAAGCCGAGAAAGATCCGCCGAAGCAACTAAAGATTCACACTTTGTAGATAAGAGTTGTTAGTAATTGTATCTGTAATTCGAACAAAAAAAAAAAAAAAAAAAAGATGTTGTAAAAGTACAATTGTAATTGCCGTAAACCCAGGGGAAACACTGTATACAGATAATCAAGAATGCTTTTTCTCGTTGACCTTTCTTTATAGTAAAGGCCTATACAGAAAATGCAAGAAAACATTTCCCTAAATAATAACCAACTTAACAATAAAGCAGGCTTTAATTTACACAATTTACTTGATTTATCGCTTCATGAAGTGATTCATCGTTTGTTATTATAATGGGCAAAGGGGAATTTACAAATGAAATATTAATCCAACAACAAATAGTTCAACTTAAAACGGGCTTTAAAGGAACCCTCAAAAAGTCATTTAAAGCGGCTCTGATGAATTCATAAATAAATAATGGAATTTCAACGTCTATTTGTAAAAGCAGCTTAAAGGGGAAAAATAAATAACTGAATTCAAACTAAATTAAGAATACTGGTTTTAATCAGGCAATTAAAAAGGGCACTTCCATTTTCCATTTCCAATTCTGTTTCCCTTCTGCTTTTCATTTTCCTGATAGCTATTCGATGTGTTCACTCATTCAGCCTTTTCATTTTGCCGTTCTGTGACACTCAGGCCTCGTGATGGCAAAAAGTGGTAAAATAATGCAATTTCATCCTGTTTGTAACAAGATGTCTGATATATAATCATCATACTAAAATGCAGGGTTTCCCTGTGTCGATTATAAGGCAGCGTGGTCTAATCTAAGCAGTCCTAAGCACGTGTCATGTTTTCATACAGCAGTATATGAGATGTGGACGTAAAATCCAACCCACGCAACTTACAAAGAGAGTTACAGAGCGGGCGATTTGAATCAGATAACTACTGAAAAGCTCACCAGTGATGTTTATGACTCCAGGAAAGCAAAGCATTCTTTTGCTTCATTGTGCATATTCATTGCGATATTCAACAGTTCACAACTATCACAAGTTAAAATTAGACTGCGACCATAGCGAGCGAACCCAACGGTCACTAACTAGGAAGGGACTTCTTTCACCTGGATGATATCGTCAAAACTGGGAACATCCTGTCTCAGAGTGACACTGAAAAACTAGATCATGCATTTGTGTTGGATTAGGTTCCAGGTTGAATTACTGTAATTTATTACTTTCAGGCTAAAAAAAGTCCAAATAGCCTCCAAAAAGCCTCCAGTTGATTCAAAATGACGCAGCAAGCCCACTGACAGAAATTAGCAAAAGAGATCATATTACTCCAGTTTTAGCTTGTCTTCATTGGCTCTCTTTAAAATCTAGAATTGAATTTAAGATCTTCCTCCTTAAATACAAGGCTCTGAAAGGCTCCATCATATTTGAAAGACCTCACTGTACCACATAATCCCAACAGATCGCTTCCACCTCAAAATGCAAGAGTACTTGTGGTTTCTAGAGTTTCTAAAAGTAGCATGGGAGGTAGAGCCTTCAGCTATGAGGCCCCTCTCCTGTGAAAACAGCTCCCAACTTGGGTTAGGGAGACACGGGATGGACTGAACCGTCCCTTAGTTATGCTGCAATCGGCCTAGCTAGCTGGGGATGATGCACCGAGCTCCTATCCTCTACTTTATCTTCTCTGGCACTGAGCTCCTGTCCTCTAATATCTTATTATTTTCTTCCTTTCTAAATTCTTCTCCATTACCAACCATGCTATTCTGTGCTAATACTGTGTAGCATGTCAACTGCTGCCCCCCCCCTCCTGCCTATGATACCTCTTATAGTGGTACAGTATTGCACTTCGTACATGCTAAACAAATGAGCTGCAACTCTCGTGAGGTCTCGACGCGCGAGACTTCACTTTAAGGGAGACTTTATACAAATAAACAAATAAAACTGAACTGAATTTTGGCCGAGCCTCCAGTCGACAAAACTGAACTTTGTCCTCGGTACCACAGAGCTCCCCATCCATGATAAGATACAGAAACTACAGGATTCTGACTTAATGTGTCCATCAGCCAAACTGTCCTTTTTTTTGACAGGGGGCAGGCATGGGCAACCTCATGCCGGGAAAAAAAAAAGGACACTTGGCTGGAGACAAATCCCAGAGGGCCTCCACAACATAAAGTTTTCACCGACACCATCTCTCACTTTAAAGTTCAGTCTCTGTGTCTGCGATTCGATGTGTACATGAGGGCTTAAAAATAATCTCCACCAGGCGATGCTGCAATGGCACACCATCTGCTCATGACGTACCATGTTAGGCAAAAAATAACTGATGTAAAATAATGAATAATACACTAATTAAACGCCGTTCTTACCAATTAGCTTGAAATGCGAAAACAATTCTCAGTGGTTTTTGTATGAGGCCCATTATGTAGCGTGTCAACTTAAGAAAAACTGCCTGATCTGCTCTTCACACATTTTCATATGCACAACGACAGAAAACACAGGCATAAGCAAACTCGCGTGCTCGCAAACACAATATAGCCCGAAGCAGCAGAATCACAAGATTAAATAGATTCATCTGCACATCGGGATCATCCAGTGCAAACGTCAACACACAACTGCGCCGATATACACATGTGAAATGCACAAGGAGACGATGATACATATGCATAAAGCACAGCGGTATGGCAATAACTTTGGCACGACAGAAGGAGAGATTGTGGCTTCTTTACACATGAAATAAGAACTCATTCTTGCAGAGGAGCTATTCCTGGGTTGCATCAGGGGAAAACATCTCAAACCAAGACGTTTGGACAGTGTGGGATAATTCAACTTTGTGGTGCCATTTGGAAACTTTAGAATGACACATAGTCAACAGAGATGCATTAAAGGGATTAAACACAAAAAAAAAAAAAAAAACGTACCCCCACTCTGCTATTAAAGCCAACGACTCATTAGAACAGCTTGGCTCATTAACAAAACAAGGATGTTAAAATAAAAATCTCACAAGCAACAAACTGAACGGGAGCACAAACGCTTTTAACGGGGTATTATTAAACACACAGTGAACGTAAAACTGCGGGTACAATGCCCAGATACACGATCGCGCACCACACACAAACAGCGGAGTACACGCAGCAAATAGTTAAACCCACACAGCTAGCAAAAACACTCAGGGGAACAAAAGCAAACAAACGGGGGGTACTTTACTTGGCTTACCTTGTTCAGCGCAGACAACTTCTCTCTCCTTCGTTTTATAAAGACGAAATGGTCCGCGTCCAAAATATCCTTGCACACAGTTCGTCTAGTTTCTTCACTGATATTGATATCAGCCAAGAGCACTGTAGCTAATATCATGGAAAGCTAAAATAAAATTTAAACGTTTTTCTCGTTTTCTTAGCCAATATATGTTTGCTTCACGATTTATTTTAGAGCTTGTTTGCTTTATCCTGGAAATATTTCCAAACTTCGCGTCGTCTTGGCGTGAAATGGACCGAGTCTAATTAGCTGGACGCCAACTTCACCTGTGGCCTCCTCACCTGCACCGCCATCTTTGACCACGCGGGAAACTGCGTTAAAAGGCACTGCGACCGACGGGGGCTCCGTTTTACTCCTTGAATGAAACTCAATGAAGTCCCGAGAATATTTCATTAAAAATTGCTTCTGACAAGGAAGTGCTGGACTAGTGTCTGTTTATTAAAGGCAGTGTCAGCGCTACTTTATTTTTATATATCATAAATAAGAATTTGCTGCCTACAATATCTGTCTTCATGACACCACTCGGCATTGGGTGAACATTTAAGATGAGTAAGGGCACGATGTGAATGTGTGATGTACTTTTTCATTATATCTTATGTGATATACAGTCGTTAAAAGGGTTTTGCAAATTGTGTGCTTTCCAGACAAGACCTCTGAACCTCATGGGCTAATAATTGGACTTCAACTTTTATTAACTATTATTTATTTTTAATTGAAATTTAAAGAAGAAGAAATGAGCTATCAGGAGTAGTTTTACTTATCCACAAAGTAATGCCATATTACTGAAACATGCTCCCGCTGGCTTTATTCTGCAGAGAGATCTTTTTATGGACACACATTAGAGCTGAGGTGGAATGCGTCAAAAATCTTTTTAAAGATGGTGCATTCATTTTCTGCTGATCACCTGGAGAAGGACCATGGAATCCCCTCAAAGACTAACTATGTCAGATACTTTCAGGTTGGAGACATTCTCCTCATGCCTCAAGTTACCACAAAGTGGATGGACAGATGGGCCACTGGCTATGAATCCGACTCTTAAAGGGATGGTTTCCATGCTATGTGTGAGTATACAGAAGTTGGCGTCCTCATCCCTTGATACCATAAAAAGGAAATGGGAGGAAGAACTAGAGTTGAACATATCAGATGTTGATGTGAGATGGGCAGTGGAACTAATATACTCTTCTTCTGTAGGAGTTAGACACAGATTGATACAGTTCAAGGTGTTACACAGACTTCATTTATCAAGGGACAAATTGCAAGAATGTATTAGGGAGCTAATCCAACTTCCCTTAGATGTAAACAGATGCCACAGGTGTCTTGTTCTGGGCCAAAATTTTTAGAACTTTCTCATCCATTTATAACAAAGATATCGAGCCCAGTCCTCTCACAGCCATATTTGGCATAGCACCAGGGCAAGCACAACTAACAATTACTCAAAGGAAACAATCGCATTCTCTTCATTATTGGCCAGGAGATCGATCTTATTTAACTGGAGAAAGGCAACACAGTCATAAACGATAAATTAAATTCTTAGACTTATTTGCAGGGCAACACTAACAAATACTCCAAGGCCTGGCCGCCAAATTTGGGGACCGCGGGCCAAACTTGGCCAATTATATTTGGCCCATGAGTTGCCTGCTATACAATTTTTTTTTTCCCACCGTCAGCGCTCGGAATCTGCACTCATTGATCTTGCTCTCATTGATATTCAGTGATGGACTTATTGGTGCACTTCCACTACTGACCAAAGAATAACATTGTTATGGGGTGGTGCTGTTCTGACATGTTTTGTCCCATGTTACTTTGTTCATTGCACTAAATTTCTTTATATTTGAAGATATAGGCCCAATGCCTAGTAATGATCCATGTCCGTCTTAATGTACTAGGAAATTAACATTTTGGGCCCCACCCCACTTGAATTTTGGCCTTCCATTAGGAAGAATTTAGGCACTCCTACTTTAAGGCTTGGCAGACTTTTATTTCTTATATTGAACATGAGTTTTCACCAGCTCAAACATAACTCGCAGCTTCGTCTCTAGTTAAGACCTGTATTTGTGATGTATGCTTTGAGTCCTACTGTCTTCGTTTGAATGGGACGTTTGTTGTTTGAATTAGCGACTTATGTATGGAGTGGGTTATATGGACGAGGGAGTAGCAGTTATGCAAGTGCATGCACACTGGGTATAATTTATGTGGTTGTTGCTTCATGTGTGCATTTTGCTTTGTGTTCATGGGGCTCTCTTCTTTTGTGCATCAACCTTAAGTCAGCCCAGTGATTAATAAAACATAAAATATGCGGGTGTGTGTCGGGAGAGAGGCACTGCAGCAGAACACGGTTTGAAATCTAGGTCATCGGCAAGAGAGAGACAGAGAGGGGAGAGAGGTGCAGTAATAAAGACATCAGGAAGGGAATAAATTTAAAACAAAGACACAAGTATACATACACCAGAGGTTTTGGGAGAGGCAGAGTTTTAAAGAGAGGGTCTTTTCAGAGGAGGAAATTGGGCACGCTTACAGCAGCACGCTGTTTGCTCTGGGCACGGGTAGTATCACCACAGCAGGTGTGGAGACTGCAATTACAATCTGTGCAACTTCCAGCCAAAGTTACTCGCTATTTAATGCTGTGTGAGGTGCAACGTTGATCGGTTTTCTGTGAAAAGAAGCAGCGAACACAGCTGGGATAGGCTCCAGCCCACCACGAGGACAAGCGGATAGAAGACGCAGTGAAGTAGTCCCTCGTCTAATGAAGTATACTATATCAGTGATTTAATGGTGCAAAAATAGTGTTAAGTTGTAAATACCGCAGCACATTGGTCTTTTTCACAGGTGCATTTTGGCTTGGCACGGTCGGTAGAGCACAGCAGCACTCAGAGCAGGGAGGGCAATTGTTGCTAAGATGTCAAAGGTTACAGAGTCAGCGGGTTCATTTTTTACAATACTGGCATAAACCACTACATCATTGCCATTTATCATTTGGATGTAATTTCCGATTAATGAAAAACGCACCTCGTATCACCTGATTCGTGACATTTCAATTCCAGTGTAGCGAACCCAAAGTAAAGAGCTGTGTCACTGGTAACGTGGCGGAGAATTAAACCGCACACAATTCAACCGTTGCACTCATTACGCAATAAATGCAGTCACATAAATCACTATTTGCGTCATGTTAATCGCTCGTTTTGAAATGTCTCTCGTCCATCTTTCAAAGCAGTAAAATGATCAGTTACCCTCTCACTGAAATCAGACACGTTCCTGATTAGTTCCCCCTCTATAGAAAGTACTGCCAGCGCATTCAAACGTTATTGAGCCATTGCATTTTGCAGGAATCTCTTAATACTGGCTAGGGTTATTTACAATTCAAAGAATCAAAGTAAATAAAACAAAATCCTCCTCAATATGAAAGTCTACAAGAATGATTTGACAGCAGTCTGCAGCCATGAAGGAAAAAGAACAGTATATTAACGATGGTTCTGTTTTTTCTAAGTGTTTGAAGTACATTTACCAAGAACCTGAGACCAAGTGAATAAAGCAAATTGCTTTTTCTATGGTTCTCGGTCAAAATATTCATTCATTTGTTAATTTTTCATCAGAGGTCATGGCGGCAACAGGCTAGGGAAAGAACTCCAGATGTCCCTCTCCCTAGCAACACACTGCAGCAGCTTTTCCTGGGGGATCCTGATGTTTTCCCAGGTTAGAACGGATATAAAATCCCTCCAGTGAGTTCTGGGTCTACCCAGTAAACCCCCAAAATCAAAATATATTTCACAGACATGTGAGATTATTTACCTTGTCTATATTTCAAATCCCGCATTAAACTTAAAAAAAAGTATGTACATGTCGAATGCCATCACTGTCTCCTAGAATCAGTTACCCAGCTGTCTGTAGTTTTCTGTGTTGGCCAGATACACACTGCCTCAACTACCCAGGGTCCTCAGACTAACAGAATATTTAAAGAAGGTGTTTAGAAGATATCACTTACTCCTTTTGTGTTTTATTTTCATCCCTCCTACAACTTTCTATTCATTTATTCTCGCACAAGGCCGTCTTACGAAGGAGTGCCCAGCCTCAGCGGAATCCTCTTGTTAAAATAAAACAATTCTAGAGGAAGAAAGAAGTACAAGTAGCACGTGTTGTCTCCGTAATGTATTCAGTGAATGTATTCCATGGTGTTTTTTATTTACTTATTTATTTATTTCGTTTTGTTGCCGTTTGTTCTAATTGGCTGTCCGGATCACGGCGCTCTTTCAGCGGCGCGAGACACGCATCACCCTGACCCTGAAATCTACGAATCAGCACGAGGGCTTCATTAGCGCCATCATAAAGAGTAATCGCAACCTGCTCCAACACATGTTGTGCGGAGGCCCCGAGGGGTCCATTACGGCAGTGATATCAGTGCTCGGTGTGTGGAAGTCATCTTTGTGAGCTTGTTGAGATGAAACGCACTCCGCACACCGCGGAGCTCCAACACACAAATCCACACGACTTCGTCAGCAGTTTGCGCTGCAGTCGCTTGCAATAACAATGCAGTCATGGTCGCATGAATTAGGACGCATTAAGTAGACTCCGTTTAGTAAAACAGTGTCATCACATTATATATTTTTTATTGCTCAGCAGCTGTGTTTGCGCATATGAGGAATTTCACTCTTAACTCAGACACTTGGCTTTTGTGTCGGTGTGTTGTGATGTCAGAATATCTCCAGCGAGCTCAGGGATCGACTCACTTTCATGCAGCTTTATTTATTTATTTATATCATTTTTTTTGCCTTCCATTCAGAGAGCCTCATGGGTACATTTCGAAGTCAACAAAAAAGAAAAAATACAGCAGTGTGCAGTATTTAACGTTACTATTGGGATCATCGTTTTTTCCCCCCCTCCTCCTCCATTAGGAGCATCCTGTATACGCTCATTTATGCGGAGACGGGGAAGCTAGCGGAGTTGCAGATTTTCACACTTTATTGCTGTTGGACCTTTTTTTTTCTTCTTCTTTTTTTCTCGTGTGGGTGTGAAGCCACAGGTGCACTGAGTTTATTGGTTTATTCATGGCAGTAACGGTAATCAGTTGCCCTGGTGGGTTTGTTTGTTTTGGATGCTGATGGACTGCCGTGGAGATAGTTGTGTAGATTGGTCTGTTTGCCTTCGTTGCTGTCTAAATTGTATCACCCAGACATAAAACAGACCGACAGTTTAGCTAAACTCTGCGGGGGTCTAATGAGTGTGGAGTGACCCAGAATAGTCTGAATCTGCAGCTACTGAAAGCGTCAGCCTTCAGGATAGCTCCATGCCGCAGACCCATCCAGGTTCTGTATTTAATTTTCTCGCAAGCGGCGGGACCGTCAATTCTCACGGACGCGATTAGGCGATCTGCTCAAACCGTTTTGTTTCATTCGTCTAGTGCGAAACACTTTTATTACCACTTTGGATACTGTAGGAGTGTCGTTAGTGGCATATCTAATAGTCTTCCTGCCCCATTTATATCACTGAGGGTAAATAAATTGCCTGTTTCATTTGAGGTTTGCTCATGATAAACAGGGACCTGTCAGATTTCATGTTTTTTCCCATGATGATTATTTCTTACAGCCCATTATATTCAATGTCATACATTCTCTATTGATAATCCCATTGCCAGTTGCCAGCTGTCTCCAGCTTGCTTCACGGGGAACATTGTCTAAAGCGAATTTTACCACACACCGACGTCCATTTTCTTTTCCAGAGACACCGGGGCTTCTCTAAATCGACTCAAAACAGAGCACATATTTAACTCAGCATGTGTAGGTGTACCAACGCTCGCATTCAGGGCTTATCTAAACACACCTCAAGTGTGAAGACAATAATATAAAAATATCAAAGAATGTCAGAAGACAAAAGGCAAATATCAACACGGAATGGATTATCCTCTTGCTACATAAAAAAACAACCCCAAGAGAGTCTGCGGGGCTTCCACTGAATTAAAGAGAACCTAATAAGATCAGACGGCCTGTGCAGTACCTTAAAAATGTACTATGCAACATTTAAAATGCTAATTTCTTTCTCTGTTCAATTTGTATGTGTTCTTAAGATATTTATGCAAAAGAAAGAAAACTTTTTATTTTACTACAGGAATGCGAAGACAGTGAACGTGTTGGGGGCCAGATCCACTCCAAAAGTGAGTTTCAGAATGACTTTGGTGAACAGAAAGGGGGGGAAAAAAACTACTTAGATCCAATTTTCCTGATCCTGGATAGTTCCGGACATCATTTAGTAACCTGAGAAATCCATGGCTAGAATGACAAAATGATTGCTCACAAATCATGAACATATTTACAGCTATAAAGCGAGACTTTCACATGCATGTAGAAAATAATTTGTGTAACATTGGACATTAAGGCCCTTGCCAAATGAGTCCAACCAATGCTGACCAAACCAGATTAATCTGTGTATTTTGCTGTATATGTGCAGAGAAAGGAGTCAGTATTAGCCATGGAGATGGAGAGATAGACTATGGCAGATCCTCTGGCAGTAAAATATAGACAATATAACAATGGATGATGGAACAGCTCCTCAAAAGTAAAGCGAAATCAAGTAGAGCTCCCCCTGGTGACTAGCTGTAGTATAGGTCATAAGCTCCACCCCCTCCATGTTAGTGGACCAGATGTGGGTCAAACTAAAACACTAAAGTACAAAGATTCCTTGATTGTGAGGACTGTGATTGTGTGAAAAAGTACATTGTGTAATCCAACATTTCAGTGGGTCTGGCGAAAGTGTGGGCGGGCCATCGATAACACATCTCCCAGCGGTTCCACTCTAAATCCGTACTGCTTCAAACTCACAAGATGGGGCCATTCGTATTGCCAGGAAAATTGCAACAGTTTGGCCAGTGCAAGGAAGTGGGGATGCGTTGTCCATATTTATATACAGTCTATGGTAAGAAAGAACGAAACAGAACCTAGAAAGCATCCAAGAAAGGTTTCTGCTGCTCGACATAATGAAAGAAAAGTAAAACAAAACTTTATATTCAGATGAAGGATTACAGTCTAAACAATAAAAGCCAACTCCGGCAGGACAAACCTTGGTGTCGCTTTCCTCGTTGGAGAGTGCTGAAAGAAGAGAAGGGACTCAGGGACTTCAGATTCCAGGAATTATCTGCATGTGTCGAATGTCTTGTGTAATTATGCTCACTGCCAGAAGGGAGAGAAGCACTTTCCAAAGTAATGCTTAAGTGTGCTGAGATGTGCTGTCCCTGAAGCAGTGCACTCCTGGTCTGAATATGTTTTTTATTTGCAAACACACTGGTGCCAGTGAGATTTAAAGCCTAAACTGATTCTAAGGCAACAATAAGCAAGGACCAGTGATACAAAAAAAAAAAAGAGTTAATTCAAACTGGAACCTTCACGATTTTTTTTTTTTTTTTTTTTAGCAACAAAGAAAATGTAAAGCTGCTGCCACAGAAAGATGGACAGGACCCCAGGGGGGATTTGGTTTTGTAGTCACTCACCCTTGAAGATATGCTGCCGAGTACTTAATTCTCAGTCTGCAGTTTAGTCAGAGAAGCAACACCAAAACTAACAGCTCTTGGTTGATGATGTAGGCTTTCAAACAGAACAAAGTATGCTGCAGGCAAGGATGAGATGATTAATAAAGTATAATGCAAATTAAAGAGGGCAGTGAGAGACATTTTCATTTACCATATGGTTTAGGTCATCTGCAGAAAGCTATAGCCAGTTAAGATTGTGACACATCGCACAGTTAAGACAAATCGTAAATTACTATTTATCTTGACTAAACAGACCAAATAACCTCTTTCAAGGTACAGATCATAGACTGTATATAAATATGGACAATGCGTGCAAGTTTGGAGCTAGAGTATGCATAGTACAGTCCAAGAGTTATGCATGCAGTATGCATTTTCATTCAATTCAATTGATATTGCATTCTGCTCTACTCCACCAGTTACAAAGAAGTGTTGGAATATACACTGTACTTATTTGTTTTTTCCAACTTTCACAGTCCTACGAGAGTGCTTTACATAGCGGTTGGCACATCCTGTTTCTATAGAGTCAAATAACTAACTTATACAAAACTTCTCAGAACTACTGACACTTGAGCATGTATCAGCATCATATTAACTTCCTAAAATGACTAAAACCATCCTTCAAAAAGTCCCATCCACTAACATGTTGGGCGTGGAGCGTATGACCTATCCTGCAGCCAGTCACCAGGGGGAGCTCTACTTGATTTGGCTTCACTTTTGAGGAGTTGTTCCATTTTCCATCTTTCTATAGTCTATGGTACAGACAAACTGATATCAAAGAACTACTAGCAATGAAGCCAGACTGTGACGTCATCTCATGTCGCCAATGTCTGGCCCAAACTGTTGGATTTGAACACACCACAGCCAATGGCCAGCTGGCACGTATGTTCTGCGCCTGTGTGAAAAGAAATTACTCTTCAGGGAAACTGGAAAAGCTACCATTAGGTGGGATAACCTACAAACTGCCCCACAGAGGTGGCATCTGATCAGCTGGTCGACGGTTTCTTCATTCTAGATGATTTACGTTGCTGCCAAAATATTTGAAAGTTCAGATTAGATAAAGATGTAAAACAGCTTTGGTGTTGTGTTTACTCCTGAGGGATCTCTCTGACTGACTTGTTCTGCCGCCAGTTTAACATATGGGATCGTTAAAAAAGCCAGAGACAGGGTTACAACTAATGCCAGTGGTGCTGGACACCCTGGAAAAGATAAGGCCACAAATGCAGACGAAAGGCTGACACTGAAAAACAGAAGATTGTCAGTTTGTTGTGTCACAGCTCTTATGATGTGCACTGGCACAGCAGTGGCGTGACATGGGGATTTTTTATTTTATTTTATTTTTTTTTTTGAGGAAGCCAAGTGAGACAAAACTCTAATCTACATGCTTTTTAGGAGGTGGGGGACAGAAAAGACATGTCTTTATTTCATGTAACTTAAGTGGCCATCGGCCAGCAAAATAACCACTGACCAAAACCAAATTCATTGTACTTTCTTTTTGGCCTTTCCACTTCAGCGTCTCAGTCACACTTTGAGGACCGCACACCTCAAGGGCGGAGTTGTGAGAGCATCAGGACAGGCAAAAACACAAAGACAGAGTTTCATAAACTGCATCAATGTGCGAGGGAAAAAACAATGCGGGGATGAGATGGGATTAGATGAATCATTTTGTTTGTCTAAATGCAGGGATTTTCCTCTCGGCTCTGCATTGAAGAATTCTATTGATCAAATTGAAAAACTGCCCAAAGGAAAAGTGAAAAGGAGCGTGTCTGCGTGCACGTTAAGGATCAGTTCACCCAGTCACAAAGGAAATACATATTTTCCTGCACCAGTAGCAGTATTTTCAATGGCACAGAGTCTGTACGGCTAATAGCCAAGCTGCCTCCACAGTTCAGGGAAGGTGAATTGGATTTTTAAGCGGAGAAGTAAAAATACTGAAATAGTAGCCAGGTAGTTTTGGAGCATATACACAACATTCCCTGTGTTTCTCCCAGTAACCTGGTTTCTTGTCAACACTCTGACATCATGATATATTAAAGTGCTTGACCTGAAATATTGTGACAAAATAAATTTAGAAGATACCCGTCCTCCCCTGACACAAGCATCACAGTACTTCCTTTAAAAGCGTCCTTTATATATATATATAAAAAATAAAAAAATAAATCCTTGCAGGGCTCTTCAGCGCTGCACCACTTTGGGCTATGCTGGTTTTCTGCATGTGCAAGCAAAAGCAAAGGAGAGGAGGGGAGAGAGACACAAGGTGAAGGTGGTCAATAAAAGTGTGTGTGTGTGTGTTTGTCTGAAAAAGATGGAAGGGAGGAGAGGAATAATTGTCAAATTGTTTTTTATAGTGCTTGCCCTGGGAGATTTGGATGCAGATTCATTAATCTAAAAGCAAGATGTATGCCCTCTCTCAGGATTTCCTGTGGAAAACAATACAGCATGAGAAAGAGAGCAGCTACACTCTGCTTACTCCTCTCCATCGTTCCGTTCGTTTCCTATTTGTACTGCTTCTCCGTACAGCCGAGCTACTAACACTGACTTGACTGTATTTGCATAAAACACACACGGACTTGAACTGTTTCATCAAGCTCAATTTAAGATTTATGGAGCAACCCTTTAAAGGGAGATCTCGTCGTGACGTTTTGATGGATTTTATGTGTGCTGTACTCCTGCTCCGTGTGTACAAAACGGAGAAAACGTACACTGAACTATTCAATCAAATCATCCTGTAATAAAAAAAACAAAAAGCCCCTAGTGGCTCCACAGTGGTACTGCAGGGGGGGTTGCGAAGTCTTTGGTTGATTACAAATTTTATGTATTTTTAAAAACATTTTCCCCCACAAATTTAAATTCCTTTACATACACATTAAGAGGAATACAGCATATTTTAGTAAAGGGAATAAGGATAGCTTAATATTGTATGCAGATTATTATAATAATGTATTCTTATAAATTGGTTGAGTTTATTGTAGAACACATATAATAGGTACATATAAGCAGTTTGGGGTCCTTGGTCTGAAAAAAATGGAACAAAATATAAGATGTATTTGTTTGATACAAGGATTTTTCACTTTCTCGAAATTCCTTTTTTTGCAGCGGACCTGGAACTGCACCCGTAGCACGGACCTCAGATGCATCTTATCAAACAAACAACCACAACATCAAGGATGAGACTCATATTTTCATGTGGCCTCTGTCGTGGGTGTTCCTGTGGGTTCTTTCTCGCCCTCCCATTGAACCAAACTGAAAGAGAAAGGGCTCAAGAGCTCGACTAAACTGTTCCAAACATCAACAGTGTGAACACGCTTTTTTGTGTGCGTGAGACTCTGCAGGAGTACTCGATGCCTACACACACACACCCACAGCTTCCTCAGATTACATCACCTCCTTGTACACGGGGAGCACACACACACACACACACATACGATTCCATCACAAACGTATTTCGCTCAGCTTTTGCCTTTGACTCCACATGACCAGTAGGGTCGCTCAAATCGTTATTTACAAGCTTGACCTGGCAGGTTCATTTCACCTCCCATCGAATTTGACATGTCAAAACTCACTCCTGGTTTTCTCAGCTTCAAGCGTCAACTGATATTAGCTTTTTTTTTTAGGTGCAGCCGCATTTGGAAAAGATTCAGACTCTTGCTTATTGATTCTTCAGCTGCACGACCTGCTTATTTAGGCTGCTTTCACACAATCTCACATTTTTCACATTTTGTGACATGATCCATTAAGTTACAAAGCTTCATTTAACCTTGTTTTGGTTTGTGTATGCGGGTCTACTGAGACAAAGTTCTGACAAACCCTCAACACTACGCTTTTGCAGGATCTGGCATTTGTGTCTGTTCTGTGACTTTATTTAACAGTGTTTCGTCGTGCACATGAACAGCATGTTCAGTTTGACTGAGCATCTAGGCTACGCAAAGACAACAACGTTCGGATGTATATGCTGAGGAAGCGCACTGCTGCTGCCTGCCAGACACCTCAAGAGGAGAAGAACCACTCTGGAGGTACACAGCGACAGACAGTCTCTCTTCCAAAGACACATCAGGTGGCCTACCGGGTTATATAATTATAAGCAACAATGTTGAGTAGTAGGGGAACGAGCTGAAAGCAGCCCCCGCTAACCAGTCCCAGCTCGGTCGATCTGCTCTGGAACGGTACGTGATGAAATTTAAAAGGAGTAACCTACTTCTCCTTGATAGCTCCGGTGCCCTAGTGAGGGTTCATGTGTGGTTTCTCCACCGAGGCAATGGAACAGCACCTCTCTCATACCACATTCAATCCCAGTGCTTGGATATCTGTCGATGACTGTAACTGTTGCAGACTCTGCATGGAGACTCTCTATGATACATACACCAATCAACCACAACATTAAAACCACTGACAGGTCAAGTGAATAACATTGACCATCTTGTGACAGTACAATGATCTGCTGGGAAATTTCTGAACCTGGCATTTGTGTGGATGTTACCTGGACATGTAGCACCCACATAGACCAGATCAAGCACCGTCACCCAATAGCAGTGACACTCCTTGATGGCAGCAGTCATCCACAGCAGGATTCAATTCCATTCAATTTTATTTATATCCATCAATGTGGTGACTAGGAAAACCTCCCTTTTAACAGGAGGAAACGTTCAACACTACCCAGGTCATATGGAGAGACCCAAGGCTGGCTGGGTAGAGACAGAAAAGAGAGAGGATAGGAGGAATGAGATAAACATACATCTGTCGTAGATACATACATCTGACTAAGTCGTACATGTAACATCTGAAGATGCCACAAACACAAGATATAACAGATGATGTTACATGATAGTCTGGAGCATATGAGAAGAATCATGGGCAGGTTGGAGAAGTATTCGGGTAGGAGTGGATAACCACAGGCCATCAAGACTGGGCAGGTTGATGAGACCACGACAACAGATGTAGTATGAAGCTCCACAGGCCAGAAACACACAACTGACACAGGTACACAAAAACAGTTTAGGACAAACTCAAAAACATGAAAAACAGACCAAGATGATGTCACTAGATCCCAGACTGGTCAAGTATCTATGAGATGATCCACAGAGGCCCCTCCCCTCAACCCACAGGACCCAAAGAGCCCCACTAACAACAGTCAACAGGTCACCCTCAGAAGACCCATGTCCATTCTCTCATGAGTCAGAACTTAGAGGCAAAAGGAAATCCACAAAATATTGCAGACTCACAGACTCTCATATTAAGGCAGTTATTTTTTAATCTGCAGACACTGCACTACAATCCTCAGTGTGTGCTAACACATGATTTCATCATATGTGACTTGTTTTTCCCATCACTCATGCCGCCTGTTTGCTGGCGATCAATACGATACTGCCCAACACAGTGGGACGGGAACATGTGAACGAACTGATCATATTTTCCATAGTGTGGAAACTAGTTGGAGAAAGACCCTGATTTCAATCAGAGTGTAATTGATCATCATGCTGCTTTGAAAGAAAGACAAGCACAGTTTCAAAATAAGTGAGCAATATAATTTCAATTATGACTGTGCTGTACTGTGTTGATGATAATTATTGCCCTGGATTTATTTGTGTTGGAGTTGTGCAGCAAAAACCATTTGTTCAATGTGACGTGTCACAGTAGCATTCAAGGCAGGAAGATACCTGGGGACGAACAAGTGCAACCATCATGGTGGTGGCTTACAGTCAAACAAACAGGCTCCCATTCCCAAACAGACATGTACTGTATGTCCTAATGTCCTAAATGAAACCGGCAAAGCCACACAGCTGGGATACTACCAAACTAGATTCTGGAGACCAGGGAATCAGGAAATGAAATCATTGGATCAATTCTCAGGAGAAACGTTGAGCCTTGACAGCCAATTTCTAGTGCATGACAAAAATGACAGCCCACGACACTCTGTGATAAATGTGGGCTGCTTTCTGCACAGGCACACAGAGAAGTGTTAAAATATTTTCCTAAAAATGAAGCCGTTGCATGAACGGGCAGGAAATTATCACTAATTTTCATACACAATGCTGTAATTTTCCCCCAGTTACCGTTTGCATTATGGTGCGTGCGTATAAATGTGATGTGTGTTGACTAAACAATGTCTGACTGGCGACCTGCTCTTAGCCAAAACCTGCTAAATTGAATAGACTGCATTTGCAGGTGGCCTACTGGCTTAACCAAACACACATGCGAACACACATGTGCGCGCACACACCTGTGAAAAATTATGACAAGGGCTGGTATGCTCGAATGCACAAGGACAAATGCTTCATGTTAGCACGTACGCCACAACACACAAGCGCACACAGTACACACACCCATATGCACCTGTGGGGAAAATAAAGGGAAGCTCTGATACGGTTGGTTGAACAAGGTCAAACCCTGCATGCGGGTACGCAAACCACACATTCGAGCACACACGCATACACACACACACACAAATTAGGCCATACAAATGCATGCTGGCATTTGGACTTAGCTACAGGGGGTAAAGAGAGAGGGAGAGTGAGGAAAGGAGGATGAGGAGTGATAAAGTAAGTAACAAACAACGGGAAAAGAAAGTCAGAGTTAATTGGAGGAGTACCAGAAGAGGAAGATAGAGCCACACTACAAGTCAGAGAAATAATAAGCTTGGAAGAAAGGATAGGAACGCAAATTTGCATAATCATTAGCTTAATTTAGCTGCTGATTAGTTGGACGTACTCAAAATAACAGTGATACACATACTTTTAGATTTAGTTTATAAACACTAACAAAATAGATACAGTAAAAAAAGTAAAATGACAAATTATTAATGTAGTTCTTTTATGATAAAATGGGGAGTGATATCTAACCAGATAGCTAGCGAAGTGCGACAGCACCCAATTTTCACCTAAAAAAAACACACCCTTACAGAGGGGATGCAGTGACGTCCATCAGTACATTTATATGCATGTGAAAAAAATGAATTATTGCCTTAATCGGAATATAACAGGATAATTTAAGTGCATGTAAACATGTTACTCCGATTAAAATCAGAGTTCTCATTATCTAATCTAATGTGTCTAATGTGATTGGAATGTGATTTTCTCCACCGTGTATACGGCTTAATCACAGTATTGATCGGATAATGAGTGTGCGCATGCTCCACAACCGCTGCGCTGGTGTGTGAGCCCGGAAGAAGAAGAAGATAAACACAGCCGCTAGAAGAACCACCTGAGGGATAGCGCGTTTATTTACTCTCGTTTATTATATCGCGTAATAGGTCAACCGAAAATCAGGCCGTATTAATGTGGTATTATCCTGCTGAAAAGACACGTATTGCCATCTAGTGTGGAGGAGGAGAACAGTTATTCGATTTTCTTGCACTGCATGTAAACTGGGACAAGGACTGTAGTCAGAAAGTCGAATTTTGAGCATAGCTTGATTAAGCTCTGCATGTAAACTGACTGACACTGACTGTTGCCCAGGGCCATGCCCCCCTGAATGGCAAAAACATGGTGAAATGTAGCAGTAAATACAGCGATACCAGGGAAAATGTGGATTAACAGATCAAATTAAGGACTATCGGACTCAACAAGTTAGTTTAAGTTAATTTTAGGTAATTCAGTGATGTTAAATGTAACTAAATAAAAGATGCTAAGGGCTTTACTGAGAAGTGACGCCATTAGCCATACAATAATGTAGTGTTAAAAGGACGACGAGGAGAGATCACAAATGCTCCTTTTATTGTTTTGTAGTTTTTTATTGTTGGAACTGAAATAGTTATTTTTGACTGTAACTACGACAAAAAATACGACAACCTTTAGACGCTATTAAAGCCTATGATTCTAATGCTGATAATCTCCACGCTCAACTGTCACTTTTTGCCCCTCAGTGGCTGTAACCATGGAGACTTTGCTGGCTGTGACGTCACATGCATGTTCATAGAAGTTTACTCCCATAACGCCGCAATCGACCTTCATTTGAGCAGATATTCAAATGTTTGATAAAATACGCTGCATCGTCAGCATACACTGAAAGACTGCGCTTCATTCAGCCGTTCTCCAGAAAGCTGCAAGCCACATAAAGTTGAGACACAAAAATTGACATTGGTTTCTGTCAACTTGCCAACTGATTGATTGTTGTGAACACACACATGAACACACACTTAAAAATAAATAAATATGTGTGGACGCAAACTAAGAAAAGAAATCACAAGGGACCAAAATGAGAAAGAGACAGAAAAATCCAAGTTCAGAAAATCTTGCTTTTATAGGCTACAGCGTGTTTTAATACTCAGTTCTTCATTAATTTAGTACAGAGCCAAATTACAGCAGTCGATGCCAGACACTGAAACTCAAACATTAACAGCGCACACGTATATGATACAAATATCACAAACACATATGCACAGAGAGATAAAGGTAAAGCAGCCACCCCTCAACAAACACATTGCATCCCTCTCTTGTATTTCCCAGTGTGATTCAGAATCTGGGTGAGCCAGTTTCCTCCGTCAGCATGTACAGAATATATGTGAGGGCTGCAGTAGTTTATTAGGTAGGTTACTCAACAGAGAATAATGGTTGGCAAGAACAAGAGCAGAGGAGAGCAGAGGAGAGGGGAGGAAGTGGAAAGATAGTGAGAGACTGTAATAATTCAGCTTTTGGCATAAATTCTTAAAAGTGAACCAACTGCAAAATTAAGTTAACTTCCAGTGAACTTTCTGGTGTTGTCAGATGTTTGCTGGAGAATGGGAGATATGTGTCATATGCAAATGTTTGCATTTGCTTGCTTTCAGCACACTCCACTGACACAGATTTTAAATGATAGAGAAAAGATATATCTATCAATAAATAAATATATCTTTAAATATGTTAAAAACAAGCTTTCATAAATATCAGACAGCCATTATGTTACCATTAGTTACAGTTCTCTTTGTATAAGTGGTATAAGATTCATGCTTGACTTTCAATTAACCACAGCAGAGTTTTTTTTTTTTTTTTTTATTGTCCTTGAAGCTGTTACCCATTTAGCATCATAGAGCTATTTATGAAAAGGATCAGGGTTAGATAGACTTAATTAATCCAGTATGCTTAGTGTGGCCAAAGTGTCACATCTTCTTTGTAATGTAAATGTGTTTAATTAAATTATTTAGAAATGATTAAGGTTGTAAATCTACAAACATTACAATTTGCAATGACAACGTATCACTTAAAAAGATCTATTCTGTCATCCCGAGAAAAACCTAACATGTAGTGAATCACTTTATTTCTTTCCAATACCCGAATAGCTGATAGCTGAAAGAGTTTCATCAAAAATGGTCTACTTCCTTCTTATCTTGAATTAGTCACCTGAACTGATCCTTGACTTCAGAGTTGGTGATTTCTTATGGCAACTATGTGGCAGGTTTTTTTTTAAAACCTCACTTTCAAAAGATGTGATTCCTCTAAATTCCTCCACTGTCTAGGTCAGAAAGATGACTCCTTGGTCATGATTTCACTGACTAGACTTACGGACTGTGCTGATGTGCAAAACAGGTACACCATAGCCTGATGTGCACCAAGAAATATATGGAAAAAGCTGGCCCTCTGACTTGGCCGAAGAGTTCCCCCATCCAAGTTGCTCAGTGGCTGAGCAGGAACCAAAAATTCTTCCTCCACGTGCCTCAGTTGTTCAGTCATCATACGCTGCACCTGCTGCGAGTTCAGTTCTGTTTCCTGCGATGCATTGATTTAATAATAACGTGAAGGTCGTCATTGCATATCCAAAATACTTAACTGTAAACTGTAGTCATGTTAGTTTTAAATGGACACCACTCACGGATGTTCCTAACAAAAAAGTAGTTCAATTGCCATTGTATGCTTTTTGGATGAGGTGCTTTCACCTGACTCTGGACTGACAAACTTGTACAGTGAGTATAGGCTGAAGATCTTTCACATTTCCTTAAACACGTCAATTTCCACCCTTTGTTATCAGTAAAGAGTTATTCTAAGAGACTAAAGTGTCCACTGAAGTACCAGTGATCCTGCGTACTGTACAATCAGCTCCACTGACCAACCCGGTGGAAATTGCTACAGGAAGGCTGTCAGGAATCCTGGATCCATGGAGGTTGTCACTTAAAATGACAGCTATTTTTAGATTTTAGGATTCATGTACGCTCACTCTTTGAGTCTTTGAATTTCACAAAAATGACTCAGACATTTAGAGCTCAAGGACTGCGAAGGGAGAAAGGAGGGGATTATTGATCGGTTGGAGGGAGAATACAAGCGTGACGAGTGCAAAACAATGACGGAAATCAATTTTGAAGTTGTGTATGACAGCACGTTGCGTTGTTTTTCTTTTTGATCATTGCGTTTCTCTAGCTTCAATAAAATACAGATGTGCTATCATTTATATGTCAACAGCACAGATTTAAAGGGGGAGTCAGCTGTACAACCAGATAAAGCTCCAGTAAATGTCAGCAATATGTTTTTGTTTTTTTTTTTAATGCAGCATGAACGTCGGCGAGGTAGACAGATATTAGATCTCCAGAATGACAGATGTGACAATGCGTATCAGGATTTCTGACATTTGCCAATTTTCCCAAATACACTGACCTTTCCTCACTTGTTCACTTACAGTGACAGAGAAGACAGAGACAGATGGGCAGTTACTAAGCTGCCAACACAAAATGTTGAGGTACCTTGTAATGACATTACCAACTGTGCTGTCATCATAATAGAATGTGATTTTTTACATTTGACAAGTGTTATTTCCAGCCTTGTTTACTATAAATATAAACCACAAATAAAATAAAAAATACACCTATAATCAAAACATACATTTATAGTATGCTGTCTCTTAACATTAATAACTGTTTGGCTTTAGCTATGCGTCTTTACATTGCCATGTGCAGGGCAGTTAATGAAAGGGACAGGAGACTAGATGAGAGGATGCAGAACAGAGAAAAAAAGCTCCTAGAAAAATGCCAAGTAGGATATAGAACAGGAGACGATGAAAGAAGCAAGTGCGAGAACGACTGTGAGGATGAAAAGACGGTGAGAAAGACAACACAAGCGAGGGGCACTGGGGGTGGACAGAGAATAGATAGCCAGGGGCCCGAAGACAGTTGGCAACACTTTGACACAACAAAGGCCAGAATGACAAGATCACCGAAGAAAAACCGAGTTGCCACCAGAGGGACGGCCGGGTGAGATGGAAGGGGAGACAACAGAGCCAAATAAGTTCAGAGATATGTGGACTTATTGAAGTGTGCTGGTGAGACGGAGGGAAAGACACCAGTCTGACTGTCAAGACTGCTGGGATGTGCTTTTCCAGAGGACGGAAGGAACAACTTACATCCAAGTTCACCGGAAGGGTAAGAAAAAGAAACGTGGAAAACATTTCTGTCATGTCAAAAAAAATATGTGTCGTACAAGATCCGGCTTTTGCTTTTGAACGCTGGCGGTTGACTCAATTCAATTGGATACAAACGAATCTAATTTTATTTATATGGTGTCCATGACAATACAAATTATCTCAAGATACTTTACAAAAGCCAGAGTAACCCCCCCCCCACTCCAGAGCAGGCACAGAAGCAAGGAAGAACTCCCTTTTAACAGGAAGCAAGATGGTATCGTCTCGCGACTAAAACCACAATTATGCTTCTGCGCATGGCCACTCAAGAACCTGACGCCGATACGAGACATTCTCACTCATGCACTCGCCAGTCTGTCTGTCTCTGTAAAACCTCCACCCAAATATTAGATGCTGCTGTGTCTTTTTTTGCCAGTTGGATTATTGTTTGTTTCTACTTCCTGCCTCACTTTCCACTTCCTGCTTCGCTTTCAACAATGGTGACTGATCCTTTTGCTGAACACGAGTTACACAAATGTCTGTATCTCCAGACCTCCTCAACTAACCTTTTTCAATTTGTTATTGATCCAAATCAATCAAATCAAAAATCACGGACATGGAGAAGCACCTGAAAATACTAAAGCAGCAACACGTAAGTAGCATGCAGGCCAATAACAGCTCACTGTCTGCAAAGGGGTGTGCGTTAACGCTGGAGCCTCTGCAACACCTTAGCGCAGCAGCCTCAATTACGCTTAAGACTCCATTCTCAAATTACTAGTTCTACTGACAACAATCGGCTAGGGTTAAAAGAAGCCTTGGCCTGGTAATGGTCAACCCCTGAAGACCAGCACCTCTAGAGGCTAAACCCTCAAAATAGTAGACTTGCTGGTTTTAAAACCAAAACTATGAGCTGAAAGATGGTGAAATATTTATCGGAACTGCAGTGGGTCATAATTCAGTCATAATATCTCTTGCTAATGCACCCCACTTCCAAACTTCACTGGTTCGCAAAGGTAAGGAGCGCTGCTCGACACATGCTTTTATTTCATTTGATAGGTCATTAACATTTCAGCAGCAACAGAGAGAATGTCATCTGAGAAGACTGATGGCTCTCTAACTGTGACTGAGCCGTAAAGACAGCCCCTAATTGCTTCACTAACTAAATGTTTTGCTGCATAAATTAAATCATTCCAACTGCCGAGCGCTAACATGCGAAGATGCGGGCCGATATGTCGCGGGGGTTAATTTTGTGGAAGGAGAGCTCTGGGAGGTGGAGGAGGGGCGGTGCTTCTCAGGCTTTCCCAGGCGCAACAATTACACATGGCGTCCCTGCAGGAGGATGTCACGAACTGATGATCTCACTGCTCTCTGATTTATCAAGATTAATTACTTATCCAGCTTGGCGCAGATACACAAAAATAATTGCCCAAACTGCCCATGAAAAGGCGTTGCGTGTGAGGAAGTCCCGCTATAAAGAATAAGAATTTTCAAACTTGCTCAGGACGGCCATGGTTTGGCAGCGATAGATAAAGGCCTCTGTTCGCTTTCCTTCATGGGCTTCCTTCTCTTCCCGCTCACGTTGTTTAACTTTATGGCTTTCACCATCTAAAGCTGCTGTTGCAAAGCAATTTCCCAACAGGCTTAATAAAGGTTATTCAGATGTGGTAGAAAAACATCCATCAGAGCTGAATGACTGTCGCTTTTGTTTATGCTTATTGCCATTATATGCCTATTTGTCTGGTTATCTGGGTGTCTGTGCGGATATTTCTATTCACATACTACACACCGATCGATCATAACATTAAGACTACCTTCCTAATATTGTGGACGTCTCCCTTGTGCCTCCAAAACAGCTCCTACTCCTCGGAGAATGGACATGGACCTTCTGAGGGTGTCCTGTGGTGTCTGATAACACAATGTTAGGTCCTCTGGGTTGAGAGGAGGGGCCTCTGTGGATCAGTCTTGTTCCAGTCCCACAGATACTTGATCAGTTTGGGATCTAGTGAATTTGGAGGCCAGATCATCACCTTGTGGTGTTTTTCATGTTTTTTGAGTTCTTCCTCAACTGCTGCTGACATCAAGGAGTGTTGTTACTATGGAGTAGGGGTTTCTGGTCTGGTCTAGGTGGATGGTACATGTAAAAGTAACATCCACATGAATGCCAGGTCCAGAATTTTCCCAGCAGAACACTGAATTGCCACAAAGTGGTAAATGTTATTAACTTCTCCAGTCTGTGGTTTTAATGTTGTGGTTGGCTGAAGTGGCTACTGTGATTACTAGTCATCTATCTGCTGAAGCAAAGTAAAGATTCCTTGACCTTTTAAGGTGTGTTTAGTCTCGGCGTCAATAACATTTGTAATTAAAGCACTGGAGAGCATTCTTCATAATTTATGGACCACGGTGTGATGCAGCTCTGATTTTACAGATTTCAGTGTAGCAATTTGTCTTATGGCTCCTCATGACTTCAGAAATCATTATTATTGACATCTTATTTTTAGATCAGATAGGAGCGCAATATTTCTTCCTTTTTATGAAGATAAATGACTTCTTTTTGCTTTTTCACTGCGATCTCATCCGCCCCTTGGTCTTTCCATACACATTTTGTCTACTGCTATTCATCAGGTAAAAGTGGAGAGACAACACTCTGCTAATATCCTGTGCTCTCCTGAACATCTGGTTTGACACATTGAAACATCAGCAGCGGCAGTTGGTGAGTTCGCCGATCCGCAACGAGACCGACGCACATTTTGCTACCTTCTCAGTATTCTCCAGTGAACGCCCACTGATTGCAGGCAAACACAAGAGCAGCCAGGAAACAAACATACACCCAAATAAGAAAATATATACAAACAGACTGTTTACCAAGCAGGCATTAGGAACCCTGGGAGGATTGTGGAGGATGCTCGCGCAGCTTTTACCATCAGGCTTGTCTTACCAACCAGATTGAGAAGCAAGACAGAGAATAATAAAAGAAAGTAGAATATGACTGTCAGCTATGCCACGTTAAAAAAATAATAACTGTTGGTCGGATGCGAGAAAAGTCCACATACAGTAAATCCCACAGCAGACGCATCAAATTATCTGTGCTGTGATTTCATCAGACAAACTAAATGTTTGAGCGGGAGTTTGATTTTCCAGTTGTCACCATCAGCGAAGAGGAATAATAAGCTGTTGTCTAGAATGTTGAATCTCATGCGGAGTCAGAACGGAGATGGAAACGACGCCAAAGCGTGCCGTGGTTCTAGAGGTGGTAATAAAGGTGTATTAGTTGGTCAGCCTGGCACTTTGTTCCAGAGACACATTTTGTACCTAAATCCATTGTCCCCCAGAGGACAAATCCCAATAACTTTCACGATTCCCTGACTTCTTATCTAGTGCTGCCATCAGGCCAACATTTTACCAGCAAAACTTTTTTTCCCTCCAACTTCAGATGTCCTGTGTCTGCAGTGTAACCCAACCTAAAAGGCAAATTTTTTCTTAGGCCACGTTTACATGTAGCAAAACAATGTTTTATTTCTCTGGTTTTCCTTGGCGTTATTTCCAGATTGTCAGTGTGAAGGCAAATCCATTGCAAAACCGCATGTAGTTGTACACAGGTTGTAGTACAGTCTCCCAGGCCTATGTGTGGCGCTTTTTCTACTACAGAACTCAGACAAAAAATGAAGCAGAAGAGGCAGAGCATGCTCATCAATCCTGTATGCTGTATACAATCATACAGTCTGAATTACAGTCTGTTATCCTTTATAGTTCATCATAGTGGTGAAGCAAAAGTATATCTTGCCTTAGCCACCCAATAAGTGTCAATATTTGATGCATCACCATCACAAGCATGTAGTCCGCCATTAATGTTGTTGTAATGAGATGTCTGGGGTTGGAGGGGTGGGGTGATGACATCATCGAGTCCGTATTCAGGCGTCCACACACAAATGAAAGAAATAAAAAAGAGACCGCACAAGCTCGCATTTGTCCTTTTCAATCTGGGACCTGGATTTAAAAAATTTGGACCCGTCATGACGGTCGGCCTAAACGTGCAAGACTCGCAAAAAACATATTCGTGTAAACACAGCCTTAGTTGTTCCCAAAGAGAGTACAGCATATGATAAGAGAATAAATGTTTTTTTTGTGTTTAGAAATTCAGGTCACTTAAAATCTGAACGTTTCAGAAAGACATGGGTTCATCGCTGTTGCTCCTCCTAAGTGTACCAAGCATATGGCCACCACACCGTGACAACGAAAACAATGGAGACAAAGCCTGGTCTGGCCACGTCTGTCTATTGCTAGATGACGATGTGTCAGACATAAATGATTGCACTGAAGGAAGAAAAACTGAGAGCAGATTGGCCGTACGCTGCCTGCTGGTGTTACTTTGACAAAGCACTGGGGTGAAGCACTACCAAGCGCCTCGCCAGTGTTGTTCTGTTGGGAAAAAAAAAAAACAAAACAAAAAACACTCGACTCGACTTAGTGGAATGAAACTGACAAATATTAACTGTTTTTTTAAACTGGGTTTTAACAAAGCTCTGAAATACATAGTCAAATCTACTGGCTACTTTAAAACTCGCAATCATCAGGATTCTCTTGAGGCAGGATTAATGAACTGGTGAACAATCTTCAGGCCTGACAATTGCCACCCTATGCCAGTTCATTTTTTAAGAAGGTAGGACACCATGGTAACTGCACCCTCGAATTAATTATATTTAAATACATAAATAACCTTCGTTACCAGTCAATTGTGGAAAAAATTATATCACCCACCTCCCCTCGACAACACGGAGGATTTGGATGCATAAATAGCAAAAGAAGGAGGTTGTAGTTTTTATTCCTTTCACTGATAATATGTTTCTATTATCGCCAGTCTCCTCCAGGAATCCTCCTTGAGCCTTGGCAACAAGAAGTTTAGCCATTGTATATTTCCAGCATTCATTTCTATGCATATTATTGATCAAATATTTTTTTCAGGTTTAATGTCAAAGCTTATTGTGGCATACTGTATGCATCACGCCCAAGGGCTGTAGCGAACGGGGACAGACGTTTGCTGGTGTTGGGTCATATGTGAGCAGCTGTGGTCCCGAGTTTTTGAGGTGTGTCCTGCACCTTTGCCATTCGATGAACCACTGTCAGCAGTTTTTCAGAATGTTAAATTGGCAGAGGAAGGAGTCGGTCAGAGAGATCACTCTAATTGCCTGTTCAGCTTAAACAATCCAGGAAGTGGCAAAAGTAAGCGAAACAATGAATTTTAATGGGGTAACAGAAGGCTCTTCATGAAAACATTTAAATTCATGAATGTTATCACAACAATACAGTCCAAGGCAAGCTTGTACGACCTGTGTAGCTCTTCCACGCCAGTCTTAGTACAGACTACTGCCGCCTGCTGGTATGGAGGACTATTTCCTTGCTTGTTTTTGCCCTGTGTTCAAATGCAATTTAAGTGTCCAGGCACAGGACAATATCTAGTTTGTTGATGTGAGTGTGGCATTTATGTATTTTAAGATTTAAAAACCATAACCTCTTCAACAGTTCAAAAACGTCCATGTCCAAAAACTATTCTAAAAATTTAACGACTTCATATTTTTTTCTGATTTGTTCTGCATAAATCTTTTAAACCACCAATTCAGTTATTCTGAATTTTAACCCTTTAAATGCCAGTTTGATCAATTGAAGTCACTGTTGTTTTTATGAAAAAAAAGCATATTTTTTTTTGCTATTTTCCATAAAGCAAATGTTGGGTGGCTGGGGCATTTTTTTTCAGATCAGCCTTAGGTATTACCACGATTATCTAAAATATTCACTTTTTTAGATTATAAGTTTTAGTGCAGCATCAGATTTCAAATTTACCGCCCTCTTGTAACCACTACGGTTGCTAGAGGGAAAAAAAATAAAATCACTGTGTTCTGTTGACCTATTAGAAATTTAAAGTTTTTTTGGATTGCAAAATTTGTGTAGAGATAGACAAAAGTTACAAAAAATGGGACCACATGCACTAACGCAGCCAAAATGGCAGCCAAATAAAGAGGAAATTTTTGCTCAAACGGACAAAAATGTCCCTAAGGTTGCCTGAGGGTATGAGTCCTAGCCTCTGTAACATGACATGCTACAGAAGCCACTGCGTTGTAACAACTGCGGTTCTTAAAGTTGTGGCTCACTCACAACATGTATGCATATATGCATGAGCTTGCACTTCAAATGTAATCTGCTAAACAGTGTAGACATGTGTTTTATTATTCCCCACAACACGCTCCATGTGTTTTGGCATGTGCTGCATTAATAGATTCGTAGCCTGCAAAACGTTGGTGCGTTGCACTCTTTTATGCTTTGCCTTTAACCACACTGTCCTCATTTCCCATTGTGCATTCGAAAGCACCATTGGGATGAATTAGTATCACAACACCGTGCTACTCCATTTCCATAACCTCAGAACTCGATGATATAACCGCTGTATGCTTGCATACTTCATGGCTCCCAATCTGCATGTTAGCATGTCTTTCTGTGGTCTCCCTGTCAGCATGTGTTTCAATGTACGACTGTGGTTGTAACGTGAAAAAGATGGAGTCAGAATCAAAGCAACAAGTTGTGTGTATTGTCTTTAGCGCTGCCAGTGTTACAAATAAATTAGTTCCTTTGCCTAATTTAATGAAGAAAATAAATACCTACAATACATGCAGCCACAGCATCTCACCTCCCCCTATGCACACACAGACACACACACACATCCGCCAAATAACAGCTCTCAGAACACATAATTAGCTTCCAAGTTGCCATCTATTGTCTCCCTGTACAATCCCTTACATGAAAGGTAGCCCACACATTCAACATGCATTTATTCAACATTTTAATCTTGCGAAACCCTTCTGCTGCCTTCAATCTTTTAGATTTCACTGTTCTGTTACTTTGTTTCTGTAAGCTTTGTCTCACAGGCTGGGGCAACACACAGGCCAAGAGTAGCTTTGTAAACATTTGCAGTATAATTTGCTGCTGTAAATGTGTTTGTGTTTATCAGCTGGCGGGGATTACATTTTTACTTTCGCCTTTGTGTTTTCCAGACTTTATTTTTAAGCATTCCAGCTCTTTAAGCAATTTCTTGCTACCTCTCCAAGGACAATGTTTTAGCAAAATCGCACTGAAGAATTCAGTTCTTTCCATTCTACTGTGAGTATAGCCCCACTCTATCTTTAGCTGCCGATTCAAAAAGTCGAACTACAGCACATCCCATCTCCAAACTGAATTGCGACCCCTCCTCTCCGGTGATTTTTATCTCCACAGCAACAACAACAAAAAAAAGTCCCTTCTACTTGAGTCTGATCCATTTTTCTGCTGTAGTTTGTGGTGCTTCCCTTCCCACACGATCACTCGAGGGTCACGGGAGATTTGCCTGGGCACTTAAAATGTAGCATATCTGGTGGATTATTTTTAACTTCAGTCAGCTAGAAGTTAAAATACAATTTATTGTTACATTCACTGTAAAAAAAAAAAAAAAAACTTTCAGAGAACAACTTTTCTAAAGCAAAAAAAGTGGATGCTTATATCGTGTGTAAGCTTTAGCATCTGGACACAGTTAATAGATATATAAATATGAGCCACACATATGAATCGGTAAACATTATTATTGCCATGTAAGAAACCTTCCCACAAGGGATTGTATAACACACAGGATTTTGCACATAACATAATCAGCAATCATTCTACCAGGTGCACTATTCTACATACATATCTAAACAAGCTGCCAGCATACTGGACTACTGCTGCTAGCAATTTCAATTCAATTTTATCTATTTATAAAGTGTCAATAACAATATAAATTGTCTCAAGACGCTTTACAAAGCCATGTAAAAAAAAAAAAGAAAAACAGGTCGGGAAAGGGTGATGAGAGGGGGACACACAGCTATGAACATGCTCTACACTAGTAAAGCACAGAATTGTATGAGAAGTAACAAAGAAGAAATTATTGGACTTTTAAGCTGGAAGTGATACATGTATGCCTCTGTTTATTGTATTTCTAGTGTTTATTTTTTATCTATACCATTTATTTTAAGGCAAAATTCTTCAGTTTAGCCATAGAACTGAAAAGCTACTGCAGCCAGGATGAAGTTTGCTGCTACTCACACCACATTCACCGCAAACCCCTTACCCTGCATCAAGACTAGTAATAAAACTAAACTTTTTCCCCTTGGTCAGCACACGCTGTTCTCAGTCTGTGCAGACAGATTTACAATAAGGTATGGGGAGACAGACAAAAGCCTTCATGGACAGACCAGTGACTTTCATTAAGAGCACATTACTTTTTCCTTTTTTTTTCTTCGTGGTTACAAATCCAACTTTGATGCTTTGATGCTTGGAACAAACATTTAAAGACTTCACAAATAATTGGAGCTGATACCACGGTTTGGCACAACAATTTAGCATATCATAGCATGCAGTCCTTGGACAGGTTTCCGCTGGCTGTTCCAAAAATCTATAGGCGATGGATCTTTGGCATTGAGGCTCTCTTGGCTTCAAAACAAACTCCCTGAAAGCTGACTAAATCAGCATTATCTAATTAATTATTGATTCACATTCATCCTATTACTTGCATTACCTTTTACCTTGATCTTTGTGTCTTTAGTGAACATCATATGCAACAAAGAGGACATAAATGATGCCATTATAGGCAGCAAAAGTCCACAAGGATTGAAAAGAGGATAAAACTCTGCATCCACTGCCAGGAAAAAAAAGGCTATAAAAGGAGGAATTACGCTCGTCATATGCAAGAAAATAGTAAAAACAGAATGATTCTGAGTGAAGGGTATCCTTAAAGTAAACTTCTAACCAGGCTGCCACAGCAGCAAAATCTCACTGAATTCATTTCCGTAGCCTTTTCTCTTGCCACCTGTGCTTAGTTTTGTTTGTGCTGCTGCATTGAAAACAATTTAAATCATCCCACTTCTGTGTCAGAGTTAATTTATATTGCTTTCTGTTTGAGAATCTATGAACCGAACTGGACTCCCCTTCTGATCATAAATTTAACGCTGCAGCAAAACTAATTTAGCGCCACAACAGCTTGGTTTGGAGGACAGTTTGAAGCTACGTCCTTGCCCATGGGCAGCAGACCAGTAAAAAAAACACACAAACAAACAAAAAACAAAACACAAAAAGAAACTGAATTGGTTTTACCGCATTACCATATTCCGGGGCTGGATCGTCACCGTATTTGCACTGGCTTACCATATTCAATATTTGACTGGGCAGTGAATTGTGGGAAAACAGCTGCTCAATTAAGCGCGCAGATTCTCTAATCAGCGGTTGCTATGGTTTCCCAGGAGTTCTGAGGCCCACGTTCCATATGTTCTGTATCAGCAGCATGTCTTATCAAGATTATATACTGGTGTGTGCATGAGCTAGTCGGAGCGTACGTCCCTCCGTCTGCATGTCCTCGTGTTCTGAGCTGCCTGTGTGTGGCTGCTTGTGTTATTAATCCACTTGCTGTGAGTTTGTTCCCCCCTAGGGAGGAACTTGAAATGCATGACGCCTCCTCTGGCCCACATGTCTGTTTAAATAAGAATGTTAGTGTTTGTCAAATGCTGTACCACCCAGTGGTGCTTTAGATGACTGCTGCATAGCTCTCTAAAGGGCATCCTCAAAAGCTGTAGACCTCGATGATACTCATATGTAACTAGGCATAGAAGAATAGATATTTTCGGTTTGTTTACAGTGAAACCTGGAATAGGGAAGGGATTGTAACAGGCATGAGTGTGGACAAATTGGCCCTTAGCTAGACAGATACATTGTTGATCCCGTAAGAAATTCGGTACAAAATATGAAATGATCATGAGATATAGTGTGTGTGTGTGTGTATGTGTATACAGATGAATAGAGTTATATAAAAATAACTTGAGGTATGAGTACACACACGTCAGGCATAACATTATAACCACTTTCCTAATACTTTGTAGGTCTTGTTTGGGCCTCCAAAACAGTTGACTCATCAGAGAATGGACGTGGGCCTTCTAAGGGTGTCCTGTGGTGTTGTTGTAGGGGGCCTTTGGGTCTAATGGGTTGAGGGGTGGGCCCTCTGTGGATCATCCCACAGATACTCCATCGGTTTGGGATCTAGTGAATTTGGAGGCCAGGTCAACACCTTGTGCTTTTTTTCCATGTTTTTTGAGTTGGTCCTAAACTGTTTTTGTGTGTGTGCCTATGTCAGGCTGCATCCAGCTGGGGGTGGCTGCTGCAATAAAGGAGTGTCATTGCTATGGGGTGGGGGGTACCTGGTCTGGTCTAGGTGGGTGGTACATGTCTAAGTAATATCCACAAGAATACCAAGTCAAAAGTTTCCCAAGAGAACATTGTGTTGTCACAACATGGTCAGTGTTATTCACTTCTATTGTCAGTGGTTTTAATGTTGTGGCTGGTCGGTTTATGTATGAAACAATACAAAAGTTGCTATTTTCAAATTGATAATACCATAATATAGCAAAAAATAATGAGGAACGAGTGAAGAACTAATCAAGAACTACCTGATCATTAAAACCTCATTATGGAATAGATTTTTTATAGAACTGAATAAATCCAGAGAGGACTATATAAAATAATGACTTACTAGAGAAACCACCGTGAGGTACTTAATAATGATTAGGGGTTAGTCACAAACTACTCATTGATGATTCATCACAACAAATCTTTTCTGATTCATTCCTCCCAGCGTCATAAAGTATTACCACCCAACCATCTTTCCAAGGACCCGAAGGCCAGACCAAACCCAGATGAGTTCATCTGACATCACAGAGAAAACCAAAAATAAAGTCAACACCCACCAGAAGGAGTGAGCAACGCAAGCAGCGTGAGTGCTGCCAAAGACGGCCCTCTGGCACCGACTGCAGCTTCATTCCCAGTACGCGTGCTCTCTTCTATTCTTTTGATGAGCGTGTGGAACCAGGTTTATTCAATCACCTGCTGGAAAGAAGCAGGACAGAAAAAACAAGAAACACGCTGGACACTCAACCCATGAAATTGTGATCTCTCAGGAGTTATCAGCAGTGATAATTTCAAAGACGTTGACAAAAATATATCAGATATTTTTCTGCCACCAAGACAAGAAGCTGACCAATGTGTCTTTCTGCTAACAAGATAAGAATGTTATTTGATATAAGACGTTATTGGAATATCAAACATTGAAAATACACGATCTCTTCACATGTGTTGTCTTTCTTTTGTCTGATCTCAGGTAATTGGTGGTAGAATACCAAAACTGTCAGACTGTGTCATTGTAGAAGCTCCAGGGCTGTGAGCAGCTCAAAAATGGAGCAAAGTTTGATCATGTTCGGGAAATTGCACCGACTGGGTAATGCATGTGTGACTGTGTTTATATACAACTGGTATTGTGATATTGCACCCTTTTTGTGTAGATGATCGCAGTGCACTGGCAAGACTATGAGATCCACAAGCTGCTCTGCATCAGAGGAAAAGAGGAGATTCAGCGGTAGATATCAGGCTCCGTGCAGTACACAGCGATTTATTTGAGTACCAGCAGCTTTTTGAATGTGTAATGATGACGTTGTCAATGTGATGGCGTATGAAATGGAGGAAAAAACAGGCACACAGCTCTGACAGCTTCTAGCAATTTGAAAGGGCACCAAAGGTAAGTCGACCCAGGTCTGAAAATCTCATGTCATATATTTAAAGAGTGTACTGTTTACAACAAATTAGCATTCAACAAATTAAAATTAGATGTAGTTCCTAGAACGTACCCTTCTACTGCATAGGTTAAAATACATAGTAATACAGTATGCTATTCATGTTGAAATGTATTGTTTTAAATGTTATTTGCTTCAAAATGAGTCCACACTTAATGGTTTTACCTCATGTCTGTACTTGAATTACCATGACAATAGATATGAGTACTGTCTCCTCCAATGCACTGGCAGACGAGTTATCTCAGGAATATGTGTTCAGCCATTGTACAGCATTGTAGCATTTTCACTTCAGCTATGCCGTAACATATGATCCACCTTTATAAAGTAGCAAGCACTGCAGGCTGATATCCAATTCTGGAAAGGGATAGAGTTTCACAAGTGCAAAGGGTGCAGTGTCGATACAGCCCTTTACCTGGATTCAAATCTCTGCTACTATACAAGCTTAATGAATTTGGTTAAGTAAAAAAAAAAGACAGAAACACCATGACTTTTCATCGACTAAAACTAGATTTAAACTATGAAAGATTAAAATGAAAAAATGTGGCCAAGACTAATAAGTGTTCTGAAGACAAAGAGTAAATCAAGAATGGCTGTCAAAATTAACACTGATTAGCAGGTAGCCCCTTTTCAGACTACAGAACATTTTAGAAATTACCAGTGTAAAAGTCAAGGAAGTACAGTACTTTTATAATTTACAGTAGAAGAATACATAATGAATGTGCAACCACATAATTCGCTTATCTGTAATGCGTCACGATTAATAATGTTCCGGCCTCTAACACATTAGAGTTTAATAAATGGTTTTTGCTATTTACCTTAGAGAGGCTTTTGTATTGATCTGGTTCAAGTGATACTTTTACAGGTGATTGATGGCTATTTGAAGGCAAATACTGGGTAAATACTGCATGCCACAGAGATTAATATTTTAGAACAAATCTAAATAAATGATTGACAGCAGAAGTTTAAAAAATGAAGTTTTAGATCCTGAGGGGATGCTAATGACGCTCTTGAGGAAACACATGTACAATAAAAAGACAAATCGCAAGCAAACAAGAAAGGAGGCTACAAAACAAAATGCAAAGGCTGCGTCACTGTAGGACACATCTATGTTATCCTGAAAATTCACAGTAAGGACTCTGTTTTTCCTCCACATTGTGAGGGTTATTTGGAGTTCAGCAGCCTTGTCAAGCCTTTATAATGCATTAATACTTTAAATGTGGACTCTCAAGGATGAAGCTTGTGAATTGTGTGGCAAGAACAGACCCTGGGCTTGACTGCCAGGTAATGGAATGTCCTCATGTGAACAATGATTCTGTCATAGGGAGGAATCTCTGCTTAATGTGAATAGTCATCATTAAATATTACATACAGTATAAAACGGCTTGTTGTGGCATCTGCTGTGTGTCATGGAAGGGCAGCTTAAGGCCGTGGTCTGGTCTTGTAATAGACACATAACATAACGCATGGAGACAGACACAAAAAAACATTAAGCATTCATTTCGGTTGTAGGCTGAGGTTTTCTCCAGCTGATGGACAAGACAGACAGGGCGTTTTGACCAACAGAGAACCAGTTTGATTGTTTGTGCACTTGGAAAGTAACCACAGAACCAAATTACATGTAGTGTGACAATTCATTTCGAAACAGTCCAGTCCGGTACGTGGGCAAACTTCTAGTAAAGCTGAAGAGGACTCCAACGACCCCCAAAGACGCAGGTGGTCAATTGAAAATGTTAACTAAAAAGGAAAGTTCTGTTGGGACTATTTTCATTATTTTCATTCTAGATGTGAGCTAATTAGTAGAGATTTCTTAGACTTTACTTAGAAGTGAGGATATTAACACTACTGACATTTTAAACACATAGATGTGATTCTAATTAAATGTGTGGACACTAACATCACAAATAATTATATGATCAAATTTACTAACAATCATGTAACCAACAAGAAGGAAGTGTGATACTCCGGCTTCCTCCCTGGTCCAAAGACATGCTTCTTAGGTGAAGGACAAGCGATGACAGAAAATGAGGACAGCATTTCACCACTAGAGCTGACAGTTTGAAACGGAGTAAGTTAAGACGCCACATGGTATAAGAGCATAAGCACAAGCCAGTTCATTTCATCAGGAAAAAAAACTGTCGTGTACAACAAAATCGTTTTAAAAAATCTGCATCTGTGTCTTCAGAAGCAGAGCAATTAACTTTCTTCTGCTTCTGATATGGTCTCAGCAATGAGCGATGAAGCAACCAGCAAGCTAAAAGAAATACCTCTATTAAACAAAACAATGTCGCGAGGCGCATCAATGATCTGTCAGAAGACGTGGGAGCAGCTTAATAACAAGGTACAAGAAAGACGGTGCTTTGCCCTGCAGATGAAAAAGAATGACAGCAACAAAGACTGTCAGTGCTGATAATCTACGTGAGATACGTACGCCTGCACCAAACTGGTAACTACTGCTCTACGGTCTGTGCTGCACTATTATTTTCAAATCCTGCTGCTTGTGGAAGTTTGACATTAGAGAAGAGATGATGAACCTCATTTCAAAAAAATAAATAAATAAACAAAAAATCCTTAGTCTGACCAAAGGCATCTGCTTGTTTTTAGAGAAACTGAAAAATTTTGATGAGATACTGAACATGCATATCAGTTTTGATTTTGCCTGATCGTGGATCGCATTGAAACGGACGAGAGACAGATGATTTAATGGGGAGGTTTTCTGTGACAGATCATTTTATTCTCTGGCAGCCCTATTATTTGTAGAGAAGAAAGAGGTGGAGCTACTGTCAGATATGGCAGATTTTATGCTGGGTCTCTGCAAGTCAATATGCAGCGATGTGATGGATTTGATTCAACAAACAAATAAGACATCAAGAAAAAAAAAACAATTAACTTTGAAATGCACCCCTCTTCTTTCTTGGCTCAGAAGAATGATAAAAATATGATACAAATATCAATGTCTGTGGTAAGGGCATAACGTAAATGCACACCACATTACTTTTTGTTTTCTATATTTCTGCTCAGTTACTTTTCACTTAAAGTCACTGGTGTTTATTTAGATTCAGAGTGGATTGTGGCAAAAAAAAAAAAAAAAAAAAACTGCTGTGGAAGCAAATGAGAGAAATAACCGCCTTTGACGTTGTTTCAGAGAATTGCTGCATTATGTTTCCATCGCACGGGTTTTGGTTGAAGCCGACGCGGATGCAGCGTGCTCATTTCGCTTCGTGGTTTGCTGCGCGGACCATTGCGAGGATTTAAAACTACAGTCACGATTTACTGTATAACCTGACAGCAGCCACGGAGTGCCCAGGGGAGAAGGCTGAGCGAGCTCACTGAAGATAAATAGGAAAAAACTAAGCTTAAGTGGCTTCAGTTAGTGGCGAATACCACCGAATACTGTTACTTAAAAATTCAACTTATCTGGCCTGAGGCAAAACAGTTTGTCACAATGAATAATATCTCCTATAGCCAGAAAAAAAGAAAGAAAGAAGATTATCCTCTCCCAAACCTGCTGCGAGGCCACAACAACTCACTGTGCGGCTCCGCTGAGAAGTCATTTGCAAAACTCCCGTTTGAGTGTCAAAGCTCTTTTCAGTTTGTCAGTCTTGTAGTGAAGTTTAGATGACTTTAGATGCTGGTTTCACATTTTAATAGCACAAGTGAACAGCATACGTGGGCTCTCTGACAGAGGGCTGTACATAATCAACTATAATGACTCACAGTGTAAACAAACCAAATTATTCATCGAGAACCTACCAGAGTGGCTTTGACAAACACTGAAAATGACTCTTTATCTTCCTTACTGAAAGCTACCTGTGCAAAAGCAACATGCTCTAAACAGACCCAGATAAAGAGGCCTTGAGCATAAATAGAAAAGAAAAAAAGCATGAAAGGAATCACGGAATTTAAAAAAAAAAAATTGAAAAGCTTGCCAGACCTCCGACTTCGCCCACTCAGCCAAGTCCACCAAGTTGAATTTGGTAATTTCTGTATTATCTGAACATTCGAGTGGAACACATGAACTAAATTTCATGTGGCATCATGACTCAAACCAATGGCCAGCGCGGTTGTCATGATACTGTGTTTTTGAACTTTTTCTCTAATCCCTTTGGGTTTTCCTTGAGTTTCCTGATTTTTATTTGAAAAGTTTCTTTCCAGAGCCCTGCCATAGACTGGTGACTTGTCCAGGGTCTACCCCGCCTCTCGCCCAATGCCGGCTGGGATAGGCTCCAGCAACCCCCACGACCCTAGTGCAGGATTAAGTGGTACGGATGATGAGATGAGATGAGTTTCTTTCCTTCTTTCCGGTCTTTCATGTCTTGCTTTACTTCCTGTCTGCACCATTACACCTTTGTGATTATGAGATTGGTTTCTCCTTTTTTTCAGCTTTTCAGCTGCACATCTACCTTGTTAACCTTTATATATATTGTCCTGTTGTCCCTTTATTAATGGCTTTTATTTGCCTTAACTGTGTTTGTATCACAACGCCTTATTGTTGTAGTTGTTGTAGCACCATTTGTTCTCTGATAGTTCTCATTAAAGTTACTTTCTTTCCTCCTCCTGCCTCTTCTCGTGTCCTACCTCGGGTCCTACTCACGTGACAAGGGCCCCATTGAGTGGCAACCTACAAAGCAGAATAAATAAAAAGCTGCTCAAATGTCCACTTGATGCTGGCTCATTTTAATCCCCATACCTACTGGTACTGGTGCAGTTTTCAAATGAATTGTCACACACAGGAATGTAGGAAGAAGGTATGTACATGCTTCTGTTATTTCTCCATTGTGCTAAGGCACCTGACACCCTTATAACCCTCCCACCCGTGACTGCTGACTGGCTAAGCATTAGCCCTCATGCTCCTTGGACCCATTGACTGTTTATACACATGGATGAACTCATTATTATCACCCATAGGTCACCTGTCAGCCAGCCATCTTGGCAGTGCTCACTCCCCTTTAGTGACTGCTTAAAAAAAAAAAATCAATCAACACCCCCTGCAGAAATCCCTTAGAGTGTAAGAAACGTTGGACTGAAGATGCAAAAGAATTGGCGATTCTGTCATAGAAGGCGAATAAAAACCTTAAGCGCCAACCCCAGTCAGCGTCTTTTTAAGCACAAAGTGGCCTTAATCCTCATACAGTACACTACAGCGCCCACAGCTGTCAGCCGCAGCGAGACGTCAGTCTGTCCATCTTCTAGTCATGAACGGGGACTTAATCTTCCACCAGAGATCCATCACATGTATTCCAAAGGTTTTGCATGATTAAAAGTCATTCCTGACTATTTATATCTTTCTTGTGAGATTTAATAATATATGAATCACCCTATCTTTGACGTGAATATGCTTCCTATGCTAATGAGCACTTAACCACTGGGCTCCGACTGTGGATTCAATGATTTCATGCCGAGACGTCCAAAGTTCTACCTCCTTGGGGTTACAAGATTTACATCTCTATGAAGTTAGTGATAACTCAGTTAAGATGAAAATGGCTTTAATGTCATGCTGAGAGACCAAAAACTCGACTCAAGAAATACCTCATCATCTACTGGACGAAGGCTTCCAGTGAGCAGGCAGAACTCATCATTGTCAGCTTATTTTTTATTCTTTAGACTATGTGGCTACTACAGAGGAAGCGCCACAAATAAATGGACACGTGACCTGAAATGTTGTTCCTGTTTTTATGAAGAACACTGCTTCATAGAAAATGCAGAAAAGCGAACTGAGTATGCATATCCGCTACCTTGTTGCTGTTCGGTTCAGGCAGGCTAGAGTCTGGCCAAAAGCTTCATTACAAGGCTCTTTGATAGTAAAATCATTTAAAGTGGGGTATTGTTGGGCAGGTGATAATGATACAACCAACTAAGCGACTAGCATTGTCAAATCTGAGATGCCGGAAATTCAAATAAGGGTTACATTTTAAATAATAGTGGATTATTAGCGTGTCTATGCAAGTGCACTGAGCAACGAGGTGTAAAATTAAAGGAAGGTTAACTGCCTTCCATAGACTCTGTGACTGATTGCTGAACAACTGGCAGGTGACAGGTTGAAGCGATCACAAAGGTCAGAGACCCAAACTGACAGCTTTCCCCACGTGCATCCCAGCCTGGTCTTTTTCACTCAGCTCCACATTAAGGCGATGCTTATAGGACAGCTGTGCTGAGGCAGCAGGGGCGTCAACGCAGAGCGTGCCTCAACTTTCATCATATTTGCGTGCACGCTGGTTTGATGTTTTACCATATCATGCTAGTCACAAATGAAGTGAAAGTGGTTGCGACTGTGATAACATTGATTCTGATGTGCAGTTTTCTGTGATTTAGTAAGGGGAGCTTTGAGCTAGTGGTTGGGGAGCTATGTCCACAGCTGAGGGGCCTCAAAAAAGCACCTAAGAGCCCCCAATTGGGTTAAATGCAGAAAATACAACCACAACATTAAAACCACTGACAGGACAAATAAATCACATTAGCCATCTTGTGACAATTCAATGTTCTGCTGGGAAACCGGAGCTGGAATTCATGTGGATGTTATTTAGACACCCACCCAGACCAGACCAGACCAGGCACCCCCACCCCATAGCAAGGACACTCCTTGATGACAGCAGCCGTCCCCAGCGGGATGCAGCCTGACACAGACACACACACACAAATAGTTTAGGAACAACTGAAAAAAACATGAACAACAGCACAAGGCGTTGACCTGGCCTCCAAATCCACTAACAGCATTTTGTTTCCAGACACCACAGGACACCCTCAGAAGACCCATGACCATACTCTAAAGAGTCGCAGCTGTTTTGGAGGCACATTATTAGGAAGGTGGTCGTAATGTTATGTCTGATTGGTGCATACAGTACATGGCAAATAAAGCTAATTTAATTTAGTTATTAAACTTCCATTCAACATTTCCCACTGTCACAGCTGAAACACTTGCACGGTGTTGTTCGATTTCTCATCGCACCGCTTGCGGCAAATAGATAGACAGACGCTTTATTAATCCCAAACTGGGAAATTTCACAGTTGCAGCAGCAGTGCACAGGCACTCAACACCATATATACTATATAACAGGAAAAACACAATATACTGTATACACGTTATTTACAGAATTATAAAAATAAATGAACTGAAATAAGTGAATACAAGAAGGAAAAATAAATAATTTACAGAGTGTTATCTGTCACATACAGATGAAGAGTTGAACAGGCGTATGGCTTGAGGCAGGAAAGATTTCCTGTAGCGTTCTTTGAGACAACATAGTTGTCTGAGTCTCTGGGAGAAGGTGCTCCATTGATTGTCTATCATCTGGTGGAGAGGGTGGTCAGGGTATATCCATGATTGATAACAGTTTAAGTGTCCTCCTCTCTACCAGCACTTCAAAAAGATTCCTGTGTGCAGCCAATGACAGAGCCAGCATTCTTGATCAGTTTATTCAGTCTGTTGGCATCACTGACTGCAATACTGCTCTCCCAGCAGAGAAAGGGGTGCTGGCCACAACAGACTGGTAGAAGATCTCCAGCATCTTACTGCAGATGTTGAAGGACCTCAGCTTCCTCAGGAAGTAGAGTCTGCTGCATCCCTTCTTCTGCGCAGCTGTATTGTTGGTCCTCCAGTTCAGCCTGTTATTGATGGTCACTCTCAGGTATCTGCACTCCTTCACCACCTCCATGTCCCTACCAAGGATGCTGAGGGGAAGAGCATTTGTTCCCTTCTTCTTGAAGTCAATCTCCATCTCTTTGGTCTTGTCCACGTTAAGCAGCAGGTGATTCCATCCAGCCCACCCCACAAATCTGTCCACCAGTCCTTTATACTCCTCCTCGTCCCGTCCACCACTTATACACCCCACAACTGCAGAGTCATCAGAAAATTTCTGTATGTGACATGAGTCTGAGTTGTGCTGAAAGTCAGTGGTGTATCGTACGCCTGTACCAAGTGGGGGTTTGGCTTCAGAACTATCTACTAACTAATCTGTCTTGTTAAACCTTGTGATCATTAATTACAAGCCATATTTTCACATATTTAATTTTATCTTTTGGCATAAAAGTCCACAACCCTGCAGGCATGAAACAGGTATTTTCTTTTCTTTACACGTTATACATTCTGGGGCTCTGATTATAGCCAATGTCAGATGAAACTCATAATGTTAATCCCCTGAAATAAAAAAATAACAAAAGAGGAATAAAAAGAGTTCAGACTTCAGACGACTCGTTTTAACTGAGAATGTATTTTACGCTCAACACTGATGGGAAAATAAGAACTACGTTAGAACGCTATTGATTTCAAGATCACTGTCAGCTGTCACCTGAGCGTTACCAACTTGAGCTTGCGTGGGTGTGGCCATGCCAGCCGCAGACTCCAAAGAACACACACATGCTCTCTGGCAGCGGGGGGCCGTCACGCAAACAGCTCATCAGGCGGTCCTCAGGAAGTGTGCTGTCTCTGCCGCGCCATGTCTTTGTTCATGCGTGGCATTGTGACATGTGGTGCAGCGGGAAGAGGCTTTTCTTTGGAAAAAATCGGGATGACAGGTGAAAACCTTCCAACGGTGCGCCATGAATTATGGAGCTGATGCAACTTAATTGCGTATGTCCTCAGATTTATGGAGTGTAGACGTATAAATAATTTAAGGGCGAGTGTGAGCGCGGGACGAGTGATGTAGATTTGTTTGGTGGTGTGGAAATGTGGACAAGGATAGGATAAGGACCGGCCTGATCAACATTCATTAATGCATACGTTGCTGGAAAGAGGCTTCTAGAGAGCAGGCGAGATGAAGAACATAAGAAGAAGAAACAGGATAAAAGAGAAACAGTAAAACAAGGGATCCAATGTCAATTTATAACAGATGAAATAACATTAAAGCAAAGAAGGAGGAAGAATCCACGTGGTGAAATGGAGAGGCCTCAGAGAGATAGAGAGGCAGAAGCAGGAAGAGGACCAAATTCTTCAGACTTGTCAGGAGGATAGCAGAGAAGAAGCAAAGGGAAGGTTTGGATGAGGAAACAAGGAATAAGGAGTGAAGGCAGGAGTGTAAACGAGACTCAAGGGCAGAGTAAGGGGGGGGACAAAAGGAGAGGTTGAGGAGAAAAAACTGCTCCAAGGTCCCTGCTGTATATTCTTCACCTACATTTAGAAGCCACGGTCGAGAACCTGAAACAGAGGGAGAAGAAAGCAGTCAAGGGTAGAAAGTGAGAGTGAAAGCAGTAAAAGGAGCGGAGGAGCCTTGCTGTCCTTCCTTTCTCACGTGCCTTCTTTTTCCCGCTCCTTGTGCCGCCGCCCTTGGAGCCGAGAGGGAGATGGAGCGTTCAGCGCTGGTTTGACAAAAGACAAAACATCGCTCGTACTTTACATGCATGAAGCCATGTGCGCCCGCGTGGCATGTTCGGGGACACGTCCTGCGTTACATAAACATAAGCATGTCTCTTTGTTAGGCTTTGCGTCGAGGCGTTTGTCTCATCCTCGTGCTTTCGTCTAAAACTGCCCTTCTTTCAGACTTCCTCTCTTTCCCCCTTCACTCCGTTGATTTTCTCCTCTATTCTCACTTGGATTTTCTCCCAAAACAAACCCCTCCTCGGCTACATGGGGCCTTTCTTCCGATTTAGCTTTCAGCGCGGCTTTTGTCCCGCTGCAATGATCCCATTCATTTTATGTCTACGAACAAACCCACACCAGGACAGTCATCAAAGCAGATTACTCATGTAATGCACAATCTGTGGATGGCATTTTATTTTTTTTAAAAACCTTTTATTTTTTTGGTTCCTTACAGTGCCAACCACCCACAGACAAGGGTTAGGTACAAGCATGAATACCACCAATGAAATACAGACAAGCATTTAAATAGAGAGGAATACAATGGAGACACTGGGTGTTGTGTTCATTATTTATTTCAGCTTTTTTTTTTTTAAATCCAAGCAAGTGAATAATTCCCACTTTCAAAGAAGTCTTGGCAATGGCGGTCGTACAGTGTTAAAGGAAAGTGGCAAAAGTAACTCCAGAGTAACTGGAACGTGTCCTGATAAAAGACTACTAACTTAGAGGATGGTCCGAGGCTGTGTAGGGGAACTGAACAGAGCTGTAGGTCACCAGTGTTTAAAAAAGATCATTTTGCATACATGAGAGGGATAACCAAGAGGTTCAGTGAGGCTTCACTCAGACACTACAGGTCTTTGTGGCAAGAGGCATTGGTATCCTTCATCTTCTTCATTTCCCAATATGTATTCGTCTCTGTGACTAATAACCATGTTTCCCATGGTTTTTGACTAGAATGAACAATGTTTCCTAAGGAAAACCAAATCAGGTTGCTGCATCTTGTTGGTTGGTTTCAAGGAGACTATGTTTTACACTGCCTGGTCAAAAAAGTCCCTACCTGACTAAGTAAATAGGTACAAGCGTCCAATTGGACAATTGTTGCACGTATTCTTAAATTTAAGCTGGCAACATGTTATTTAACCCCCACCATGTTGAAAGACACATCCTGTGGTCATGAAAAATATGTTAGTTTGTTTGAGAAGGGTCAATTCATTGGCATGCATGAAGCAGAGAAAACTGAGAAGACTGAAGCAGAAACTACTAAAATTGGGTTAGGAACTGTCCAATGCATTATTAAAAACTAGAAGGATAGTGGGGAACCACCGTCTTCCAGGAAAAAATGTGGTTGGAAAAAAAATACTAAATGAACGTGATAAGCTTAAGCTTAAGCCCCTAACCCTAAACTTAAACATTTGGTGAAATCAAATTGAAGAAAAACAACAGCAGAACTCAGGGCTATGTTTAATAGCGAATGTAAGAGCATTTCCATACGTCCAATATAAAGGGAACTCAAGGGATTGGGACTGAACAGCTGTGTAGCCTTAAGAAAACCACTACTCATTGAGGCTAACCAGACAAAAAGGCTTCAGTTTGATAGGGAGCTTAAAGATTGAAGCAATGGAAGAAGGTCATGTGGTCTAATGATTTACCCTGTTTCAGAGTGATGGGGCATCAGGGTAAGGAGTAGTACTAGTAGTTTGTTTGTTTGTTTGTTTTGTTAAAGTTCATCAGTGCAATTAACAATTTGTAAAAAAAAAAAAAAAAAAAAATCGTGCCAAAGAATCGTGATCTCAATTCTTAGCAAAAAAAAAAAAAAAAAAACATGATTCACGTTTTTTCCAGAATCGTGCAGCCCTAGTAAGAACAGAGGCAGATGAAGTGATGCACCCATCATGCCTAGTCTGTGGGGGCAGTGCTCAGATCTAGGTTCAGCAACATTATGCCCAAAGGATGAGGTCAGCTGACTACCTTAATATACTGAATAACCAGGTTATTCCATCAATGGATTTTTTCTTCCCTGATGGCACGGCAATATTCCAAGATGTCAATGATAGGATTCATTGGGCTCAAATAGTGAAAGAGTGGTTCAGGGAGTATGAGACATTTTCACACATGAATTGGCCACCACAGAGTCCAGACCTTAACCCCATTGAGATTCTTTGGGATGTGCTGGAGAAGGCTTTGTAGAGTGCTCAGACTCTCCCATCATCAATACAACATCTTAAATGCAAAGTAAAAACTGAATGCAACACTGGATGGAAATAAATCTTGTCACATTGCAGAAGCTTACTGGAACAATGCCACAGTGAATGTATGCTGTAATCAAAGCTAAAGGCAGTCCAATGTGAATGAGTATAGCCACCTGGACATAAATGTGTCACCTTACCACAACATTACAAACACTGACAGGTTAAATGAATAACACTGAACATCTTGTATCTGTGGGATGATCCACAGAGGCTCCTCCCCTCAACCCACATATTAGGAAAGTGGTCATAATTTTGTGGCTGATCGGTGTGGGGAGTTCAGTAACATGGAGCTCCTGAAGGAGGCCGGTTGTACTTGATGGATGATTGGTGATTACGCTCTATTACATTCGATTTATTTCAATACTTTACTCAGCTACTTGAAAAAGACACTTTTTCTTGTAAACTCATAAGACTCCGCCTGTGGGGTTGGTGCTGTCCTCTTCCACTAGGCTCTGTGGAAGATGGGCAGCAACCCACAGTGACTCCCAGACACATCACTCCTGCACGCTGTCAACCCAATGTAGGCACATAAATACACACAACTGCCCAAAAATGTTTCTATCAAGCTGAAAAATAAACCCTGCTGTCCTGATCTCGTCACGGATCTTTCTAGTATTTTTTTATTTTTTTTTAATCAAATGTAAGTCCATCTCAAGGTCTGTGGCGATTTCCAGTATTTGTCAAACTTCCTGTTGATCAAAACTTTCATATAAGTTTTCCAAGGGATAAAATGGAAAAGGTGAAAATTGAAAAAGTAGCAGCAGCCTCTGCAGCAACCTGCAAAATCATTCAATTTTATCGGTTTTAACATATTTTTTTTTTATTTCCTGCAGCATCTATGTAACAGCATGCATCTTCATTCCAGCCAGAAATATGTGTATAAAACAGGCAGGAGCTGGTGTGTGTGCGTAATCTATTACTAGATGACTTGATAGGCATAATGCATCTGTCACTGCATCAGTGTGATTGAAATGGAAATAGATGGATGTTGTCAGAGAGGTTGAAAGTCACAGAGTTGGATAAATCACTGCTGTCACGGGGAAGAAAAAAACTCCTAACTTCATTACTTAACCTTTACTTTTTACTTCCTTTTTCTTTTTTTGAGTGAGTGAGTTCCATAATCATTGGCTTTGGGAAAAAAAAAGCCATCTGAGGCTGCATAAATTTACATAAGTATCTCTGCATTTATATATAAAATAAGAAGAAATGCTTCTACAGTTGTAATTTTAAATTGATGTGGGTCATAAAGTGCTTGAGTCGTAGACGAGTGTTTGCGTGTGTTTTCGGGATCGGCATGCTGCCACAAAATTCATCATTTGAAAAAGTCATCAGTCACCTACACACGGACGCACACCACCTACCCACGACAAGAAAAAAGATAAATGAACAGACACCCTCAGAAGCATATGGCTGACATAAGGAGACAGTTTATTAATGCACACACACGCAGCTCCCTGTCCTCGGCTGACTTTTGGTAATTCTGTGGCCGGTGGCAAACGGTACCTGCTCTATGCAACGCGGTGGGATAAGGAAGAATACATTACCAGATAGTCAGATAGGAACTGATCTCAGTCATGACCAATAAAGTTTGTTTTTTAGAGCGGCTCAGCTCCACGGCATCCTGATAAGTTCCTGACGGAAAGTAGATGCATGGAGTGGATGTGCCACAAAGGGATTAAGAGGAGGAAACTGAGGCTGTTGTGTGAGAGGTACACCATGATGGAGCATTCGAAATATGAATTTATGTTAATGACTAACTATGTTAATGTTCCTGTGCTCTATCCACTCCATGTGTCATGGCCATAGACTGAATACAAATAAGGACAAAGCGATCTCACTTCCTGGGCCTGGCCAAACCGATGCTATTTTCCCAAGGATGCGAGAGAACAACATCTTGCGAGTTTGGAGTCAGAGTCAAAGCAGTATGATCCGAGAGTGGAGCCACGTTATCGATGACACACCCACACATCCGCCAGACTCATTCGCATTTTCTCTTTATTGCTGGTGCGCTCAGCTCTGCCTCCACTAGTTGTAAAAAAAAATTTGAATTTTACACAGTAGTCATTTGTTTATTTAGTTTTTCCAACTCTCACAGCCATAAGGGACCATTTCACAGAGCGGTCGGCATGGCAACTTGTAGCCATCATGATGTCACATCCCGTTTGTATAGCGCCAAATAGATAATATCAGATCATCAGAAAAATGGACAACTGTACACCTCAGTATTATATTAACTACCTAAAATGAAGCAAACCATCCCCGGAAAAATGTTTATTTGACTTATTTGACTTATTTTAGGGAGGGGGTGGAGCTTATGACCTATACAGCAGCCAGCCACCAGGGGGAGCTCTACTTGATTTGGCCTCATTTTTGAGCAACTGTTCCGACCATCCATCTTCAAACTGCCTACTGGTATGCGTCCGACAAATGACTCTTCAGATTTTCTAACTACTACTAATAATATAATTCAAAATTTATGTAATAGTAAGGCTGAGCTTAAACTTCTGTCTCTCTCTTTCTATCTTTTTTCATTTTTCACACGTCCATTCCTTTCATGTCATCTCATCTTCTACTACCGCTTAATCCTCACTGGGGGTCGCGGGGGTTGCTGGAGCCTATCCCAGCTGGCCCATTGCTTTCATTTTTCTGTCCAAACAGACGTGCAACGTCATGGGCGTGTGTGTCTTATCCAGATATTGAACCGTACAAATCAAACTCAACGTTAAATTCAGCCAGGAACACTTGATCTTGATCCTCAATTATGCACAAAACCCTCCCTGTTTAGCTGACTAAAGTCATTTCCAGCCCAGTCATCCAGACTTTGCCATGATCTCAATCAGCCAATCGTGTCGGTGCTGTCAGACTTTAAATATGTTCTCCTCTGCCGCTGTCAGATATCGTTTCAGCTGAAGTGCTGCCTCTTAAGTCAGCCTGTTCTTTTCCAGTCTTCACATCCATGGCGCAGTTTGAGCCTATCCCTTCCAGAGCTCCAATGTTATTTTCTTCTCATCACCGTCAAAACCCGAGTCTACCCTCGGGAGGGGTTCGCTATACTAAGCATGGCCTTAAACCTCCCCCAAACACAGTGACGTCAAAGATTCTCACATTTGTCACACTATTTCTTTACTGTTCACTTAAAAGGTAGCATCCCCCGGCAGATATACTAGCACCGTGACACTTAAACGTATTAAGTAACTTGAAACAAATGCGTTTATACCAGATATTGATTGGCATTTCATTTATCAATTACCTTGTGCAGCAAACACAACCGCTGACATTCTCGTAGCAGAGACATTCTCACCTTTTTTGGCATTTAGCAATTGATTAAAAGTGTAAAAACACCATGCAGATATGCGAAAAATAAATTGATTTATATACCAACATTTAAGTAACACATGTTTACCAAGAGATTTGTTTTTTTTTTAAGTCTATCATGTCTCCTAGCTCAGCTGTGGTCTGTGCTCCCGACTCTGACTGGCTGCGACACGTGTAACGTGATTTTTTAATCGTTCCGCTTTCGTGTTTTGTTTTGTGTGTGAATTATTGTTGTGTGTGATCTGTTGTCAGATCATTGATTTCACAACCACCGGCTGCTGCACACCTCTTGACAGAGCATTCAGTTCAGCTGCCTCTCTCTCATCTCCCCAGCACCCTCCCATAGCAATTTTCCACGAGATGACAAATTAATTAGGAAACTAATTAGTTACGAAACTAGAAACAGGCCTAAATTTCTCTCTAAGTAGTCGTCTTTTTCTTTTTTTTTCTTTTTTCTTTCTCATTTTAATATTTTGGCATGCAAAGCAGACAGCAGTAGCTTAATAAAGTCCCCTACTCTCTTTCACTCTCCCCTGAAGCGGTCTATGGTTCTAACAGGTTTGCATACCAAATGAATTTTGTGAATTTTGTGATCAGCTCGAGTGTTAGAAATGACTGAAAACAACACAAGGCCTTTGTTAAGTCTTCTCAGGACTGGTGAAAGGGTCATGAGTGGGTCACGGTAATTACTTAATCTCTTTAATTTAGTATCTCCCGGCGTCACATGAACATCCAAATTCGTAATTAATGGACCTCGGAAGTGACTTGTTTTCACGGCATGAAGATTGGCCTGCAAATCAAAAAGTCAGAAGGGTCACGCAATTAATTTGCGAAAACGCACGAGTCTCAAAGTTCTAGAAACAGCCAAAGAGAACATTTGAACACCGTCTGTTAAACTAAACGTAGATTCATAATAATTGCGTGATTATAAAAACGCGGTGGATGTGCCGCCGTGTGCTCGTCTGATACTCCGAGCATTTGAAATCATCCAGGCCAGGTCGTCACAGACGTGAACACGACATGCAGGCTGACAGCCTGACCGACGGGCAGACCGTCAGATGACTATCAGCGGGGTCAATCGTCCCATCAGCCTTTTTCTGGAGAGATGAAGCATCAGCGGGGGTTTAAAATGACCTGCTGGGACGCTGGAGGTTAAACAGAGCTGCAGCGCGGCGTTAACTCAACGTGGGGCTGATGAACGCTGACAGGCCAGTTGCTCTCCTGGAATTTCATCTGAGGCCGTAATGCAGAGGCACATCACCGTTATTTAACAAAACCGACGCGATGGTTGATTTCACCTTCACGGCATATCGTGCCCACTCGTTTCTCCGGCGCACGCACTTGCACAGACACAGACTAACTGTAGCTGCGGGCCTTTTGAGTGTGTTCCCGGCAATTTTCAGCAGCACTGAATCGCTAGACTTTAACGGCTTTGCGACTAAACTGCGAAGGGAAGCATTCCCGAAGGCTATCAGCCATTTAAGATCTCTAATAATACGGGGACAGATGGTTTAATATCGCCACAGTGAGCAGCCCCGGCTCGTACATACGCTCCAGACTGCAAACTGACAACTTTGCTCTGATTCCAGCAGTAGGGTCTTCGCCGTTTCATCGTTAGAGACTCAAAGTCCCACGTGGCACCTAACAGAGGACCTCATGTCATATCTGAACGCTCGGTTCCTCCCTTCAAGATCTGACACTAATTGCGAGGGGCGGCCCCGCTGTTTAGTTTGAGCTTTTATCAACTGAGGCTTCACGCTGAATGGATGGATATAAATGGCATCAGTGTTCTAATTTAAATCGCAGCGGCACACGGAACGAGGGACGCTCCCAAAATGTTGAACCGCCCCCTTCAATAAATCCGGTGGATTAAAGACGCCTCTACGGCCTCGCCGGATGGGAAAGAAAGCAGCCGTTTGTCAGATTTGTTTAGCGGTTCCCTTTAACTTAATAAAGTTTCACAGTGCGCATATTGCCAGTAGACTTTTGAAACAATACTAATTAGATCCATGTCAGTTCTTCCCGCTTCCGTCTTGCCAACGTCCGGGTTCATAACGTTGATGCTCAAGCGGCCGCGGCAGTGGCAAACTCTGACTGGACTCGGCCCACGGCTCCGCATTTACATGTCACACTGTGTTAAAGAGCCAGCGGAGTGTCGGCGCTGCGGACGGATGACGCAACGAGGCGTCATATGCTGCTAATGACCCGCGGACGCTCAAAGCTCCACTGCGCACTGGAGAAACTTTTAACATTAAAGCTCGCAAATGACCGTGCTCTATAAACTTTTTAAACTTTTTAAAGAGCTGTAGAGTGCAAATTCCTGAAAGGCTTCCTCTTGGAGGAGGGTGAGATAGAGAAGAGATGAACGATTACAGAGGGGGGAAGGAGGGAGGGCAGCAAAGAGAGAGATCAGATAAAAGCAGACAGTGGAGAACCGAAGTTAATTTGTTTCTCTGATGACAGCAGGACACCCAGATCCGAAAATATTGGCGACACACTTTCGAATCGGATATCCCTTCCATCTCTGCCCCTCGCCATGCACATCCGCTCTGTCTGCATCCATTTATCTCCCCATCTGCCTTTTGTCTACACAGGTCTTCATCCCAACCCCCCCTCCTCCCCTCCTTCCCCCACGTCCCACACATATGGCTGTCACATAACCGTCTCCGACTGTTATTTCATTCTCCCTTTCCTCCGCTCTTGACTCGCTCTCCCTCCCGGCCTCCTTGTCTCTATATCCATCTCTTCAATGTCCCTTTGTATTTACAGTGTCTTCAGTCTCCTCGTTTCTCCCCTTCTCCTTCTCCTTGTCACACCGAAACTTTTTCCTTTACTTGCAATGTCCTGCTTTTCTTCCCTTTCTCCTCCCCCCGCCCTCTTTCCCCTGTCAAATGTATTACTGTCATCTAGTGTTTAAAAAATGAACAGCAGCAGCTCTGGCTTTGATCAGTGGTGCCAAGCAGCCGGAGTGAGGAGCCTTTTCAGTGATGACATTAAAACAATATGTTTATTTAGTTGTGGTCCTTGAGTAAAGAGAGCACATTGTAAAGGAAATAATTACAACGTATCAACTTATTTATTTGCTCAAGCCCTGAACAACTCAAATAATACGCTGGCCTCACCCTGACCCTGACACTGATCAGCCACAACATTATGACCACCTTAGTGATATGGTCTCTTTACAGAATGGACATTGACCTGCCGAAGGCGTCCCTCGGCGTCTGGCAGCAGATTGTTGTAAGTGGGGGGCCTTTGTGTCCTATGGGTTGAAAGCAGGTGCCTCTGAGGATCAGGCTTGTTCCAGTGCATTCCCACAGATACTTGATCAGTTTAGGATCTAGGGAATTTGGAGCCAAGTCAACATCCTGTACTGTTTTTCACATTCTTGTAAGTTGTTCCTTAACAACAACTTGCCATCAAGGACTGTCATTGCCATGGGGGTGGGGGCGCCTGGTCCGGTCTAGGTGGGTGCATCCCCAAAAATGCCAGGTTCAAAAGTTTCCCAGCAGAATATTAAACTGTCAGAAGATGGTCAGTGTTATTTACTTCTCAGGTCAGCGGTTTTAATGTTGTGGCTCATCGGTGCAGCTAATAACATCTAATAGAATACATCTGGGTGCGTAATTAAGCCACTGGGTAATTTGCCATTACTTTGGGTGAGCGTTTGTTTTCAAATGCGCTCCATTAGCAAATTATCTTGATTTATTACTAGCAGTCCTGAGGAAAGCCAGCATCGCAGGTTAACTCATATAATGACAAACGAGCTGCACGTCAGATCAAGCAGCTGGATGGGTTAAGCTCTGTAGCCCCATCCAACGCTGGCATTTGTGAAATTCCCTCTGTTCTTGCCATCAGATAACACATTAGGCACTTCAACTGTCATCTATCAGCCACGGCAGATCTGCACACCTGTTTCTGTGTCTGAAAAATTAACATGATGGGCGTAACCATGCGACACGTTTTCCGGCCAAACCTCTCAATTATTCCGGTTTGTTGCCTGCCTCAGGCGTTCCTGGATGACGCCGATCGGAAACTTATCAGAACGCTGAGTTCCGTCCAACCCACACAGTGAGTTCTTGTACATTCTGAAACCCCATGTGTTTTGGGTAAAAGGGCATTGCTCAACGCAGCCTGAATGTGTTCCCAGGCTTCTGAGATAATACTTGTCAAAACAACACGACAAAAAGCTCCTGGACTATTTATGAAAGCATCTGGTTCTGACAAACTGCTACTCAGAGGCTCTGATTTCTAATCCCGCATTGTCCAAATGGCCTATTTTACAACCAAGTGAGCTATTCTTCTCCTGAACTCTGAAAACACTAAACAGTATAAAGATTACCAAGTTAACTTTGCAGTTGTTCTTTTTTTTTTTTTTTTATACAAAAACAAGGTGTTCCATCTCCACACGTCTACTCCACAGGCTGCAACATTAAGCTCAAATGGCTTCCCATGAGTTATAGGACAGATTTCATTATGTGAACAGCAGGCCCAGATGTCTCACTGCCATGTGCATATGAGTATATGACGGCGAACGCAACCTTTGTTGGGTCAATTATTCATTTAAGGTGAGCAATTACTGCACGCGTTAGCCCCAAGGTCCCGCTCGCTACATTTTAGCATTTGCAGTGGTTGATAATTATCTGCAGTGAGTTGGACAGAAGACAGACAAAATGTCAGCTTCAAGGCATCATACCAGAGGAATAAAGTACAGTGAGATTGGTTTGGATAACATCGACCATCGTGTGGCGATTCACTGCTCTGCTGGTAAACCTTTGGACCTGGCATTCGTGTGGATGTTACTTAGACATGTACCACCCACTTAGACCAGACCCCACAGCAATGACACTCAGTAATGGCAGCAGTCATTCCCAGCAGCGTGGGGGCACACACACAAAAACCGTTTAAGAACAACGGACAAACAGCACAAGGAGTTGACCTGGCCTTCACATCCACTTGATACCAAACTGACCAAGTATCTGTGCACTGGAACAAGCCTGATCCACAGAGGCACAGAGGTGGTCATAATGTTAAGCCTGATCAGTATACCAAGTAGACCATTACTTGAAATCTGTCTGGACTAAGATATGATACGAGACAGGATGTCATTTTTGGGATAAAGTGTTTTTTTATGGAGGTCGGCTTTGAGTGAATCAAACCACTGTAACTTGAAGCCGTGTTTCAGCAGAGGGCTACAACAGGTCTGATGAACGCTGTGTAAACCTGCAGGATCACAGAAACTCCTGGGTATGTAGATCAGAGATGTTTGGCCCATAAACCACATAAAAGTACAATCCACTGTGTCCGCTCGAGGTGAATTTAATATTTTTGCTGCAAAAGGAAAACATGAACATTAACATAAAATGAGCCTTCAGGACAGAGACAGCCGTTACCTGCCAAAACCTGTAATAACTTCTTCAATGCGGCCTGATTACTTTTACAGTCAATAACATTTTTTCCCCCTTGTTCTGTTTACATTACACAAAAACAGGTATTATCATAAAACATATGCTTATTACCATACAGATTGTATGTTGAGCTTACCTATTCATGGATTCTGTTCGTGGTGCATTGAATTTGCCTCATCACCTTTCATCAATGTCTTTTTGATCTAAATTGCCTTTTTTATTCCCAAAGGGTTGTACATAGTGGGTAGGAAGTTTTGGCCGGAAGAGACACTACAAATTGTTAGTCAGTTTATTCTCTGAACAGTTGACTTTAAAATGGATATTTTTTCTGGTTCAGTTTTGATGGTATCAGAGTTTACTTTTTGTTAGTGAGCTGTCAACACTGACTAAGGCTAGCAGTGTTAGGTTCTGGTGAGGTAGGACCCCTATGCAGGGCACAAAGGGTGGGCAGGAGTAGGAAACAAAATTACTGCAAGAACAATTCACAATATCCAGAACAAAAGTGCAAAAAGCAACACTCAAGTCCAACAAGAACACTTACTAAAAAATGGAACAGGAAACGGGTTTTCACAAAAAAATAAACTGAAATTTCATTTACATTGAAAGGTGCTTTGCAAATGAGCTGTGACTCTTGTAAAGACTTGTCTCGCGACATCCCATCCCTCTTAAATTCCAGTCACACGAGACTTCACTTTGAGGAAATGGATTTCAATGACCCCTTGCGTCATCTACGGTGACGCCGGTGACGGGGGAAATGCAAAACAAAGTGTTTCCGTTGCACTTTTGCAACACACTTTTATATCGATGCATCTGAAAAACCACCTCATGAGAGTGTAAAAATGTTTTTAGCAATATCTGACATGTTTTTCAAAGAGTAGGCGTTTCCATTACCTTTTTTTTTTTTTTTTTAACTGCAATACTTTGGCTTTGTGCTTTTCTAGGGGTAATGGAAGCACAGCAACAGCCTGTGTCCTACTTCCTGGGGAAAATTCAGTACCCACTACCAGGGTATAGAAATGGGCTCAAATACCAACCTAAAAATAAATATATAAATAAATAATTGCCAAAAAAACATTTGTTTGTTGTTTTAGGCAACAGTTGGGCACTGGCAAATGTTACCAAATCATGAACAAATGGCACATGTGTTAGGGACTCGTTTCCACCGTGGATTTGTTCCTGTAGTGAGTAATGGTTTGTGGCAGCAGGGTGGTATATGTGACTGTTTCAAAATACAGTGCACGTGCTTTCTGTAATAAAGGAACATATCTGCCAGCAGTGGCAGGCCATGCGTTTTCCACCTAGGCCTTCAGTGCCCTCCAACTTTATTCAAGACATCTCTAAATACCATCGTTATAACGCCACTGCTACAAAAACCATTAATATCATACAGATACGCTGATACTGATACTACCATAGGCCACAGAGAAGGTCTAAGAATATCAACTTGAAAAGTGATTGGTTAACGGAGCATCTTTACAATATGTTTCAAGCTTCAGCTGCCCACAGTTTTAAATGTGAAAGCCCAGGGAGATGATGGCGGAAATATGATTGGATAAAAGCTCAAATGCAAGGTTACACTGCCAGAAGCACCACAGCTGACAGACAGACGAGCCATAACAAGGATAGGCTATTGATATATTATATATATTATATTTTTTCAGCCAGATAATCGTCTCTGACTGACAATGTTTACGCAGACAGTATTTTTTCCTGACAAGAGACTCTGAATGGACTGTTTTGATGGAAGCTGAATAACGTCATTCATCATATTATATGTGTTTGTGTAACTGAAAAGTGAAAGCGGATCTTCCACGGGAGGAAATATAAGAGCAATTGTTATTTGACCAATCAGATTCAATAGGGGAAGCTGACCAAGACCAGACCAGTTCTGTTTCGATACCACTTTTCTGTCCATCGGGAAACTTGTGACATCACATGATGTGTTTAGGGTGAGGTCAGAACGAATATTTATTCCAGCCAGGGGCAAGTGATCAGTTCAAGTGTTAACATTATTAAATATACTACTATAATTTTTACACCACTCCTTTCAGCTGGCATTCAGTTCAAGAAATGGCCTCTTTCAGATTTTAATACAAAGGTGAATTTTTTGTATTGTTTTGGGGTTTTTGATGAGGTTTGTCCACAGTAAGAAAACATCGCTGAATCCTTGTGATCGAATTTATCATTTTGTAGTTTAAAGCCACCACTACTTACTATGCACTTGCAACAACAACAACACAGTTATCACTGCACACTAGCCTCCGAAAGTCATTCCTCATAACATAAAAGTCCTGCAGTTGAGGTATGAGGTGCACTGCTGGGACAAACCGGAGCAATGATTGCCTTTTTGTTCAGTAGAGTGAGCGCTTCAGTTACAACACTAGTATTTCACTTCAGCAACATCTGATATTTCACCGAAAGTGCATTCAGCTTATTTGCTCTATTTAAGTTTTTACTTACAGACCTCAGAACACACAAACTCTTTCAGGCCGACGCACATTTGCATCCACGATCCAGAACTTGAGCTTGAGATACGCCGCACACCATGGAGGTACGCCCGAGAGCCCACACACATGCAGTGCCGCTAACACGGGGGATGCTCTCACAAACACGCGGAGCCAAACAATAAGCATGGAAAGCACATAAACATACTCACACAGGCCTTTCTGATGTGAGTGGATACCCGCCCACACACGTGGACGTGCACTGTTTTGTGCATGCTACAGACGCCTGTATTCGTTCGGCCTTACTCACACGTGGGAACAAACAACACCATCTCAAAGCTCGCGTTGGGGGTGAGAAAAACATACACTGAGATTCTTTCTGAAAAAAAAAAATGCTTGGACGAAACGGAAATGGGTCCTGGACACACGCAGGAACACACCAGTAAGAAGAGAGGATAACGACGTGTGAAGCACAGATTTCCAATGAGCATCTTAAGTAAAACAATGTGGGGAATTGCTTCTTTGAGAGTTCTCTCAAGTGGAAAACAAATGCAGACTTTTAAAATGGAAAGGCTTTACGCAGGTGTCTGCACAGGTTGTCTATGTCAATGTGGACACTTTCAGGAGTTGGAAAGAATGAATTGGCGTTTAATGCCCTGGGGCTTCCATTCACACAAGACATAAACTTGCAGTTCAGCTCCGTACAGTCCATTTACAACCAAATACCTTTTACAATGCCTAATTTGGCTGTATTTACTTTCTCTCTCTTTCTATTTCTGTTTTAAGAGTTTTTTTTTATGTACAACTAAGCCACTGTGACCAAGGAATTTCCCTTGTGGATCATTAAAGTCTGTCTAAGTCTAACAATTTGCAGTAATGTTCAAACTCCACAGAACCTGAGAAGATGAGCATTTAGGCTTGATAGTCTTAGAGCAAGGCGAAAGGGTTACGATGCCAAGTTGACTAGTTCACAGTGGCCTCAAGAGTACTGACTAACAACAATCCATCAAAGATAAGGCACAGGCAGATGGGTGTTCCCCTTTTGGAAACATTTCCAGTCTGTGACTGTGAAAACAGGAAGTCGCTACAAAGAATCAAGTACTAAAACCTAAAACAACAACACAAGTTAAAGGCCCTCATTAGATTTTAAATTGCATTATGGGCAGACGGTGTTGTTTGTTTTGTGTGCCACTATTTTTTTCAATGAACAGTGGAAGTACATTTATGGCTCATTCTCCATCCAGCCTCCCACACTGCGGTACAGATCAGCAGAAATCCCAGAGGAAAGGCTTTCAGAGGTTTATGCTGGCATCATTTCAGCAGGGAGAGAGGATGGAGATGTGGAGCAGGTTGCTGGTCTTGAGGCTGAGGGTGGCTGGCGGTAAACAGACCTACGCGGTTTTTCGGAAGCATGAGCTGGGACTGCTGTGGCACATGCAAAATGCAAATGACTGACGAACATTTGCCCAGACAAAAGGCTCTAAAATCAGTGAATAATGGCTCACACCGTTGTGTCTGTCAGGGACACAATGTGCTGAACTCTACATGTGTCAGTCTACTGGAAAACCCCTACTAGGCTGTGGCGTAAATATCTAATCTCACTTCTACTTCTGTGTATACACCGATCAGCCGCAACATTAACACCGTGACGGAAGAATTAACATCTCGTGACAGTGTTATGTTCTGCCGGGAAACTTTTTGCACCTGGCATAAGTGTAGATGTTACTTACACATGTTTAGGAATGACTCAAAAAAAAAACGCCAGTGTCAGCAGGATGATCCACATAGCCCCCTCCCCTCAACCCAAAGGCCCCCTCTAACAACACCCTGTTACCTGACGCCACAGGACACCCTCAGAAGGCCCATGTCCATCCTCTGACGAGACACAACTCTTTTGGAGGCACAAGGGGAGACCTACCCAATATTAGGAAGGTGTTCATAATGTTATGCATGATCGGGATAAACTAAGTGTGAAGTTAAATAGGGTCTTTATTGACACCTGTGAGCTGATGTCTGGTTGCCGGAGCACAAAAATAGTCAGTTTTTTGGAGGATATGTTCTTTTAGCTCTTTCACTAGATTTTAGTGATAAGACTGAAACCACATTCATGTTTTTGTGCGACTGCTGGCAGCTGTTACTAGCTTAGCACAAGAGAGGAAGCAGGGGGAAGATAAAAGGTCAGAAATGAAAAAAAAAATGCAATTTTATGGATGGTTGTACGTTTTCTTTACAATTTTTTGCTTTTGTAAAGCCAAAAGAGATACGATTTAAATACAAATTCAAAGTGATTTATTCCCTGCCCTTCGCTTTGTAGCTGACAGTTTATCAACACAGGATGTTCCTGGCTCTGGTATAGGAAGCTCTTGCATATTGTTTCCCATCCCATATGTATGTGAGGGAAATTACAGAACATAAAGATACTGCTAGTGTGTGGCGCTAGCTTCACCTCACCACTTTCTATTTGAAAAGAATTTACAGTTCATGAAGCAGCTCGGTTTACTAGACTCTCCTCAGCGCGTTGAATCTGAAGGGCAGTAACAACCAAAATCATGGACAGTGGTTCCTTGCGGTAAATATTTTGGGAACTGTGTGTTTTTGTTTCTTACAAAACTCCATGGACTCTTGTCACCACATCGCTGCCAGTCTCTTGTGTAGCTGGTTCCTCTTGTTCCAAGTCTTTATGGCATGCTGAGTCACTGTGTACTGGTTGCTCTACACTCACATAGAGAACATGTGCAAGTGTTGTGAATGAAACATTTGGGGGGGAAAAAAAGGACATTAGCAAATTACCTAACTACAAAACTGTAGAGCAAGTATAATGTCAAAGTCAGCAGTTGTACCGTCTCCAGTGTCTTAACTGGAATCACAATGATTTGATTCTCTGCCGTGATAAAGTAGCGTTCTACATCAAACAAACGCTTTAAAATATCCCCTCAAAAACAAAAGTTCAGCCTTAAAGCCACAGATCATCCTTCTAAAATCTATCAATCAAGGCTTTTACTCACACAGAACTGCCGCTTGTGTGGGAAGCCCCACACATTAGTCACCCAAAGCCAAACACTGAGAAACAACCACAGAGAGGGAGGTCAAATGTGGGAAAACTAGACCTGTAGATTATTTGTGATGATCTTGAAAACCAGGAAAATGCACAGCTCGTGCCAGATACTGAATAAAAGAAAAACACGAGAGGCTTTAGAGAGGCAAGGGTCACGCACAGGTCTCGTGTCGGGAGTTTTTTTTGTTTCCTTTTGTCTGCTTCGTGTTAGGTTTGTGTGCTTTGCTGACTTAACACACACGCTCAAGACAAAACAAGTCATACGCAAGAATCCAAAAGGCGTTGAATAAAGTCGGGCTGGACTTTTCGCCACTCATCCGAGTAGCTTCTTCAGTTCTGGAATATACAAGAAGCATATATATTGGAGTACAAACTGAGGAGTTGAGGAGTACAAAGACAACCTGGCAAATGAATGTTGGAGAGCGACGGGTGTATAGACAGAGAGGACTGACTGTATAATGAGGTGATGGAGAAAACTGTAAAGAAAAAAACATAAAGTCTGGAAGTATAAAGAAAGCTGGGCAGAAAAGATATGAGATTTCAGAATAAAACTTTCAATTATTGTGGTCCAGGCAGGACATTGCAGCTTGTAGGGTGTTAATAAAGTGTTAATAAAGACTTAATTTTGTTGAAAGATTATCTCATTTTATCCAGGTATGGAATAATACTTCATTTGTTCTACTTTGCATGCGTGCATTTTCTTGTATTCCTGGAAATGTTGCGAATATCTACTGCAATACACATACGGATACACAGCACAGGGGCTGATGTTAATTATGTACAAGTGTCTCCTGTTGAAAAATGAACTACTCAAACCTCTCAACGCTCAATTCCTGTCCTCCACTCCACTGCTTGCATGTGCAACTGAACCAGTAAGGCATGATGAATTTATTTATTTATGATTGGGAAGACCTTGCTACATAGGTCTAAATTCTCCCGAGATCTCCTCTGCTGAGTTAACTCATGCAGTGCACCACAGATTTGTCTAGAACAAAGAATCTCCTAAACAATGCAATAAATGTGCCTCAGTGAACAAAGGAGCGTGGTGAGTGGTTAGGATCTGAGGTGCTTTGAGCTTGCTTGTGCTTGATCACATCCCTTGATGAAAGTTGTGATTATTTTTCTGCATTTCTTTTCAACAAAATAAAAAGGTTAAATACAGGCTGCAATTACATGGAATTTCACTTTAGAGTGAGATCACACTGTACTACACTGAGACCTTTGCAGATCATTTCTGTGATGTTTAAAATGGTTGTTCTGAAGTTGCACATGATCAAAAGCTCTTTAAGCTGACAATGCTTCTACTGACTTTCAGTTTTTCAATGAACACCGGTTACACTGAATCTCTATCCAAGGTCACACAATGCTTATCAAGGTTTTAACTGGCAATGATTGCTTGCCAGAGCAGCAAGTAGGGGACAACACTAGCAACCGAGTAGTCTACAGCAACTAGGAGCATGGCAGAAGTTCCACATGTACCAAAAGTTCTATGAATTCACCATGGCCAGGACGAGTGAAACAGAATATAAAATCCATCAGATAAAAAAGAGACTCTTTGAAAGTCTAGGAAACCACAGACTGAAAGCACAAGTACAGTGGCCCAGGCATGGGTGATGTTATTTGGATTATCAAGCGAATATGTACATCATGGGTCACGTGACTAAGGACTCATGTGTAATAATGATAACCGAAAAACACAACAACTTACATTTCATCTGAATACCACCAATTAGCAGCAAACGCCAACAACTTCCAAAGTCATAAGCACAACCTAGCCAGGGTCATAACTTTTTAGAGTCTCTGGAGAACATTGCCGCTGCTATTTGCACTTCTAGCAGTCAGTGGCGCGACAGCCACAAGCTTTGCCACATATGTCAAGTCCAGCAGAACTGTCAACGTTGACCCAATAAAATGGCAAAAAGATATACAAAAGATGGAAATATAACTCATTCACACTCACCTATTTAGAGTTTCCCTCTGAGACTGTGAGCCAGTAGTACCACACTCGCATGTGCGTGTGTACGCGTGTAGACACACGTACACTAGGTTTATTATCATAAGTACAGGGGTTAAAGAAGTTTAACATCAATAACCTGCGTATAGACGTGCAAATTAGCTTAATTTTGCACCACTACGCATGTGTGTGTACGTGCGTATATGGATCATACCCATGTCCATTCTGATCTTCCGTCGGTCAACTTTATCCCCATTTTGTCACTTCGGCGTCGTCAGAAGCCGGTCTCTTGTCCTCACAAACACCCAGCAGCAAACCTCGGACCGGATTACAGACTGACAGGAGTAGACTGACCAAGTATGTAGCCTACCCTAAATGGTTTTCTTTTCTTTTGTTTTTTCAAGAATTATAAACTGAACTTGAACTGAATTAAACTGAAAGTGTTTTTTTTTTTTTTTGGTTTTTTAAAATTAACTGAATCGTGTTTTTCTTTTTTCTTTTTGAATATTGGACTGCTGAGAAGATCCAAAGTGGAACTTTTTTGCCTTGGTTTGTGGAATCTCTCAGTTTGAATCTTTGAGACTTTGGGGGCTGGGGAATATTTGGTTGCTTCTGCATTGGTTTGTCATTGTATATGCGTTTGTATTTGACCTGACTGAAAAAAAAAATGACTGTCTCAGTTAAACATCTTAAATACCAGGAGAGAAACTTGGCACCCCTAAAAACCCTCATCTATTATAAAATAAAAGGATTTTACCTGAACTCAAACTGTCACATAAAAAAGTGACACCCCAGATAGGACATAATTAAACCACATTGAATGACACAAGGAATCACAAAAGAACCACACCTATTTTTCAGGGGAAAACTTAACTTTGAAACTAAATTGCTCATGGTTGAGTGACATCGACTCTCTGCCAGCAAATCCAACCCAGGAAACAACCGAAGCCCATCTAGATGATTTCGGGAAAAGACACTTGCTATGGCAACTTCAAAGGAACTCAGACGTCTGTTCAGAGAAACTAGGTTACACTGTATTTCTAAAACACAAAGTCTTTCTCACCAATTCAGTACCCATTAAACAGATGCCAAACTTCAAGTGATCAAAAAACACATAGAAGAAATGCTGGAAAAGGACATTATAGAGCCATCCACCTCTCCATATGCTGTTCCCATTATCTTGGTCCCCAAGAAGAACACCCCATGGTCAAGGTTTTTTGAGGACTACAGGAAGGTCAATGCTGCAACCCAAATGGATGCCTACCCATTACCAAACATACAAGAAATACTGGAATCCCTGCCTGGCACTACCATATTCACCACAGTGGATCTCAACAGTGGCTACTCACAGGTCCATATGGATAAAGACAGTCTTGAGCAAACCGACTTCATCTGTCCCCTTGGCCTCTACTAGTTTAAGGTAATGCTGTTGGGACAAAAAAACACCCTGACAACATTTCAACGGCTGATAGAGTTTGTCCTTGGAGACCTGCATGGAAGGATCTGCTTTGTATACTGGAACAACAGCATGGTTCAGCATACTGGATTGGGGGCAGAGCAGGTCCTTGCTTTTGCCAGCTGAACTTTCAATCAGGCAGAGTGTAACTACTCCACAACTGAACAGGAATGCCTTGCTGTCCAAGAACCTCCACATCACAGATGCAGAAATTTGGAAAGCTCAGCAGGAGGACTCTGCCATACAGGATCTTTATGAAAAAATAATGGAAACAGGAGAAATCACTGAGAGTTCAACCACACAGTTCACTGTTCCGAAGGACAAACTGTACAGAGTAGTGCACTTGCCCCACTATAACCCTCTACCAGATCTCATCATCATCATCATATCAACCTCTCTCCAACAAGAGCTGCTCTACTGTTATCACGATGAACCTCTATCTGGCCATCTTGGAAGGTATAAAACTTACAAACGGTTACAGGCTCTGACATAGTGGTCAAAGATGAGCTTTGATGTGAGGGAGTCCTGAAACCAGAAAACCTCCAGCTTAACTCCAGCAAACAGTGATAAATGCACCATGGGAGATGTTTGGGGTTGATATAATATGTCCCTTCCTGCGGAGCTCAAATGGCAATAGTTACCTGATTTTTGTGGAAGACTAGCCGATGGGTTGACATGTTCCCACTTTGGACAACCACTGCAGAGACGCTATCTCAAGTTTTCAGGAAAGAGATCCTGACATACTGGGGAATCTTCACTTTCATTCTGTCCAACCAAGGCTCTCAGTTTATGTCGTCTGACTTTGAGGAAACCTGTAAGTTGGTAGAAAGAATCAACCGTAACATCAAGGTCATGATTGCTTCTTACGTTGAGGAAAAGCACAAAAGTTTGGATAAATACTTACCCAAATTCAGGTTTGCACTCAACACAGCAGTACATCAGTCCTAAGGAGGCACCCCTGCCAAACTCAACCTCTGCCGCCCATTGAAAAGGCCTCTTGATGTGGAGTTGAGTCCAGTTATGTGGTCCACACTGTCCTGCATACATAACTGAACTACCTTCCCAAACATTTTGCAACCTGGAAAAAGTAAGAAAAAGACAAAGAAACAAAATCATGAATAAACAAAAGGAAGAAGATGGAAATTTCACAGACAATGATCGTGTCTGGCTACGTATTTCCTTATTCAAAAGCTGACCAGTCATTTCCAGCAAAGCTGGCTCCACGGTGGAAATGTCAGTATCCGGTGACCAAGAGAGTTGGACCTCTTAAATTTGAGGTGAGGAGAGGACATCCGTGTCGTAAATGTGGCCCAACTAAAGCCATGCTATCCCACTGCAGTGAAGCTGTCAACAGCAGAAGAGGATCCTTGAAATCTTTCAAGAGGACAGCGTCGATGAGGATTTCCAGGCTGACTGGACTAGACTGGCCAACTGAATGACTAACAGGGTCGTGAGAGTGAGTAGCCTAAGTGGTTTTCTTTTCTTTTGTGCTTTTTCAATAATTCTAAACTGAACCCAAACTGAATTGAATTTTTTTGTTATAATATATGCTTTTGTATTTGACCTGTCTTGAGCGTGTGTGTTTATTGTGTGTGTTATTTAATGTACTGGCATCCTTCGTGTGAGATTTAGATAAAACAATCAAAACAAAAACTGATAAAAAACAATGAGTTACTCAGTTAAACATCTTAAATGCCAGGAAAGAAACTGGCTGGCACCCCTAAAAAACCCACATCTACTATAAAATAAAGTTACTGTACCCGAACTCAAACTGTCACAACATGCACACGCACAAATTAGGTTTATTTTCATAAATACAGGTATAAAAGAAGTTTAAAATTTGAGGGAATGACTTGTAATGAAGTTGGATAAAATATGTAGCCTAACACAAAATGCACATGCATGCATACACTTGTGTGTACACACCTACACACCTGCGTACACGCAGCTCTGGCTACCGACTCTGAAGGCCTCCAGGCAGATTTCTTTGAGTCTGGCAACAAATCCAGACTGAAATGTGATTGGATAAGAGCTTTTATATGAAAATACACATTTGGAAGCCATGCAACCAGGGGAAAAGCTATGAAAGGAAACAGACGTTTAGGAATTATTTAACAGGGATTCGTGGAAAATATAATTAAGTCTGTTATTCGGATTTTTTATTTTTTTCCATGCAGCGCTTTAAGCTCTCATCTTGCATGTGTCAACAGCATTTGTGTGATTGTTCTTAGCTTAAATTATTACAACACGAGCTTCGACGAGAAGCCTAAAACAAGCAAAAGTCAATATTAACAAATTACCTGCTCTCTGTTATAATTAATCTTTGTAAGTGGTTCCACATTTTACAGACTGTGAGGCTGGTTAATATTTGGCAGTGTAAAAATTTCAAACCAATCATCACTAAGACTATCTGCTCATGCATCAGGCTCACACTCGTGCCTTGCATTTTGTGTGTGTATGTTCATGGTCAGTTGAGTTCACAACCTTTGACGACTTCTTCCCATTTTCCAGCCTGCATGTCCGTACTCGCCCTCTGCTGCCTCACTGTCAAATAACAGACAGCAGCTGTGGGGTTTTTCCAGTCGGCTCCTGGATGTTTACAGAGGACACTTGTGAAATTGTGTAATGGTTCAAATGTGAGTGTGTGGCGAGGGGGTTATGTAAGTGCATCTCTCACGTCTGATTCATGCTTTCTCATATATCTGCATGAGTGTGTTTGTTCAGAAATGGGAGGTACTCTGAAAATTGTGGAGTTGAGACACCTTTCTGTCTGCCCCCACCACCACCAGCGCACAAACACGTACCACCAGCGTTCAAAGTCTTGGAGAGACACTAGCAGGGCCAAGCGAGTGGGTAGAATACAAGATGGAAAAGAGCACACCTACAGAGACAACATGCACAGGAACACTTGCAAAACTGCATGAGCAAATTCAGTTTCACTTAGAAGGTCAGAACACAGATGTGTGTGTTTTAACCGTGATTCAGTTCCTCAATGTGGGGAAACACGTTTGCTCTGTCAAAAAAAAATAGTCCACATCCACATCAGCCAGCACAACTTCATGAATAATCTTCTCATCATAATTAGAAAGGAGTAAAGGCTCAGAGTCATGTCTCACCTAGAAACTAAACTGAATGACGAGGTTCCTTTATATCACTATGTAGGCGACCACTGAACACCGTGAGAACTGCTGAAAGGCCTGTTTGTCGGATCATAGCACTGCTTGGGATTTATAGATGAGCTAGCATGAATCCGGACCAGGCAGGAGGCTTACAATACGGTCACACCACTTGTGGCCAGCTACATTGCCGGAAAGTTGGTGATGAAGTGTCGCTTGAGTGCTCGGGAAACGAGCACATATGATTGGTCGAGGTGCGTCATGGGAACACTGAAAGACAAGTGTTGATCATCAGTCTGACACTTTATATTATCGGCCTACAATGAAAGTAGCATGTTGCTTCTTCTCCAGAAGTGTGAACACTATGCAGTGTAGACAACTTCCTCACTCAACGGCCTTTCTAAAGAAAATTTCTAAAGAAATTTTTAAAAGTTAAAAGTGAATCTATCTATCTATCTATCTATCTATCTATCTATCTATCTATCTATCTATCTATCTATCTATCTATCTATCTATCTATCTATCTATCTATCTATCTATCTATCTATCTATCGGTGAACATGCTAAACACAGATATTTCTTTGCAAGAGTTTGAATCATGTGGTTCACATGTACAGTAGCTCAAAGCTATGTAGCTCATGTAGCTGCACTGTACGACAACTTCTCCTTTTTGGTGAAAAACTTTTACACCTATCAAGATTTTATCCAGTATACAGTGTTAGATAAGGTTGCCTCTGCCAGCTTAACACATAAGTTGGGTTGCTGCGCTTATTCTGTGTTTAAAATGCGTGGAAGTCAATGATCCTTAGGTCTACAGCAAAACTGATTCAGAAGTATCAAAAACTCATTAATCTTTCTGTTTGAACAGCACTGGTAACAATCTTGTCCTGGTTTTTATGTCTTGGTGGTGACATTTTCTGTTTTGTTTTGTTTTTGCGTGTACAGTACACCTGACAATTATGTAAGCGTGTTTGCATGTGTGTGTCCCAAGGAGAGGAAGAGAGAGGTGTTTTTGGTTCCACTGACCTGAACGCTGCCATCAGTTTACAGTAAACTGACGCGGTTTCGAAAGCCCGTGTATTCCTGGACATCGTTGAGTATCTCAGGGCGTGCACATACTGTATTGCATGTCTTAAAGCGTAAAAAAGTCTTTGAGCGTGCAGCATGTGTGCGTGTCTGGAGGCACACACTCCGTTGCTGAGCAGGGCCCAGTCACAGAGGAAATAATGGGGCTTGATTTCCCAAAATGGCCCTGGGTAATAATGATACCTTTGTCCACCGACTCCGGTCTAGAGCGGAGAATAGAGCACAACATAATGGCATACAGTGTATGAGTTATGTCGTGTGGGGACACGCATTGGTTCACTGAACTAAATCCAAAGAACTGAAGTAAACATATTAGAAATATTTAAGAACTTTTGTAATATGTATATTTGGTGGCCTTTACAGACTTTACAGACCCCAAGTATACGTGAGTATAAGTCATTTGTATTTTAGTGGCACTGTATTATATATTTATGTATTGTAGGCTTAAATATTAAAGTATGCTATTAATGAAAATCTCACAATCTTTTATTAAATATGAATCTAATTCATTAAAACACACAAAGCACACAAATCAATTTCAACATATCCAAAGCCAGTTAGTCGTCCGTCATATGGGTGCGATAACGTACACCATTCAATACGTTAGATAAAAAACAAAAGGGCCAAAGGTAGGTTTCATTTAAACATTCAAGGGAACAAGTGGTCCACAGCCTCATTTTGGCATGTTTTTTTGGTCTGGTGTGGAAAATCAGATACTTAACAAACACGAGAATGACCCTCAAACTCAAACACAAGGTGAAATCCAAAGTAAGCTCCAGTGCACAAGTAAAAGCAGAACTTCCGTCTCCCACCGTGACCCATGTCCTTTACCATTTAAAGTAACTGCTTTGTTTGATTCATTTGTAAATGTTGCTTTTGTGTTTAATGTGGCCTACTTGGTCGTGACTCATTGTGCCAGTAAATTTCATCCTCCTAAAACTGAAGTTTTACCAAGTTTGGGCAGCAGGTGGCAGCAACACATTACCAAACCAAGACGCTTGGGTTGGAGGAAAGCTCTTGCATGTACCGGAAAGAGAATGCACACCTCTTCAAATGCAGAAAAATTACTGGCAACAGTAATAACACCTAATCCTGGAACAAACAAAAAAAAAAGAAAAAAGAAAGAAATGTGTGGTTTTGATTAATATCTTGCTCCCACACCATTCTCTGTTCGCATTGTGAACAGCGCTCGCAGCAGGGGCTGTGATTCATATACGAGTGCACACTTTTTCACAGTGTACAGGGTTTCCCTGATGACAGTCGATTTATGAATAGTTAATGGAGGTGGAATCAAATGAATAAACAATTAAAAGAATTCAGCCATGACACAAACAAAGTGCTCTTTCAGAATTCGTGCATGGTGGAAAGCGGGCCACCAGATAAATAGGGCGATAGGAAAACGTGTTGTGTGGCAAAAATGTCAGAAGTTTCTGAACTTCTGCTTTATGAACGTGTCCCACCTGTGTGTGTGTGTGTGTGTGCGTACGTGCATCTGCGTGCGTGTGTTATTTTCCGTGCTATTTTCACCACACATGGTAAGATTGTTTGTGTTCGGTATTTCTGCTTTGCTTCACATGACCATGCTTTCCTCCAGCAAGGCCCACGCAGTCAGAAGTGTTGTAAGTGAGAACACATCAGTCACTGGGTGTTATGGACTAAACCTAACTCACCGTAAACCACTTCTAAAAAATATTGCATTAAAATCAAGCCATTAGTTAAATGTGTTTGCATCCTGACTTATGTCTTTCACAGTTATTGTGTTATGTTGTGGCACACTGTGACATTTTTGGCCTATTAAAATTTAGGTGTGTCTGCACCAGAAAGGTCAGTGACCGCAGCCTGTTGGCGGCTCTGACATGTTTTTTTTAAATGTTTTCTTCACGTGGTTCTGCATCGGAAAAGACAAAAAAAAAAAAAAAAAAAAAAATGTGTGGGGGAAGATAGGCCAAAAATAATTGCATTTTCACAATTCAACAGTAAAGTCATGAGATGAAGGGGTGCGTGGTTATTATCGCACCGGTTCCAAGACACAAGAAGGAATCTGTATTAGTGCTTTAAAAGTTAGTGCTATTTTTTATTTTTTTTGCTTTTAAAGCAGAGCTCCACCTCAGACAGAGAGGAAATGGAAGGCTTTTAGAAAAGGAAGTGAGGCCCCTTGGTACATAGGGGGAAGAATGCTATTCAAATGAAATCAAAAGACTGCTTGGTACATGATGTACTGTACATTATCACACTTCAGCTCACGCACCCTCTTTCTCTGTTTAGTGTCTCCTGCTTAACTTTTGGACAGTTGCTGCACTTTGTGGTCATGGGTGGGAGTCACTTCAACAGCAACCATTGCAGACATTTGTGCTATTTGTACAAAGATAGTAGACATATACTCTGTTCTGTGATTTCCAAGGAAGTGAAATCAAAGGAGGTTGGAAACATTATTGTAATTAGTCTTGCACTACAGTTTTGAAGTTAGGTAATTTGCTAATGTCCTTTTTTTTCCCAAATGCTTCATTCACAACACTTGCACATGTTCTCTATGTGAATGTAGAGCAACCAGTACACAGTGACTCAGCATGCCATAAAGACTTGGAACAAGAGGAACCAGCTACACAAGAGACTGGCAGCGATGTGGTGACAAGAGTCCATGGAATTTTTAAGAAACAAAAACACAGAGTTCCCAAAATATTGACCGCAAGGAACCACTGTCCATGATTTTGGTTGCTACTGCCCTTCAGATTCAACGCACTGAGGAGAGTTTAGTTAAAAGAGCTGCTTCATGAACGGTAAATTCTTTTCAAATAGAAAGTGGTGAGGCGGAGCTAACACCACACACTAGCAGTATCTTTATGTTCTGTAATTTCCCTCACATACATTTAGGACGGGAAATAATATGCAAGAGCTTCCTACACCAGAGCCAGGAACATCCTCTGGCGATAAACTGTCAGCTACAAAGCGAAGGGCAGGGAGTGAATCACTTTGAATTTGGACAGGGGCTTTAAATCACATCTCTTATCTATCCTTACAGAGGAAAAAAATTGAAAAGAAAACATACAACCATTAAAATTGCAATTTATTTTCATTTCTGACCTTTTATCTTCCCCCTGCTTCCTCTCTTGTGCTAAGCTAGTAACAGCTGCCAGCAGTCGCACAAAAACATGAATGTGGTTTCGGTCTTATCACTAAAATCTAGTGAAAGAGCTAAAAGAACATAACCTACAAAAGACCGACTATTTTTGTGCTCCGTAAAACCAGACATCAGTTCATAGGTCAATAACGACCCCATTTAGCTTCACACTTAGTCTACACCAATTAGGCATAACATTATGACAAATTTCCTAATACTGTGTAGGTCTGCCTTTGTGGCTCCAAAACAGTTGTGACTCATCAGAGAATGGACATGGGCCTTCTGAGGGTGTCCTCTCCTATTGTTAGCGGGGGCCTTTGGGTCCTTCAGGTTGGGGGGAGGGGCCTCTGTGGATCAGGCTTGTTCCAGCACATCCCTCAGATACTTGATCAGTTTGGGATCTAGTGAATTTGGAGGCCAGGTCAACACCTTGCACTGTTTTTCATGTTTTCCGAGTTGTGCGTGAACTGTGTGTATAAGCTGGGATGATGGCGTCTGGTCTGGTCCAGGTGGGTGGTACATGTCTAAATAACATCCGCACAAATGCCAGGTCCAAACATTTCCCAGCAGAACACTGCATTGTCACTATTACGTCAGTGTCACTTACTTCTCCTTTCAGGGGTTTCAATGTTGTGGCTAATCGCTGCACATATACATGCAGTCAGTGCGATGCCTCCAGTGGAACGGGCCCACCTCCTCCACAGTGTCAGGGTCTGTAATTGTTTTCCGGTCCAGCGTGTACTAACTGTAGAAAACCACCTATGATTCCTTGACACATCTCTAGAGTCGCACATGGCTGGTACACATCCTGTCAGACCACGGGGGAAATGTGTTTATGGCGTCTAATGGACTCACAGAGGGTTAATTTGGGGGTTTACCTTGAGTCAGTAAACTCAAAGAAAGAGTGGCGGTAACTGTAGTACACATTGTATTCAGCCTAACTGCATTAAACATTAAATACAAGTCATCCTTAAAATCTCGCAGACTAAACAAAAACTACACCCGCTTCACTGCACAACAGCCGTCCCCACCACTGAACACACAGATTAATTTCACCGAACAATTTCTTGCAAATAGGCACTGCATTACAGTTATATGAGCTATTTATTAACCACAGGGCTTCAAAAACATATGAGCTCTTCCTGCGTTACGGCCTCCCTCAGTGTATCAAGACGCAGCAAAGACACAAACTAATTTGTTTCTGTCAGTGACTAAAGCGAATGTATCACCTACTGTCAAATGATTCACAGACAGACACTCCTTCACACGTGTACACTCAGTACACGTGGACATGTGCCGTCGACAGATGGCTGTGAATGTGCGGCGCACCATTCAGACTGAAACGCACAGTGCCTGCGCTCTGATAGAAAAGCTCACTACATATATGACTGGACGCTTTCAGTGTGAGAACTCGCGACTAATAATAGTTTCTCATCTTGTCAAACTGAAATTCACCAACAGCGCGGGCGTTTAAGAGTTAACTGTGCAGGTATTCAAGCTCCTCTAGTAAAAAAAAAACAAAAAAAACCGTCTTCTTTTTATGTCATTTTATGTGTCTTATTTCATTTGCATTTGTTCCTACTCTGAGACGACGATCAGATGGCATCTTTTATCAAATTTCAGATTCAGGACAGTTTCTTGTCTTGATGCAGATGCGGTGCAGATAAATCTGAAGTATGAAATTACAGACATTAATATATCTAATTGTAGCAATGCAACAAACACTTACATTAGTTCTAATGAAGAATTTTAGAGCACAAAAAGGGAGCGACAACTTCGCCTACGTGAGGGGACAGCATGACAACATCAGGTCTAACAGTCAAAAACTTTCCCCGACCCTAGTAAATAATCAACAGCCACCACTGTTTCTCAAGGGTATCAGTAATCTGCTGTGGTTGTTAACTGACTTCACTGGAGGAAACGCGCCAGGCAACACGAATCAGTCACAATTTAACTCTTCCACGTCCGACGTTGAAGCGAGACCACTGACGGCTAACGAATCCAAACCAGGACCTTATATTTCTGCTGACGCCGAGATCGCGCGTTGACGAGTCCGCCTTTTGCAGGCTCTCCAGACTAATGGTCACAAATTATGAAGTGATTCAGTCAGACTCCGTCTGACTTTTGAGATCATAAAGCACTTGAGCGTGGACGGAATAAAACAATAAACCCGTGAACTTCACCCACTTGTGAGCCTGGGCGCACACACACAGAAACACTGGGTCAGCAAAGGAGCTGACGTCAGCCGAAATTTACTGCACCTACTCAACCGGTGTCGTAAAAAACTCAGGAAAGCAGACGTGCGGTTTAGACAAAGAGATGTACAGTACATATAGAGAAGACGTGCGGAGGACCACGAGGAAAGAATCTTCGAACCAACTAAACAAAAGCGCACATTGACTCACATGGACGCACACATATCTACAAACCTGTGCACACTCATATACGGCAAATCAGCTGACATAATGAAACACACAAACACGTGGGAAAGTTGAGGTAGACTTGGGGAAAGTGTAGCTGTCTCTGCAGCGTTTTTGGCCTACTACCACCACCAAACCCACCACCGCTGTCCTACTTTAATCACTGCAGTTTAACTGAAACAGTCATCCTTAAAATAATAGAATCATTGTGATGACTTTCCACAAATGAAAGGAGGGATAACTGTGAATGATTTTCCACTCCTTTTGTTGAGTACACTCGTTTATTTAATGAAGACAGGGGATGGGAGCCCTCGGGTCAGTGTGTCTCAACGTTTCTGCTCTTGCCCTGGAAATCAGTTCATCTCAGTGGCGTAATGTTGATTGCCTTTATTCTTAAGAGAAAATCAGGAAGTGACACACAGCTGAGCTCCAGCAGGCCCGGGATCAGACGCTGCAATGCAAATGTCATTCGGTCATCAGGTCACCCAGTATTTACTCTAATCTAAAAATTCGCCTTTCCCCACTTTTAGATTCTCATGGGTTGCCGAGAGGTCGGGAGTGGTGTCACTTCTTTCCCACAGGCTAGATCTGGAGATCCATGCTTATCTTTGGTTATCACTCGCTGGTTTGCAGCCAAAAGTGGTACGTGCTCCTTAGCTTCCTCCCGCAGATTAGTGCCGCAACAGTTTCTGCATCTATGTGACTCAGATTTCTGCCGGGCACCTCTTTTGAAAGAAATGATTAACCACCGTGTTTGTTTGTTGAGGGGATTATGATAAGAGATGCTTTATTTGTCCAGTAGGTTTGTCTGTCTGAGAGGTTAAGCAAACTTTTTTGCCTTACACACGTCAGGTCGCTAAATAGAAGCCAACTCTGAAAAACATATTGTAAGACATCCAAACGAAGTGGAAATTGTTCAGATCGATTTCTGCCCTTTCTGCCCCATGAGTGTGCATCTTTCTGTGCGCTTTTGCTCACCGTTTCCCAGTTTCCTAAACACACAGCATGACCCTGACCGGCAGCTAAAAATTAATATAACCAAGAGGAAGTTAACCTTTAACAGAGCTTCCAATGCAACAGTTCTGCTATTTGAATATAAAACACTTATTTGCAGAGACGGTACACAAACATGCGTTCACACTTTGAGTTATTTATGTCTGAAGAAAAAAACATGACATGAGGAAGCTCCAACTTGACAGAATTTCCATTCGCAGTCATCTTTTCTTTAACACGGGTCTGGCATGTCAAAGTCTGTCTGTGATTGCTGAGAGGCACGTGGCTGAACTTCTGAAGCAATGAGGGAAGTTTAACACACAGCAGGTTTTGGTTGTCGGCTCACGTACCGTCCTGTTAACAGTCACGCTTGTTACAAAACACTTAGTGTATTACGGGAGGAATGTATTAACAAGTTAAAAAGGGACAGAAACTAAGACCATTACTATGATTTATAAATGTGTCCTAACATTGCATAAAGCATAACCCAAACAGTAACAAAGCTATCCCTGAGAATATAATGTTAGTATCCACCAATGTTACACATATTCTCTCTAGAGCCTTCCACACCCATTAAAAACCACTCTTGATGAGCAATGAGCTCGTCACGAGTTAAGAAACGATCACGGTTTTGGTTAAAATGGGCTTATACTCAAGTTTATATAAAGAAGTTAAATTTAGAAAATGGTGGTGGTACAACTTTATTAGAGAGATGCGTTTGTGTTTGAAAACATGGTAGATACGGAGTCAAAAAAGTAAGAAAACAATAAAAAAAAATGTCCAAAAGTCCTGGACCTCGTTCACATTCAGACTTGTGTACTAGCACCGTACTATGTTTTTGGTTCCTGTTACAATGACATAATTCCTCTTCTTACAGTAAGAGCCACGGTCACAAAAAAATGGTGAATGTTTTCTAAGAAAAATACTGCATATGCTGAAATAAGTGAGCTTGTGACGTATGTTCACCTGATTTCTCTGAATAGTGTGTTTGTCATTAAAAGTCATACACGTCGTCCCTGTCGTCCCCCGTCCCTTCGCAGTTGTCTCAAAATTTTATGGTTAGGGTTTTATAATTGTGTACTATTTTGAAAATGGGTCCTTATTTATCTTCTTGTCTTTTACCATTACAGTATATAGTGTTTTTTATTTTCTTTATTTTGCTGTTCGTCACTTTACAAACATTTCAGCTCTTTCCTGTTTTCAGTGTGTACAGCACTAAGTCAGCTTTCTTAAAACACGCTTTGTAAATAGACTTTATCTTAATGTGGTGGAAGCTTATCAACAACTCTTGTTATGTACTTATTTTCGTATTTATTTAATTGTGTCACCTGGGACCAACTAAGGGCAGTCTGATTCAGGGCTGGTTCGAATAGTCACTCACTCACTGCTGAATGGAACAATTAAAGCAATTCAAACAAAGGTGACTACACCGGAGTCCATTAAAAAATAATGATATCAAATGTGTGATTTGATTGTTTCCATAATGGAAAAACAGCCCTCATGCCCAGGTTAATCATGATCCACAGGATCATTGTGACTTCACATCACTGTGCATTGTGTTGCTCTAATCTGCGGCGCTCTGTGTAATAAAATCTGCCCTGTCTGCTTTTCTGTCTGCATCGAGGTCATGTGGGACTGAGTCATGTGATGTCACCAGTGCTGCAAGAGTCTTAAAGCAGTGATTAATCAGACACACAAACAGCGCGCTGACCGCTTGATTTCCAACCGTGACACACCAAGGTGTTTTAATACGAGGAGGTGAGTGTGCTGTTTTTCTGCCCTGTTTTACTTTCAGGTTTCCAGAAAGTCAAACCCGACCTGTCAAGTGAGAGTCGGCCAGGCTGCAGGACGTGGCCGTAGGACATGTGTGTGGCTTGGAATATTCAAGAGTGAGTCTATGCAGATGTCATCGTTTTTTTTTTTTTTCTGTCAGGTGAAGCTTAAAGCTGGCTAAGACTCTAAAGAAGGCGCTCAGTAGGTTTATTTCTAATTGATTTCGCTACTCCCTTCCAGCCCTTTTCGACCCCGCAGCTCGGAGTATATTCAAAGAAGGATGGGATAGATTCCGAGCTGCTCTCTGCTGGTGCTGGCCGGGATGAATAACATCCTTGGAAATGCCTTTTAAGAGCCAGCTAAACATGTTTACAAAAACAGCTTTGAGGTGACTGGCTTTCATTTGAATCTGGTAGGTGGAGGGTTACTTACATACACACATACAAGAGGCTAAGTGTACTTCAGGTACAGAGATGTTTGGAGCTGAATGTTTTGCTCAAGAGCTGAATATTTTCAATGTTTTTGTGTTCTACTTAAAAAGGATTCACATCGGCTGTGATTATATGTATATATACTATTTTTTTTTTTATTGCACTCGCACAATTACTTTTCCCTGTTGTGAACAACCAATGACACTACGACCCCCGTCTACTCATGCAGACTTCACACGGAGTCCAATTAATCCCGTTCCTGAGAAAAGTTTGTCTTTTTTTAAAAATTTCTGACGTCTCACCCCTTTCACTGTGATTTTGCATTTTCTACAGTGAGTTACCCACAACAGTTTCCTACAGTCACCTCTTGAATGCCAGACCCTTTGTGCGCGTAACTTCCCATGTGGCGACCACAAGCTGGTCATTCCACTGTAGCAGCTACACAATACACAATGGTAATGAACCAAACAATAGTGGCTTGTATTTCTTTTTTTTTTTCATGTGTATAATGTATTTTAATAAATTTTACACTGTCTCACTCATACATCATATAAAGCTTTTACTACTACACATACAGTAATTACATTTAGTGGTCACCTGTGGCGCTCCATTCGATTGACGAGGGGTTATGTAGAGGCCACAACTGCATACTTTATCCCTAGTACCTGTACCATATGTTCTATTAAACTAACTATTAAACTAGTGAAGTGTGTTCTTTGTTTCAGAATGAATATGTCACCTTACAAGGAGTCGGTAGCTGAATGAAAAATAACAGTACGCAGCCGTCACGAACATGCCGTAAACTCATGAAATGCAAATACAGTAACTGGTACAATACGTGAGAAGCTACTCAGATTCATGTGATGCACACTCAAATCTAGAGATTGTGGTCGTGAGTCATGGTACTCAGTTCTTTGATGGTACCTATCTCCGTCATGTGAGTCTTTGTCACTGTGGTTTGACGCTGGGGAGTGTGCGCAGTGGCTCTCTGCAGCATCACTTTTATCACAACAAAGTGGGGGGAAATTAACTGTTGAAGTGGTGGGAAACAAGACAGCGTACTATCAGGAAACTTCTCTGTAATTTCCTGGCTACTTGTACTGACTTCAAACGGGAATGAAGCGGCTAAGACGGCACACCGTTGTTTTGACATGAAAAAAGAAAACCCAGGTGGAAAGCTTGTGACGTCTCAGTAACTCAACATGACTCCGACGAGGGGCTTAAAGGCCAAATACAATCAGCCCCCCATGCAGCCCCCCCCCCATCTTGCTTTAGACGGGATAACCCGCAAATATTGCCTTCATGTTGCACTGACCCTAACCCAAATCGCCCTTTAAACCAGGGAATTAATTCAGCCCGTCCATGTGTCAACACACGTTATACACCACCGGAAAGCTTAATTCACGATACAATCATAACCGCAGTGCTCAGTAAACACTTATGTCAGATCAGTCACGAACATAAAAATCTATCTCTTCATTTACTGTAGGGGTCTTCAACATTTTTCAAACAAAGGCCCCCAAACTGATGGGGATATTAAGTAGGGACCCCCAAATACCTACTACATATGTTCTATATTAAACTCTGCTTAGTACTATTTATAAATATACAATATTATTATCACTTGTATTCAGTATTAAGTTATTCAAATAATACACAGGTCCAAATATTCATTTTATTTATTTCAAGTTGGATGCAGTTCGTTGGATTCATGTTAATGTGTATTTAAATAAATTTAAATCTGTGCGGGAATTTTTATTTTTTTTAAAAAGTCCAATCAATTAAAGATTTTGCGACCCCCTGTTGAAGACCTGTGATCTATCGTATTGAGCTTCACATGGTTCCAAGAGCAGATAAAACTCCAACAAAAATGGTGCTGTCACATCACTGAGGCTCCAGTACATGTCGTCCAGTGAAATAGTCAGTCCACACCTAGCCTTTGATTTATAAAGCCACAATGTCTGCTGCAGCAAACTTTCACAGTTTCCGTTAGAATCACAAAGTTTCCGCATATTCTCAACCATAATTTCAGTTAGCTTTAATATATTGGCGATAGACAACTGTTTACTTTGTTTTTGGCGGACTCTAGGTATGCCTGGTGTAATCCTTAGAAAAGGAATCTGTGTAAAAGACTGTACTATTTCTGTAAATTTCAAAATGTGACTGGGTTAGACTTCAAGCTGTGGTCACGTTGTGTTTTTACATCCACACCACCAACAGTCATTTTGAAGGCAGAAATACTTTTTACAAAATAGGCAGATATTCAAACACCTATTACTCAGTACTTAGGGAGATTCTGACTGGTGTGCAGAAAAAGAGTGTTAGATTTCAACACTCTGCCTTAACAGAAGACATTTTCAAATGCAACAAAGGTAAATCAATTTTTCTTTTTCTGAATAACAGATTTTAAGTTATGTGTTGGTGTCAGTAACTGCATTTAAAAGTGGACAAAACCTCTATGATTTCACTTGAAATGGATTCTCCAAGGGTTGTTTTGAAGCTCAATGTCGTCGGTACCTGTTGTAGCCATCTTGGATTTCCCTTACTCCTCCTACTCCATGATGTATATACTCATGTGATTTATTTTCCACACTAGGCGGCGACTGGCCGGCTGTGTTGAGTTCCACTCTGTACTCGACACGAGTGGAACTGAGCGGCTCATGTTGGGGCAGAAGATAAATAAACGTGGCTCAGCAGTAACTGCCATTGAAATCACCGCGACACGTCACGACAACGTGACACAGGACCATAAATTCTGCTTCTTGACTCCACTGGCTAATTTGAAAAGACGTTGAGCGTGAGTAGAGGAGAGGTGGGCAGGTTACGTCTAGGCAGACAGCTAGCAATTTGGAAGGCCCAACCCTTGTTTAAGCACGATTAATCCTTAGTAGTAAACGGGTTATTAGCTACACATCAGCTAAATTCACACCCCTGTACAGTTGTTATGAATGGGAAAAAAGCTCCAGCTGTAAACATATTTATTTCCTGATTGTGGTACACGTTGAAAAACAAGCTCAGATGCGTTTGTTTAAGCTTTATTTTTAGGGTTACGGCAATTTAACTTTATATATATATATATAAATAAATGATATGTGTTTCATAGTATAGTATAATTTAGTCCAATGTGGTTATTAATATTAGAGAAGTCAAACAAGTTCACGTTTCCATATTTTTTTGTTCCATAATTTTGTAACTTGTTTTGGACTTGACTCTTGAATTTGTTGAAACTCTGAGGTAATTCAGAATCTTCCCAGTACGAGAGGCAACGAGGTGTGAACGGGGGGTTGCATCTACAGCTGCAAGACATCGACAAGGTTTCTCTGTGTGTCTGAGAGCGCAATATGTTATTTCATCACAGTGGTGTGTCAACGTTTGCACAGACAGGTGGACGGGGGAAAGCACCAAACTCCCCCTATAACACAGTCGTTTCAATCACTGCAATTTGGCAACAAGTCATACAAAGAGCCTTAGACGCAGACCTCTTAAATCCACTGTTTTTGAGTCACTGGTGACTAATTATTTCAGCAGCGGTTTGAGGATTTGTGTGCGTAATGACATCGTTAGAGAGCTTCAACTTCCCGTCAGAGGGCAGAGAGGAGCGACCTTTGTCCAAGATGTCAGACGTATTCAATGTGCAAGAATCTCTGTTTCCTTTTGACAGTAGGATGTTTCGGTGCATATCTTAAGACGCTGTGACGCTCAGGATATTTTCAGCGAGAGGAAACGATATCATCTACAGTATGTGAAGGGCATTTTTGAAATGGAGCGATCAGCTTGATTTTACAGTTTGGTTGGCGGCCCAATGGACCGAACATCACTGTCGGCTGTTGAACGTCGCAGATTTTTATCTATTTATTTATTTAATTTTTGGGGAAATGTTGGAGCAGCTGACTAAGGGGAACAAGGTCAAAACAAACACTGAAACCAACTCTCAAGGACAAACGCTGGCAATGATTAAAAACAAGGGGGCTAGGTACGAACACGACCAGCAGTTTCCTCTTCGGTTTTTGCTCAGCTCTAACAGATTTGTCTCTTCTGCTGTCGTCAGGAATTTTTAGATGACACAAGTAGGTATAAAAGTAGGAAGGTGATGTGAAAGAACAGACAACACAAGATGTAGGTGATAAGATGGCTTAGAGAGCAGATGGAAACTGCAGATAACTGAATTAAGTGAGTAATTAGTGGTGATGCTTGTTATGCTCCATGAACAGCAGCATAACCGCAAATACGTTTTTCTGCATCACGTTTTTCAGCTGGTTTTAACTGATTTTAATCGAGTTATTTATTTATTTTTCTCCAGATTTTTCAAGTTGTGGGGTGAAAGAGGAAATCAGCTGGAATCTAACTGGCCTCAACGGGTTTTAACTTGATCTTGCTTCATTTTGTGCCACTCTGCTACATTCGGGGAACATTTTACTCGATTGCAGTTACTAGGGAATAAAATCGATAGATTAGAATACATTTTATTGTCGTTGCAGACCACGGGTTGTACATGTAGTTTTCACCTCTGCTATAAAGTAAATAAAAAGCAAAAACTGTATTAAATAAAAAAGACAGAAAAGGTAGTAAAAGGGAAAGATATAATCCAAATCTAAGAATGATATGGAATTAAATGGAATCTAATATAAATATGGACATAAATATAAAAACGGAGTAGAAAATATGGCGATATTTAATTGTATTTACAGCATTGTGCAAATTGTCAGTATAGATGTGGCATAAAGCAGCAGCAGCAGCAGCCTGGTTGACGTGGTTCAGTTTGAGACAGAGGGTTTCTTGAGCTGATTTAGAGAAGAATGCTATGATTTGATCCTTTTACGCCACAGATATTTCTTCAGACACCAGCCAAGTTCAGAGAGTTATACGCTGACAAAATGCAACTTCTCCTCAATCAATATAACTGTTTTTGTTGTGTGTTTTTTTTTTTTCTTTCCCTGACTGACTTTCCGTTGGCGGCTCTGATAAATGGAACATTCCTTTAAGGCTGTCAAGAACCAGCACGAAGGGTCTCAACAGCTGTCTTCATGCTGTGCTCAAACCCGCATTGCACACATTCCTCACTGACTCACCAACTCTGTGTGCGTTGTGTGTGTGTTTTCATCTCTCGACTGCTTTGAGTGTAGTTTGCATCGAGCTTAGGGATACGTGTGTGTGAGTGTGTGTGTGTGTGTGTGAGTGTGTGTGAGTGTTTCGGCTATCTGTCATATAAACAAGTGGGTGACTCAGACATGATTATATAAAACTATCCGCACAACTACTCGTTAAACTGCCAGTCAAAACATTCACTCCATCCTGTGTTTTATCAGGAAGTGTCACCTTATAAAGAGCTGAGTTCATTTTTCTTAAAACTTTTTTTCCCCCCCTTCAGGTTGAGCCTTTTAGCGCCGCGTGATACCTTCATTGTCTTAACCCACAAGCCAGCATGGAGATAAAAGGGCTGTTTTTTTTCTGTGTATCCACGTACACAAACACACACCGGTGCCCGCATCATTTCCTGCCACTAACAGAAAACCTGTTTCACCTGCTGATGTCAGAAGACCTCGCCTTTCTCAAACTTAAGCAATGTCAAGTCACACCCTTTGGTTCCGTGCACACAAAAACATGCACACAGAGATAGTGCAGCACATCAGCATAATGTAGCATGTAGGTCTTCAGTGCCAATCAGTGTTTTGATTCAACCTGTTTTCTCTGCACACACCTGCTATTATGCTCTTTAGTTTTTTTTTATTTTTTTATTGTGTTTGCATTCTGTGTGTGAGTCATTCTTTAACTCAACACGGTTACGATCTAGTAACACACCAGTGGCAAGCAGCACCGTGAAAATTTTCCATTATGTGCCGGGTGTTTCTATTTCTTTTTCAAAACCGAGCAGCAGGTTTCTGTGTAAGTGGCAGGCAGCAGGTAAGTAAGTGATGAAATCATCACATTTTGACCCAGTTAGACTCACAAAGAAGGTGCTGGCAGAATCAGCGTCTCACTGGCAGATGGAACAAAAGCCCAGAGCCGAGGCCTGGGGGCCCTGGGGCTAATTAACACAATGAATCCCTGACAAGTTTGTCACTCAGCAACAAAGTCGCAAGATGCCCGGAAAATTCTGGAGAAAGAAATATGTGACGTGCCAGAGCACGTAATACTGGAAATAAGTTGTAAGTGAACAACGCTTTAGACTTTACACAATAAAACAAGGTTTATTTACGACACTTCAGTCGCTTCACTTGAGCAACAGAAGAGCGAACTGTCAGATGATCTCACAGGGATATTCTGTTTCCTGTGGGATCGTGGATTTTGACTCACACTAGTACTACAATAGCCTCCCTGTCAGTCTTTTACACTCATATTAGCTTGTTTTGTTTTTTTTTTTTTTTTTTTTGCTTTCTTCAAGAGGGAGGCAGCTGAACAGTGTCAGCGTGGATAATATATTGGGCTGCAGAGAACAATGATGCGTGCTGAAAATACACTTGTCCTGTTCCGCTGGTCTGCAACAATAGCCAGCCTGCGTGAGCCCCGTTTAAGACCTTGCAAATCCATACGAACACATCCGTCTTAATCTATGTGTGGGCAGGATTTACTTATCACGCTTATTTGCATGTATCAAAGAAGCCGCTCATTTTTTAAATTTTTTTTTGTTATCAAATTGTCTGTCAAAGCAAGTGGGCCGCAACAAAACTTTTTTCTTTCATATATATAGACTTGCTCCACAAATGTTGGTGTGCGTTCCTCCTTTTTGATTTATAACGAGGACACGGAATGTGACACATAAACACGATCTTGTGTTTTTTACCCGTCCGTGCGAAAACACACACGCACCACTTTCCCATTACATCTTTACACTTCCATACCGTTTCGCACGTTTTACAAGAGAGGCTTTCAAATCAGAAGGGGGCGATGGGGAAAACTGCGTGGGAGTCACGGCGAGGGCCGCGCGTGTGCGCCCCCCCTCCTCCCCAGAGTGTGCAAACGCGCGCGCGCACTCTCGTATGTCAGTCGTGGTGTAGTGGGAAATACAAAGTGTATGTGAGAGAGAGGAAGAGGGCCGAGGGACGGAACAGAGAACAGAGGAGTTTCAGTGTCTCTCCCTGGATTTTCTTTTCTCGGTAGCTTTATGTCAGCGGCGTATTTATTTACACCTCAGATTCATATTTGATTTTGGACCTCATATGTAAAATCCGTAAATTTAGAACACCTACGGGTGTTACGGTGCTATTTTTCTTTCTCTTTTTGTTTCAGATTCTTCACCGCGAGTCTAACATATAAAAACTGGTTACTGATGAATGTAAGTTTGTAAAGTACAATATCAAATCTGTGTCATTGCAAAAAAATGCATTTCTTTGAAAGTTCAACCAGGAACACACCTCGCCCAACACGCCTTAAGTGCTGACACCAGTCAGGCATGACATTAAAACCACTAATGGGAGTAGTAAATAACATTGACCGACTTGTGGCAATTCAATGTGCTGATGGGAAACTGCGTTTCACTTAGACATGCACCACCCACCTAGACCGGACCAGGCACCCCCACCACCCCGCAGCAATGACACTCCTTCCTGGCAGCGGCCGTCCCCAGCAGGATGCAGCCTGACACAGGTGCACACACAAAAGGAACGACTAAAAAAACATGAAAAACAGCACAAGGTGCTGACCTGGCCTCCAAATCCACTAGATCTCAAACTGATCAAGTATCTGTGGGCTGATCCACAGAGGCCCCTCCCCTCAACCCACATGACTCTAAGGCCCACACTAACAACAGGACACCCTCATAAGGCCCATGTCCATCCTCCGATGCGTCACAAGTGTTTTGGAAGCACAAGGGAGGCCTGCACAGTGTTAGGAAGGTGGTCATAATGTTAAGCCTGATTGGGGTATGAGACATTTTAGTACTTTAATGGAGCATTAAAAGAAAAACATTCATGTATTTTGAATGTATAAGCTGATTAAACCACTGATGAGTGGCTTCTCCAGTTTTTTTTTGTTATATCAAAGCAAATCCAGGATGTATTTTTGTTCATGTACTACAACAACAAGCAAGATTTTAATATAACTCATGTCCTTACAGCTCAGGTAAGTTTAAAACTAATCCCCCCTTAGGGATACGTGTGTAATCCTCCAAAACTTTTCTGGCCAGCGTGCAGCAGAGTTAAGATTTGCTGACGCAAAAAATAATAAAATGGTAGAGAAAGAAATCATAGAGTAACAGCTATTAGTCCGTCAGTCAAATGTGTTGCATGTGTGAGTCCCGAAATAAAAAAAACTCTCAAATAAAGACATATTTTGCCTCTATTCTGTGTCAGATCTTGCAAATTACAACACATCTGTGAAACTCCCTTCTTCTTCCCCCATTCTGATGTCACACTCTTTCTTGGTTGGTGTGTGTGTGTGTGTGTGTTGTTCCCGCAGCACAGCCAGGAACATACTTTTCCTTTTAAAGAAACAGGAGAGTAAGCGAGAAACAAAGCACCGGGCAGCGCGCTTCCATGGCACACAGATGGAAAGGGTAGGGCCAATAACGGCGAATAAAGGTTGGAAAAATAAAGAAGAGAAAATGTCTCTGCTGCGTCTGGCATGTGCTCCGACCGGGCTGAGAGATAAGAGCGGACAATGGAGCGGCATCAAAGAAGCTGAAGCATGTGATGACGTGGAAGCTGGTTGTAAACACATCAAGCTCGCCATGCTGCAGTCGAGTTGCACATCCCCGGCTCGATATTTCTGACTGAAGTCCTCACAGGCAGCAGGATTTACTGCTCTGCGCTGTCCTGACTTGTGCCGATGAGTGAAAGGTCACCGACTTCTGCTCCGGGTGTTAAGTTCCTTACAGGCAGCAAAAACAACTTGAAAAATTCTGCTGTAACCACAGTTTCCATGATATCTTTCAAAAGTTCTTATAATTGTTATGCTTCCTGGATGGTTTTCCTGCGCTTATCTTTGCTCTCAAAGGCGCTACCAGGCCAGGTGTTCAGCTTTACGCCGCCATCTCAAAGCTCCACGGATGAGATTTCGAAACCAGAACAGCTGACCTAAAAACAAAAAGCCAAAGGGCCATCGTTTCAAGCGGCGGCAGTGGCCCTGTCTGACAGAGATAAAGGATGATAGATGGAGGCAACATGCCCTGAAACCAGCACACCGGAATACCAGGAACAGCCGTCCGTTTATTACTGATCGTTTATCATTTAAATGCAGTTCCCAGAAACTAAGAGGCGTGAAGTTATAATAACGTTCCCAAAGCTCGTATTTAAAGGGATTAGATTAAAGTAAATAACGCAGCGCAGTACAGTGAGGACGAAGAAAAGCCCGGGGTGATTATTTTGTACACGAGGAAAAAAAAAAAATTGAGGTAATGAAGTGCATTAGAATGTGAAAACAAAGGAGATACATCAGAAAATGTTTTACATTCTTCTACCAATTCAGCTCAGAAATATCTGGGAGCCTCTTTATTCGTTTTATTTTGTTACACCTATTTTCACTATTCTAACAGACGCTATGTCTCATCCTGATGAACCATTTATGATTGTTTAACACAATGCCTTTTGTGGGTTGCTATTGTAGGTCACTGCAGTTATAAAGTACTTTATAGGTGGAGGAACTTTAGTTTGAAAAAAAAGCCGTCCCGCAGTCTGAGTATTAGTCACAAAAAAAAAACTACAGTTTTACTGGAAGCTGTCAGAAATAATTTCTTTTTCCTCTTTTCTGTTTGCCTTCTTTATCACAAGATGTTTTCTGAAATCATACCGTTTCATTCTCACTGCAGTTTCCTTAAAAATCATTGAAAAAGAACAAGCCTCCTCCATGTTGTGGCAACTAAACATTTGTTTTCGGCTCAAGGATGCTTTTAATTTACTCTTAGAGACGTGTCTAAATGTTTTGGGACAATCCAGCTGCTCGTCCAAGCTCATTTCCTGGCAGTTGCTTGAGCGTGCAGTTCAGGACATTTTGTTTCATTTTCCGAGTGCGGCTTCCCGTCTATCCCTCCCCCACCGTCCTCTCCTCTCCCCTCATTCTTCTGCCTCTCTTCGGCCTGGCCCCGTTTCCGTGTGGGAAGGAAGAGTGCTGCTACTCTGGAAAAGTGGGAAGGGAAACGGAGGCAGAGGGGAAAAGTTTTTGAGAAATAGTAATAGCACTTCAGAGAATTTGTGAAGAGCCAGAGTGGGCGGCGCAGGCGCTGCTGGCCAAGGCAAGCAAACAAGGCGAAGTGTGGGGCTAAAGTTGAAGAGGGAAAAAAGAAAAGCTGCAAACTCTCGTGCTCGGCCCGTGTGTGTGCGTGCGTGTGTGTGTCCTGCTCAGGCTTTTCCAGTTTAGAAAAAATCTTGACAATTTCCTGTATCTTTACCGACACAACACAGACGCCACAGACATCCACTTTCAACTTTTGTTTCTAGACTTTTGCGAGGGAAAGGTCGGCGGTTCGATCCCTGTCCCTCATCTGTATTGTGTCCTTCTGCAAGACACTTAACCCACTTTGCTCCCAGTGTGGTTTCCGTCACTCTGCCCCAGGGCAGCTGTGACTACTGAGGTAGTTTACCACAACCAGGGCGTGTCTGCGTGAGTCAATCAATAATATATTCAATTGTAAATCGCTTTGAGCATCTAATGATAAAGCGCCACATAAAAACCAGTGCATTATTAGCTTTCCAGTCAGTGTTAATCAATCATAGCTCTTCTTTGTACTTGTGACCCTTCTCCTTCTCCTTATCTGTCACGATGACCCTAGACAAACTTTAATGTGTGACTTTTATACCGGGCTGTAATCTGAATCCTTGTTATCACACTGCATTTAACGACCCCGACTGCCCACCCACCTCACCCCTACCGGAATCTGCCAGCTAACGCCAGGTAGCGTGAGCAACTCTCCCTGCAACATGTTTGCTCGGAGGAGCACGGGATGCATTTTCGAATGTTTCCGTGTGTCAGGGCAGGGGCACGGGAATCTGGAACATTCTCGCAGCTTTGGCGAAAGAAAATAAAACCCTTCGCGGCGAAGCTTCACGGGACAGAACCCGGATGGCAGTCCGATGGGAAAACACCTCTGCTCTGAGTCACAATGTAGCGGCAGATATCTCCCCATAACACACACACAGACGCACAAACAGACTCAGGTGACCTTGAACTAAGCGAGAACCCGCAGCACACACACACACACACGCGCAAACACACACACACACACACACACACACACACACACACACACACACACACACACACACACACACACACACACACAACCCTACGTAGAAGGGTTAGGTCATCAGGTTGCTGACAGAGCAGTTGCTTCGTGCCAGCGTGCTGAGGTTTGTAAATGATAGCTCTTTAAGCTCTGAGGCGTATTTCCTCAGAGAAACTCAGACATGTTGATGCATTTTTTTATTACTATTATTATGTTTTATGTCCCTTTGAACCTGGCATTGGGGGGAAAAAATAAAATAAAAAATCACATGTAGCACCGAAACAAATAGATTAGCTCTGTTCTAAATCTGAAAGGATCAGACTTCGCATCTCACAGACTTCAGCAGCTTCAGAGCGAGCAGACCTGTGAGGCTTATACCAAGTTTGTGACAAGTCATCTCAGCAAAGGGAGCGAAATCTTTTGAAAAAACTCCGGTGCATTAATAAATCTGTAGAATTCTTAGGGAATCCAGACGCATTCCTCACCCTCTGACCTTCTTGAATGCACGTTAAAAAAAACAAACTGAATTCAGGTGACGTCAGCTGAAAAAAGTACAACTACCGTTAGGGCCACACATATATATTTGGAGAGTGACACAAGCTATGACTATGTTCTAGTTTGTGGTACACAAAATGGTACATGTTGTTCGAGGACAAACCAAAACGCTCCTGAATTTTTCACGCGTGACTCGTAGCGTGACGGTTTGCCAAGTTGTTCCATCTTGCAACACGACTCATTTTCAATTGCACAAGTGGCTGAATCTGAACGAATTTACTTCCTTTTTTCTCTCTCTCGCTTTCTGTTCTCCCCACCTTGACAGGAAAAAGCGACGTTCTCGTATTTTATTGCCCAACGTGCTCTGCATCCACATGACTGTGCTTGCGAGTTTGAACTTGTTTGTTTGTTTTTTTGTTTTTTTTTCTTGGGACTAATCAAAATGTGGAGAGTTTTGCTCTGCTCCGTGAGCAGATCAGAAGATCAAATACGTTACACAACTTATGTGTCACAATCCCTCAGGCTCTGTGTAAAGGAGGGCGGTGCAAGGGCTGGTGTGAGATTTTTGTCTGTTCTTGGGGGGGTGGGGGGGACTTCACACTATGAAATATGATGGATGGGAAATGTGTAACTGCATGGAGAAAACATGCTTTCAAAACAGAAACGTGCACACACGCATGTGTGGGCAAAAACACACATTCCAGATTTTACTCTTTTACGAGAAACCGCTACTTCTTGCTCCCCTGAGGCAGATGAACAACTTTTAAGTTCCAGGCTGGAAAACACAAGCATTAGCTGTGGTATCATCCTAGATTACAGCTGCAGCTGTCACAGTAAGACTCTGACATGTAATTATAACACAACAGAAATTCCTCCAAACCCACACTTCTCCGCCGGTGGAGGAAGCACGGCAAATATTTCAAAAAATATCCATCCGAATACTTGATGCTCTGTTTGATTTACTCACATTACATTTGTGCATCGTGGAATAATTGTAAACCGTTGCAAACGTACGTGACGTGTGCAATGGTTTGATCCTGCCGAAAAATTTCCAACAATGTAATTGCTTCCTTAAAATCCTCATCTTTTAAGATGTCGTAACGAGTGCAACGCTTCAAGCCCAGAGCGCCTTTTTGGCATTTTGGCATTCAACATCGATTCGAACTGTTGCCTTTGACTGCTTGTCAGCAGCAGCGTGCCTGAGCGCGCCTTCAGGAGGAGACCTGCTGGAGCAAGTCCAACCAGTCAGGCCTCATGCTGATCTGTGCCACATGCTAAACCTCTACGCAGCGTGAGCAGTTAACCCCCTCGGCCCTACATCTCGCATCGATTTGGAGAAAGTCTGAGCTGGTTTCGGGTTCAGACAGAGGTGCAGAGATGTGATGTGTCAGTTCTGGCCTAAGCAGTGAGCTGTGCGTCTTATCAGACTTGTCCACGTAGAGCTTTTCTTATGTGTTCTTGGACAGGGCTGTGCAGTGAGGACGTGCAATAGGAGCAATTGTTAGAAAGGGGACAGCAACCTTTTGGGACATTCAGCAATGACAACCCTAAAGCCCCTTAAATATACACTCACTCGCCACTTTACTCCTGTATACTAAGGAACAGGAAACTGAGGCTACAGTTCACACAGGCTCACCTAAACAGAACAATAGAAGATTGGGAAAACGCTGCCTGGTCCGACGAGTCTGGATTTCAGCTGCGACATTCGGATGTCAGGGTCAGAATTTGGCGTAAACAACATGAAAGAATGAATCCATCCTGCCTTGTATCAACGGTTCAGGCTGCTGCTGGTGTGATGGTGTGGGTGATATTTTCTTGGCACACTTTGGGCCCCTTAGTACAAACTGAGCATGGTTTAAACGCCAGAGCCTACCTGAGTATCGCTGCTGACCATGTCCATCCCTTTATGACCACAGTGTACCATCTTCTGATGGCTACTTCCAGCAGGATAATGCACCATGTCACAAAGCTCATATCATCTCAACATGACAATGAGTTCACTGTACTCCAATGGCCTCCACACTCATTAGATCTCAATCCAATAGAGCACCTTTGGGATGAGGTGGAACGGGAGATTCACATCACATCAATATGGACCAAAATCTCTGAGGAATGTTTCCAACACCTTATTGAAAGTAGGCAATGAAGAATTAAGGCAGTTGTGAAGGCAAAAGGGGGGTCCAACCTTTTACTAGCAAGGTGTACCTAATAAAGTGGCCGGTGAGCGTATGAAGCCCTTTCAGTGCATCAACAACATCCTGTCGACCCTGGGACAGATTTCACTGGTTAAGCCTCTGGTCTTTACTTGGGGCCACCCAGAGCCTAGGACCTCCACTCTAACTCCACTTCTAGCCTGCAGTAATCATGTGGAGGCTAAACAGTCAGGGTTAGAGGACAATTAAAATTTAATGGTTTGCAAGAATTCATCATGATCTTATAATTCATATTAAAAGTAATTTATATTAAAATCGCCCAGTTTACACCAGACTATTGATTTGTGTAGTGTAGAGAAACTGTTTTTTAAAATAAATGATCGTGTTTAACTGAATAATGTGCCACCTCATTTGTCTCTATTACTCCTCCATCGTGCCCTCATTTTGCCGCTCTGTGCCTTTGTTCTTCTTCTGTGACTCTCTTAACTTGTTACATAAATCAATTTTTCCTGTTAAAAAAAAAAAAAGAGAGAGAGAGATAATAAATTAATATCATATTATCGCCATTCAAGGCATGTGGAAAGATGACATTAATCACACACTGACAAAAAGTTTGCTTAGCATTTCCCGGCTTCCCCGCACACAGGCTTGCACAGCACATTAGTCATTATCTCTTGTTTCATCACTTCACCCATTAGTCACATTTCAGAGGCGCATTATTCTCGTTAAAACTCCAATTTCAAGAAAATTAGTGGGGGGTTAACAAGAGCCACCTATGAAGAGGTGAACGAGTAAAGGAGCAAAGGAGATAAATCTTCACAATAGGAAACAGAGTTACTCATATTATTGATTTGGGAAATGAGAAAGATTGTCAAATAACTTTAAATTTCATGCTTCCGTTCCTAAATGCTGATAAAGGTATCAGACAATTTAACCACCCAAATTACTGGTAATCTGTACATATAAATAGTTCAAAGGAATTGTAACAACTTTTCTCCAACACACAGCTATAACATACTGTCATCTATTGGCCCTCGTGTCAAGCTTTTGTCTTTTAAATTGCAGCACCATGTAATGTACTGTGCAGATTTATTGGATGAAATGTAAAATATGTCACTTTACAATTTAAAATTTAGCCAGGAATAGTAGATGATATAGTTTCTGTGCCTCCGGTTAAATTAGCAGATAAACCTTCAGACAGTGAGTGAAACGAGACCCGCCAGAAGCCTCCTGTGCTTTAAAACAGCAATGTTTGCACTCTGAAGCCTGAACTTCAGTACTTCGTTCTTTTAAACAGGCACGAGGTTTTTCGAGTCGCATTTGTTCGAACGCTCGCGGTGCATTGTGGTGCAGTGTGCTCGGCGCATGATTTCCAAAGTCCACAGTCTCCCCGTCGAGTTATCCCCCTCAGAAACACCCTTATCTGCTGCAGGACATACGGTATATAAGATAAAGATGGAGACATTATGCGGCTGCCTTATAGTAGCTGGAGAGGAAGGTACTTTCCCAAATCACCGTAATGTCAACACAGGCCTCCAAATTAAACCACTGACTCACTTTCTCTCCTCCCTCCTCGTGCTCCCATCTCTCCTTTCCCCTCCGCTGCCATCCCTCCATCACCTTGATGAATCACGCATTCAATTTTCAGAGTCATGAGCAGTCCGGGCTCATCATATTTCTCTGGAAGCCCTGTTAGCTTTACAAACCTGCTCCGCAGCCGTCGCTAAGTAACAGCTGAACCCGCGCCCATTAAGTGCGCAGTGTTTGGCGCGTCACCATAGCGATGTTACGGAGGGCACGGTTAAATATTTGCGGAGTCACAAGCACAGGCTGTATTTGTCGTGGGATTTCGGTGAAACTGGAGCAGAGGCACAAAGGAAATGAGAAACCAGAGGGACAATAACTCCAACAATTACCGATGGAAAAGCTAGTGAGCAAAAAAATAAATAAAAAATAAATATGTGCCGTATGTGTAATTTAACATCCGTCACCACGAGCAGACAAGTTTCAATTTTTCTTTCAATAGAATGGAAACCCTGGCAGCCTCTGGGCGTCTCTTCTCCATGCGCTGACCTCACCTATCTGTCATCACGAACCTCATGATCATGATTTAGCAATTTACAGCCACTGAGACTGATAGTCCCAGAAGAGTTCCTCCAGTTTCCGTCCCACTTCCCTCGTGTTCAAATAATTTAATGTCAGCTTTTCCAAAAGCCCAGAGCAATGTTTCGATACGGTCTGAAGAGAAGCACCACAGCTGAACCTCCCACTATACTGTGTATAATATTTACCTATGCTGCACTTAAACATGCAAATAGCTACTTAATTTTGAAGCACTCACTTGCATTTTATTGCACTAATTCCGAGGGAAATATTCCGCTCTCGGTTCATTTATTTAGCAGACGGTGCCAGAAATCACTTTGGAGATTACGATTTTATTTATTTACTTAAAGCATATGCTCAGATTGTGAAATATAATGCTCTATTGTACTGCTGCGTGATTAAAAGATTTTACACCATTATTAACATTAGGATTCAGATAGCATTCAAGAACTAGTTTAATCTGCTGGTGTGGGTGTTTGACAAAATAGTTAAACCCATCGTTTAAGAGGCTGGAGTGCTTTAAATGAAATGAGGAGAAGTTGTGTTGATCTGCATGACACTCCTATAAACCCTATAGATAGTAAACAGCAGCATTTCTTCATTTACACATTAATCCGTAGGAAACAAGTACACAAAATTGTTATAATGTTCTTTCCTGAAAGAGTTTAAAGTATTCCAATATTTCGATTCAAAGTGAAAGGACTCAAAGGAAGCGTTTGATTTGGGTGTGTGCTATGAAATAACAGTCCGTTATATTGAGCTTTATGTGATCGAGTGCACATATTTGCGTTGGGGCTTTCCTCCCTTCAGAAAATCTAATTTAGCATTTGCTGTTGAGGGCGCTGACACCTGGACAATCGCAGAAAAGCTGCGCTACGCCACCGCCGCCGCCGAACGTTTTGTGACACATGATTTACTGGAACGAAATAAAAGATTTAAAACATGCGAACTAATCGATTTTCCGTGCCCTCTTAAATGTCATGCGCGCTTTGTTTAGCGCTTGATGGATTAGTCCCTTCATTAGCTGCATTTCCCATATTGCAGATTTTCCCACAGTCCTTTTTGAAAACATCAGCACTTTTGGCGGTCGTGTCAGAACACATCACCAATCCTGTGTTTGCCGGCATTTCAGTCTAGAAAAACCCAAGTGGAAAACTTGGCATTGAGCACATACTTAGTCACCCCCCTCCATCCGCCATAGGCAGGAATGCGGGTTTAAGCTTGAGTTTGTGTTTCATGTATTAGTGGGAGTGCCCCTCCCTCTGCCCATGCCATGGCAGCTTAATTGTCTGCTGATGAGGAAAAGTCTATGTAAAGCTGGGGAGACTTTCTTTTTCCACACCCTGCAGCCTGGCTCATATGTATCTAATGCCGTCACGTTTATATTTAGGTAGATTATTTATATCGAGCTTTGGTTATTAATAGCTGAACATGAGAGGCCTGTTTGGATTTTGGCCGGCCTGCCAGTCCGTCCATGCATCCGAGTACAGCCAGCTTTGACGTGGGATGCATGACGGTGGGTGTAATACTCGGCGAAGAACGTCTGTTCTTCAAAGCACATTTTAAAGAACAAAATGCAACGTTATCTAATGTTAATTTCCAATAGAAAAAAAAACAAAAAAACAAAACACTGTGTACTTGTTCAGACGTATGAAACGAACTAATGAGACGGTTCCAGTCACGCACAGAGAGGGGGTACACTTAAGAAACTACAGAAGATGCGAGAAGCGCGTGCTCATGTAATGAAACTATACGGCTGTCTCACACCATTTCTCGGAGCAGAAGTGGGAACTGTAATTGTACTTAATTTAAATATTCACTTTCTGCAACGGCGTACTTTTCTTTTATGAGCTCAATCCCAGTGGTTCCCATGCGAGCAAAATTCAACAAGCGTGCAAGAACAACGTCACTGACATAAAAAGAAAAAAAAATGTCGATGCATCAGTAATTTAACCATTTGAGTAAAAGACCTTTATTCTGATTAGTGTATTTGACTCATTGTGTGCGCGTAGAAAATCTTAAAAACCACTGAGCAGCACTTTCATAATCCTCGTGTAGTTTTTGTGTTTTGGCCTCAGACTGGGAAGGAGTGCCTTTTTTGTCCCCTTCTATTGATCCCCAGAAACAACATTGCAGTAACTTTTCGTACTTGCACAACACTTATTAGAATGTATGTGCTGTCATTGCCAGGACTGAAGATGACTCATGCGAGTGGGTGACTCATGAAGTGGGGGTGGTGCACTCAAGAAAAGAAGAAAAGAAACATATATGTTAAAAAATACGATTTCGGCACAACAGTTTCATTGGAACAAAACAGGAAGATATGTTAAGATTGCAGTAAATATGTTAGTTATCAGTCTTTTGCTGAGTCAGATGTTTTTTTTCTGTCATTCACATCTGTGCGTATTGATAACTGGGTGAACGCACATTACAGGTTTCTCAAAAACCTGCAGAAAAACAGATCTGCCCACTTGGCAAAGTTGATATAGTTCTACGTAAATGGCCTGAAATTCAAATGAAGTTGCGCGGAAACAGCCCGTGCAATGCGTGGCCTAAGGACATACCCGTTGGACAGTGTGTATACAGTTGTGCCCTTCATAATAACACAGGATCACATAACAAGTTAATGTAATACTTTCAGGTAGGGGAGGGAACGGCTGCCACGTTCATCTTGGTTCCTGTGAGAAAGAAAACAAAAACCTGCTGCACTGCTCACTATGGAAACAGTATGAACGGTATAAAGAAAAAAAACACCAGCCACTGTCAACAGGCTTCTTGCAATAACATAATCAGTTGTTTTTGTTAAGCTTATGTGACATTTAGCTATGAATGGTGACAGGCTTAATTCCGTTGTGGGCCATGGATTTCCATCAGATGTCAATCTTTCACTGAAACAGATTTAAAAAATGCCTTTGACTTCGTAAACTAACGAAGAATTAAACTGTCCCTGAAAGAGTGCCGAAGAAACTTTGAAAAATAAAGAAAATTTAGAGCAAATATTAAAGAATATGTGGTTTTATTATACAAAGAACAAACAAAAACATGTTTTGATCATCTGTCCTCGTGTTTATTTTTACCCAGCCCAAAGGTTTCTCCCCTCGGCTTATCAATACTTCTATCGGTTGTGTTCTGGTAACTGCTGAACCTCCCTCGCTACTCCAGCAGAGCTCTTCTTTAGTCACAACAGAAACCAAAGGATATAAGGGGAAATGTAGCTCCATGTGTTCTGGTAAACAACGTACAGTAAAATATTCTCTCCACTCTGTGGGTTAAAAAAAAAAACACACACACACACATGCGCGCGCACACTCAGAAACTATACAGTATGTGATGATCAGGGACTAGATGAGTTATATATTTCCTGAAAACAAAGCATTAGTCATCACAATGTATATACTGTTAATACGTGGCTACGCGTCCCGAGATGAAAATTTCGGTGAACACATCTTAAAGGAAGGACCTTATGTGACACACCGCACTTCAGTGAAAACATGTCACAGATTAATCACCCTACAGGAAATTTCTAATCCATCATATAGATTAAAATGTACAGGGTGAGACTGAACTCTGGAAAAACAAGCATTAACTGCTCTAGGCCTAGATCCAGATCTGTGTGAGAGCTGTGTAAATAAGCCACTTTGCTTTCACATGACCACGAAACTGAAACATTTCACACAGCCAGCTAAAAATACACAGTTTTCTTTCTTCCCCCCTCTCTCTCTCTCTGTCTATTTTTTTCAAATGTTGTTGTTGTTCAACTACCCGCCCATTTGTGAGCTCACCATGAAACCTGAAGCGGAGGGAGGGTCATCCGGGAACATAGCGAGTGGAAACTCCGCCTAGACCAGGCGGGGCTGGGTGAATAAAAAGAGGACCAGAGTGCAAGCTTCACTCTAAGTCTGGACACGCATAATCAACAGTGTACCGTGGATCACAGCTGAATCTTCTCCTTCTTGTGGTCAAAGGGATACAGCATGTCCGAGATGCTTGACGACATTCTCACAAAGGTGAGTCAGAAAATCTGTGTGTGTTTTGGTTCTGTTATTTTGGAAAGTTCAAGTGGACTAAGCGCTTTCCAAAAACTGGCTTTGTTTATGTGTCCCTGCTCATCGGATTCCTCCGCGAATCACTGAATCTGACAGTGAAGTCCTTTGGAGCAGACTCTGGGGACAGATAGTTTCTTTACTTTATAGTTATTCAGATGAGGGACAATGCCAGTTTGTCGAGTTCTTTGTTTCTTGCAATCCGGTCTGGCCAGTGAATGTAACACAGAGGTCAAAAATGCCAAACACTGACATTTGTACTATGGGATTACATGTAAGAGTAAATTAAACTTTATATACATATATATGTATATACATGTATATGAATAACCACCTTCAGTTTGACATTTCTGTGTTTAAAAAGTTTTGGAAAAGTTTTTCGAAAATAAAAGGTTATAAAAACAAACCTGTGCTCTGGATAAGTCGCATGGATTCTTTATAGTAACTGTTTCAATCTTGTTTCACAGAACCTTAGGAACCTGACCCTGAATGAAGCCCTGCTCTTAACGGAGCCTCAAATCAAACTCCCAGGGCAGAGTCAAGTGAACCGGTCAGCCTCTTACTTCTCTCCTCCCTCCCCCCCTGCCTGTTCTGGGCTCAGCTTGAGCACTGAGCAGGTTAACAATGACGACAACGGCAGCTCTTTTTGGCCGACCAACATCTGGAGCCAGGCGCCTTTTTCCAAACAAAAACAACTGCCCTTCCGGCCCGACCGCTCCATGAGCCTGACCGAGTCCAGCAGCAGCCTGCTCTCCTCGTTTGGACAGCTGAAGAACCTGGAGGGGTTTCCGTCGCCAGGCGCCTCTACTACTACTACTGTGGCTCCCCCGCCGGGCTTTCCTCCTTCGTCCAACCTCCCTCCTCAGGTCCAGCCAGTGCAGGCCTCTAACCGCTACAAGACTGAGCTGTGCCGCGGCTTCCAAGAGACTGGCAGCTGCAAGTATGGCAGCAAGTGCCAGTTTGCCCACGGGGAGGCAGAATTGCGTGGACTGTACCGCCACCCCAAGTATAAGACGGAGCCCTGCAGAACCTTCTACAACTTTGGTTACTGCCCCTACGGCTCACGCTGCCATTTCATCCACGAGGAGAAGATCAGTGCCGGTTTGACAACGTCCACCAAATTCCAGCGACAGCCAACTCCCGGCGGCGGCAACAATCCGCGCCACCAGCTCCGCCAGAGTCTCAGCTTTGCCGGTTTCCTGGGCTCTTCACGCAGCTCGTCACCTCCCACATTCCCGTCGTCCTTCAATGATCCCAACCTGGGGTTCAGCCGCGCTCCCTCAGTCTCGCCACCTCCCGCTGACCTCCTCTCCCCAGTCTTTTCCGACTCGGTGCAGCGGGAGGCAGCCGCATTCCAGTTCGGCAGCCACCAGACCCGTGCCAGCACCGGAGACATCCACAACATTCCTCTCATCTTGGCGCCAAAAGCCTCCCGCTGCGTGTGTGGTCATGGAAATAACTTTAACAGCAATAACAGCAGGGGCTTCAACGGCGCGGAGGATGGGCAGCACCAGGACAGCAACATGCTGTTTCCTGGGTCTGGGGGCCACGGAGGATTCATGAAGCCTGCTTCACTCCAGCGATTCTCCTCTGAGGATTCCCTGGAAGACAGCTACAGCAGCAGCGGGGGCTCCAGCGGAACCGAGTCCCCCACTTTCGATGGGTCAGCCACCAAGCGGCTCACGGTGTTCGAACGCCTGTCCCTGTCTGACTAAAAGGATCCCAAGGGAAGGAACTGCAGAAAAGTGACACTTTAATAACTTTATTCTGTCTATCTGTACTTTCGTCAGAACCAGAACTGTTCAGAACAAGTCGACAAGTTGACGCAATAACACTTAAAGTTCTTAATTTATATTTGTAAAAATGGAACTCATCTTAGACAAACTACACATACTGAGATGATTTTAGTACCCAAATATTAGTAGACTCTATTTTTATACTTACAAATAATGTGTAGCTTATTGGACCTTTGTATGTGGTCTTCCGTAAGAATTAACTCCTCTGCAGGTCTTGACCAGTACCAGTAACTGTTCTGGTTTGTAATTAACACAACTCTGTAGTGATCAAAATGGCTTGTCTGTAGTGATAATCATTAACGCCTACGCCTTAAAGATTTTCCCTGCCTCATGTGCCACAAACAGTATGTTTGATTCAGTAGCCTTAATCAGTGAGACCTGACATGTGTCTGTGATATGCACTTTACAGCTAATTCAAACGGGAGAAACTCCCAGTAGCATTCAACCAAAGCTTCAATCTTACCCCGCTGTGTGTGTGTGTGTGCGTGTGTGTGTGCGTGTGTGTACGTGCCTGTATCTATGCATGTGCGGGTGTATGTTTAACCTTGTCATTTTTCTTGGTGTGCCTGCAAATATAAGCTACAGAATGCTGAAAGATCAAAGTGTGCTGATAGAAGGAGGCACATCAGCGAGTTTAGATCTGAATATCACACTCAAAGAGATTTGATTCTGTTAAAAAAAAAAAATCAACAACAAAAAAAAAAAAAAGACACGCTGTTATATTTGCTCGTTGGTAATTTGCGCACCGTCTTTTATCCCCCGTTCTCCCCCGTTCGTTTGACAGCCTGGTTCAGGGAACACCGCAGTATTCCTTTCTGTTATTCGTTGCCTTATGTTGTTTAACTTAAGCAAATATATTTATTATGATATTTATTTGTGTTTAAAGAAAAAAAATGTATTTTGTACTTTATTTATGGAGAAATATTTCAAGGTCTGTGAAATGACAATGTGAGAAAACAAACAGTAAATCTTATATTTTTAATTTCCTGAAAGGAACAAAATAAATTTCTGAATAAAGAAGTGATTGCATACTCTCTTTATTTGCTTGCATTATTTAGTGAAGCCACCTCACATAACTTTACATAACATCATACACTTGTTCTAACTTAAGTCTTCACAGTCTCACAGTTTAGAAACGTACTCAGCCATAGTAGCATTTAGATAAAGGCCCCTTTATGACACAGTACAGACAGCACAGGTGTGTCACTGCGGGCTCAGTACATTTAAGGTCCCAGTCAGCCATGACCAGCATAAACAAAAGAAAGGACCTCCCCAAAGTGGAATGCAGCCAGCACTAATACACCTGTGCT